>NC_045603.1:3478500-4099000 GCF_009762305.2 Zalophus californianus | reverse complement strand
TCTGACATCAGAAATGTCTGTACCAGAAACACCCTGCAGTTGGGGGAAAGAGCTTGTTTTTCTTGCCAAATTCCATCCAGTGGTGGGCAGGGAGGCCTTGCTTTATTGGAGAAAGCGCTTACTCCCCGCTAGGTGTTCTGTTATTCCCTCCGGACCAACAGAGGGTGCTGGGCCCACTGTTCTGGGCATTGCCTACACGTCCCTGGATCCATGGGTTGGTACCCATGGCAGTTTCTCTACGGCCTTTTCTAGAACAACATAGAGCAGCAGTTTAATGCTTTCCTGAGATTTACACAGTTCTTGGTCACGGAATAAAAGACCTCAGTAAATAATACAGCGATTCTGTCTTCTGTCTGCTGTGAAGGATGCCGTGCCGCACGTGCGGAATGGGGGTGGGGGCACAGCAAGGCCAGAGGACGAGGTGCTTTCTTGAGAGCACAAATAGGCAAGCGAAGGACAGCAAATCCTTCAAAGGCTTTCTAGCTCCATCTTTAAAAATGCGGCCGAATGAGGGAAATTCCATGATGACTCCTAGGAGACAGTTCTTATTTATAACTGAGCTGGCTTTAAACAAGATGAGTCTCTTGTCTGCTTCTCACTTGGCAACTTTGTGACTAACGCCGTCCTGCTCTTATTCTTTCTCTGGTGGCTCAACAACATGGTTATCTGCGTGCGCGCGATCACAGAGTTCAGATGTTGTTTCCCTGCTCATTCGTTCATCAAATCTTGATTAAGAAGCTCCGTGTGCTGGACATCACACAGGTACACACACGTGGGACCTACATGTACAATGCATGTGTTGCAGCTTTTTCGTTGCTTCCGTGTTTGGATGCATACTCATAGCACGTGCTCTGTGAGAACTCGTTCGCTCATGCCGGGTCCTGCCCTCCCTTTCCAATAACGCTCCTGCGAAGTTTGGAAATGGGAAGGTACGTTGGCAGATTCCTTCACTCGGCCTCCAGTTCTGACCCAGTGGGTGGTGTACGCCATCCGCAACCTTACTGAAGACAATAGTCAGAACCAAGATCTGATTGCGAAGATGGAGGAACAGGGACTGGCGGACGCATCCCTCCTTAAAAAGATGGGCTTTGAAGTTGAGAAGAGGGGTGACAAGCTGATTCTGAAACCTACTAGTGACCCACCTCCACTGGTGAGTGTGCCAGAGCAAGCCGCCGCCCCCTCTGGGTCCAGCCTCCCTGCTCCCTCGGTCTGTGACAGGGTTCCTTCCTGAGAACATGGCTGGGCACACTTTGCCTTCTAAAATGGCCAAGAAAGCCCGAAGTTTAATTGCCAATAATTTTGGGTTTTATGTTCAGGCTTTATGCTGCCATTGTCTTAAAAGTTCAAGCTCATTTTAGGGGAGAAATATAAAAGTCATATCAGAATTTTTACATGGTCTGAAGTTTCTAGATTTTCTAGTGGAGAGATGGCTAATGTTGGCTACTATGAAAAGAACAGGAAGCGCCCTATATAATACTGAGTGAGTTGTTTCAGGTTTCTCTCTCAGCCCTTGACCAAAATTCTGTGTTTTTTCCCCCCCTTGGATGATTCTTATAAATAGATCTGTTATATCTGCCATTTTGTTTCTTTTTTCTTCTTAGTGAATGAACTCTCCATTGAAATATCTGAATTTTTGGAATCTGTTTCCTGGATTTTTCGTCTTCTGCAGTATGTGAAATTGCAAGTGTTTGAAGATTTATTAAGTGCAAATTCAGGAACACATGAATCCTTTAGATAATAGAGTTTAATGTGGATAAGCTCGAAAGTGAAAGTACATGAGTATTCTGTTGTTTCTTTGCTTTAGAAACTGTCTGGTTTGCCTTTGTCCCCATGGATACAGTGTGCATTTAAGTAATATATTGTACTTACTGTGGCAACAGATAATAAATTCTTCTCCTCAAGGGTGCATCCCTTATTTGGCAAAGACTGGAGCGTTTGATTGGATTCCATTTGTTCCTTCAGATGGCAAATCAGCCCGATGCCTTTTCTTCTCTGCTTGTTGGGTTTTCTGCACTCTGCCAGGCAGTTGAAGTAGTTTCTCACTGTGATTAATTCTAGCAATCTCTTTTCACCCTTTCTGCCTTTCCAAAACATTGACAAGACTCATTTCCAGCTAATTAATTCGAGAGATGCTGAAGAATAGAGAAGCTCCATCTTCGTTTTAGGGACTGGGCTGTGCTGTCACTGAGCCCGGCCCTTTGGAACGGCGCAGGGAGTGAGGAGGGGGGGATGTGCAGGCCATTAACTCTTCTCTTTCCAAATCACCCGGGAAGAGACCTCCCAGACCATTGTGCTCCCAGGGGGATGCCTGCCTCTGACCCGCTTTCGTGCCTCTGTGAATGGGGCTCTGTGCGCAGGGCCACAGGATTAAAGAGCGTCCGTGTCTTGTTCACTTTCAAAGGCACAGTCTCCTAAAGCATGCCACCCCAGTTGCGGCCATGGCTCCACTTTCCAGAGTTGCAAGAGTAGCTTTGGGGAGCAAGAGCAAATTTGACCTGTACCTTTCTATTTCCATCCCTTTGTCTCTCTCTCTTTCTCTCTCTCTCTCTCTCTCTCTATATATATATATATATATATATATACACATATTAGAGCTGGAGCATTAAAACGAGCACTGAAATTTCAGATCATTGATGTAACCAACAAAAGCGCTAGAAGGGAGGTCATGTATAAACATTCCTGAACAGCCAGTTACTAAAAGCTATCTAGAGATTTTGCAGAGTTCTGTTGAATCTTCCAGAATGAAAACAACAAAGATTCAGCCAGAAGTGTTACAGAAATACTGATTGTTCCAGAGTAAAGTGCTTCTAAGTTTTTTTTGGTAGCCATACTTAAATGGCTTTTGTAAAAAACAGCTTAAGCATATTCAGAATGAAATGCAAGTTGTCCCCCGTGCTAGTGTACTATCTCCGAAGAAACTCGGCTTCTAGAATTGTAGTAATCTGTGAATAACATCTTTTTCTCTCTCATTTATGACATTCCATCAGTAAAGAAGCCTTTGCAAAATTTAAAATGCACAAAGAAGTCATTCTTTTCTGGGACACAAAGAGTTAACATCCTGTCCTCTAAGTAGAGGGCCCGCCAAAGGAAAAAAAAAAAACAGTGGGAGTCCCTTTTTCCTTTTAACAAGTTTGCAATAGACACTTCTTTTTCTTCTTCTCTCAATGGATGTATGCACACCAGTGGAATCAAACAAACATGTCGGTATAAGCCATATAATAACAAACACAAATAAACAAAAGGGAGCCTTGTGTGGGAACACAGAACGGGGTAATGGCTGTGTGTTTTCTAACTAGGAAATGGGGGGCTTGCATAGTGAAAACAGGCTGACAGCTGCATTGTCGCTGCTTGGACGCCCTGGATGGCTAATCCTCCAGCACAACCAACAGCTTCCCTGTCCTCCCTCCACCACTTGGCCATTCTGAGAGCCTCGTTCTACATGCTTGCTGCAGAGGATTAAATCACCATCTCAATCAGGCATTTAGAAGAAGAAGAAAGGCAGGCAGGCCAGCCTTACAGCATTTGTAAAGGGACAGAATGGTCACAGCAAGTTTTGTGACCATATTATCGCTTCCAAGAGCAAACTAACAAAGCTGTTCAATTTTTTAGCCTGTTTCATTATCAAAGAAAGTGGGGGAAGGCTTTTCTGCTTGATACTGAGTCCAAGTATTTGCAGAGTGATTTTATTTAATGCATTAACAATGGATGTTAATGTTTCAAAAATACTTACTTGCACGATTTTAGTAATATGCGTCCGCATTTTATATATATGTATATGTCCACATGAATACACCTCGTAGGGTTGTTTGTGAGGTTTTTTTAGAAGCTAACATTGAGATACATTTTTGTTCAGTAACTTCTGAATCTAGCCACAGAGCTTGGAAACTACTAAAAATGCCCATTTTGCAAAATGAAATATAGAGAAGTGATTTTGGTCATTTGGGCTATAAGTAGCATATTTTAAGTCAAATGGGCAGAAGATACACATATGTGCCTTGTGCCCCTTAATATATCTTGTGCCCATTACCTACTGAAGGCATCAATATCCTCTTCTTTTACCAACACCTGGAATTGAAATTTATTTAAATGTCATCATTATCCCTTCATTTCCATCCTCGAATGAATAAACAAAGACATTGTAATAGAAATGCCAATCTCTGCAGGGGGAAGACTTTAAAATACATGTTCCATCATCAGTAAGTTCTGCACATAGGAACCAGTTTTTACATGAGAGTCAGTAAAATTGAGACAGAATTGTAAAATGCAGAGAAGTTGAGGAAGAACCCTAACATTCAAAGTCTAATACAAACGGGGGTGGGGGGGGAGAAAGGGCACTTTGGGCGCTGTCCACGGTCCTGATAATTCTAGCCCCAGTGGCCTGTATATGAAAATCAATTTAAAACCTTGTTTTCAAAATTCACATTTTTCCCCTTGCATTTGTATGATATAATATCTATTTTTCTTTTCCCTACAAATTTTTATATACTTATTTGGATTTTTTTTTACGTCAAATCGTGTTTAGGGGATATTTTACAATTTAATTCACGATTTATAACCTACATGAATTTTAAAGGTAAGTTTTTTTCTGTAAATGTAGTGGTGATAGTATTAACTCATTCATCAGACTTCCCTCATCACAGCCAGTTTTGTCAGCGGAAGTGACTTTTTGAAGGTTTTGATCATTGTTTATTGTTGCTCCAGTTAGAACCTTAAATTAGAAACATCACATTAAATGTTTCTTCTTGTTTAAACAACATCAAATACGTTCATCTATGCACAGTGTGTCCTGCTCGTTTTACATGCTTCAGTGAGAACTTCCGTGATGTTTCTTGCACGTGTATAATTTTTGCTGCCGCCGTGTAAAGCACGGTGGTCAAAAGGCATAAACAGAAGTGAGTGTGCGTGGGTTATGGGTCCCTGTCTCTCGCCCATGTAACTCTGGGCAGACTCCGTAAGCTCTGCGTCTCCACTTGCTCAAGCAGTAAAATGGCGCTCATGGAACGACCGACCCACAGGAGTGTCTGGGGGTAAAAATTAACGAACACGCTGACAGTACCTGTTACGTGGTGAGCATTCAATCCTCCCAGCACTCTTTCTTGCTTGACGTGCATCTTCGGGCCCTTTGCACCTTCACCGTGAGTATTTCTGAGAGAAGCACATGGAAACTACACCTTGTCTCCCACTGCCCCTGTCTCCACAGTGCAGGACACACAGGCGGTGCTCACCAAATGTAGTTTATTTAGTCAGCAGATACTTGTGTGATGCCTTCTGTGTACCAGTGTTCTCAGCACTTCGAAAATATTAGTCATTTAATCTTCAGAGCAATGATACGGTATGTTCTAGGCTTAATCCCATTTCACGGATGAGGAAGTTGAGTTGCAGGGGTTAACGCCCAGGGCCACACAGCAGGTAATGCGTAATGATTAATTGCTGTAGTTAATTAGAAGGGAATGAGTGAGGAGGAAAATATGGCTTCTTTCCCAGAAGCATGGAAAGTAAATCTAGCAGAAATGCCTAGACTGTGGCTCAGGACATAGAGCAAGGGGAGCTCCATGGGAAGAACGTGGGCTTTGCAGTTAGAAAAACCCGAGTTTAAATCTCAACTCCACATAAATTGCTTAACTGCTCAGGGCCTACGTCTCCTCAAGCAATGTACCAGGCAGGCACTGGGGGTCCAGCAGCAAAGAAGGTAGACACAGTCTGTGCTCTCGTGAAGCTTCTGTTCTGATGAGAATGACAGAAAATTAACAAACAGATCAGAACAAGGGCATCACATACTGCAGTGAATGCCGTGAAGAAAAGGTGATGATACAGATGGTAAGTGGGGTGCCCTTTCTGAGACGGTCACATCTGACCTGTGCGGAGAGCTGGGGCAGAGCATTCACAATGAGACGGCGCCAAGCACAAAAGCCCCAGGATGGCAAGCTTCATATGGTTGACGGCCAGGAGGGTGGCCAGGCCAGTGAGGCCAGTGCCTGGTGACCGGGGAGAGGTGGCATGAGGGAGACGGTCAGAGGGATAAACGGGAGTCTGATCATGCAAGGTTTTCGAAGCCACGGGAATTTGAATCTCACCTGAAATGTGTTGGGAAGGTACTAAATGGCATCCAGCATAGGAATGAGAAGATCCACTTCATGTTTTTCAGTGACCACTCTTGCTGCTGTGTGGAAAATGAATTGCAGGGGGAAAAGAACAGAAGCAGAACATAATTTATGGAGCTACCGATGATGGTGATTTAGACACGTGTAAGTCAGTGGCTGTGGAGAGACAGGTTTACATTTGATGTATGTGTTGGAATTCATAGGACTTGCTGATGGATTGTTGAGGATGGACTAGAAGTAAACAAGAATAACTCTTAAAATTTTGTTGAGCAACTGGGTAGATGATTATATTCTCCCCGAAGTGGAAAAGTTTGATGTGAAGGGGCAGAGAGAATCGAGATTCTCTTTGGGGCAAATTAAAGTTTGAGATGCTTTTGAGACCTCCCAATGGAGATGACTTTGAAAAGCAATTGGGTATACAAGACTGGAGCTCAGAAGACAGGTCAGTGCTGGAAATACATGTTTGGAGTCCAGTAGATGATAATTTGAAGCCATGGAGATAAATGAGATTGTCTAGTGCAGGGGTATATATAGAGAAGAGGGCCAACTACAACATGTAGCCCACATTTTAAGCCTACATATAAGCCTACACTTACCATTATAGCTTAAGATATTTCCATATGCTAAAAACCCCTCATAAAAAGTTTCAGTGGCTGCATCATCAAAATATTCCATAGGGGACTTAACCATTCTCTTGTTATTAGACATTTTGTATTGTTTTTCATCATTATAAATGTTGTGAACATCTTGGTGCATAGAGCTTCATTTGCATCTTAGGATGCTTACTCTGGGAGGTCAAGGAAGGAAGATATGGTTGGGGGGCTAAAGGAGATTTTCTTGGAGAATTATTTATGTTAGAAAAGAGAGAGCACTTCTAAATCCATGATGGTTCTGACCAACCTCCCTGAAGATAACTAAAAAGCAGGCCAAAATATTTGTAAACTACTCTTTGAAGGTACCAGGGAGTTAATGAGACACAGTGAGAAATTAAGGGCCAGGACCCAGGAGTAGACAGGGGCTCAGAGATGAGCCTGGTGTTTGGGCTGCTCTTTCCTCTAGAGGTATTTGTCATCTCAGAGAAGCAAAGAGGCTAAGTGACTGAGTGGTGTTTCTCACAGCCTTGAGGAGCCAAGGTGATGGGAAATATTGCCTGGTAAAGCTCTGTTTCTTTAGGTTGGGACACCAAAGGGCTATATCAGAAAAGTGATCATGAACCAGAAATAACCCAGGGACTACACTCAGTTTCAAATCATTTCAGCCCCAGAAATTGAGTTTCAGTAACCTGGTATGTTGTGCCTTCAGACATCCCGGATTACTGCTGTCCCAGGTACCTGCCAGCAAAAATCCTCTCTGGAAAAAGATACCACCTTAGGTCTCAAGTTACTAGTATAATTTTCCATATATGTTCGCTGGCACTCAGTCAAAAAAATCATGAGGTGACAAGACAATATGATATGAAAATTAAGAGAAACCATAACTAATAGAAAACACAGAAGGGCTCAAGGTAACAGAGTTATCAAATTTAAAACAACCTTGTTCAGTATGTTTAAAGAGACAGAAGATTGAAAGCAAAAGACAGGACACAATGTGAAAGGGAATCATGAAAATTCATGAACCGGAGAAAATATAACCAAAATTGAGGAATCAGTAGTTGATTTTAGCCACAAAGGAGAGAAACTGTAAATGGAGGACCAACCAGTTGAAAATAGCCAAAATGAACGACTAAGAGACAAAATGATGGAAAATACAGAAGATGGGGTAAGAGACATACAGGATACAGTGACCAAGGTCTAATGTCCATATTTACAGTCTAAGAAGAAAGATAATGGGTGTTTTACTTTTTGGTAGTAACACTTAAAAGTCAATACTAAACGTTAGGCATGACGTATCACTAAGAAGGCGGTAGCAAGAGAAAGTTAACATGAACACCCCTTTGCTTAGACAGGTGGTTCCTTCCTTCGGTCAACTAAGTGGTGATTGCATCCGTCTCTCTTCCTCCCTTCCTCTCCCTCCTCCCCCCTCCCTTTGCGGTGGCCATCACCTGCTCTCAGCCAGTGTCTAGTGACAACCACTTGCAGATGTTCTTGCCCCAGTCTGCAGAAGGGGTTGGAGTCATGGTCAGCATGTGGGGGTCTGTCCTCTCAGTGAATGATAAAATAATCAGACGAAAAGAATCCATAAGAATACTAAGTTTCAATCAATGCACTCAGTAGGGTCGACCCCATTTGATATCCACAAAACATCACACCCAACAACTGCAGAGTGCACATAGCTTTTAAAGAATATGTGGAACCACTTACCAGATTTGTCATTTTGCTGTGCCATAAGACAGATAACAACATTTCAAAGGATTAAAGTCATACATAGTGTGTTCTGACCCTAGAACAGTTAAGCCGCATATCAAATAACTAGAAAATTCCCACAGTTTTAGAAACTAAACAATATATTTCTCAAATACCTAAGGGTCAAAACCAAGAAATGAAAATTAGAAAGTATTTTTAAGTGAACATTAATGAAAATACTAACATATTAGAGGTGCTCAGTCAGTTAAGATCCAACTCTTGGTTTCGGCTTAGGTCATGATCTTAGGGTTGTGGGATCGTGCCATGGTGTCGGGCTCTGCTCAACCTAGAATCTGCTTGAGATTCTCCCTCTCCTTCTCCCCTCCCCTGCTCATGCACACGCGTGCTCTCTCTGCCTCTTAAATAAACCTTTTAAAAAAAATAGTACCTACAAAGTTTGTAGACTGACTGCAGCTGAAGCTACTCTTAGTTGGAGATTTATTACCTTAAATGCACATGTGAGAAAAGAAGGCAGAAAATCAATCACCTAAACGTCCTCAAGTAGTATGAACATAACTTAAACACACAATTAAAGGGGGGGGGAATGAGTAATATAAGAGCAGAACATAATTAAACTGGAAACAACAACAATAATTTTAAAAATTAAAAAAATAAACTCAGGAAAGATAAAGCCAAAAAATGGTTCTTAAAAAAAAAGGCACTATATTGATAAAATCGTGTCAATGAAGAAAAAGGAGCACCCAGGAGATTGTTACCACAACAGATCTTATGGAAATTGAAAGTCCATAGAAGGATATTGTGAATATTTTATGCTAATAAATTTGAGCTTATAGATGACATGAACAAATTCCTTTTTTAAAGAAGCAAAACAGTGAAAAATGTCTTATAATATTTTAAATATTTAATCTTAAAACTTCTACAGAGAAAACTCCAGGCTTAGAGAGCTTCAGCAATAAATTCTACCAACATTTTAGGAAGAAATACTGCCAATCACACAAGGCTCTTCCAGGAAAAAGAGGGAACACCTCACAATTCACTTTGTGAGGGCAGCATAACCCTGATATCAACACCTGAAAAGTTTATCAGAAGAGAGGAAAAGTGAAGTCCAATCTCCTGCATGAACATGGATCCAGAGAGCCTAATCACATTGTTAACTTAAGTGTGTATTTTAGTGATGCAAGATTGAGGTAACATTTTTTTAAATGTCAATAAACATCATTGTATAAGCAGATGAAAATCACGATAAATTCATGCAGAAAAAGTAAGTTACAGTAAAAATTCAACAACCAATCATGATACTAATAAATCTAAGTAATAAATCTAGTATCCCACCAATTTGGGATATTATTGCCTAAAATGTTAGAATGATTTATGAGTATAGCAGTGTTACTGAATACAAGGTTAATACACAAAGGTTCATTGAATTTCTACACCCCAGGAACAAAGATTTAGAAAATAAAATTTTTAAATAAATTCTAAAGGCTACAAGGAAAGGTAGAAAGCCAAGAATAGCCAAGACCCTGAAAGAAGAATGGTTATCAAAACGAGGAAAAGCCAGATTCGTTACAACAGGATTGTATCGGCACGTGATAGATAAATAGCGCAGCGGAGTAGAGTCCAAAAACAGATTCTCACCTATGGACACTTGATACATTTTTTTCTTAGGTGGCATTGCAGAACATGGGGAGAGGGTGATAAATTGTGCACGGGCCACTGAGTATCTGTAGAGGGTTAAGGAAACTTGACCCTTACCTTGTACCATATAAAAATACCAATTCCCAGGTGGATTACAAGTCTGAATATGAAAAACAAAATGCTAAAACTTCTAGGAAACAGAGTCTCACAACAGATAGGGTCTGATTTCCTGACTATGTTGTGTAAGCTGTTAAAATGGACTTCATGAAACATTAAGTCACAATTGGTGAAGAGGCAATGGGAGAGGATACTTGAAGCATATAATCCACAAAGGGTTCGTATCCCAAATAGATTAAGAACTACATCTCAAAACGTTGTCACAAATGGGCCCAAGACTTCAACAGGCGCTGCACACAGAAGGTACCCATTTCGCCAAACTCGCAAAGGTCCTCAACCTCATTAGTAATCAAGGAAATGCAAATTAAAACCACAGTGAAATACCACCACTACCCACCAGAATAGCTAAAAATAAAAAGGCTAACAATACCATGTGTTTGTTGGTGAGGATGTGAAGCAGACAGAACTCTCAAACACTGCTGGTAGAAGTGGAAATTGGCACAACCCTATAACCGCTTTGGGAAACAATTTGGTATTTTCTGCTAAACTTGGAAGATTAGCATATTGCGTGACCTAGCATTTCCACTGCAAGGTTCATACATAACAAAAGTATGTGTATAGGTGAACCCAAAGACAGATGAGATGTCAATGTCCAGAGCAGCATTGAATTTGTGAAAGCCAGGACCTGGGAAGGACCCGAGCCACCAGGCGCAATGACTAAAGTCGTGGTACATGCAGAGCATAGGTTCCCACGGCAGGGAGCCTCGGCCACACTCGCCGGGGAGCAGCTACACGCAAATGGCGACCATATGACTATTTCCATGACATTCGCAAGCAGGTTAAACTATAGGAGGAAGGATAATGGTTCTCTTTTGGGAGGAGGGAGGAGGTGGTTACGTGGGTGTGTTCAGTTTGTGAAAATGCCTTGAGCTGTGCACTTAGGTTTTGTGTCTCTCTCTGTATGTGTTTCCTCTGTCACACCTAACAGAGATTCCCACCTGGGTGCAGGTTGAGCTGCTATCTCAAAAGACCCTTGAATATAGTGGCCCACCAAGAATGAAGCTTACTTCTCTTGGCGTACTAGCCTCCGGGCTGTTAGGAGAGGGAGACGGGCAAGCAGGGCTGGGTACTGGGAGCTCTCAGGGTCAGCAGGCGCCTGGTTCCTCCCTGTCCTGTCGTTGTGCCAACTCCTACGGTGTCACCCTTGTGCGCAGTTGAAGTTGGGTGGCCTATTGGGTCTATTTTCCTGCTTTTGGGAAGAAGGACAGAGTTTCCTTTGAAGGAAGTGGTCTGCACTTGGCATGCGTCTCTTACTCATGTTCTATGGGCAAAAATTTAGCCCCATGGCCACACGTATTCCTAAGTGAGACTGGACCATGTAGTCTCTAGTTGGGTGGCCATGTGGTCCACTCAGAGTGCAAGTGGTCCCTGACCACAGGAAGGAGGGAGAGCGGGTCGTGGGGACAGTTAGCGGGATCTGCCACCACAGAGGTGTGGTCATCGAGCCTTGCGTGGTTGCCGGGAGGGCAGGGACTTAGTGTCACCCTCCAGTGTTCCCAGCCCCCACCTCGTGCAGGCCCAGGGCTGTTTGGGCAGGTGTTTTGTGGCTTGAGTGTCCAAAGGGTGAGAAGGCCTGATGACACATGCAGTATTTTACCCAGAGAGAGCGTCAGGGGTCAGGCTCAATGCAGCCGACCTGTCGCCAGAGTCCGGAGCTGAGTGTGTTGGGAACAGGAGGTTGAGGCTACAGGCAGGAGCCCCGTCAGGTAGAGAATGAAAGAGAAGCCAGGGAACAGAGCCCGAGAGGGGAGGGGGGTGTGAGCCCAGGGAACAGAGCCCGAGAGGGGAGGGGGGTGAGCCCAGGGAAGAGAGCCCGAGAGGGGAGGGGGTGTGAGCCCAGGGAGAGAGCCCGAGAGGGGAGGGGGGGTGAGCCCAGGGAGAGAGCCCGAGAGGGGAGGGGGGGTGAGCCCAGAGAACAGAGCCCGAGAGGGGAGGGGGGGTGAGCCCAGAGCACCTTCTCAAAGACCCTGTGGTATCCCACTCCCTGTCTGGGAGAGGTCACACGAGCACATCATTCGTAGGGGAGGCCTAGGCTGCCTTTCTGTATTTCAGACCAGGATCCTAGGCAGCTGGGGGGGTCACAGAGTCTCCCTGCTATAGTTCCACAGGCAGGAAAGGGAGCTTTGGAAGGCCTTGGGTCACGTGTGCACGTGAGCTGGTCGGTCCATACAGCAGCTCACCCTCCTGGGGACCAGAGGGAAGCAGCGGGTGAATGCCCCTGCAGCTCAAAAAAGGAGTGAAGGAGCCGCCATCTCCAGAGGAAGGCCTGTTTGTAGGTCCCTGTGAGCCTCAGTTTCCCTGTCTGTAAAAGTGTAAGGACCGCACAGGACCTTTGCAGTAGGGTTCTCCCGAGGAACAGAAGCTACAGCATGTATATACACATACAGAAAGAGCTTTATTCTCAGGCATTGGCACATGTGATTTTGGAAGCTGACGAGTCCCAAGGTCCACGGTCAGCAACGGGGGAACCCAGGAGAGCCGATGGTGTCTTTCCAGTCCGAGTCCAAAAGCAGGAAGAAAACAGATGTCCCAGCTCCAGGCAGTCAGGCAGGAGGAAACCACCCCCCCTACTTTCTCAGGGGAGGTCAGCCGTTTTGCTCTATTCAGGCCTTCAGCTGAAAGGATGGGGCCAGTTGGGGAGAGCCATCTGCTTCAGTCAGAACCGCTGATGCAAATGTGAATCTCATCCAGAGTCGCCCCCCAGCCACACCCAGCATCACGTTTGAACAAATGTCGGGGTCCCCTCGGCCCAGCCAAGGGGACACATAAAATGAACCATCACACCTTCTAGGGTCCTGGGGGTCCGAGGGGGTGCAAGGGCCTTGTGGGGACAGAGCACTGACTCGGGAGGAGGGTGACGAGAGGAGCAGCTGCGGCTGGGTCATCAGGGAAGGGGACTGTCAGCTGGTAGCTTCTTTGACCGCCTGCACCCCCGCTGCGCTAGCAGGCCAGTGAGAGCAGGGACCGTGTCTGTCTGATGTCCCTTGTGTATCCAGGCTGTTAGAGACTGAATCATGTTCCCCTGGCCATATTCATGTATTGAAGCGCTAACCCTAGGACCTTAGAATGCGACTATATTTGGAGATGGGGGTCTTTAAAGAAGTGATTAAAATGAGGCTGTTAGGGTAACCCCTAATCCAATCTGGTGTCTCTATAAGAGAAAATTTGGCCACAGAGAGACACCAACCAAGAGTGTGCGTGCACAGAGGGACACTCCCACGAAAATCAGCAAGAGGGTGGTCACCTGCAAGACAAGGCCAGAGGCTTCAGAGGAAACCAACCACCGGCACTTCGATCTCTGTCTTCTGGCCTCTGGAACGGCGAGAGGATGGATTTCTGTTGTTAAACCAGTATGCGGCAGCCCTCGCGAATGAATGCCGGCACACAGTGCTCAGTACTTGCTGAAGGCGGACTCAATACAATGCTCTCGCCATTGCCCTCAGCTCCCAGTGTCATGTGGGGAAGAAGACATGTAAGCGAGGTAGCCACCGCAGTGGGAGCTGGAGGGTTTCAGGCTTCCCAGCGGCAGCTCACATGGGTCGGGACGGCCGGGGGGCATTCCACACAGGAACCAATGTGTGCATCAGCCTGGGGCCGAGAGAGAACAGCCGCCTCGGGGAACCTGCCCTGCTGAGGGGGCACCTGCCTACCTAAGGAGTTCAGGCCATGGCCTGAGGCGGTGGGGAGCCCCCAGCAGTAGATTCTCACTCTGGAGGCCGCAGATGTGTTGGACGAGGCAAAAAGAGAGACCAGGCAAGTCAGCCTGGCAGAGTGGAAAGTTGCAAACTCAGGTTGCAATTCCCAACTCCGTGAGCTTGGCATGCTGCTGGGCATCTCTGAGCACCAGGGTCTAACCTCTTCTCCATCAAGCAAGAATTAAGGTGAGGATTAGCCCTCTGGTTTCGGGAAGGGGCTCTTCGATGATGCTCAGCAATGGCAGCCGTTCTGCTAGGGCCCCCATAGAGTGCGGGGGAGTAGAACCCAAAGAGAATGGTGCTCTGGCAGCAGAAGGCAGAGCCAGGGCTGGGCTCGGGATTGGCTCCAGCCCCGCCCTGCTTCCTTCCACAGGATCCGTGCCAGTCGTTCCTCTCCCTGTTCTCCTAAATCCTTCTCATTCCCTCAAGCTCCACCATAACGCTCTCCTCCTCCAGGAAGTCTTCCAAGGACTTGGATGCACCTTAATCTGCACCTTCCAGTATTCCCTGGGTTATGCAGCCGTGCCCTAGATTGTTTCGTGAGTAAGATTGACTCAGAATAGGCACAGGGGGAGGGAGGTGAACCTGACACTTTTAGGAAACAGCAGGGCACCGCAGTCTTGAAATGGCCACCGCAGCGCATGTGCCTTTCACACACCTGTGCTCTGCTGATGCTGACCTGCATTTCCAGACTGGCCCCGCCCCCGCGCGCAGGTGCCTCCTCACTCCTGCACCCTTTCCAGTGGGTTCAAGTCTCGCCCATTTAAAGAAAAAGAAAAGCTCCAATTCCAGATTCCTTTTTATTCATTATTTTGCCCAGTTGTCTTCAAACTTTTTGTTCACATCTCACAAAAAGAACTTTGAAAAAAAAATTATACCAACATTTCAAGTTGATACCTAAGTTTTCCATCTGAGGTCTTTATAGTTGGATATAATATAATTTGCCATAAGTAGTAAAGCTACCTTAAAATACTATATCACTTCTATCAATGATTTCAGTAGAATTGAATTATCAAAAGATGTGGCCCCCACCATAATCCATCTTAAAATGAATGTGCTTGTTTTTAAAAATGCTTGGAAATTTTATTCTTACTTTTTCTTCTGCATTTCCTTTCATTTTCACCCACAGAATTCTATCCAAATGCAGCATTTTAGAGCTTGAAATCATACAGAACATGCATGCTCTTATATATGGAATTAAGCACTGGCCATCACTGAATTAAAATCTATAACAAAACGATATCTGGAAAATATCTGAATATTTGGAAGTTAAGAAGCACACTTCTAAACAACCTGTGGGTCAAAAAACAAATTATAAAATTTATAGTTTTATCTGAATAAGGAAAACACAATATATGCAAATTCTTGAAATGCATATAAAGCAATATTTAAGGGAAATGTAGGGCTTTAAAATGCTTTGTTAGAAGAGCAATTTAAAATCAATGATCTAAGTTTCCACCACAAGCTAGAAAAAGAAGAGCACATGAACCACTGACTAGAAGGACGTAAACAGTACCGATAAAAGCAGGAGCCAGTGAAATAGAAAATCAGCGAATAGTAGGGAAATTCAATCAAATCAAAAGCTGGTTCTTTGAAAAGATCAACAACTGCTCAAGAGAAAAAAGCCCCACAAATTATCAGGAATGAAGGATGGGACATCACTACAAATCCTACAGACACTAAAGCAAAAGGAGGGAAATATGATAACTTTATGCCAAAAAAAATTTAAAAAACGAATTATTTCTGTGAAAGACGTGAATTTTCAAAATGGACACAAAAAGAAATAGAAAATTCAAATAGCCCTATATCTATTAAGGAAATTTAATTTGTGATTAATCTTTCCACAAAGAAAATCCCAGGCCTCTCCCTTCAATCTTAAAGCCTTCAAAAGCATGCCTCGCCTGGCAGCCAGTGACCTTCGTACAGCACAAATCTGTCATGTCCTTCCGCTCCGCGAACTTCTTCAGGGCTGACTCCCCAGTATGACATTCAAGGCAACTGGACCCAGGGGCCACCCGCCTCTGACAGCCTCATCTGCAGCCCGGTCCTCCACTCTGCGCCCCAACCCCCGCGCTGGAGTGGCCGCACACCTGATTCTCCCTGTCCTTCTCTGGCAGCAGTACCCCCTGCCCCCACCAGGGGGCACTTAGGAATGTGTGGAAGTGTGAGTTGTCACAGTCCCCGACTCTGTCCCCATCACTGACATTTAGTGGGCAGGGGCCGGGGTGTCCGATGTCCAGCAGTGCCTGGACCAGGCCCCACAGTGAAGAATGCCAGAAGGACCCCCATGGAGTCTCACCTGGGAAGAGCCTTGCTCCCAGCTCTCCCTGCAACCATCGCTCACCCCTCCCTCACTGGGCCAATTCTGACTCGGCCGTTGGGGCTCGGCTTAAATGTTACTTCTTGGAGACCTTCCCAAACACACACCCGACAAAGTTACTGCGTTGAATTTGCCCCCCACCTCCACACCCCCTTTCATTAAATCAAGGTCGGTTCAATTCCAGGAGCAGAGGCTGGGTCTGAATATACTCTGGAAAACACTAAGAAGGGGCATAAAAAGTTCTACTATTTACTCCGTAGCTATGGAGAAGCCTCCCCACTCCTGACAGGAAGGCTTTTGCCTGTTCTTCATTTTCCTGGATTTAAGTGGTTTTTCTGGGAGCTCTGGTTCCTACCTGGGCCCTCGCCCCTGTCTGTTCTCCTCTTCCCGGTCCCCTAACTTCGGAGCTCCCCCCCCCCCCCGCAGCCAGCCATGTCTACCTGTGGGCCATCCCACCTCCCAGGACAGATCCCCACAAAGAAGGGGAAGAATCTGTATGATGAACAAGGCGGGGGCAAGAGCCATCCTGTCGCACCCCCGTGTTTGCCGGGACGGCCCAGCCACCGGTCTGGTATCACTTTTTCAACATTTTGCTTCGGTAATTACGGGCTGTGGATTTCCTGAACTCTGAAAAGCTCGGCGAAGAAAAGTCTCCCCTGTGCTGTTGTCATTGATTCTTTGCTTCTTTCCATGTACGGCTGAGTCTGAAGACCTGTCAGTCAAGGCAAGAGGATTAGCCTCACCCATGTGAAGGGAAAATTGGGAAGAAAAAAAAAAAAAAAAACCTTGTCTGAACTTGAAAATAAAAGTGCTGATGTGGTTTTTATTCCAGAAACATATCTTACTGATTAAGAGCATGGTGAGCTACCGGCTCGTGGGTGGGCCGGCAGTAGCTGGCCTCCCCGCTCTGCCGAGGCCGGGCCAGGCAGGGGGCGGCACGAAGGCCCCACGGTGACACACTGTCGCGCACGTCTTTGCTGGTGGACATGGCCGCGTGTGCGTGCACAGGTGCCCACGCACGGCACTGCCCCAGCTCCATGAAGATGAGGCAGAGTCCTTCACCTGTCTGTCCACCTGCACACGAGGATGACAGAGAGAGGCAGGAGGTCCCCGTGGAAAGAGTGTGGACTTGGAGTCAGGTAGGGCTGGGCTTAACCCAGTGCAGCTGCTTATTAGCTGAGTGGCCCTGGGCAAGCGACGCACTCTTTGAGCCTCAGCTTCTGGAAAACGGGGCCAGGGGCACCTATTGGGTTGAGGTCGAGATAAAGCAGGTGCGGCGGTTGGCACGTACGTGCCCACGCACAGCGGAGGCTCCGTGGGCAGAAACCACTCCAGGGGCTGCTCCACACTCTCTCCTTCGCCTCGCCCCCACCCCTGCCTCGCCCCCGCGGCCTTTCTTGGTCTGGGCTCTCTGCCCTGGCTTTGAGCTGCAGGAGTGGCCCTGGCCCGGTGGGCCTTGGTCCCCACGTCTGTGAAAGGGGGCCGGTACCTCGGCACACTTGGACCACACAGGGCTGTGGCTTGGCATGACCACGGAGGCTGCCGCCAGGGAGGCCAACTGCGCCCAGGGCTGGATTCCTCCTGGCCCGGCCCGGCCCGGCTGGTGTTTTCTCCAGTTTCACTGGGTTGGGTTCCCGAGCGATGGCAGTGATCGATAATGCTGTAATTGGGGTGACCTGGGTAGTTTCCTGGGTGCTGCTACGGATGACTCACGCTTGTAAGTCCGCCTCCCACTGTCATCAGCACAGGAGACGGCTAACTAGCCCGCTCAGGCATTCAGGTTTCACAACTCCGGTGTGTGGATGTGAGGTCCTTGAGTCACCCGGAGATTCCACACCTCGGGAGATGTTTACGTGGAGTCTTTGTTCCCAGAGTCCTAACAGATAGGGTTTTCTTTGAGGCCCTGAGCTGGCACCTAGAGGCTTCCAGCTGCAATCTGTTCCCAGCAATTAATATCGGCTGTAAATCATACATCCGCCGGGGAGAGCCGACTCCTGAGGCCCCCCGCTCCCCCTGGCTGCCCCCCTCCGTCCTTCCCGCTGCCTCTGCTGACCCCCGCCTCCCGCTCCTCCCCTTCTCTCTCCTTCCCTTTCCTTCTGCGTCTGCAGAGAAGTCCCTACCTCTGCCTGCCTCCCCGGGCCTCCCCGCGGCAGGTGGTGCCCAGCGGGGAGTCGGGTGGTAGAGGGCCTGAGCCACCGCTCAGGGCACGGGCCGGTCCCGGGGGGATCGGGGAGGCAGGGCCCGGGACACGCGCAGTCCCCAACCACCAGGGCCCTCCCACCGTTCATCAAGCACTGAGCACCGGGGACACAAGGTTTGGCTGGAGAAGGTGGGGAACACAGCTTGCAGGGCGGCCCACCCCTCCCGTGGCTGCAGGGAGGCGAGTCAGCCCGTCTGCATGTGCCCCGAACGGAGCCTCTCTCCCCTCTTCCCGCCTTTCCTCCTGGAAACACGGACAGTCCGCCAGTCCTGGGTCTGAATCCCGACCCCGGTCAGCGGCGCTCACTGAGTGCGAGGTAGTGCCCCGGCCTGGAGCGGACAGACTGACCAGGTCCCTGCTGTGCTGGAGCGGACGGACAGGCGCAGGGGGCACACTCTAGAGACCAGTACCACGAAGTTACAAGCTGCCAGACGGGGGGTGGTCGGGCAGGAAATCAGCCGCGTGGGTGGGAGGGGGGACCCTTTCCACAACATGGGACAGCCCCTGTGCCCTGCAGCTGAGCGAAGGGATCAGAGCCGACACTGGGTCCTCCTCCAGCTGAACCTCAGCCCCTCTCTTCCTGGCTGTGTGGCCTTGGCCAAGTGCCTTGATCTCTCGGGTCTTTGGCTTCCTTCTGTATAGAATGGAGGTCACAGTAACCACCGCATGGGACCTGTGGGAAGGCCCGGAGAGACAGCGCGCACGGAGCGGCTGAGAGCAGCGCCGGGCCTCTGACCGCCTTCGGTTCAGAGCGGAAAAACAGAGGAGCATTCAGAGGAAAATCCAATCCCGGCAGGTTGGCCCCTTTGCAAGGATTCCAGAAAGGGCCGGCTTCCCAGCTGTGGGGAGACTGCGTGTGGCCGAGAGGTGATCCTGCACTGCCCTCTGGGGGATGGCCTCGCAGGAAGGAGGAGGCCGCGGCCTGCAGCACCCGGCCCCGGCCCTCCGCCGCCCCCGCCCCCCCCCCCCCCGCCTGCCCTCCTCCCTCCGCGCGGCAGCCCGTGGCTCCCGGGCACTCGGAGCTCTTCCCGCCCTCAGAGCCGGGCCCCAGAGACGGGGAGGGCAGCCCTGGAGCAGCCGCGAGGGGAGGGCAGCGAGACTAAGGCGCCCCCAGTGCTTGTGCCAACCCGGCCGCGTTGCGAGGACTTTAAGCCCCAGGGGTGCCGCGGGGCTGGTGGTGCTCTTATTTCCATTGCTACAGACAGGGACACTGAGGCAGAGGTGGCTCCGGTGACGCTCGCTCAGCCTTTCCCTCCCGTGGGCGCAGCGCGCCAATGCTGCGAAGCCCACCGCCTCCCGTCACCGCCCCGCAGCCCGCCAGCCCACCGGGAACCTTCCGCGGCCGCCCCGCCTCCCTGCCCTCTGTCCACACCTGACTCAGCGGTCGTCGTTCGTGCTCCGCACGCACCCCCGGCCCCTGGCCCACGTGGACTTCGCGTCTGGCGAAATCCAACCTCGTGCCCCTTCCGTGGCTGCAGCTGGCCTGGAGGAGGCACTGGCCACGCAGCTGGGCGATGCAGGCGACACCCGGGCCCCCTGATGCCCTTGGCTCCTCGGCCCCTGGGGCTGCACGCCGGCCCCCTCCGCGCGGGGCCGTCCTCCCAGCTCCCGAAGCAACAGCAACCAGGAAGCAGCCGTCCCGCCCTGCCCGGCCTGAGCTGAGCCCCCTCCTCTGAGCGGCCCACGCACTGGGATTTCTCCCGTCCTAAGAACCCCGCTGGTGTCCCCACCCAACCTCCAGCAGAAAAGCATTTATTTCTCTGCTCTTTTCGAAAGCAGAGCCCCTCGAAAGAGTCGTCTAGCTGTCTCCAATTGTCCCTCTTCTCCCGTGAGCCTCTCGGATGCTCCTCACCCTCCCACTGCACCAAAGGCCACCGAGGTCCCTCGGTCTGGGGGGGCGGTGCTCAGACCTCCCCAGGCGTGGCTCCCTGCGACCTGCCCTTGCCCTTCCCTCACCTCTGCCCCTGGCTGATTCTCATGTGCTGTCGTGCTCCCGGGTATAGTTGGTGGGGTCTCTCCAGGTCTACACCCATCCTTGGAGATCTACCCAGTGTCAAAGCTTTAAGACCAGTAATCCTCTGACACCTAACCCCACATTCGTCAGCACATCCTGTGGTTTTACCTTCCATGTATGTCCCAAATCTGGCCACCTCCCACCATCTCCTCGTCTAAGCCCCCGTGAACCCTTTGAGGTTGTTACAATTGCCTCCTCGGGTTATTTCTCTGCCGAAAACCCTCCAAAGGCTCATCATGCTCACATCACCGCCCAGCGTTACCAGAGTTGTTGGGGTCGCCTACTCGGGCTTCTCTTCCTGCAGCTCTCACCCCACAGACTCCTAGATGCTCCTTAAGCAAGTGAGACTGTGTTCTGCCCCAGGGCCTTTGCACATGACATTCCCTTTGCCTAAACACTTTCCCATCAGATCTCTGCCAGCTCATTCCCTCACCTCCTTCCGTTCTTTGCCAAAATATCACTTCCTCGGTGACACTGCGCCTGCAGCCTCCCACCTCCTTTCTCAGCAGCCCTGCCCTGTCCTCCCTTCCCTGCTTCTTACTTGTCTCCAGCCAGGCCAGTGTCTATTTCATGTTTTGTCTGGTTCTCAAGGGCAGGGGATTTCGACTTCTCTGCTCAATGCTGCATCCCCCATATGCCCCAAACAGCACTGGCCCATGATGGGTGCCCAGTAAACACCCACCAAGCGAATAGCACAAAGATGGCCCTTTGCTCCTTGCTCAGAATGAGGAGTCCCAACAGGAAGGTGCAGGGCCAAGTTCTCCCCAGTTCCAGGGCAGCTCTGGCCCCCTCCCTTCAGCCTCCAAGGGGCTTTGAGTCAGGTTAAGTGGGCTGGATTCATACTTGGTGGTTCACCCAGGGCCAGAGTGGGTGGTCGTGACCCTAGTGCCCTGGATGCTCAGTGGGTCAGCATCAAAGCCAGATTAACTCCCAGCTTAATCCTGGCTGCCCCATTCTTGTGACCATTGTGGGCTAGGGAGATTCAGTATCCCCCATCTCAGACTTGGACTCAGACCTCTGGGAGTCCTCCCTACCACACACACACACACACAGGCATAATGAACACACGTACATGCTTGTTGGCACTACCACTGGTTGCTAATGATTGATTACAGCCCTGGCACAGACTGGACCCCAGAAAATCAGTGCCCAGGCCTTCCTGGAAAGACCGTCTTGTTTAGCAGCTTATTTCACAGGCTGGGACCCTGCTCAAAGACAGGACGTGGTTTTATGTCACTTTTTGCTCCCTATTCCGAGGGCAGAGTCGCCCCACTATGCCATGCTTGGACATGGTAAGGGAGGGTGCTACCTCCCTGGACACACACTGGCCTCAAAAATTCCAGACCCCCAGTGGGCATGAATACAGTTGGCCCCACCAGTCACTGAGTGAGCCAAAGAAGATAACCAACAGGCGATGCCCCAACCATCGTGGCTCTCCAGGGTGGTGATGAGTGCAGTCATCGTTACCACGATTCGGAGCTCACTTTGATGCAGCCTGAATTGCAACGAGCACCTCAGCCAGCTGTTATTTTATTTTGCCCCCGCCTGGGTAGACTGATTCTCGCCCTTCATCCTGGCCTTTCATACCTCAGACCTTTCTTGCTGGGTCATCAGTCTGTTTGTCCAATTGAGGGGAAATTGCCCTCTGAACCCCAACCTGAATTGTAAACAAGGGGTCCCAGGTCCTCTCTGTGTTGGCATCACTAAGACAATGAACACCAGGCTCTTCTATCTGCATGAACAAAGCCCCTGAGCATGCTTACCAGGAGGCTATTTCTGGCTGGCTTGCCTCTGTCCAGGTAATGCATGCTGCCCTGACCAGCCCGGGTACCCAACAACCTGGGTCCAGTCACATTTCAATCTCTATTTCTGCTGAAACTACACCACGCACACCTCCCACCAGCTGTGTTATCCCTTGGGAGGCCGTGGGGAGGACTTGTGGTCGGAAGAGGGCTGGCATTTTATTTTGTCCACCTTTGTGTAGGTTCACACAGCCAGCGAGGAGGAGGTTACCAATACTCGTATTAAAAAGAGGGAGTCTTTCTGCTTCTGACCAAGATGAATAACAGCTCGTGTTACTCCTGCCGGAAACAACCAAAAGAAGTAGCAGAGCAAGATATCCTGACTATTCTACAAGTTCAAGTGATAAAGTAGAGATATGGAGGATAAAGAAGAGCCAAATCAAACTTCATCGAAAACTACACCACACAAGATGAAAAACATAGTGGACAGAATAACAAAAAATTAGCATAAGAAAATAAAAGGTTAGTGAACTTGAAGATGCAGCGATAGAAACTATCCACAATGAAACACAGAGGAGAAAGAATCCTCCCCGCCAAGAAAAGAACATCAGTGAGCTGTGGACCAAATTCTGTCAGCCTAATATATGTGTAGGTGGAGTCCCTGAAGGCAAGGAGACAGGGAACAGGTAATGATCAGATCTTTCCAAAATGCTGAAAGCTACAAACCCACAGATCCAAGAACTCAACAAACTCCAAACACAAGAAGCATGAATAAAATTACATGAAGGCACATCATAACTGACCTGCTCAAAAAGAGTGAGAAAGAGGACATCTTTAAAAGTAGCCATGGAAAAAGACATTACATAAAGGAAGAAAATAAGAATGACAGCAGATTTCTTGTCAGAAATGATGCAAGTAAAGCAACCACATTTAAAGTACTGAAAGAAAAACTGTCATCTATACCTATCTTTAAAAGAAGAATATCTTTTAAAATATAATTCCAGCAAATATACGCACAGTGAAATATCTTTGAAAAGGAAAAGTGAATAATGACATTTTCAAACACACAAAAGCAGGAAACCTGCACTACAAGAAATGTTACAGTCCAGGGATGCCTGGGTGGCGCAGTCGGTTAAGCGTCTGCCTTTGGCTCAGGTCATGATCCCAGTGTTCTGGGATCGAGTCCCGCATTGGGCTCCCTGCATCAGGCTCCTTGCTCAGGGGGAGCCTGCTTCTCCCTCTGCCTGCTGCTCTCGCTCTCTCTCTCTGACAAATAAATAAATAAATCTTAAAAAAAAAAGAAAAAAGAAATGTTACAGTCCTTCATGCAGAAGAAGAAGAATACCAGTTGGATCTACACAAAGGTATTAAGAACATTGTAAATGATACCTACATGGGTAAATATATAACATTTTCTAAATTTTAAATCTCTTCAAAAGACAACTGAAAAGAAGAACTAAATAAATGGAACAATATTCCATATTAATGGGTTGGAAGTCTTAATGTTGTTAAGGTGGAAATACTATTCAAAGTAATCTACAGATTCAGTACAATCCCTATCCAAATTCCAACAGCCTTTTTCACAGAATTTCATATGAAATTACAAGTGGTCCCAAATAGCTAAGACAATCTTGAAAAGGAAGAACAAAGTTAGAGGACTCATATTTCTCACTTTTGTAACATTCTATAAAGCTACAGTAATCGAAACAGTATGGCACTGGCGTGAGGATAAAGCTATAGACCAGTGGATTAAATTTGAGAATCCAGAAATAAACCTGCAGTATATGACCAATTGACTTTCAGCAAGGTTGCCAAGACCATTCAGTGGGAGAAAGAATACACTCTTTAATAAGTGCTGAGACAACTGCATATCCACAAGCAAAAGAATGAAGTTAGACCCCTACCTCACACCATATACAAAAATTAACTTGAAGTGGATCAACAGCAACCTAAATATCAGAGCTACTATAAAACTCTTAAAAGATAACATCTGAGTTAATCTTCATGGCCTTGGATTTGACAATGGATTCTTAGACATGACACCAAAACCATGATGAACAAATAAATAAGTTGAACTTCATCAAAATTAAAAACTTCTGTGCATCAAAAGACATTACTAAGACAGTGAAGAGGCAACCTACAGAGTGGGAGAAAATATTTATAAATCAAATATCTAATAAGGGTGTAGTATCCAGAAGATATAAAAGACTCTTACGACTCAACACCAAAAACAAACAACCCAATTTTAAAGTGGGCGAAGGACTTGAATAGACACTTCTCCAAAGAAGATACACATGGCCAACAAGCACATGAAGAGATGCTCAACATCATTAGTCATTAGAGGAAATATAAAATGGTTCAGCTGCTGTGGAAAACAGTTTGGCTGTTCCTCAAAAAGTTAAACATATAATGACCCTAGAAACCAGCAATTCTCCCAAAGAATTGAAAACAAATACTTAAATCCTTGCACACCCGTGCTCATAGCAACAATATTCACAGTAGCCAAAGGGTGGAAACAATCCAAATGTCCATCAGTGGATGAGTGGATAAACAAATTGTGGTTTATCCATACAATAGAATGTTATTCAATCATAAAAAGGAATAAAGCACTGATACATGCTACAATGTGGATGAATCTTGACAACATTATGCTAAGTGAAAGAAATTAAACACAAACGTCACCTATTAAACAATTCCATTTACACAACATATCCAGAATAGTTAAATCCATGGAAACAGAATGCGGATGAGTGGTTGTCAAGGGTCCAGGGGGATTGGGGTGTAACTTCTTAATGAGTGTGGGGTTTTATTTTGGAGGGGTGGAAATGTTTTGGAACATCAGTAGAGGTGGTGACTATACAACATTGTGAATGTACTAACTGCCACTGGATTATTCACCTTAAAATTGTTAATTTTGCTACATGAATTTCACCTCAATGTTTAAAGAGATGACTGACTGTTCACATATATTTATAAAATAAGTGAAGTGTATGGCAATAGTATAAAGGTCAAGTATAAAGGGGAAAATAAAAATACTATTATAAGGTTCTTACACTATACTAGGTAAAGTGGCATAATATCACTTGAACGTAGACTCTGATAAGTTCAAGATTATAATATAAACCCTAAAGCAATCACTAAAATAATACAACAAAGAGACATAACTAAGGAGCTAAAATGGAATAATAAAAAATAATCCAAAATAAGTCATTAAAAGAGAAAAAAAGAACAAAGAATAGATGGGACCAAAAAAAAAAAAAAAAACAAAGAGACCTAATATATCAATAATCGTGTAAAATAGTAAATTGTCTAAACACCCTAACTAAAGGTCAGAGATTACGAGATTGAATAAAATAAGGTCTGGGGCGTGTGATTGGCTCAGTCAGAAGAGCATGTGATTCTTGATCTCGGGGTCATGATTTCAAGCCCCACATTGGGTGTAGAGACTACTTAATAAACTTTAAAAAAAATCAAGATCCAATTATAATATTGCATACAAGAAATGCACCTTAAACATAAAGACACAACTAAGTTAAAAGTAAAAGCATAGAAAAAGACTTACCACTATAATCGTAGTCCAAAGAATGCTGGAGTAGCTATACCATCAAATTAAATTTCAGAGGAAAGAATATTACCAGAGATAAATAAAGTCAGTTCATAATTATAAAAGTGTCAATTAATCAAGAGGACATAACAATTTTTTTAAGATTTTATTTATTTAGGGGCTCCTGTGTGGCTCAGTCAGTTAAGCGTCTGCCTTCGGCTCAAGTCATGGTTTCAGGGTACTGGGATGGAGCCCCACGTTGGGGCTCCCTACACAGTGGGGAGTCTGCTTCTCCCTCTCCCTTCCCCTGCTTGTGCTCCTTCTCTCACTCTCTCTCTCTCACTCACTCTCTCTCTCAATGATAAAATCTTTCAAAAAAATATTTATTTATTTGAGAGAGAGACAGAGCATGAGTGGGGGGAGGGGCAGAGGGAGAGAGACAAGCAGACTTCCCACTGAGTGGGGGAGCCTGACGCAGGGCCCCATCCCAGGACCCTAAGATCATGACCTGAGCCGAAATTAGACATTTAACCGATTGAGCCACCCAGGTGCCCCGAGAGGACATAACAATCTTAAATATTTAGAGTTTCAGAATACATGAAGCAAAAGCTGATAAACTGAAAGGGGAACTAAATCACAATTATGGAGAGAGATTTCAATATTCCTCTCTCAATTACTGATAGAACAAGAGACAGAAAATCAGCAAGGATATAGAGGATTTGAGCCACATTATTAGCCAACTTGACCTAATTATAATTTATAGAATGATGTACTCAACAACAGCAGAATAAACAGTCTTCTGAAATGCACATGGAACATTTAACAAGATATATCATATTCCGGCTCATGAAACTTAAAAGGATTCAAGTTACACAAATTATGTTCTCTTACCATAATTGAAATCAGTAATATAAAGATATTTGGGCAATCCTCAAATATTTGGAAACTAAACAAATTATATTATACTCCATGAGCCAAAGAAGAAATCAAAAGTATAATTAGGAAGTATTTTAAACTGAATGAAAATGAAAACACAACATATCAGAATTTGCGAGATGATGCTAAAGCAGAGATTAGCTTCACCTTAAATGCCTATATTAGAAAAGAAGAAAGATCTCAAATCAGTGACCTGAGTTGCACCTTAAGAAAATAGAAAAAGAGCAAATTCAACCCAAAGCAAGCAAAAGAAAGGAAATAATGAAGAATAAAGTGAAAATCAGTGTAATAGAAAAGAGAAAAATAATAAAAGGAAAAATGAAACCAAAGGCTGTCTCTTTGGGAAGATCAATAAAACTGATAAAATTCCAAGCAGACTAATCAGGAAAAAAAAAAAAAGAGAGAGAAGATACTAATTACTAAAATTAGAAAAGAGAAAAGTGGCATCACTACAGACTCTACAGATAATAAGAGGATAATAGGAGAATATTATGAACAATGTTATGCCTATAAATTTAACAGCTTAGTTAAAACGGTCAAATTCTTGGAAAGACACAAATTTCCAAAGCTCACTCAAAAAAAAAAATAGATAGCCTGAATATCCCTATATCTATTAAATAAAATGACATTGCACCAAGAAAACTGCAGGTCCAGATGCCTTCACTAGTGAATTCTATGAAACATTTGAGGAATTGTACACAAACTCTCAGAATATTAAAAAAGGGTTGTATTTCCCAATTAACATTATATAAAAAGGACAACACAGCATGACCAATGAGCTTTTATCTAAGGATTGTAAGATTGGTTTACTATTAGAAAATTAAGCAATGTAATTCACCATATTAACGAACTTGAAAAAACATATGATCACCTCAATAGTTGCGGAAAAAACATTGGACAAAATCTACATCCATTCCTGATTAAAAACTCAGTAAACTGGAAATTGAAGGGAACTTTCTCCATTTGAGAAAAGGCATCTACAAAACACCTACAACTAACATCATATTAATGATGGAAGATTGAATTTTCTTCCCCTAAGATCAGGAACAAGACAGGATGTCTGCTTTTGTCACTTTTATTCAGCACTGAACTGGAAGTTCTTGCCAGGGAAATCAGGCAGGAAAAATAAATAAGAGATACCTAGATTGGAAAGGAAGAAGTAAAGCTATCTGTATTCAGAGGTGACATGATCTTCTATGTGGAAAATCCAATGAATCTACAATAAAGAGTTTAACAAGTTTGCAGGAATAAGATTAGTATCCATAAATCATTTGTATTTCTATAACTAGCAACACATAATCAGAAATTAAGACTTTGGGGCGCCTGGGTGGCTCAGTCGTTAAGTGTCTGCCTTTGGCTCAGGTTGTGATCCCAGGGTCCTGGGATCGAGTCCCGCATCGGGCTCCCTGCTCGGCGGGAAGCCTGCTTCTCCCTCTCCCACTCCCCCTGCTTGTGTTCCCTCTCTCGCTGTCTCTCTCTCTCTGTCAAATAAATAAATAAAATCTTTAAAAAAAAAAGAAATTAAGACTTTAAAATTCATTTATAGGGGCACCTGGGTGGCTCAATCAGTTAAGCATCTGCCTTCGTCTTAGGTCAGGATCCCAGGGTCCTGGGATTGAGCCCTGCATCGGGCTCCCCACTCAGTGGGGAGCCTGCTTCTCCCTCTCCCTCTGCTGCTCCCCCTGCTTGTGCTCTCTCTGTGAAATAAATAAAATCCTTATAAAAAGATTCATTTTATAATAGAATCAAAAAAGTATGGTATACTTAAGGGTAAATCTAACAAAAGACACGAAAGACCTATTACCCTGAAAATTATAAAATATTGCCAAAAGAAATTACAGATCTTCATAAATGGAGAAGTGGACTGTGTTCACGGTTAGACGGACTCAATATTGTGAAAATGTCGCTTTCCCCCAAAATCGATGTATAGATTTAATGCCATGCCGCTCGGACTATAGCATGCTTCTTGTACAGACGGACAAACGGACTCTTGCACTCACATGGAAATGTATAGAACCTAGAAAAACCAGAACAACTTTTAAAAACAACAAAAGTGGAAATGCCCACGATATCATTTTAAGACTTATTATAAAGCTACTATAATCAAGAGAGTGTAGTATTGTTGTGAAGATAAATGGATCAATGGAACAAGATGGAGACCCACGCATAGACAGGCAACTTATTTTTGACAAAGAGCAAAGTCGATTTAGGGCAGAAATGATCATATGATAGTCCTTTTAACAAATGGTGTTAGAACATTCAAATATTTGTACGCAAAAACAAAACCAAAAACCCTGGAGAGCAAACTTCAACCCCTATCTGGCCCCATATACAAAAATTAACTTAAAATTGGACCATAGACCTAAATGGAAAGCCCAAAACCATAAAAACTTTAGAACTTTTCGATCTTGGGTTAGACACCAATTTCTTAGATACGACACCCAAAGCGTGATTCATAAAGGGACGGATTGATAATTGGACTTTATAAAAATTAAAGCTGGGATTCCTGGGTGGCTCAGTCAGTTAAGTGTCTGTCTTTAGCTCAGGTCATGATCCTAGGGTCCTGGGATCAAGTCCTGCATCGGACTCCTTGCTCAGCGGGGAGCCTGCTTCTCCCTCTATCTGCCACTCCCCTTGCTTGTGTTCCCTATCTCTCTCTCTCTCTCTCTGACAAATAACAAAATAAAATCTTTAAAAAAATAAAAATTAAAGCTTTTTTTCTCTCTGAAAGATATTGTCAAGAGAATAAAAAGACAAGCCACAGACTGGGGAAAATAATTTCAAAGTATGTATCTGATAAGGGACTTGTATCCAGAATATAAAAGAATTCTCAAAATCCAACATAAGAGAACAAACAACCCGCT
The DNA here is from genome assembly GCF_009762305.2 of Zalophus californianus. Lineage (NCBI taxonomy): Eukaryota > Metazoa > Chordata > Mammalia > Carnivora > Otariidae > Zalophus > Zalophus californianus. The sequence goes on along the minus strand of NC_045603.1, from coordinate 4,069,469 downwards.
TTTTTTAATGCACAAAAGATTTGAACAACACTCGCCAAAGAAGATAAATGCAGAGCAAATAAGCACATGGAAAGATGCTCAATGTCTTTCTTCATTAGGGAAATGCACAGTACAATCCCAGCAAGATAATCTCTACATCCATTTGAATGACTAAAATGAGAAAAGCTGCCAATACCAAGTATTGTCAAGGATGTGGAAGAACCCACCCACTGCTGGCAGAATGTCTACAAAATGTCACAAGCACTTTCAGAAAACACTTTGGCAATTTCTTGAAAAGTTAAACATACACTGAAAACATATGTCCATACAGAGCTTTGTGAAAAAATATTCATAGCAGCTTTATTTGTAACCCCAGATTGGACACAACCTCAATGTCTATCAGCAAGAGAATTAAAAAAAAAAAAAAAGTTGCAGGATTTACACACTGAGCAATAAAGAGGAATGCACTCTTGATATGCCCTACAACACTCTGGTGAATCTCAGAACCATTCTACTGAGGGTGAGCACCCAGGGAGAGAACAAACTGTACGAGTCCATTCATCTAAAATTCTGGGAAATACAAACTAATTTATTGTGGCAGAAAGCAGACCAGTGGATGTCTGGGAAAAGGTCGGGCAAGGAGGGGCAGGAGGGAGGGATTGATTGCAAAGGGGCACTTTGGGGGATAATGGACTCGTTCATTATCTTGATTTTCTGGTGGTGGTTACACAGATGCATACGTATGTCAGAACTTATCAAATGGCACCCTTTAAACATGTCGTTAATTGAGAATTATACCTCAATAAAGCTGCTTTTGGAAAAGGGCAAGAGGAATGTTCTAGCAGCGAGGCCCCTTCCGGCCCACAGCCTCACCACAGAGGTACTGGAGAACAGAGAGCTGACCCGGAATCTGAATGGCCATCCTGGGGCTCATCGGAAATCCAGAGGCTCTGACATTTTACTCTCCTCCTCCAGCAAATTGGCCTCGGTTAGACCTCAGGAGGGTCTGCCTGTGACTGGCGAGGGCAGCACGATAGGACCCCACACCCGCACCCCACGGACGCACACGGAGCACCTGGATCCAGGGAGAGAGGCTAGAGCATGCTAAGCGTCTCAGGACCTGCGCTTCTGCCAATCTGCGTGCCCACAGACCCCATGAACAGATGCGCCCTGGGGCCCCTTGAGCTTCTGCTCCATGACATGGATGCTCCCCCTTCACACTGGACCTGCAGTCTTGAGACTCCGTGCCCATGGCCAAGGTGCCCACCCACCTGTCCGTGGAGAAAAGCGGGACACGTGTTCACGTGGGGGTTTTCTACAAAAATACCGGAATCTAAATTATTGGGCTCGACCACAACAGAGAGGCAGGCAGCACGAGGGCAGAGCATTGCTCGATCTGGGTTTTAGCCATGGACAAGTCCCCTCCCTTCCTCGCCCTCAGACCCCCCACCTGTCAAATGGAGGCAGGCATTGGACTCCAAGACCCTAAAGAGAGCCAGCCTCTGTGGTGGAGGCTGAGAGTGGGAGCGGTTCCCCACCCGTCCTCGGCCGGACTTGGGGATTCCCCTCTGCTCAGCCTCAGGGATCGGAAGCAGCTCAGGGCTCTGGACACGTGTGTGAGCCCCTTTCCCTCGTTGGTCACAAGCCCCGCCTCTTCCTAGCCCACCTGTGACTCTGAGCACATTTCATTAGCCCCTTGGGAGCTCAGTTTCCCTATCTGTCAAATCGAGATGAAGATGCTGATCTCCAGGACCCATCGGGAAGGTTGGGTGGGATCACCTGTTCCAAGGGCCGGAGCGACTTTTTAAACCAAAGCCCTCACCTGGCTGTTTGCCCTCTGCCAGACAACCAGGCTTCGGGTCACCTCTCTCTGTGGCTCCAGGTCCTGTGCCAGGCCTCTGGGGGGCCCAGGCAGGTGTCGATGGCCACCCCGTTCCAGAGCAGGTCCCAGGCAGAAGGAGAAAGGGAAGATCCAGGGTGCCCACTTTCCCCTTCCAGTTGGGAGAACGTTCCCATGGCAGCCCTGCTGGGGCCTCGTCCTGGCCCGTGAGCCCTCACTGGTGTCTCTGCACAAAACGCTGAAGATGACACTTGGCCGGCCCTGCCACTGTCCCTACTCACCCACCTCTCGAAGGCATGCATTTGTCTTTTCTCCCCTGGGAACGTGTCAAACACGTTGAACAGAATCAATTCTAACAGGGGCACCCTCAAAGCCGGCAGCCAGCGAGCCCTGCCCCCCAAGCTACCCAGGGGGCCTTTTTGCATAAAAGCCTCCACTCCCTTCGAGATCAGACGTGCTTCTGGGATCCCGCCTGCCCCAGCAGGACAGATTGCCTTGGCGAGTTGATCGGATTCTAATTAGCACTAATTAGTGCTTCGGCAATCTGTGAGACAAGTCACCCTCTAAGGAATTGAAATGGCTCCCGTTGGTTCAGAAGGCGGAAGGAATTGAGCCTGGGCTGGCACGCCCCTGAAATCCACGGGGATTTGCTGCCCCTTCCCTCAGCGTGACCTTGGCCCACTCTCACCCGCAGAACAAGCTGTTGGGACGTTGCGCAAGGCGGCGTTGCTCCTATGTCCGGGCCCCCAGCCAACTGTCCTGTCCGCTGCTCTTCCCAAGAGGCTCCACGTCCATGCGGGTGCACGGCACAAGCACCCGTGGGTGGCATGGCCGGGGCACACACAGGCGAGGCCGGCGGTCCTCCCTGCAGGTGCTCACCACACAGCGGAGAAGCCAAGGCTTCTTCCACATAGTGCAGGAGCCCCTTCCCCGTGCTGGTTCTGTGCTGGGGCTGGGGGCCCGCGGGCAGTCTGGGGGAGGATTGTTGCCTTGGGGAACTCACAGTCTGGGGGAGGTTGGGGTGCCAGGGGTTTGGAGCAAAACGGGCCCCAGGACTTCTGGAAGAGAGACAGCGAGAAGCTGGGGTCAGGGCTGGGGAGATGGGCAGGTGGAGAGGCGCAGAGCAGAGGGCTTGCCGACCATCACTCTGCCATCAGCAGGTCAGAAAGGGGCTGTCTCCCCACCTCCTTCTCTTCCCTCAAATGCTCTCGGTCCTGGGTGCAACCCACCCGTTTCCCAGATGGGGTAACTCGGCAGCAAGATCTGCCTGAATTGCAGTGAGCCTGGGGCCGGGCTTGGGGAGGGGGCGTGAGCGGAGCCCAGACGCCTGCACTGACTCTGTGGTCTTCCCACGACACAGGCTGCGTGCGGATGGCTTCCTCCTGTACCCGGGACCCGAGGGTGCTGGGCTGCTTCTGTTTAAAGGCTGATACGTTTCTCCCCTGGTTTCATATTGATATTCCGAAAAGACTTGGCTCTATAGGCAGAGTCTGTCTCCAGAGCCAATGAAGCATCTAGAGATCAGACAGGACATTTCAATGAGCCTTCAATCCTCTTCCAAAGAAGACCTTGCCTGGGCTGGGCCGTCAGGACAGCTCTGGGAAGGCTCTGGGTCATCTCCTCGGGAGGGGGCTGCTCCCCGTGGAGCTGGGGACAGTGCATCCATGACCTGCTCCTGCGGTGACTGCTTAGGAGCTTTCTGGAGTTGGGAACAGCCTGGAGGGGACCCGGTGACAGAGGCCATGGCAGTGGGAGGTGGGCGCATGGACCCAGCGTCCTGCAGCGACTTCCTGCGTCCAGACCCCAGGCTGCTTCTGGAAGCCCTGGGCAGCTGCCCGGAGGGAGAGCCGAGGAGGTGGCCGGACTATGGGGAGAGGCTTTCTTCCCTCAGAGCCCAGGGATGAGCCTTGACCCCACCCAGGGTCTGCCACAGGAGGTGGCGGAGTTGGCCTGGTCTGCTGGCCGCCCCTGCTCTCGGGGACAGTCTTGCCTTCATATCACAGCTTGTGGGGCGGGAACAGGGGTCAGGGGTCGGAGCGAGCTCCGCTTGTATTCAACAGTGCCCCTCCCGCCTTTCCCGCTTTGGGTGTGGGGGAGAACATTCTGGCTGCATCCAATGCGTTTGGGGAGGAAGCTGGACAGAAGCCGTTGATCTCATTGATTTGCTAAGGATGTGGGAAGACGTTTCTCTTCTGCAAGATTTTTTTTAAAGCGGTATTTGGCTGGGCTTGGGTTTCTTCTTTCCTAATTGAATTCCATCTGTGCAGGAGAGAACAGAAAAAATACTGTTTGACTCTGCCCGGCCCCTCCCCCCGCGCAGGGCCGTCCTGGCTGAGGAGGAGGAGGAGGAGGAGGGCAGTTGCCCGGAAGGGCTGCCTTTCAGGCTCCTGTGAACGAGCAGAGCCCTCCTGCCCCCGTGGGTCTGCCTGGGACAGGACAGGTGGCTCGGGGACAATACCCACGGCCCCTGGGCATCCTTCGGGGGCAGTGGCAGGTGCTGGGGATGGGGAGGGCGAGGACCACCCCGGGGACCGAGTGCTGGAGGCCCCCCCAGGGTCCCAGGGGGTGGGGCCCAAAGGAAGCAGCACTGTCAAGGGCGGGGGGGGGGGGGTGGGGAACCGTGCTGAATGCAGATGCCACCGAACCTGGCCAGATTGTTCTCGCACGTCCCCTGCTGGGGCGGCCACAGATGTCCCCGGGGGTGGACCGTTCCCTCAGACACAAAGGCCCTGTGGGGGTGGGTGCTGCGTTTTGTTTGCCTTTGGGCCAGCGAAGCGAAGGAGGCCTCCGCTTAAACTTGACCTGCCGGCACTCCCAGCGACCCCTCCGTGGCCGGGCCCCAGAGGGCTCGCAGGAAGCCCACCGAGCTTCTGTGTGCTTCCACGAACAGCAGCGGGCGTGAAGTTGGCCCGAGGGTGACAGTAACAGCCCCCTCCCCGGCCCCGCCGCAGCCCTGAGTGCTGGCCACCCCTCACCTCTGTGTCTTCCGCGTCCCTGTGCCCAGCCCCTCACAGGCACCTCCCTGGGTGGGGGGGCCTGGAACCCCCAGTTGCTGGGGCTCAGCGGGCCCGTCCCCCATTCCCTACCCCCGGAGCCCACCGCCAGACCTCCCTGGAGTTTGTTATGCCTTATGGGGGGATCTGTCCACTGAAGACTTTCTGTGGTCAAATTGCTGGATGGGAACGTGAACCCGAGTGGACGGTACCCACACACTGACTCAGGGCCATGACGAGCCCAGGGTTGGACCTACAGACGCTGAGTGCCTGGGGTCTGCTCTCCCCCCACGCTCCCTGTCTCATGGCCTCCTGGTCCTGCTGCAGCTGGAGGGTTCGTGAACGTCAGGAGACCTCGCGCACTGGAAGCTGGCGAGTGCCCCTCCTGACCCAGGCCGTGCTCCTGACCCTGGGAGGGTCACCCTGCTCTGGTTGCTGAGGATATAGGGGACCACCCAAGCACCGGTCCTGGGGTGACCACCCCACCCCCGTCTTTGTCCCTGTGCTGGGGCAGCTCGAAGCCCAGTGACCCGCAGGCTGCTCGCTACGTACCTTACCTATGTACCTTTGTTAAGCAGGGAGGCCAAGGCAGCCAGGGAGCGTCTGTGGCGGGTCGGGGGCCCCAACTTTGGCCTGGGGGTCGGGCATTACCCCGTGTCCATCTGACCAGTGTTTGTTGGCACGAGGCTGAGCACCTGTGATGCCAGTTGTGGCCCCTGCCCCAGGGCTGGAGGGGAGACAGCACTGACCGAGAGGAACCTGGGGACGGGGAAGCTAACTTGCCCAACGTCACAGGGCTCTAAGGGGAAAAGCAGACTCCAGCCCACACCTGCCAGGCTCCCTGCAGCAGAGGGATGAAGGGCTGAGGATGCCCAGGGACGATGCTGGAAGGGAGGCCCAGGAGCTAAGGCTCGGAGCTCAGAGGAAGGAGGCTGGTTCGTGTGGGTGCTGGAGCCAATACTGGGGCCCCCGGCCCTCGAGCTTTCCAGCTCCCAAATTCAGGCCCCGTTCTATAGAGTGAGGGAAGGGAGGTGCAGCTCGACGTGGGCTGATGGGGGAGCTGGGCCATGGCTCCTTCGCCCCTGCTCCCGACCCACAGGTGCAGGGCAGACCAGCAGGACGCAGAGAGAAAACTGCTGTCCGCAGGGTGAGCCACGCCCCGGGAGCCTCAGGAGGAGGGAGATGGCAGGTGCAGAGGGAGATCAAGTGTGCCTTGCACACTCATGGAGCCAGGGAGCTGGGGATAGGGGCCTGCCCGAGGTGGGATGGTCAGGGAGAGCTGGGCGAGTGCCGGGAGAGCCGTTCCGACCTCCGTGCCGAGTCCCGTTCACTGCGCTTGCCCTCAGACGGCCTGACTCAGGGCCCCCACGTGAGCTCCACGCATCACAAGCACAGGGCCTGCTTGTGCTGGGCCCCTCCCCAGTGTCCACTCCTCACTCCCGCAGGGATCTGCTTTTAGGACCTGCAGAGAGCCCCCCCTCCCCCCGGCGTCATGCGCGTTGCCCTGCCTCCCTTGCTCTGGCCGGGGGGCTTCCCACCGCCGAGAATAATAACATTGATGATAATCACCACCGCCACCATCACAGAGCAGGTGGGACGCGCTGGCCCCTGTGCTGGTTTGTGCACACCTGGGCTCGCTGCCGCTGGCCCCGCTCCGGGCCCTGCTCCCCCCGAGCAGCTGTCGTCTGCTCTGCGTGCGCCCTGGGGTCAGTCCGGGCTCATGTTTTTCTCTGGTTGCAACGGCCCTATCCCTGTTTCACAGAGGATCAGCCCAGTGATCAGAGGAGGTGAGAAGCTCGCCGAGGACTCCCAAGAGAGTTGGGAGCACCTGCTTGGCCAGGCCCCGGGGTGGGCTGTCGGGCCCCGGGCACAAACCGCTGTCGGAACCGGTGAGTCCAGCCCGGCAGGGGCCTCCTAGGCTGCCCCCGAAGACCCTGCTTGGCCTATGCGAGTGACCCCCTGGAGCCCCCCTGGGATGCCCCAGGGATGCAGCACTGTTGGGCCACCCCTCCCCGGGCACCGTGGCCGACAGCCGCAGAGCTTCCTCAGCAAGCCGTGGGCACGCGCCAGAGCCCGGGGCCGGCTGCTCTGTAATTTCACATGTAGCTGGGCATGTGTGTGTTATCGGGTGATACTTAAATCCTAACCTTTTCAAAAGCAAACCCAAGTAAGTACATATTTGGGAACCATAATTCCAAGCTTGGAGGCGTCACTCGAGGCAGACTGGGAGCGTGGCATCACGACCACTAACCGGGCCCTCCGTGTCCTGGGGTTTGACAGCATCTACAGCTGTCAGGAGGGAGTTCCTGACGCGAGTGCCTGCCTGGTCCCAGGTCCAGCCCACGCCTCTTTAGAGCAGGGCCCAGCGAGACTCCCAGAGCGCAGCGGTGAGAACAGTGCCTGGCCGCTGGTCACAGCTGGGTCACCGGAGCCAGAGGCTGGACGCAGGCGAAGGGCACCTCCATCCTCAGCCCGGAGGAGTGAGATGCCCAGTGGCCCGCACCATTCAAGGCTCAGACGAGTGCAGTTGGATCCAGCAGCTGGGGAGCCCTGGGGGTGCTGTAGCGCTACAAGAGTCCTTAGAGAGAGCTTGGGGTCCTGATGGGATCACGCCACAAGCACGGCGTGGGGACGCAGACGCTCATGCCTGCTGCATTCTGTGGGCAACGGGGAGCTATGGGAGGAGTTGGAGGGAGCAGAATGTGTTTTAGGAAAAGTAAAAACATCTGTCAATCCTAGCAGCTTACAAGCCTGTTCCTACCCTTATCACATGCTGTGGAGGTCAAGGCCATGGCTTCTGAGCCAGATTGCCCCTCACCCAGGAGACCCTGGGCAAGGATTGGGACCTCGACATCATCCCTTTGTTCACTCTATGATGGGGTGATGGTGGTGTCTGCTCCAAGCCAAGTGATGGGCAGTGGGGTGGTGCTCATCCACGGGCATGGCAGCGAGGGCCAGGTGGACATGGCCTGGAGCCAGGAGGAGAGGCCCAGTCTAATTCCCGGGCACGGGGCCGTCCCTGAGAGGCCACTGGGGGTGGCTGTCACTGCCCCTGTCATCGACAGTCTGGAGAGAGTGGCCTGGCTGTGAGCAGGGCAAGGGTGGTTAGCAACTTCTGGGAAGGCAAATTTTAGTGCCAAGGAGCCTTGCTTGGGTATCAGGACCTGATCTTTGGTCCTGGCCCAGCTCCAGGGGTGGCATGGAAAGCTCCCTTTCCGACATCACTTCCCTCTCCCTGGTGTACCCGGCCTTGGTTCTCCCTTCTGTCCCGATCCTAGGCTTCATTCAAGTTGGGTCCAAGCAGCCCCTCCCCAGCCTTCCTGGACCCAGGATCCTATGCTGACCCACCTACATGCGTCCTGTGGGCATCCTAAGGGCGGTGGGGGACAGGGGAGCCCCTGGGAGACCAGCCTCAGGCCAGGCAGATTCCTGCAACCTGACCACCTCCAACCCCTGCTCCCCCTCCCTGAGCAGGAGAGGAAATTCTGCTTGGGGTGCACATCTCTGAACAAGCCCTTCTGGAGCCCCCTTCTGTGAGGGGAGGAGCAGGACCCCCAGTCCCCAGCGAGGGAGACTTCTGGACCTGGGGACAGAGCCGAAGGCAGCACCAAGCAGAGGGATGGGCACCAGTGTCCTCAGCCCCACTCCCCAAGCTCCTCAGCCCCCTGGCCCCCACTCCTCGTGCTCATCCTCCGGGGTGCCCCCTCCATGTCCAGTGCCACCACCTGCCTCGCGGCTACTGTGGCTGTCTCCTTGCCTGCCTGCCTGCCCATGCCCAGCTGGGAACCCAGGGGGCCACGCACAGGGAGGCCTGCCCAGGGGGGTGGGGGGAACCCCACAGTGACCCCCGCCCCGGGTCTGAACAGACCTGCCCGAGTGTGTTGACTGATGCTCCCAGACTGGGGTGCCCAGAGGTCAGGGAACAAAGGCCGGGCCCAGCGGCGACCAGCGGTGACTGAGCATTCCCAGACGCTTGCTTGCTCTCTCCAAACACATCAGAGGGCTTTCTGGGGATTTATACTCCCTCCACCCTCATTATCCACCACACAAATGCCATGCCCAGGTGGCTTCCCAGGCTTAGCGAGTGCCTACAGTGGGTCCCAGGCCCCTGGCAGCAGGGGCGGCGGGGGGCGGGGGCGGTTAATAGCCGCCCCCCCCACTTCATTGGGGACAGAGAGGACCCAGGTCACTGAGAGGCACGCAGGTCCAGCCGCCTCCTTGTCCAGGGTGGCTCCGCTCCTGCCTGCCCCCAGGCTGTGTGGACCAACACACCTGCCCACGCCACCCAGGGAGGGGGCCAGGGGCAGCCCCACGTCAGGCCCGGGGTTTGCTGCCAGACCCTCCGCATGGAGCGCCCAGGACTGGAAGAGAGGAAGCAGGTGCAGAGGACGCCGGAGTCCACCTCTCCCGTGCGCCTCAGAGTCTGTGTCCCTGCTCAGCTGCGTCCCCTGGCTCCGCCTGCACCTCCACCGTCGTCCCTGCTGCCTCCCCGCATAGCATGGGTCCCACACTGCACACCATGTGCGGTCCCTTCTCTGGCCCTTGCTCGTGCCGATCCTGCTGCTGGCATGCTCTTCCCCGTCTCTGTCAGCCAGGCCAACACGTTCATGCTACACCTTTAGCTCAAACGCTCCCTCTTCCATGAAACCCTCCCTGACTGCACCCCAGCCCAGCGAAGCAAGGGCTGAGGGCCGGTCAGGCTTTGAGACTAGGGTCCCACAGCCATCCCTCAGGGGCAGTGTCTGTCCCCCCGCACTGGGCTGAGCTCTCCAAGGGCAGGGAGCATGGTCTGGTCACCTCCGGATTCTTAGCCCTAGATCCAGGGCCTGGTGAGTTGCAGGACCTTGGTCAAGGTTTGCTGAGTCCCATGGGGTATCTAGAGACGGGAAGGAGGCCACGATGCATACGCTGAGGTTCCCTGCTGCCTCCACAAAGTTCTCTCTGATACCCTCTGCCAGGCCCCCGAAGGCTCTGGACTGTTCCGAGGGCAAGTTCATTCACCGAGCACCTGCTACAGGCCCAGGGCTGTGTGAGGGATGTGTGTAAAGGACCTCATTTCCTGCTGTTCCACAACAGGTGGGGAAACAGAGGCTTAGACAGGGTGGTAGGGGTCGGCTGGGAGAACCGCAAGGGCAGTGACCTGAGTCCAGCACTGTCCGAGGTCAGCTTGCCAGGGTCCAGGTGGCCTGGAGCCCAGACAGCCCGCACGGGACCCATCCTATGGTGGACGCAGCTTGTTGGCCCCCGGACCTGAGCCCAGAGCCACCGACACACAGGCACACACACACATGCAGGCAAGCACCCAGCACGTATGCACACGCGTGTACGCACACGTTCATTCCTGACCCTCTGAGTGCCCGCCAGGCCCCTGCTGCTGTCCTCCAGGCGGCCCACAGGCCTTGGCCAGGCCTTTAGTCACATCCTGGCGGAAGATCGTGGCCGGAGCCTGGTGGCCAGGGCTGGGCGGGGGCCTGGGCCGCCTCCCCGGGCACCACCTGATGGGGGATGGATCAGCCAAGCTGCTTCCTCATCAGAAATGCGCCCTCCCCGCTGGGGCAAAGCCAGGCCTGTCGGCAGCAGGCCGGGCCCCTGCGGCTGTTTTTCATACTCCCACGGACGCCACACGCTCTTGGCCAGGGGCAAAGCTGATGGGACCCAGATGGGAGCTGGGACAGGCCTCAGAGGGCGGTGCGGGCCGCGGTGAGGCTGGGGGTTCTACTCCTGGTTTAGGGGCCCTGCTCTGCCTGAGGGAGGATGACGCCGACCCTGGCCAAGGCCCAGGTGCCTTCTCAGCAGGCCTGGCACGGCTGTCCGGGTGTGCCCCGGAGGTCCACAGATGTGCTCTGTGGTGGGGGGGGCCTGCCTCACCTGCGGGGACAGTGACGTGCTCCCTTGGGGTGGCCCAGGGGTCTAGGGGTCAGCCGTGGGTTGGGAGCAGTCAAGGAAGCTGCTGGGCATAGCGGGTAGAGCCCACCCTGTCCTAGGCCTGGCTTGGATACTCCTGGTCCCTTGAGCCTCGGTTTCCCTGGGTATAAATGGGCTAACACCCACCCGGCAGTTTTGAGAAGTAAAAGATGAAATTATTGGGTGTGTGTAGGGGCTGTGCCAGGCCTGGCGGTTCCGGCCCTTATTTCCAGGGCTTGCTCTTCTGGTGCCGGGACCCCCCTAGGACGGCCCTCTGGTGGCCTCGGAGCCGAGTCTCCTTCCAGCTCCCCCAGGGGAACGCTGGCTGCCCCGCCCCCGCGGCCACCACCGTTCCTCACCTGGACTAAACACGGTCTCGAGCCATCCACAGCTGCCCCCACTGGCCCACCCTGATTAGGGCCTGGCCTCCCCCTTTCCCGCTCATCCTCAAGGCAGCCTCAAGACAATTCTCTAAAATGCAGGAATGAGCCCATCACCCCTGCGTGCTCCTTTCGGGTCAAAAGGCCATGGTTCCACATCCGTGACCCCGGTGCTTGTGGGGCACCCCCACCCTATGCCGAAGCCCAAGCAGTTCCACCCCCAAGGGTCCCCTCCTCCCTTCTATCCATGCCTGCTCCTCCTCCCCTCAAGGTCCATGGCCTGAGGAGGAACCACCTTCTGGGTCTTCAGAACCACCCCCCTCCGCCCCAGGGGCCGCACGGGGGCCGCCCGCTGTGCCCAGCTCCGGGGGCCAAGGGACCGGCTCTGCTCTGCTCCCCGCGGGTCCACTCCTGCCCTGGGCACTCCCTCCGCCTACCCTTTCCTGCATCTCGGTCCTTGTGCTGAGCCCGCAGGCTTGGCCTTTGGCCTGTGGGTGCCTCTTGGTCCCCGTGAACAGAGGGGTGAGGACAAGGGGCCTCCTAGCCCCAGCCTCACTGGGCCCGTTGCTCAGCCCCCATCACGCACACTTTTTAAGAGGTTGGTTTGAGCCAGTCGTGGGGCTCCTCTGAGGAGTCACTGGCAGTTGGGCGGGGGAGGCCTTGAGCACCCAGGCTTGGACTGTCCAGATGCGGGACCAGGAAGGGTGGGTGCTGATGGCGGTGGGAATCTGGGTGGTCTCTTGGTGTCCCTGTAGGCCTCCTCTGGGGGCTTACGAGGAAGGTGGGGGGGGGGCCTTGCCGCCCTGAGAGCTGCCCCCAGGACAGAGAGGGCCATCAGCAAGTCAGCTCCTGCCAATCTGTTCCCACCCTGACCGCTCTGGCTAGCTGGCGGGGAGCTGGGGTGGGGGCCCCTCGCCCCTTGCCCCTCCCGCCAGCCCCACCGTGACTAACGCCTGAACCCCCGCCCCGCCCCATTGACTCTGCAGGGCTTTGTCCATCAGGGCCTTTCTTTCTCTGCCGGACCATGGAAAAGTCCGTGTCAGCGCCCGCCTTTGTCTGGCCCTGCCCGCCACCGCTGTTCTCAGGACTGGACAAAGCCGGCCCGTTCACAGCCACCCGGGCGGATGGAGCGATTCAGTGTTTGGATAATTCAACCACAAAAAGCATGTGGCCCTTTCGCCTCCATCAGCTGGACTCAGCGCCCCCGCCCCGGAGAGAAAATTCCCACAGGCCCCAAGGCAGGCGTGAGCCCTGGAAAAACAGTGGCTTTGGCCTCTGACACCCCCTGTCCAAATCCCAGCGCTGGCTGTGAGGCCTGGGGCACATTACCACCACTCCGAACCTTGCTTCCCTACCCTCCCCCGCCCACAGGGCTCTCTGCACCCAGTAGACAGCATGAGAGTGCCAGGCATGTGTGCGTGGGAGCAGAGCAGACATGTTGGGACGTGTGCAGTAATCAGGCCGCTGTAGAGAGAAAGGGAGACACCCAGTAGGCCCCAGAGTGTTAGATCCTACACTCCCTCAGCCATGATCCCATCAGATCTAAGACCAACTGCCAGCCTGAGACCACTCCCGTTTCTCCCTCGAGGACCTTGTCCCTGAACACGCCATCCTCCCCTGCTCTGTCCCCAGTCCCTGTCTCAGGAAGGAAGCCCTCCTTCCTTCCAAAGGCTCAGACCAACACCCATGACCTCCCTTGTCTCCTTTCCCTCTCTGACCCCACACTCCATCCCTCAGCAAATCCTGTTGGCCCTACCTTCAAGAAATGTCTAGAATCGGACCCTACCACCCTCACACTCCATCCCCTGGTCTCTGCCACCGCTCTCCCTCTCCTGGTGGCTCCTCGCTTCTTCCTTGGCACCCGCAGCCTCTGCCAGTAAGCACCGCTCACAACCCTCGAATGGGTCCCCTTGAACCGGGAAGGATAGTCCTCCCTCCTACTTCATCTGCCCTTCCTTTGACTCCGCTGGAGCAGCTGTTCTGGGAGGCACCTGCTCACTGGTCTGTCTCGCTCGTGCTCGGCCCACAGTGCCTGCAACGCCAGCACCCAGCACGCAGCTGCGGGATGTCGAGGAGTAAGGGCCTCTTCCAGCAGGGTACGCTGCGACACCTGAGAGCCTCCAGGCACCCCTTTGCGCCCTCGACTGCAGTTTCCCCGTCTGTAGCAGGGCACTGACCCCTCCGCTTCCTCACGGCCCGGGCCCAGGGCGCTCTGAGCCCCTGTGTATGGCCCCCACCCCGGGTGTGGCCGCGTCCCCTCCTTGGGGCTGTCCAGATAGCCCTTGGGGGCTCCTGTTTCTGGATGGACAGACTGAAGCCCAGAGGAGGGAAGGGCTGAACCCCCAGAGATCCCCTGAACCACACAAAACATCTAAGAGAGCCGCGGCGGGCCCTCTGGCTCTGGGCAGCAGCGGCCTGGAGCTGCTCGGTGCCGGGAGAAGCCTCTCCTGGCAACATGGGGCCTGGTTCTCCTGCCCGCTCGTGGGGAGCCCCCGCCTCCCCCGTCGGGGCCTGGCCTGGCAGCCGTGGTTTGAGGGCTGCAGTGAGCGGGCCTTGGGCTCCGCTGGGGGAGGGGAGGGCCTGGCGGGGAGCTGGAGGCGGCGTGGGCAGCGCCTGGCCGGCACACCCGAACAGCAGCCTATCAGGAGCCTCGTCTGTCCCTTTCTGCCCCGTGTGTCCAAATCTCCAGGGAATCAGCTGCCACAGCAGGAGGGGGCAGCCTGCTGGCCAGTCATCTTGTTGTATAAGTGGAGAAACTGAGGCAGAGGGCAGGCACCTGCCGGAGGTTGAACAGGAGGAGACTGGCAGCACGCCATGGCTGAGAAACCCAGTAGCTGCCGCCGTGGGCCGGGCTGTGTCCACTAGTCCCAGCCCCAGCAGCTCCACAAAGAGTGCTCACTGCAAAAGTGTTTAATGCGGGTGTTGCCCAGTGATTCGCAAACTGTGTTCCCTGGAACCTCACAGGCATGAAAGCTGGACCACAAAAGGGCTCAGGGGTCACAGAGGTTCAGGAAGTACCACCTGGAGCACATTCATGGGTATGGAGCCGTGCCGGTGGCTTATCAGGCTGTGGGAGAGGTGGCTTTGGTGCTGGGACACCCCGAGGAGCCGGCAGCGTCTGTCATGAGCCTGCTGGGCCCTTCCCCACATGAGCTCTTTTGGTCATGTCCTTGGCCTCACCCCCTACCAGGCAAGTGCGGCCAGACCCCGGGCTCAGTCCCGGCTCCGCCTTGCTCCCTGCCACCCACTGGCTCAGAGCCTCGGCTTCCCCACCTCTGTGGAGTCCCAGGACTGGAGGCGGCTCTGAGCCACGGAAGCCCAGGGATCCACAAGGCTCCCCCTCTCAGTCTCTGGTCCCCGGGGCGCAGGCAGGCCATCCAGGACCCTCAGCGGCAGCCCGCATGTCCAGAAGTTGGGACAGTTCGGGGAGAATCCTGGGGTAGGGGCTGCAGTCCCATCAACTCTGGACACGTCGGGGGTTGACCACCCCCACTCCGGGGACATGGCCAACAAATCACCAACAGACAAATCCAATAGCAGACGCTTCTACCCCTTTTGTGCAATTCCGGTAAAGCTTTCAGGAGTCCCTCCTGCCGGGAGGACTCGAGGGGTGAGATGGTGAAAGCCCTTGTAAGTTCAGCTACAAGTGCAACATGAAGACAAAATCCTTTCTTCCCGCAGGGCTCTGGCAGTAAAAGTGATGTTCCTATTACACTCACAAACCGACGGAGTGGGGATGTGCTTGTTCCTGACGCACGCATACTCTGCAATTGCAAAGGTGCACATCAGGAGCTGCGCTGATCAGCCTTTATCACTGGTTTTTGGCCCAGGTCGTGGCCAAACGGCCATGTTTCTGGGGTGACGCGGCTTCGCACACAGAGATGTGCCCGGGGCCGGTGGATCACATGCGGCCTGCTGCCCCCCCCTGCCCTGGGCTTGGGAGCACTGCCACCTGAATCAACTCAGGAGGACTTCGGCGTTCGCAGTCGAGTGTTTGTGAAAGGGGTTCTCTAACTTGCACTTGCAATTCATTAAAAAATCAGCTAGAAATCTTTCAGCGCATATTTCAGCAAAAGGAGCACCCAGAAACTTCAGCGTTGGAAGTCTTTCTAGGACCACGAGGATTGTTGGAAATGCAGCTTGCAAACCAGAAGGCATTAACATTCGTCCCTGCGGAAGCGAGCGAGCGAGGAAGCGAGCGAGGAACGAGAGCCGTCCCACCAGCTGGTGAGAGATTCTCAAGACGGATGGCTGCCGCTGGAACCGCTCAGCTGCGGGAAGCATCTGCGGGTGGAGTCCGCTTACTAATCCGGTAAATTTATGTTCTAGATCAAAATGGAATGGAATCGAGAAGTCCCACAGTTTTGCAGCATGTAAATTTGAAGACTCATTTAGAAGAATCATAAACAGAGATAAGTTGTTTGGATGAGATTTGTCTTTTACCGTTTGTCTTTGATTGTGGAATATTTGCACCCTGGACGGAGGCCAAAAGACAGCGGCTGTGAGAACATTTGGGCTCACATGTTTCCACATTTCAACGCAAAATATTAGAACCGAGATCTCCCTCCATGGACAGGCTTGGCTCTGGGCTCAACAGGCACCCTGGCCTGTGGGGAGAGGACCCTCTCGATTAAAACGCCATCATCCTCGAGGAGCACGGGTTGAAGGGGCCAACACGTTCACCTTTGGGGATCATTATAAGCAACTTTGAAGGCTACAGGAAAATTGATGGAAATCAGCCCTAAAAATAATTAGACCTTATTAAACACACGCACACACTGTGCAGAGAAAAACAGGGACAAATGGACAGATGGGGCTCAGCGGCGTGATGTGGCTGAGAATCCACATTCCACATATATTATGTTTTCATGTCCAGCTAATCAACGCACGGGGCGGCCTTACTTTTTCAGTGAGCCTTCATGTGCACTAATGTAATTTGTTTAAACTATTTCAGAAATAGTTGTACTGTTATTAAAAAGGTTTTGAATATAGGGGCACCTGTCCGGCTCTTGATTTCAGCTCAGGTCATTACGTCAACTTCGCTGGATGGGGCCCCATGTCAGGCTCCGCACTTAGCGGGGAGTCTGCTAGAGATTCTTTCTCTCTCTCCCTCCCTGCCCCTCCGCCCACCAAAATACACTTTAAAATCTTTAAAAAAATAAATAAATAAATAAAAATAAAAAAGGTTTTGAGTATCACTATTTTGGAGGTCCACCGATAGGATAAAACTGACGCATTGGCCAATAAACATTCAAGCAATGGACAATTTAAATGATTTTTGGTCCCTCCCCCTTTTCACTCTCCAAAAGCGACCTTGTTCAAACAGTGACTCATCCGTCTCCGCTTCTCTGACCTCCCTGCCCAGGGGCCCGGCCGGCCCCTCTGTCCCTCGCTGGGCCTGGGGTCTGTGTCCCTCCCCTTTGGGCTCCCCTGCTCCCCTGGGGCTTCTGTCCGTGCCCTGAGGCACCGCGCAGTCCTGAGGGGTTTGGAGTCTGCGTCCGGGCTGGGCACAGCACCACGCTGTCGGGACCTCTCCTGGCGTCACCCCAGAACCAGCATCCAGGGTCTCATGATCCCCTGGACAGCGCTGTGGTGAAGCCCAGGAGCCCAGCCCCGTGTGCGGGGCCCTGTGATGCCATCATACAGTCTCGTTTTCCCAGCATGTAGCACGCCAACCCTGATCCTTCGGCTTTGCGTTGTTGCCTGGCCATGGCTTCCCATCCTCCTGCAGAGCACAGGGGAGCTGAGCGAGCAAAGTCCTTAGGGGAGGAAGGTGCGGAGCCAGGATTGGGACCAGTGGGGGCCCCAGATCTCCTTCCTCAACCACCTCGCTACCCTGCCGTTAAGAGACATGAGAGGCCATGTCAGGCCCATCTGCTGCAGCAGACCTGATACCGCCCTGCACCCCACAGGCCCTTCCCAGAAGACGTGGCCCACCGGCAAGGGGCTCCCAGACCCTCTGACTTACTCTTTCCTCCTCGTTCATTCACCCATGCTGCAAGCAGGATCAGGCACCTCCCGTGTGCACCAGGCCCTTGGAGAGGATTCAGCCCAGCCCCGTCCCCAAAGGCTCCCCAGCCCAGAAAGGGGAGCAACAGTATAAGCCATTAAACCCAGAGTAGACTCAGAGCGGCGAGGGTCCTCTGACGGGCCTGCCTGGCCTTCCTCCTTCAGCTCCTTCCTGCCCCTCTTCACTTAAACCATCATCAGCTCCTATAGGAAGCCTCCCTGACCCCCCAGACAGGGCTCCTATGGCCCCTGGGTCTCCCTCATCAGAGCCTTTGGCAGGGAGGAAGAAGGGAGAGCTTCCCGGAGGAAGGGCTCTGGAGCTTTTTCTTGGAAGACAAGTAGGAGTCAGTCTGGCAGACGGAAGAGGAAAGGACTCAGGTGGGGCCTGAAGTCAGGTAGGTCAGCTGCGGGGCCAAGGGTGTGGTGGGGGCAGCTGTGGTCTGTGTGGCACTGAGGTCAGGAGCCCCTCTCCCTACTTGGGCCTGGGAGGAGCAGGCCCAGGAGAGAGATCCCTCTGAAGGACACAGGGGAGAAGCCACTGGGCACCAGAGGACCCCGGCCATCCTCCTGGCCTCGACCCTGCCTGCGCTCTCTCCCCTAGGATGCTGAGTTTAGTCCACAAGGCCCAGAGGTTGGTTTCCATCTGGCCGGTCCTGAGGCCCCTGTCCCCTGGGGCTCTGCCCTTCACCGAGGGCCTGCCTCCTTGGCCCATCAGTGGTCAGAGTGCAAGGAGACACCGTTGCATGACGGGCCAGGGTGGGGAATCACAGGGTCCTGTCCAGCTAGATTCTGGGAAGAGCTGTGTCCTCCCACAGAGGGAAACTGAGGCCCGGAGAGAAGCCCCTGGCTTGCCCGAGACCACAGGAGCGCAGCAGCTTAACCAGACAGCACCCAGCTCTCTGGAGACCACCCTCGTGGGAGGAGGTCTGGTGGTGGGTCTGTGTCGAGGGCTGGGGGGCTAGAGATGGGGAGATGGAGTGAGCGGGGGGGTGAGGCCAGGGCTCCCACGTCTGACCAGACCACTGCCCGGTTGCAGTCCACGGGCCCCGCTGGGCCTGGCCACCAGGCCTCCGAAGACGAGGAGGCAGGGAGAGTGCAGCTTCTTGTGAAAACTGATGGGACAGCCACCAGCTTCGGTAAACTTGTACCTGCAACTAGTTTGGCCAGTTTTGAAAATGACCTCCTTCGGAACCTGGGTTGGCTTCTTCCACCTAACGAGTGATTCTGTCAGGCCTACTCCCGGGTTGGGAGGCTCTGCCGCGGGCCAGCCTGGGTCTCATCTCCAGGTCTGTCTCGTGAAGAGCTGTCCAGTCACCAAGAGCACCCTGGCCCTCACATCCAAGGACACAACCGGGCGCCGAGTCCTCAGAAGGAGCCCGGAGACCGTTCGCCTCGTGTGCGTTCAGCACCCATGAGGGGACTCGTGTCCCTCGACTTGGAGAAGCGTCACCCCAGCCTCTACGAGGTAACTTTCTCCTAGTCAAGGGAACAGATGTCCCAAGAGGGGCTTGTAAATTATAGAGAATCTGATGGGCCCACACGGTGATGTCCCTCCAACCCCCTCCTCCAAGCTCTAGAACCTTCCATGGCTCCCACACTGCCCAGAGAACAGGGCCCAAACTCCCAGGCCTGGAGTTCCAGAGCTGTCAAGATGTACCCCTTCCTCCTTTTCCAGTCTTATTCCCTAAAATGTCCTTAGTGGAGCACCCACCAGGCTCTAGGCAGCCCGGTCTCCCCTCTGGGGGTGGGAGCGTTGGCTTCCCAACGCACCTGGCGAGAGGCCCAGGTGCATCTGCTGGGACTGGATGACTGTCTAGAGATTGGACAGGAGGGTAGGGGCTCACAGGCTGATGAGGGGTCCAGGCCGGAGAGGGGAACACAGGCCCCAGTGGGGGAAGGGCCCACAGAGGCCCAAGCAGCCCCTGACAGTCAGGGTCAGGGTCATGAGACGGACCCAGGCCCTGGAGTCAGGGGGTCTAAGCTCAGCCTTCACCACCCTTTTCTGGCCAAGTGGCTCCAGCCAGGCCGCTCCAGAGCTCTGGGCCTCAGATTCCTTATCCAGACGTGAGGGAGAGTGCCCCAGCTCCCCGCAGGCCTGCTGGGTGTTCTGAAATGAAATGAATTCGTGTAACCAACAAAAGCGTGGGTGAGAGACCGACCAGGAATGGTTGTCCCCAGGAACCAAGTCTGGGCCACATGCTCTTGGCACGGTGCAGGTCACAGGGTCAGGAGGTCACCCCTGCACTCACCCCCCGTGGCCCAGTCTCCAACTGTGCAGCAAGGGCCACAGTGGGGCCCACCCTGTGGAGAGGGTCCAGGGAATGAAGATCTGGGGCACTTGGCAGAGGGTTCCCCTGAAATAGGGAGGCGGCCTTTGCCTCTGGCCGCCTGATGCTCGCTGGAAGCAGTGGGGGACGTGCAGGGAGCGGGGGCGTGCAGCCAGGTTGGCACCCCCCCTTATCGCCTTGCTTCTCACCTGCACCTACGCTGAGGGCGACCCACAGGGCTGCCCAGGGGGCCTGCGTGGAGCTCTCTGCAGTCGCTGGCTGGGTGTTTCCATCTGGGCAACCAGGCTCTTCTCCAAGCAGATGGCTAGTGAGCAGGGGGAGCCCGGAGGTAGGGTGAACCGGGTCTGAGGCCCCCACTGCCTCCCACACCCTGTGTGCCTGGCCAGTTCCAGCCCTTGGGAGCCCTGCTGCTTCAGCCTGTAATCGAGGGGCAGGGGGGCCTGGAGACCTCCCCTCCCGGCCCATCTCTACCACCTTCTTGGACCACCCCATGGAGACCCAGGCAGCCGGGCCGTGTGCTCATGCACCAGCTGGTCCTAACATTCACAGATCTGCCTGGCACTTTGCAGTTTGCGAGGGGCCTCCCTCCCTCTCTGGGAGCCATGGAGCCATGGTGATTGCTCACCCACCAGGGGGCCCGTGTCCCTTATTTGCAGGTGAGCAAACAAGAGCTCAGAGAAGGGAGTGACCTGCCCAAGGTCGCACGGGGACGGGACTCCCTCCTTCACCCCAACCACGGAAGCCCTGATGGGGACCTCTCTCTAGGGCTATGGGAAGCCAACAGTGGGAGAGGTCCACCTCGGGGCAGCGGGGATCCCCCCCACAGCTGCCACCAAGCCTGGTCTGGCTAATGAAATGCTTAATAGTCAAAGGACAGCGAGGAATTCCCGCCTCCCCTCTCCACACACACACACACCCACTCACCACAAGCCAGAAAACACCCTGCCACCCAGTGGCCCGCTGGGGCCTAGAAGTCGCTTCCAGGGACCACGGGGCCGGCAGAAGAGACACCCCACACAGCAGGCCAGCTGCAGGCAGAGCCCTTCCTACCATGGCAACTCTTCAAAATAGCACTGGTCAGTTTTCTTAATTAAAGAATATTACACAAAGACTCCGACAGAGCTACAGAATACACAGTAAACAACTATGTGGTCAAGGCAGGGTGGTGTTGGCCAAAGGACAAACGGGTCACCGAGCAGGATGGAGAGCTCGGAAATAGACTCACAGAAATATAGTCACTGATCTTGACAAAGGAGCAGAGACGCGTGATGGAGCCAGGACAGGCTCTTGAACAAAGGGCCCTGGGACACCTGGGCGTCCCGTGCGAAACAGAGAATCCAGACACAGACCTTCTGGTCTCCGTGAAAATCAACTCAAAACGGGTCATAGAACTACATGTCCAATGCAAAACTTTACATAAACTCCTAGAAGTAGTTCACGGAGGAGAAAACCTAGGTGACCTTGGGTTTGGTGATGACGTCGTAGACACAACGCCAAAGGCCCGGTCCGTGAGGGAAAGAATGGACAAGCCGGACACATTACAACTAGAAACTTCTGCTCTGTGGAAGACACGGTCACGCGAGTGAGGAGACAAGCCGCCGACGGGGAGGAAACCATCAGCTAAAAGACCGCTGTCCTAAGTACACAGGAACTCTCAAAACTTTTTAGCAAACTAAAAAAGTGGGCAAAGATCTGAAAAGATAACTTACCAAAGATAAGAAATAAGGATATGAAAAAATGCTCCAGTCCTGTATCATCGGGGGGTTGCAAATTAAAATAAGACACCACTACATGCCTCTGAGAAAGGAGCAAAATCCTTAGACAGCGCCCAGTGCTGACGAGGATGTGGAGTCACAAGAACACACATTGGTGGCTGGTTGGGCTCGCAGAACGGTGCAGCCACTGTGGAGGACGGAACTCCGATTACTTTTTTTTTTTTTTTTTTAAGATTTGGTTTATTTTAGAGAGACAGAAGGATGGGGAGGGGCAGAGAGAGGGGGAAGAATCTCAAGCAGACTCTACGCTGAGCTCGAAGCCCAACTCGGGGCTCGATCCCACGACCCTGAGATCATGACCTGAGCTGAAATCAAGAGTTGCACAGTTAGCGGACTACACCACCCAGGCGCCCCAAAACTAATCTCACTTTTAATCTTACAAAACTAATCATACTCTTTTCCTATGATCCAGCAATTGCTCTCCTTAGTGTTTACTCAAAAGAGCGAAAAGTTGGGGCACCTGGGTGGCTCAGAGGGTTGAGCGTCTGCCTTCGGCTCAAGTCATGATCCCAGGGTCCTGGGATCGAGCCCCATGTCGGGATCCTGGCTCAGCGGGGAGCTTGCTTCTCCCTTCCCTCTCCCTCCGCCTCTCCCCCTGCTCACACTCTCTGTATCTCTGTGTCTCAAATGAATAAATAAAATCTTTTAAAAAAAAAGCGGAAAGTTTATGTCTACCTAAAAACATCTGCACACAGATGTTTCTAGCAGCCTTACTCTTAATTTCCAAAACTTGGAAGCAACCAAGGTATCCTCCAGCAGGTGGATTGATAAATAGACTGATCCACCCAGACGATGGAATATTATTCAGCGCTAAAGAGAAATGAGCCCTTGAAGAGACAGGGAGGAATTTTAAATGTTCATCAGTAAGTGAAAGAAGTCTGTGTGACAAGACGCCATACCGTAGGATTCCCACTCTGTCACATTCTGGGAAAGGCCCGAAATATGGACCCAGTAAAAGGCCCAGTGGTCACCAGGGGCTGGGTGGAGAGGAGTCAATAAGTAGGTGGAGGATTTTTAAGGCAGTGAAAATACTCTGTAGGGTGCTATGATGGTAGAGAGGTGTCATTGTTCATTTGTCCAAACCCATAGAACGCACCCCACTAAGAGTGAACCCTAATGTCAACCACGCACTTTATGAATCATAATGTGCCCCTATCTGCTCATCAACTGTGACAAATGGGAGATGTTAGCCGTAGGGGTGGGGAGGGCGGCATATAGGAACTCTGTACTTTCCCCTCGATTTTTTCTTTTTTTGTCAAACAGGACTGCTCTAAAAAATAGTCTATATTTTTTAAGAGTATTACATGAGTTACAACCACACACAACAGTGTGGGTGAACCTCACAAACACAATTTTTGTTTGTTTGCTTATGCATTCCTTTTCCCCAGCTTTCCTGAGGTAGAACTGTTACCTAAAAAGTGTACATGTTTAGGATTATTGCAATCAAGCTGAGGGATATACCCCGTACCTAGTCTTCTTTGGTTTTGGGGTTTCTTTCTGTTTTCTTCTTCTTCTTCTTCTTCTTCTTCTTCTTCTTCTTCTTCTTCTTCTTCTTCTTCTTCTTCAGACAGGCCGGGTGACCCGTTCATGTGGGGTATACAACAGGCAAAACAAATCCACAACTGTGGGAGTTGGGAGCATAGCCCCCAGGGTCGGACAGCGGCCAGGCGGGGATCGAAAGGTTTCTGGGAGCTGGCCATGTTCTGTTTCTGATCTTGTGCCGGTTACGTGCAGGGTTTGGTTTGTGAAAATTTGTTGAGCTGTATATTTCTGTGTCCACTTTCCTGTGGGTTATACTTCATTAAAAAGTTCCAGAAAAAATAGTGTTTGTGGCAGAAAACTGGAAATCCCAGAAAAAGGGAAGGAAGATGGCCCCTCTTGTCCATCTTCTTCCCACTGGGAGGGGGTCCTCAGCTCCTCGCTGCAGATGACATGCTCCTCCCCGCTGACCCCACCTCGGGTCCTGGGCCGGGCAGGGCTCCAGCCTCACTGGGGGCTGAGCCCTGGGCCTGCCGGGAGGAGGGTCAACGGGTCTCAGGACGGCCTCCCAGCACACGGGTGAATCACTGCATCTTGGAAACATGTTCTCTTGGTTCAGGAAACATCCCCTCAAAGCCACCTTGGCCCGTCCCAGAAGCCAAGAGACTCAGTCCCCGCCTCCGAGGGGCTCCCCAGGGTGGTGGCCCCAGCAGTCAGGATCTGGATGTTGAGGGGCACCTGAGTCCTCCCCAGGCAGCTCACGGTGGCGGCTCTGAGCGAACCCCAGGGTGCCCCTCGTCCTTGAGAGGCAGTGGCAGGGCAGGGGCCTGGGCCAGGGCTGGGGCTGGGCCGGTGACATCATGAATTGAGTTTTGCCAGTTCCTTCTCGACCTCGGAAACCCCAACATCCCGCTCCAGGAACTGGCCTGCGGAATTGGCTTTGGCCGGCCGCCCCGGGAGTGTGGTGGGGAGGCCCCATGCGCCCCCCTGGCGGTCTGTCCCTGAGGCCCCCCTTTCGTTCAGGGGCTCCCGGGAAGTCCGCACCAGTGTGAGAACCAGCAGGGTCAGCTTCCTCGGTCCCCGCCCCCACCCCCGGTGACTGCAAGAAAAATAAACAGCTGTCCCCCTCTCTCCGCAACTGGGAACACCACCGCAGCCCGAGGCCTCAGACCAAGCTGTGGGGCTGACTCACTGTTCGCTGGGGTGGGGGCAGTGAGAAGGGGCTCAGGGCTGCCCCAAGGAGCCCCGCGGCGACCTCGGGATAGGCCCACCCCTATCTGGGCCCCACACTGTGCCCTGAGCCAGGAGGCCAGGGGCTATGCCCATCCTGCTGCACCCCTGCTCTTCCACAGCTCAGCATGTGACCTTGGCCCTAAACTCTCCTGACCTCAGTGGCCTCATCGCCTCCACAGATGCAGGCCTGGGCACCTCTGGCTCTGACCACCGTTGTAGGGTTGCGGTTCGGGGGGTCCACCCAGGGGCCACAGCTGGGGGAAGGCCTCACAGAGCAGGGCAGGAAAACCGGCGCTTCCGAATGACTTTAGCCAAGGCCCCCGAGGCCGGCCTCGCCCCGTCTGGGATCTGTGGATCCTGAAGGTGCTGCGGCCTGGTCCTCAGGCCTTCCCCCTCCAGTCTGTCTTCTCTCCCTTTCTCCCTCCTTCCTTCCTTCTTTCTCACTGATAACCTTTCAGTTTCTCCAAGCCAGCTCCCTCCTATGGACGGAGGGCGTGGGCAGGAAGGCGGCCCTCTCTCCCTGGCCTGCGTTTGGGCGGGTGCGGGACGCTCCGGGCCCTCCCCGGCTCCTCCTTCACAACCGGCACTAAAGCCTTGCCTGGGGCCTGGCGGTCCTGGGAGCCGCTATGTGCTGGGCCTGGGCTGGACCCTGAGTCCTTGGGGATATGGCTCCAACATCTGGGGACAGATAAGGACAGGGATGAGCTGGAGAGAGGAGATGTGTAGCACAGGGACCTGCTGTGAGAGCATGTGGGCCCGCACCTCGCAGGAAAGGCTTGTGGGAGGCTTGTCTCAGGGGAGGCTTGTCCCAGGGGATGGGGCTTGTCCCAGGGGATGGGGCTTGTCTCAGGGGATGGGGCTTGTCTCGGGGGAGGCTTGTTTTCAGGGGATAAAGTTTGTCTCAGGGAGGCTCTGCCAGGAGGACTTATCCTGGGGCTGGGGTTGTTGGTGAGGAAGGGAGCCCGCCAGCCAGCGGGGTCAGCCCAGGCAAACGTTCAGAGAGGTGTGTTGTGGCTGGAACGGGCCACAGGAAAGCGTGCCTGCCCAGGGCTGCAGGAGCTCCAGGGAGACCAGCCAGGGCTGCCCCACAGGCTCACCCTGGCTCTGGGGTATGACAAGGGAGGGGCCAGGAGGCTGAGCAGAGGGCCTGGCAGGCCAGGGGCGGTTCAGAGGGCAACCGGAGCCCCTGCTGGGTTCCCACACGGGACAGTGGGGCAGGTGTGGCCTCAGGGTCAGCGAGCGGCGGGAGGCTAGGGAAAGCCCGGGTATCTGGCCCGGGCAGGCGGGCTAGAGCCTCAACCAATTAACCTGCAATCGCCCGGGGAGATGCTAAGGGGATTTGCCTTTTGTCTGGCTAATTATTCTGCATCTACACTTTCCCTTTCCTAGGGAGCTCAGACCCTTTGCAGAGCTTTAATTAAAAGGAAGCCGCTTTCTCAATTACCCCAAGGGTGGGGCAACCAGTGAAAACCCCAGAGGTCGCCCTCCTGGGCCCAAGCAGAGGCTCTGGGGCATCTTCCCAGGGCCCGGCTCCAGCTCCCACAATGCTGGTGGGGATTATCCGCCTGGCTAGGAGGAGGCCTAGGCCCCAGAGGGGAGCTTCTGTCCTGAGGCCAGAGGCCCACCAGCACTGGCTCTCCCACCTGCCCCCGCCCCGGAGCTCCAAGTCATCCCCAGAAAAAGGCAGGAGGCCCTGGTAGCTCAGGGGAGTGGAGCTGTGGCTGTCTGGTTGTGAGGTCTCACAGAGAGGACCCAGGGAATCTCCCAGGCCTGTGACAAGAGGGCCACTTCCTGGGCCCACCAGACCCGAAGGGCATGAGGCAGGCGTCAGGTCCAGCCTGTGAGACCCCCACGCGCCCAGTCCCCAGCCCTACTGGACACCCAGAAGGGTCAGAGAACGTTCACTGCGTCGAGAAGAAAGACGGGAGGCCACAGAGGTCAAATCGCCCTGTTGACATCGTTCCTGCAGCCGCCACCAGCGTGGGGCACTTGGGACCTCATAGAACCCTGAGATTACCCTGCAGGGTGGGCACAAGCCCCATGTACAGATGAAGCCACAGGCCAGAGAGAGTGAAGGAACCAGGGGCTTTCCCTTGGGCGTGCACAGGCCCCAGGCTGAGGAGGACCCTGCGCGCCGAGAGGCTCAGGCCTGCTGGAACTGAGAGCCATGGGGCCCAACGCGGCAAGGTCAGGTGCAGGGAGGAGGAAGAGCCTCCTATGGGGCAGACCCGGCAGCCGCCATGGGTCCAAAGAGCCTCATTCACACTCTCAAGTTCGATGTATCTTTGGGGTTTAACTGCTCCGCCCACAGCTCCCACTCTGGAGCAACGGCTTTGGGAAGCCAAGCGCTTCCTTTATACCTGGGGTTGTGTCTACCACCTTCCTTATCTGGGCCATTTAGACCTCATGGAGCATGAGGTTAGAAAATTCCCACTTTACAGAAGAGAAAGCTGAGGCTTGCAGAGGTTAGGCCGCCCGGCCCCAGGTCTGGGCAGAAACAGGAGGGCCAGGCATGGACGTAGAGGCCACACTCTGCCACCATGCCAGGCCCTCGTGTGCAGGAGTCTCTCCCACCAGAAGCAAGCCCCCCAGGCCCTGCTCCGGGCCTGCATTCGGGTGGGCGCCTGGGGCTGCTGCTGGCGGAACGACAGTATAGCCCCTCACAGCCCCTGGCAACCCTGGAGCCCCTGCTCGTGCCCTTGTTTGCACAGCACTGGAGACTTCCTGGAGGAGAGGATGCATGAACCGGTCTTGAAGGATGCGTAGGAGTTTGCCCAGCAGAGAGGACTCGAAGGTCCCCTTAGGCAAGGTACGGTGAGCCAGTCGGCCCAGGGGGAGCAGGTGCACCAAGAAAGGAAGGGGCTCAGGGCCCTGTGGATTTGAGTATGGGCTACTCCAACCTGCTGGGGTGTTCAAGAAGCCAGCAGTCAGCGAGGCCCTGCAGATCAGAGCCCGGGCTGAGCCCTGTGTAGCCCCTGGCAGGGTCCTACATGGGTAGGGCCTGGAGTCTTGCTCCTCTGCCCTCCCTCCCTCCTTCCCTCATTCATTCACTTATTCATCCTTTGGTTCATCCTTCAATATTTTATTCTTTCACTTGTCACCTTTGGGAGGCCTGGGGGCAGGTGCTGGCTGTGGGGCCCATGGAGGAGAGGTCTTCCTGACTACGTGGACAATCAGTAGTGGCAGCTGAAAGCCCAGAGTGAGAAGTGTGAGAGCATCCACTGATTTGACCCCGGGTCACCAGGCCACGGCCAGGATCACCAGGGGTGGAAGCAGAGTCAGTGGCCGGGGCTTGATATTCAAGGCCCTGAACACTTAGACCCAAACCCCTGCTGGCCTAAGAACACTGGGACGGTCTCCCCTCAATCTGGCCCTCAAGCTCCCTGAGCTTTCCTGACCTTCAGCCTTGCCTCCAGAAGTCCTTCCCCAGCCCCGCCAGTCAGATCACGAGGGTTGAATTCTGCTTAGAAAGCTGTGGGGTGGTCTGCCTTGTCTGAGCCCCGCAGCGCTCCCTCCCCCCAGAGGCTTCTCTCTGGGCCCTGGATCCTGGTCTGGTTTCCTGGCGGGCAGCTCCTTCCAGCAATGCCAAGCCTTTCTCACTCCATGGGGTCCAAACAGGAGGCCCAGGGGGGTCTCTGGAGTGTTGGGGGATGGGCTCCCCTGTCGCCTCATGAGATTGATCACGGGGCACGGGGGGACTCTGCCCGAGCTCCCCTCTCCATGGGGTGACACCTAGCAGTGGACAGTGGCAGCCGGCCCTCCCAGGAAACGGCAGGAGTGTCATGGACCATACTCCCAGGTAAGCCAGCCTGCACCCAGGAACAAGGCTCCCTGCGCCGTCTACTCTGACCCATGAGCTCAGTTACCAATTAGCATATGCCTAAAAGTTCTCAAAGCCTTCCTGCAACTTGTTTTTCCTGGAACGATCTCACTGAAGAACATTCGAGCGCAGTTTCCTGGCTTTGACTTTCCACCGGGACTTTGCTTCGGGACCTCCAGCTGAGCGCGGGGTGATGGGATTGGAGCTGGGCTGCTCTGTCCCAGGCCAGCCCTGGGGGTTTGGGAAGCCCAGCTTCAGGGAGCCTCTGTTTGGGGTGGAGCCAGGGGACCCGTGCAGCCTGTATGGCCTGGGGCAGACCAGGTCCCTCTCTGAGACTTGCACACCTTCCATGGAACTACAGAGTTGGTCTCCCTTCGTGGTTTTCCAACACTTTTTTTAAAAATTTGTTTTTATTTATTTGAGAGAGGGAGAGAGCCGGACAGGGAGGGGCACGGAGGGAGAGGGAGAATCTTAAGCAGATTCTGTGCTAAGCACAGAGTCTGATGCAGGGCCCGATCTCACGATCCCGAGATCATACCCTAAGTTGAAACCAAGAGTCAGATGCTTAACCTACTGCACCGCCCAGGCGCCCCGATTTTCTGACATTTTTAACAGGGGAGCCTCGTCGTCAAATTAACGCTTCTGTGGAAACCTATCAAAACCGGCCACAGCAGAGGTGCCCTGCGGCGGTGGGTCTGAGGGCCAGAGCCCCTGCACAGAAGCCGGGGCTCCTGGGGCACAGGAGAACAGCCACGGGAGGCACGCCCCACCCCACATCCTCCTGCTCTGCCCAGGCCCTGTCACCGGGCCGCGATGATGAAAAGGCAGCCGTATCCCATCCAAGGGTGAGCGCGCTGGCAGAACCAACCAGAAGCCTGGGGGACGAGCTCCGTGAGAGGTCGGGGGAACAGGCCGCTTCTAAGAGTGGAGCCTGGAAGGATCTCGGAGTCGGTGGCCACCACGCTGAGCCCTGAGGAGCAGGAAGGCGGCCACAGCCATGCAGTGGTCTTTGAAAAGAGCGTCCCAGTCAGAGGATACGTTTCACCCCCACAGGCAGGCCGGGGGACGGGAGGAATTCCAAGGGTCCTGGGCAGACCCTAACCAAGTTGGAGGTGAACCCGACAGCCCTGGGCAGGAGGGAATGGGTGGGGACAGAGCCGTCTCGAGAATGATAAGAGACACGGCTTACCGAATGTTTACTGAGGCAACACCTCGAGGGCGAGGGAGGACCCACGGAGCCAAGGACCGTGGTGACCCACATGGCTTCTTGATGGCTCTGGAGTGTGAGGGATGCCAGCCCAGGCCTGTTTCGCCCCATCGAGGCCCTCAACTGCCTGGTAGCCCGTGATGCAACAAGAGCTTGTGTTTCTCTCCAAACCCAAATTCTGGGTGCCGCAGTTTCTGGTCTGCCCTCTGCCTTGGTGGACTTCTCCCTGCTTTGCCCACTTCTCTTCCGGGAGAGTCTGTCTTCATGGAGACTTCACGGAGTCTCTCAGCCTCAGGGACATCCAGGTTCTAATCCCAGAGCCTGTAAGTGTTTCCCTCTATGGGACATGTGATTAAGGGAGGGTTTTGAGATGGGGGATGACCTGACCCTGGATTGTCCTCGGGCCTCAAATGCCATCACAGGGGACCTTCTGAGAGGGAGCAGAGGGGGGTCTGGTGCACACGGAGGAGCAGGGCACACAGAGAGACGGGCAGATGCTGGCCTTGGAGGCTGGAATGACACGGCCATAAGCCAAGCATGCTGGCAGCCGCCGGGAGCTGGAGCGGTCCTCCCCTCGAGTCTCAGAGGGAGGCAGTCCTGCGGACACCTTGACTTTGGACTCTGGTCTCAGAACCCCCAGAAAGTAATTGTCTGTTGTTCAAAGCTACCCTGGCTGCTGTCATTCATCAGCGCGGCCCTGGGCAAGGCGCCCAGCACGCAGGGAAGCCAAGTTGCCATCCTCGTGGTGCAGCTCAAACATTGCCGTGCCTCTCCCTGAGGCCGTGAGCCCCCTGGGGATGTCCTCCTCACGTCTGCTTCCCTGGGACACAGCTCGGGAGCTGACACGGAGCAGTCAGAATGGTGCTCCTCAATAGGGCCGTCTGCCCCCCCCCCCCCCCCCCGCCACCGTTGTTAACGGAAGGGGCTGGGGGACTGCAGGGAATCCGAAGCAGGGGAAGGCTTCCGCAGAGCAGGAATTTCTAGAATGCCAGATTTCCAAGCCGGAGGCCCGTAAAGAGAGGGGCCGGCGGTCCAGGCCGGAGGGACACCAGGCTGAGCAAGGCGGGAGGCGGGAAGTTGCCTGGCTAGTTCCGTAAAGGACAGCAAGGGTGGGTGGGGCCCCGAGAGGCTCCTGGAGCCGCAGGGTGGGGTCCCCAGGAGGGAGCGCAGGGTGGGGCGTGTGGGGACAGGCGAGGCTTCCTCCAAGCCAGCGTGGCTCAACCAAGCGTGTGCTTCAGGCCCCAAACCCGCCACCCGAGCCCTTTTAAGAATAAAAACAAATATTTGTGTTGCATGTTGTGTGTGTTGGGGTTTAGTTTTCCTCTGGAGGCTAAAAATAGGTGCATCTTAGCGTCCCCGCGGGGATTCCTCCCCCTGCGCCCCACCCCGCGTTGTGCAAGGCCTGGCCGGGCGCTCTGGGGCTCGTGCCAAGTTTTGACTTAACTGCCAGTGACAGGGGTATGAAGGTATCAGAAGATGATTATGGGATGAAGGTACCCATTACGGCTGCGCAGGAGGCAAGTCCTCGCCGGCCAGCCACACCCAGGTGGGCAGGCGGCAGGGCCAGGGGCACGCACCCTTCACCCGACAGCCGTCACAATCACCCACCCGCCTTTCAGCGTAAACGGACAACAATAACATGGCCTGATGGCGGTAGTGCAGGGCACCTGGTGCAGAGCGGGGCATCCCAGAAGAAGTGACCTCAGGGCCACCAGGAGGGAGGTCGGAGGGCCCCAAGGAGGGTGGAAGGGAGGGGTGGGTGAAAAGCCTGAAGGCCTGTGGGGGATGGAAGGGAAGTGGGGAAATGTGATTGGCCAGTTCAAGGGGTCTGAGCAGGGTGGGGGCCCACCAGACGGCCCAGGTGCCCCAGCTGCACAAGGCGGCATTCCAGGGGTACAGCTGGAACATGAACCTGGGGGTCCTTGGGGAGGGGGGTCGGCCAGGCTGCAGGGAGGAGTCCCGGGCAAGAGGCCCCAGGGAGTCCCAGAGGGACAGACGCAGTTCGGCGGGATGTGCTGGGTGCCTCTGGTGGGAGCCGATGGCCAAAGAGATCAGTGGCCACGGCAGCCAGAACGACAGACAGCTTCCTGGCCATGAAAGCCCCGCGAAGGGGACAGGGGGGGACCCTGGGGTCCCTGAGGCCTAGCCTCAGTTGGGGGCCAGCCAAAGGCAAGAGGCCCCCAGGAGGAGATGGAGAGGGGAAGGGCACCAGCTGAGGGGGACGCTTGAAGACCAGGGAGAGGCTGGGACCTGGGGCTTCCAGGCCCTGAGCCAGAATATAGTCCTGGGGACCTCCATAAGCTGTAAAGTGTAGTGACTACACGAGGGCAGGGCGCTGGTGTCTTCCCAAAGCGCTGCATATTTCTTAGCAGCCCCGATGCCTTCTCAGGTACCTGTCTTCCCCGGAGAGACAGTCAGGCTTTCACGTCAGGGAAGGATAGGGAGGGGTCTGCCAGGCCCTACAGCACCCCTCCACTGATGAGCCTGCCCAGTGAAGGGGCCCCTGAGCAGGTGGGAGGTAAAGGGGCTCCCCAGCATTAATGTTTGCCTGTCAGCTTGAGGGGCACGTTCGCCCCTCTGTTCCTCAGTTGGCCTGGATGGTGGGGGGGGGGGCGGTGGGGGAGGGGGTGGCTGCTGACTTCTGCTGACTCATCACTGGCCACCCCGTGGGACCCTCCTCACAGTCCCTAGGCAGGCATTCTCATCCTACCTTACAGAGGGGAAACCGAGGCAGAGTGGGGCTGAAGTCCCACAGGCAGGACGTATGGGACCCAGAGCCCCAGCGTGCTCCCAGGCACAGCTGCCCTGGCCACTCCTTTGATCCACAGGCTACACGGGGGTGGCGGAAAAGGGCAGGTGTTCCTCCAACATCCCTCTGAGCAGCAGGGGGGACTGCGTCCTGGTTCCTCCTGATCCTGCACGAGCCCTGGGGTAGGTCCTTCCCCACTGCCCTCAAGGGACAGCCGGGGTGCCCAGCCTGGGCTGAGCCTGGAGTTGGCCTCCTCTGGCCTTCCCCTTTCTGGGGATTCCTGTCCAAGGCCTGGGACAGGAAATGCATCGGGAAATGCTGCTGACCTGCCTGCCAAACCCACCCAGAATCCTCTGCTTCTCCCACGGCACTTCCCACCTGGACTAAGTCAGTCGCCCCCTCACCCTGTCTCCTTACTTCCTGGCTACAGGGAGAAGCCCCTGAGACCTTTCCCAGCAGAGAATCCTATGAGAGATGAAGGTAGACCCACAGCCCTACCTGCCAAAAACCTTGCAGTGCCTGTGGCTGGGAGAAAAAGCTCAAGACCTCACAGGCGCCCATGACCCAGAGCTGCTGTCTGTCCAGCCACTTCCCTGCTCTCCCTTCCCTCACTCTGTTCCAGCCACGGCGCCCCTGCAGCTCCCCCAGCCTGCCCCTCATTCTCTTTCCTCCACACCTCTGGCCTGGCTGTCCTTCTGCCTGGAAGTCCCTCCACGTCTTCCTGGTCTCCCTCATGCGCTGGTTCATCCACGTGGCCCACTCTGACCCCGCTCATCTGACGTAACCTGCCCTGACTTTTTCCTTCTGCCATGCCAAATACTTGATGGTTCGTGATGTTTTCCCATTCTCGGTAGACGCTTTTTGCCTAGTGCACCCTCCAGACCATCGCCCCCCCACTTGGTGGCTTCCCCAGCACCTGACACATGGGGGTGCACAATATTTGTGGAATGCATGAACAAGGGTGAGGCAAAGAGCGTCTCACCTCCAGAGGGAACTCCAGTGTCAGGGCAGCCTTCTCTGAGCCTGGCACAGTCCGCCCTCCTCCCCGACCCAGAACTGTGATGTCTCCCAACCACAGAACCTAGAGTCCTGGACCCAAGCTGCACAGCACATACTCTCCAAGTCTGAGAATCGTGGGATCAGAGTACCAGAGAACTGCATACCTCCCTCTCCATTACATGGAGATCAAACCATACTTGGATTCCTCCAGTGACTGTCAGGAACTCCCTCTTTATATAGCTTTGGCTGTGAGAAAGTTCTCCTAATATGGCCTGAGGCCTGTCCCCTGCTGGGCCTCCCAAGGCTGTCCCAAAGTCTCCTCAATGAGGCGCTGGCTGACCCTGATGGCCTGCAGGCCCCTCCATGAGAGAGGGGCCCTTTGAGTAAGGGAGCACCCCACTCTGCATCGGGCACTCCCTTCGTTCCCAGAGAGAATCAGCTCAGCTATGTTGCCACCAACTTCCCCGCCTCTCCCAGAGTGCTTGTCACTGAGATTTAATCGATCTCTCTTCCCTGGGAACCCAGAAGGGGAAGCGGGTGTTAATCACCCCGCCCATGTCAGGACACATCGACAAGGCCATCCCCACTCTCTCAGCAGGCAGGGTGTGCCCTCCCAGATTGGAAGACAAGGAGAAGCTCAAAATCCTGGTGTGGCCTTGTTAGCCCAAAGAGGCCAGCCCTGGGGGTGGCCTGCTCAGGGCTCACCCAGGCTGGGCCCATCCTGGCTCTGATGAGGACCCTAGGATCAGCCAGTCCAAACAGAGCAACTGAGGCCCAGGGAGGCCTCTCCTCGAGTGTTTTCACTGAGCCGGTGGGACCTCATAAAGCAGCCCAAGGCCTGGAAAACCCTTGGTAACCAGCAGCCCTGGCCCTCTATGGAGCCCAGCAGAAGGACGGGGAGGTAGCCAGGAACAGCCTCAGGAGGGCCCCCCGTGCCCAGCCCTCACTCCCCACCCCCTTCACAGCCCGAGGGCCCTTATTTGAGATACTTTTCTACTGGAAAACCGGGGCTCCAGACAGAGTGTCAGGGAAGCCAGCTGGTATACAGGCCCTTTGCCCAGAAGGCATGGGATTCTGTCGGCCACACGGGGAAGGGTGCCCGGAGTGTTCCTGCCAGATGCTGAAAACCGTGAGGTTCAAGTGCAAGGTTCCCTCATGGCCTTCCAGAGCCTTCCGGAACCTTATCAGGTGTGGGGCG
The DNA here is from genome assembly GCF_009762305.2 of Zalophus californianus. NCBI lineage: Eukaryota > Metazoa > Chordata > Mammalia > Carnivora > Otariidae > Zalophus > Zalophus californianus. Next base: position 4,035,616 of record NC_045603.1, on the reverse strand, counting down.
GCTCTTCAAGCTCTGTTCTCCCCCCTGCCCAGCCCCCCAAGCCGCAAGCTCCCCCATCCACAGTCACCCCAGGCCACGTTAGAGCCTCTCCCCTCCAGCCTCGTGCCCGAAGCATCGCTTTTCCTTCTGCGGCCCCCTCCCACCCCCTTTCTCTCTTCCCTTTTCTTCTGGGCCTCGGCCTGGACGCCAGCTCCTGTAAGAAGCCTTCACCCTCCACCCCAGCGTCCACCCAAAGCTGGGTTCCACACTCCTCTGCACTCCCAGGCCCTACTGCCCTCCGCCGCAGCCCTGGGTATGGGGGGGCACTGAAGGGGCCTGTTTGTTCACCCTTCTGACCCCTATCCCAGCCTGGGACTAACTAAGAGAAGAGCTCATCTCACATTCAGCTCTGGAACCCCCGGGCCGTAGCCAAGCGCTGGGCACTGAGGAGCTCAGCAATGATGGACAAAAGAACGTGTGAATGGTTGGATGCCGTACCCTGCTCGGTGGAAAAGCCGGGGGCTCAGGAACCAGAAGTGAGGGTTTGAGCCAGAAACCGGGGGACAGACCTTAGGCAAAGCCCCCCTCCTCACCAGCCCACATTGGGGTGGATGGAGTACACAGGCCAAGCCAGCGGAAGGGCCCCGGTTGTGGCCCAGACCCAGCAGCTCAGACAGGGGGCTTCTGGAGCTGCAGACACCTGGAGAGGCCTCCCCAGGTGTCCTGCCCGGAGGTGCCAGCCTAGACCCCCTACTGGGTCGGTCCTGGAAGGACTGGCGTCCTAAAGGCCACCCTCAGGCCTCAAAGTGGGTGGGTTGGCCACCCCCGAGAGACCAGCGGCCCCAAGAAGGCCACCTGTGTCCACCATCTGGAGGGTGTCCCAGAGCTGCCCTGTCGGCCACTGGCATCTGCCTGCAGGTGGAGTAAGAGGACCCCTGATCCTGGACCTGCACGGCCTGCCTCTGGGTTCCTTCCTTGCAAGGCCATGAGGGCTTTTTTTTTTTTCTACCCCGTCCCAGACGGCTGCAGAATTCGTGCCATGTCCAAAGACACAGGGGAAGGGCCAGGCAGGGGAGCCAACCAGGCAGTTCCGGCCTTATCCCGGGCGGGCTGTAAGGGAGCCCCAAGCCCCAGTGTCTTTGCCAAACCCCGACCACCGCCCAGGCCTCTGTTGGGCCCTGCAGTGGCTGCCAAGCCCACAGCCCTCTCGGGCCTTCCGAGACTCACAAGGGCCTGGGACACCCAGGCCAGACTGCTGAGTCCCCGGGCCCTGCAAGGCCAAGGACTTGATGGGCAGGCAGGCAGCACCCCAGAGAAGGAAGGTGGACACAAGCTCAGACCCAGAGGAGGGAAGAGGCCAGGACGCGGCAGCAGGCGAGCTCCAGACTGACATCCAGCTGGACCTCTTGGCTCCTGGCTGTGCCCCATTCCTGGCTGGCCTGGTGCCTCCCAGGAGCAGCCCTGGCCGCCCCACTCAGAGGAACTCGCACTTTCCCTGTTTGCCTGAGTACGAGGAGCCCCAGCCTCCGCTCGCCTCTCTTCCCCAGCCCACCTGCCTCCCAGCTCAGGGGAGGTGTGAAGTTCACCCAGACGTGTAACCCAGATCCTGCCTGCTGCCTGCAACCTGGTCTTTCCAGTTCTGTCCTCGGCCAAGACAGAGCATGGCCATCACCTCCTCCCCAGGACTTGCCTCAGCCATTCCCTTCCCGCTCGTCTCTGTACGGCCTTGGGCAAGATCCCAGGGCCTCAGTTTCCCCTCATGGGGGGAGGCATATGAGTTGGGTAGAAGGAAGACCCTGGAGGACAGGAGTTCAAATCCTGATTCTGCCTCTGCCGGCTATGTGTGACCTTGGGCAGAACGCTTTTGTTCTCTGTGCCTGGGTTTGCCCATCTGTAAAATGGAGCTAGCCCTGACCTGTGTAGGGAAGGGGTATTGTGAAGGTGGTGCGTCCCTGTGAACCAGACCCCGTGTCCGGCATAGTGGGAGTGTTCAGGGTTCCATAAAGCCTCTCACTTCTAAGGCCCCTAGGCCTGCTGGGTGCAGGGACAGTCATGGCAGCGACAGCCCTCTCTGTCAGGGTAAAAACTGGGCTGGAGGGTGAAGGAGGGAGCAGGGCCCCAGCAAGCTTGCTGGGAAGGTGGGCATTATGGGAAGGAGGGGTGTGGGCAAGGAATGTGGTAGAAAGGCCATCCCGGTGGGAGGGCACAGCAGGGATGGAGCCCGGGCAGGGGCAGGAGGTGGTGTGGAGCTCCATGGGGAGCTCTGGGGAGGGCTGGCTTGCCAGCAGGGCAGGGGGCTCTGTATGGAGGCAGGGTGGAGATGGGCTGTAGGAGATGGACTCTGAAGGCCACACCAAGGAGCAAACCTCTACCTACCAGGGCCACGGGACCCTGTGAGCTCCCACCACAGACAGCATCTGGGTGGACAGCCTGCGCAGCCCTGGGCGGGGGGCAGGTGGGAAGTGGTCCTGGTGCTAAAGCTCAGCTCGTGAGCGAAGTGTGGGCAGGGGCACCCTCCACACAGAGAAAGAGGGAGCCGGGCCTGGCCGGGCATTTCTTGCTCCCCTATACCCATTCTAGAGAGGAAAACTGAGGCCCAGAGCTGTGCAAGCACCCACCCAAAGCCTTTTCCTGTCTTTCAGGCTGTCTCAGCCAGCAGCTGCACCTGAGAATAGGTGGCTGCTCAGGGCAGGGGAGCCAAGTGAAGAGCCAGAGCCCCTGGAGGTCAAGGCCAGGCATGAGCCCCCACTGTTCCCGGGGCCCAGCCTCCAGCGCCACAGAACAAGTGAATGCGCAAGAAATGAATGAATGCCTGGTAGCCTGCCCACATCCGACACCTGCTTGGTGACTGCCTCTTGGAGCACAGCGGGAAGGCAAGTCTGGAGAAGGAGCGCCCCTGGCAAACGCGGAGAGGCAGGAAGGCACCTGGCATGCCCGGGGCCAGCTAAGTGCAAGGCGACCAGAGCCGAGGGGACAGGGACGCCACTCGGATGGGAACGAGCCACTGTCGGGGCTGGAGGCTGCCTGGGGATGCTCCTGAAATCTTAGCCTCAGAGGTGGAGCCCGGGGCTGGGGGTCAGGTGGGTCCCCAGGCAGGCTGGGCCATGTGAGCTCGATGCCTCAGGCAGGGCCCCTCGGAAGGATGTGCCGGGCGGCCCTGGGAGGCCGGGGCTGGGGTTGAACCATGGCCAAGAAGTAAGTACAGTCTGGGCACCGGGGCCGAGGCATTCTCGAAGCTCTTTCCTCATTCCTGGCCCTGTGGGAGTAGCCGGACCCCGGCGTTCTGCTGCAGCCACCGCCGCGGATTTGCTTACCGTCTCGCAGGGAACCGGGGCCTCCTGCCAAACTGCCCAGCCCAGGCCCCAGCCCCACGGGCCCCACTAACCACCAAGTGCTGGCCTGGGCCACCTCCTGCTCTCGGATGGGGAAACTGAGGCCATATATCGGGTAGGGCCACCCTAGTGGCTGTCCATGCCCGGGTGTCAGAAGGGAATGGGCTTCGGCTTCAAGTCCAGGGATTTTTGCATCTGTCTCCCCGTCTCCACACCCTCCAGGGACACGTGCTCCTCCAGAAGCCCACTGGGTGGCCCCTCCACTGGGATCTGGGTCTGGGGCCAGGCTCCGTGGGTGCCCCGGCGGGCACAGTGTGGACGGGGCCTTGTTGGATCAGCGGTTCCGCCCGATGCCAGGCTGCCGGGACAGCGGGCAGTGGCCAAACCGGCCCCGCCGCATGCCTTCCAGCCCTCGGCAGGAATGCCATTCATCCTCCTGTGCTCACACGGTTACCACAAGTGCGGAGGCCTGGTGGCACCCAGGCCTCTAGGGAGAAACAGCAGGGCCTGGTGGCCAGCCAGGGGCTGCCTAGCTCCCAGGGGCCCCGGGCTGTCTTCCCACGCCCGGAGAGGGCTAAGAGCACCCCAAGGGGGGCACTTGAGCCAACCCCCCCCCCCGCCAAGCACAACTGATGGACCCGTAGGGATCCTAAGACCTGTCGGGGTCCAAAGCAGAAGGGAGACACAGAGGGAAACAGATGGAACCGGGGCCTCCTGGCTGCGGGTCCCCCACCTCCAAGCCCCCCATTCTCCTAAGAACAGTCCCCACCCAGCCCCGTGAGTTGATTCTGGCACCAGACCCGTGGCCTCTTCTCCCCATACCCGGAGCCCAGGCTGTCCAGAGAGGCCTCCGGGTCTGTGTCCAGCCACCACCAGTGGCTCTTGCTGGGTGGGGTGGCCCCCAAATGTGCCTGGAGGCTTCGATGGCTCAAGGCCTCCCTTGGGACCTGGGCAAGGTAGAAGGACGGAGGTACATGGGCACAGAGCCTGCCCAGCCTGCAGGGAGAGGTGAGGAAGTCAGAAAGGTGGGGCACCTGAGGGCCAAGGCGCTTGAGACTCAGGGTCCTCCGTGGACAGCACGTACGTCCCCACCCCCAGGGGAAAAGAGCTGCAAGGGCGTCGCATGGGTTCCACACACACTCACTTCTGATTCCAGCTTTATTGGAGCCGGGCGCTCCCCTCCAGGGAAGGCAGGACACAGCCCATCCGAAACCCACCAGCTCTCCTCAAGTGTGAGCGCCACAGGGACACACGGGGCCCTGACCGCCACCGCCCCACCTGGGCCACATTGACCCCCTCTCCCCCAAGGGAAGGGCTGCCGCTGACAGACTATGGAGGAGGGTCTCGGCAGAGGCGCCTGGACAGTGCGCTTGTCAATGGCATCAGGGGTCCCAAGAGTCCGTTTCAAGCAGAAGGAGGAGCCTGGCTCGGGGGAACGCACGAGGCTGTCCCCTCCCTCCAGTACCCAGTGTAGGTCACAATAATTTAAAAGACATGATAGACATTTCAACGCTATAAACAATATAAGTTAACCAGGTTCCTTGGCAGAGGGCGCCGGGCCCGTGGACTCAGAGTGTCCTGGGACCCGGGGAGGTGGGGGGGCCGGGGGCGGGTCATTCACCGTGGCCTGGAAGTACCCGGAACAGCAGCTGATGGAGTGTCCTGGCATCGTCGGGGGCACATGGGGTAGATGGCAGGGCCGGGCCCCGGACAGGGTCACTCGGCCCAGGCTAATGTCTAGCCCACTTGGCTTGTCAGCTGCCTGAGGACACATTTCCACAGGTTTCTGCAAGAAAATACCATAAACCTGGGGCAGGGGGTGGGCGCACGGGCAGTGGAGGGCAGCACACCAGAAGCCACCTTGCCTCCTTGCCGGCAAGTCACCCCCTCGATGCCTTAGACTCCCCAAGGGACAGTGGAGTGCTCACAGAGGACACCTCAGCCCCAAGTCCCAAGGCTCTGGCCTCTCCCCACAGCATGCACGGTTGAGACCTGAGCGGGGGCCCCTTCTCGAGTTTCAGGGTGAGCTGAACTTCAGGGGAGCGTGTGCACCCTGGGAGGGTCTGGAGGGCAGACACCTGCCGGGACAGCAGGCAGGGCCCTGGCCAAGTGACACCCTGGATCCGAGCTTTCCCAGCATCGGAGTCAGGGCCCAAGGAGGAGGACTGGACACGAGGCCGCTAGAGGAACCCCGGCAGGTACCTTTGGGGGTGCAGGTCCCCGTGCAGCTGACGGCAGGGGAGGAGGGGCACAGCCAGATCTCTCAAATCACGGGGCAGTCTCATGCCACCATGGGGGTCCCCAGAGCACGCAGCCCAGAGTCATAACTTTAGGGTCTCTGGCTCATTCTCGAGCCCTTCTGGGCCTCAGCGCCTGCATCTGTCAAAGAAGGAAGACAGCCCTGAACCGTCCCCACCCCGCCATCCCACTGCCAGCGCAGGGCTATCCGAGGGTTCCGGCTGGCTCCCAGCGAGGGGCAGAGGGGAGGGTGAGGAAGGGCGGGGAGGGGGCTCTGTAAACTGAGGCTGCCAGCCTGGCAGGGGCGCTGGGCGGGTGACAGCATCGGGGAGGGGACACAGCACTCCTGGAGCCTGACGTGGGTGACATTTTGCTTTGTGTGATATGACGTTCAAGAAGAAAGGTCCCTGTCCATGGCTCTCCTCAGAGGCCCTCTCGGGGCAGGGCCAGAGGGTGCTGTGCACGGGGATGCTCCGCCGGGCCAGAGAGGCGGGGAGAGGAAGCAGAGGGCCACCGGGGATGCGCTAACACGGAGTACAGAGTTAGGACTGGCTATGCCTTGGTGCTAAGAATTCTCTTCTGATACTAAGAACACATAAATAAACTTTGTCAACATCTGCCCAGACCACCCCGAGGCCCCGGCGGCTGATGGGGTCCCGCGTGGCGTCGGCCGGCCGGCATGGCATTTCCACGTCCGTCCGTCCATCCGCCCGTCGGTCCGTGCCGCCAGGTGGGGGAGGGGGACGCTCGGAGTCTCGTCACTCTGCTTTTTCCAGGAGGGTTCGCTTCCCCAGAGAAAAGCAGAGGAACTCCCTGGGCCCCAGAGGGACACCAGGGCCGTCGGCCTCGCCCTCTCGGCCGGGTCTGGGGCACGGCTCGGCCACAGGAAGCGCCCAGCGGGGTCCGGAGGAGCCCCTGGGGGCGGCGAGGGGCGCCCGGCGCGGTGTGCGCGTGCGCGTGCGGGCGGGCGGTGCGGGCGCGGCGCTCACTTGCACGTGAAGACCTCGGTGCGCTCGCTGCAGGTGTTGCACTTGACGAAGCAGCACCAGTGGAACTTGCAGTTGCACTGCCACACCTTGGTGTACTGGTGCGTGTTGTAGCCACGGCCGCAGCACATGGTGTCGCAGCCGTCCGCGCCCAGCGACGTGCGGTTGCACAGGCGGCCCTGCGTGCCCACGCTGCCCGTGGCCGCGTCCTCCTCGCAGTAGTTGGGCGACTTCTCAATGTACACCAGGTCCGTCTCCATGGGCTTCTGGTAGCTGCGCAGCTGCTTGATGCGCAGGAAGGTGGGCTGCCGCAGGCGGCTGGCCCGCACCACCTCCACCTGCACGGCCGCGTTGTACTTCTCCTTGAGCATGTGGCCCACCTCGCGGAACTTGGGCAGCGTGGTCCAGCACGTCTTGGTGGTGCACGAGCCCGACACGCCGTGGCACTTGCACTCCAGCTTCATGCGCTCCTCCAGGACCTGCGGGCGACAGGGCAGGAGCTCGGTGTGCGTGGACCACCCCCCCCAACCACCTGGGCACCCCACCCCCACCTGCCCTTGCCTCCAGCCTGGCCCCGAGCCGGCACCCCGACTTCCCGCTGCAGGACCACGCCGGAGTGCCTCCCCCTCCTGAGCTTCCCTCTCCTCATCCACGTAAGGGGGCTGCTGACCGTAGGTCCCTACTGCGGGCGACCTTGTGAGGGTCCAATGAGAATGTCCAGGACTTGGCACAGCACAGTATATGTTTATCAAATGTGGTTCACTGAATTCTCACAATCCTTCAGGTCAATGCGCTGATGGGGAAACTGAGGCTCGGGAGCGTGGGGCTTGCACCCAGCCAGGTGGGGAGGAGGTGCCTGATGGTGATCCCGGCCCAGCTACAGTAGGTGCTTATTAACTGCAGATCCCCACCTCTCCATCTCTGTCCTCCCTGCCCTCATGCCCAGGGTAGGGCCCAGCATGTAGTTGGTGCTTAATAAATGGCTGTTCAGTGAAAGCGTGGTATTTGCATGGAGCTCTGTGCGCGTCTGCTGAAGGATGGGAGGGGGCGGATGAGCAGGAGGTGAGGGCACGGGTCAGCGAGGCCCAGGCGTGCCACCTGCTGGGAAGCCAGCCCCCGACAGTGTTGTTCTTTCTTCCCAGCTCCCCGAGGGCCCACGATGGGCGCAGCCGTGTGTTTTCCTTGGGCCTCCCTCCGTGGTCCCGGAAGGCCGATTCCCAGAGCCAGCCCTGACCCCAGGTACTCATTTACCTGGATCGAAAGGGCCCTGCCAGCCGGCCTGATTAAAGATGGGGAATCATTAGCTGCCGCCCCACAGCTGAAGAAGGGCCATTTGTCAGCTGTCCCGGCTCTGCTGGCCTCACTTGGGCAGCCCAGCCCTGAGGGAACTTGGCCACCCCCTGCCTCCTGGGCCAGAACCCCAGCCCTGGCCCAGACTAGGAGCCCCACAGTGAATGAATGAATGAATGAATGAATGAGAGGAATATCCCACAGAGCCAACCACTATCCCGATCACTTTCCCTGCCCTACCCTCATGGGCCTCTGGTCCTGGGCAAGGACCACGGGGGCTCGCAGTCCAGCACGGGGAACGGAAGAGGAAGCCTACACAAACCGTCAGGTGGGGGCTCTGGGAGCCGCCCCCCGCCATGGTAAGGGGGGTTCCTGGAGGAGGGGTGCCTGCATGGAGTGTGGATGGAGAAGGAGGAGCTACTCATTCGGCAGAGAGGAGGATGTTCCAGGAGGGTGCAGTGTAGACAAGACCACGTGAGCGTCACGTGGGTGCTGGGGGGGCCCTGAGGCTGATGTCCTGGATCTGGGGTTGGGGGGGGGTCCCTGAGGCTGATGTCCTGGATCTGGGGTTGGGGGGGCCCTGAGGCTGATGTCCTGGATCTGGGGTTGGGGGGGTCCCTGAGGCTGATGTCCTGGATCTGGGGTTGGGGGGGCCCTGAGGCTGATGTCCTGGATCTGGGGTGGGGGGGGGTCCCTGAGGCTGATGTCCTGGATCTGGGGTTGGGGGGGGTCCCTGAGGCTGATGTTCTGGATCTGGGGTTGGGGGGGCCCTGAGGCTGATGTCCTGGATCTGGGGTTGGGGGGTCCCTGAGGCTGATGTCCTGGATCTGGGGTTGGGGGGGTCCCTGAGGCTGATGTCCTGGATCTGGGGTTGGGGGGGGCCCTGAGGCTGATGTCCTGGATCTGGGGTTGGGGGGGCCCTGAGGCTGATGTCCTGGATCTGGGGTTGGGGGGGTCCCTGAGGCTGATGTCCTGGATCTGGGGTGGGGGGGTCCCTGAGGCTGATGTCCTGGATCTGGGGTGGGGGGGTTCCTGGTCCAGCATTCTGTGGATGATGTCCTGGGGGGGGAGACCCGGGAGGCTGGGATAGGAGGAGGGGGGGAGGCTTATGGTCCACCAGGGAAGGACTGAGCAGGAGAGGCCCCCAGTGTCAGGAGGAAGGAATATTCCAACCCGGAACTGCAGGGCCACTGGGTGTCTGGGTTGAGGGCATGGACCAGAAATCTCTGGGGTCTAGGGAAGGGTGGGACCCCCTCCAGGGGAAAGCATATCCTCTCTGCTTCCTGCCCCTCCCCCCTCCCTCCCCCCCACACCATGTTCCTCTTTGCTTCAACTCCCCCCTCCCCAGAAAGACCCTGCCCCCACCAACCTGCCCTTCAAGGCCAGGAAGCTTCTCTTGCCCCGGCCGTCCTGCCTGCCATGTCCGCCCCTCAGGCCAAGAGCTGAGCAGATGGGTGCCCCTCTCAGAGTCCCCAGCGTGGGGGGCAGTGCACCCCACCCCAGGCTGCTGGCCCAGATGATTCCTCCTCAGATAGGCCGTGATGGCCTGAGACCTGCCAGGGGTGTCCAGGCCAGGTGACCCAGGCTGCCCCCCACCTCACCCTGCCACCTGCCCCCACCTCCCTGTCCTCACCAAGCCCTCGCAGCCCTGCCCCCACCGCCTGCTCCGCTGTCTGCCCGCCCAGGCACATTCAGCCCCTGCACGGCCAGGCCGGTGAGAATCGGCAGATGAAGCCGATTGGGCAGCTGTCTGCAGAGCAGGGAGCCGCATCCTCGCTTGGCTGGGTCCCCTGGGACCGAGCCTGTCCTGGGAAGTGATCACAGGATTCAAGAATGTGCCGTTTCCGTCTCCAGCGCCCTCAAGATAAGAGTGACAGCGATGGTGGCGCCAGCCCTGCTGCCCCAGGAGACCACCCTGGGAGGGTGCAGAGTGACCCGGCCTCGCCCAGGGGAGTGGGGCCTCGGTTTCCCCCCGACCCGGGTCACGTGGGGGTGGAATGGGGGCCTCCAGGAAAAGGCCGACCTGGTATTCTTTCTGGAATAAGGGTGTGGCCCAGGCTCTGGGAACAGTGCTCAGTTGTGGCCAGGCTGAGGGTGGGGGGGTGGTCACAGTCCTGGCACCCACGGAAGCCACGTGACCCACCATTCCGGCAGTGGCCTCGGGCAGGTGGGAGGGAAGTGGCACACGCCCTGGGCCGTGGTATGCCTCACACATTTGTTTCTGGGCCCTCAGTGGTGGCCTGACCCTCCATGGGTGTGTGAGGCCTGGGCGGGGGGGGGGGGTTGGTGAGGCCCACGTCGGCTTCACCCTCTCGTCCAGGCCGCAGTGTGATGGGCATGGGCACCGAGTGAAGAGCCCAGGCCATGAGGGAGAGAGGGGGCCAAGTGGCCCCAGTTGCCTGGGGGCCCAGCGTGGCCAGCAACTTCTCAGCCGGGGACTTCGCATAAGTCACCTCTCCCTGGACCCTGGGTTTTCATCCAGACAACAGGAATGATGTGCCCCTGGGGCAGGACCAGCTTGGAGCCTAGACGAGGTCAGGTAAGAGCTGTGGCCGCCTAAGGGGGGGTCCTGCCCGAGCTCCCAGTGCTCGGGCCCTTGTCAGCGATGGCTTCAGACCTCTGTCACCCACGAGAGGAGCCCGGAGCCCTCCTGACGACAACCCCCAGGCCTTCCCAGCTGGGCAGGCTCCTGCCTTACGGGGTCGGTAGGTGCAGAGATCCGCTGCTCAGGCATCACCGCCTTCTGCACTTGCCGCCCCTCTACTCGGGACCACACAGCAGGGTAGCTGCTCGGTAAAGGCCACGCTGCCCACGAGAGGGCTAGGCAGGGCGGCCTTGGCCTAGATCCCGCAGAAGCCGGCAGTGAGCGGGTCTCCTGCTCAGCCTGTCTGACCCTGGCCCACCGGGGGCATGGTGGGCTGAATAATGTCTCCCCACTCGGAACCTCAGGATGCGACCTTATTTGGAAATAGGTCTTTGCTGGTGTAATTAAGGCTCAAGATGAGGTCATCCTGGATCAGGGTGTGTCCTAACCCCAAGGACACATGTCCTTGTAGGGACAGAAGAGAAATTGGGCCCAGAGCTGGAGACCATGTGCAGATGGGGGCAGACGATGATGAGGCTGATGAGGCCACAAGCCAAGGAGCCTCTGGAGCCGCCGAAAGGCAGGTAGGGTCCTCCCCCAGAGCCATCAGAGGGCGCGGCCCTGCTAACACCTGGATTTAGGACTTCTGGCTCCAGAACTATGAGAATAAATTTCTGTTGCTTTTAGCCCTCCAGGCTGTGGGACTTCATGTGGCACCAGTGAGCTTGCTTCCCACCCAACTTGCTGAACTCTGGCCCTGGAGGGCCAGAGGTAGCCTAGACAAACTATGATGGGGACCAGGAAGAAGATCCGGACTCAGTTCTTACGGAAACCTCAAAAGCCACAGCCCCCCACCCCACCGCTACCACCATGATCAGAGCTGCTGGGAGCAGAAGGACCCCTGCCCCCCAGGGCCACGGCTGCCACCACCAGTGGCTTTCGCCAGGGGCTCAGGCTACATGTGTGCTCCACAGCTCAGGATCGGGGGCTGTGGGAAGGACAGCGGGGGAAGGGGACAAGGTATATTATGTCCACTGTACGGATGAGCAGACTGAGGCTCAGAAGAGGACTTGCAGACAGGCAGGGACAGTGCTAGCCCTGGCCCGAGAATCCTGGCTGCTGACCCCTCGAGAGCCCTTTCCTGAAGCCTCCCTGCCCTGCCGGGCCCTCTCCCCCACAACCTGCCTCTCCCCTACTCCCCGTCTCTGTTTCCAGCTTCATGGTTCAAAACCCGACGTGCTGACCCTCCTACACGCAGGCCCCCTGGCCCTCAAGCCACTAGCATCACTGCCTCAGGGACCTGCCATGACGCCCGTGGCCCAGAGGCCAGAATCCAGCGTGGCTGTCGTGGCCCCCTTCACCAAGAAGCCCGTCCCATGCACCAGCCTCCTCACCTGCCCCTGAGCTGGGCCAGCAGCCTCACTGCACCGCACATGTGACGCGAGGCGCACCCCCACCCCACCCGCCCCAGCCCCCCAGCCCTGCCTCGGTTGTGCTGGTCCCTCCGCCTGGAGGGCCCTTCCCCACATCTCTGCTGCTTCCTCGGACACTTCTCCACAAGCACTAACCAGAGCTCAGGGCTCGGGAGCCACCAGGGCCTCTGCTGCCCACTGTGGGCCTCCGTGTCCTCATGCGTGAAATGGAGATAGTGAGACCTTCCTCCCAGGGGTGCTGGAAAGCCCCTCCTTGGGACCTAAGCTACGGCAGAGGCTCAAGGGGCGGTGGTCCCGTCGAGGGCTCAGTGCACCTCCTCCTCCAGGGAGCCCTCCTCATACTTCCAGGGACGTGAACCTTGCCTTCCTCTGCCTCCTGTGGTATAGATGGAGATCTGACTGTCCCTACAGGCTGTCTGCGAGCTCCTTAGAGGCAAGGACTGTGTCACTCCTTTTATTCATCCATCCGTCCAACCATTTGCCAACAATTTAATAACCACTGGTTGCTTACGACTACAAGATAAAGTCGGTCCCTTGGCCTGGCCTTCAAGGCCTGTCCCAGCGTTTGCTTACTTCTTGAGCAGGCTGCCCCTGCTCCGAGTGCCCTACTCCTTCTGCCTGGGCTCTTCTCAGCGCCGACGTGTCCTTCAAGGCTCTGCTTGGACATCACCACCCCCAGAAACTTCTGCTCCCTCCCCCAGGGTCTCCATGCTCTCGCAGCTCCTGGCTATGTCCTCTGCACCCCTCATGTGGACCTGGCTGGTGCCGTGGGAGTTCCTACGGCCAGGGCGGTGTCTCCCTCCTCGTCTCCCCTGCCCAGCCTAGCTAACGCCTGGCACAGAGAAGGGGCAGGGAGTGTTTGTTGAGTGAACAAGTGAGCAACGGGTGGCCTCTGCAGTGGTCCCTGGGGCAGAGGGCAGGCACACCCGTCTCATGCCTGCAGAAACCCGCAGGCCCTGGTGCCCTGGGCGCAGCCCCCGGGGCTGGGGAGCCAGACCTGGAGAGGCGTTCCGCTCGGCTGGTGCCCTATCTCGGGCCATCTTGCCGCCATGGCGGCCGCTCCTCCCAGCCCAGTATCTGGGGCCCTCATCTCCCTGAGACGGGGCCAGGCTCGCCCTGACTTCTGCCCCAGTGTGGTCCTGCCCGGACGTCCTCCATTATCGCCCCACCACACTGCTCCGCCCCAGGTGTGAAGCTGGCAGCTCCTCGCAAGCCCCCCGCTTGGAGTTTCCACTCTTCCTCAGGCTGCTCCAGCCTCCGGGGAACATCCCTACCTCCAGTCTGTCAGGGCCATCCAAGCCAAAGGCGGCCTCCTCCAGGAAGCTTTCCCGGTGTGCTGGTACGACCCGTCTGGTACCAGGGCAGGGATACAGTACTGTGGCCCAGGGGCCACCCCCACCCTCGGCCCTGGTCTCCGCCCCGCCACCCAGCCGCTGAAGACCGGAGCCCTACTCCCAGCCTCAGTCTTCAGACCTCTGGAAGGGGAAGAGTCAGGCCCGCAACTTAGAGCTGCCGGGAGGGTCAGGCAGGACGTCGGGCCCAGTGCCCCCAGCCACACAGCTCCGGGGCCCCAGCCCCCAAGCACCACCCCCCCCCCCAGAGGCTCAGTGCAGGGCAGAGCCCAGGTGGGGCCACAGCCGCTCCCCCTGCCCCGACCGCTCCCCCACTCCCACCCGGGGCAGCCCTACCTTTCTGCCGGCCTCATTGTTGTGCAGGTTCATGAGGCGCCGCGCGTTCTTCTTGATCTCACGGGCGTCCACGAAGCGCCGGGAGAAGTCGATGCCGTAGCGCACGTCGGCCGAGCAGCCGCCCCACTTCCAGCCCTCGGCCTGGTTGTAGTAACCCTGCTTCTCGCGGTCACACCCGCAGTTGCTCAGGTTCCCCTGGCTGCAGGCGGCCGTGACGGCGTGGGCCACGCCGGCCGCGGTGATGGCATATGTGAAGGCGGCCTCGCGGCTCCCTGCGGGGGGGATCGGGTGCGCTCGGTGAGGCCCCGCGGGTCTCAGCCCCGTCCTGCTGCTGGCCCGCTGTGCGCCCCTGGCCTGGGCGCTGGCCCTCTCTGAGCTGCTGGCTCAGCAACGTGGGGCCGACGGATCCCATCTCGCAGGGCCGTGGTGAGGACAGTGCCCCAGCCCTGCCACCAGCACGTGAGACCACCGTCACCTTGTCTCCCTGTCCCAAGAGCCTGGGCTGGAGAGGTGTAGTTTCCCCAACGTTGGCAGAGAGCCGTGGCAGGCCCTGCGAGGAGGCCTGTGGGGTCTGGGCCCCGCCCCCCTCCCCTCTGCCCGCCTCTGAGTGCTGCTCTTCGAGAACCAGCCACTTGTGCTGATCTCCGTGGCACACTCACCCACCAGCCGAGAAGCAGGCAGAATCCACGCAGCTCGGAGCGCCCCGACTCCAGGCTCTTTGTTGCCTCCTCCCTGTCTCTGACCACCCCGTCATCCCATCACTCAGCCCCAGCTCCCCGGGCCTCTCCTCTCTTCCAGCACCCCGGCCTGGATCAGAGACCCCCCTGAACTGCCCAGATCTTGGGTGCCAGTCCTCCCCGGCTCCCTCACGCCCCTGCCACCAGCCCGGGGGCCCACAGTGCCGTTTGGGCACCTCTACCCTGCACCTTCACTGCTTCTCCTCTGCCTGAGCTGGGAAGGGAAGGCCCTCCGTCCGAGCCCAGGGGGCTTCCCCGTCCCTCTCTCCCCGTCCTTTGTCCAAAACAACAACTCTTTCCTTCCGCTGCTGCTCATGTGCTCCTGGGTTCTCCTGGTCTTTTTAATGGAATTTCCTTTCCCTTCCCAAATCCTAACGACCTTCCAAGGCCAGTTCCAATGCCGCCTCCTCCAGGTAGCCTTTCCAGACTGCCAGCCAGCAGGGGGCCCTGGCTGCCCCGGCTCTCTCAGTCACAGATCTGACTCCTCTTTGCACTTGACCCCGTTCACCTGGTTAGCTCTGTCGCTGGGCTGTCCTGGCCCCATAGGGGCCCATGGCCTCCCAGATGGATGGGTCCAGCGCTAATCCATCTTTATTCTCCACGGGCTCTGGCAGCGCCCTGGGCATCCTGCCTCCCTGGCCTGGCCTCTCTTGCCCCTGAGCTCCGAGGCTCTCTGCAGGCCACGGGCAGGTTTGTGTGGCCCTGAGCGGCTGGCACTCTGGGCGTGGAGATCAGTGAGGTCCCTGTGCTTGCCCAGACCCCATGCCTGTGACCACCGCTATCCCCGTTACTGGAGCTACAGGGATCGCGCCCAGATTGAGAGAGGGTTGAAGGTCAAGTCATGTCCTTTCCGTGAACATCCATTAAGCACTGCCTGCATGCCCCCTGTGATCGGCCTTGAATATGTGCTCTGGGGTCCACCTCCTCACCTACCAGCCTGCTGGCGGGGAGCTTCCCCTGGGGGGCCCTCCCTCTGTGAGGTTCCTGTTCCCTGGGGTTTCTCCCATCTGGGCTGAGGACCAGGGTAGGACCTGCTGGTCTTGGAGGCCCAGTGTAGAGGAGGCTTTGGTTGACCTCTGCTGCCAAGGAGGGGCCAGGGCTCCCTGGAAACGTCCCTCCTCTGAGAAGAGCTAAGGGAGAGTGGTGTTGGGCATTCCTTCCCCCCCAGCAAGACTAGGGTCTGCAAAGGACACAGGGCTGCCACAGCCTTCCTGTCCAGCCCCTGCCCCTCTCCGGGTGCTTGCTGCCCACACCCGCCCCCCCCCCACCCCACCTGGGGTCAGTGCACGACCCCCCACGACCTGCCGACCCGCAGCATAGGGTTCTGCTCCCCTGCCACCACTCCTGTGAGAAGCGTCTCTCAGCACTACTGCCCTTTGGGGAGCACCGAGGAGCCCCCGGCTGGGCACGTCAAGGTGGGCTGGCTGGGAGCTCCCAGGCAGACACAGGGTCAAGCACAGGGAGAATATGGGGCTCACCCTCCCTGGCTTCAAGTTAGGTCCAGGTGATCTGAAAGGAAGGGCATCGGGTTACTGAGCTCCCTGCTGTTGCTGGCCTGCTGACAAGCTCACGCACATGGACGCATGAGGCACACACGGCAGGGGAGCGTGCAGTAAACTATGTCGGGGGTTCCAGGAGAGAAGGTGACCACAGAGCTCTGCGGGAAGGGGCGCAGGGGTCAAGGAACCTCAAAGGGTGTCCCCACCTGCCTCTGTGAGGGGCGGAGTCAGGGAAGGCTTCCTGGAGGAGGTGACACTTTCGGTAAAGGGAGTCTTAACAAGAGGTTAAAGTTAACTCCCTGCAAGTGCATATGAGTGTGTGTGTGGCATGTGTGAGCGTGTACGTGTATGG
The DNA here is from genome assembly GCF_009762305.2 of Zalophus californianus. Taxonomy (NCBI): domain Eukaryota; kingdom Metazoa; phylum Chordata; class Mammalia; order Carnivora; family Otariidae; genus Zalophus; species Zalophus californianus. Next base: position 4,019,498 of record NC_045603.1, on the reverse strand, counting down.
CGTGTGTCTGCGGAGTGTCTGTGTGGCCTGTGGCCGTGTGCAGTGGGTGTGTGCACTCCTGGCAGTGGGCATGGCAGGACCAAAGGTGCCAAGGTGTGAAACAGTTTGCTGACCTGGAGCTAGAAGTATGAGCTCAAGCGTAAGAAGGAAAGAGGCCGTCGAGATCTAGGGGGAGCCAGTCGTGGGTAGCCGGAGACATCCCCTGAAGCGCACGGTGCTTTCTGTCCTGGTGCCGGGGCCAGGGCGGTGGACTTGGTGCCCGAGCCTGCTCTGGCTCTGGGAACGATGGAGAGAGCCGACCCCAGAGCTGAGCTTCCCAAATCATTGCTCTCACTCACCAGCTCTCCCTGGGCGCCAGACACCCTCACACTCACGTGTGAGCCCCTCAGACTAGGGGTTAGTGGCCGGAGCAGGATCTGAACCCAGGCAGTGGCATCAAAACCCTCCAAAGCGAGGGAGGGTCTCTTTGCAGCTAAGCGACTTTGGGCAGAAGAGAGGACAGAAGAGGCACCGACGGGGGCCCTTGGGGAGGAAATGCTGCTTTTGGACGATCTGTGAACCCTGGGGCCCAGCGACTGGTCAGCAGGTGAACGCAGGTGGGAGCCAGCCTCACAGGGGGCAAGTCCCAAGCTCGGCGCCTGGGAGGTGGGGCGGAACTCACAGGATTGCGCAATCACACCCAGAGGCCTGGCCGACGGCGTTACCAGTCCCGCGACCAAGCCCTGCCTGAGTTGGGACGGTGTGGGTGTTCCCTCGGAGGCCCTGGGACCTGCCACCCGACCCTCCGCTGCCCAAAATTCAACCTGCTGCCTCCCACGCCCCGCTGTCCCGAAGCCCCCAAGCAGGTAAACAGGCACAGAGGCCCGTGCGCTTGGAGGACATTTCTCGAAAGCCTCCCTTCCATCCATTGTGCGAGTTCCTGGCATCCCCTGGTTCATACCCATGCCCAGCAGACTCCCAGTTACTCATCAGTTACTCACAGGGTGGCCACTCCCACTAATTTCTTTTTTATTTGGTTTTAATGAGCCAAACCCTCTGTCTCGCCGTGAAGACAAGGGGGCGGTGATCGGGGAGCAAGTGGCGTTTGGGGGAGAATCACGAAAGGTGACATTAGGTCTTAGATCGGGGGCTTCACGGCCCCCTGCTCTCTGCACACACACCTCATGTCATTCACACGACAGCCCCACGGGCTGGGAGCATCACTGTGCCCACCCACCCACAGAGCTGGATGCTGCCTCGTGGGGCTTCACAGTGTGTGCGAGCATGGGGGGTGGGGGACAGTCACTCCTGGGGCCATTTGCCAGCCCCCGGTGCACTGCCTGCACATCCTCCTCCCGAGGAGAACGAGTGGGTGTTGGGTTTATAAAGAAGCCCCTCGAACTTCTGGGCTTGCTCAGCAAACGCGGGTAGCTCGCCAGACCTCTGAGACGACTTCAAGCCCCTAGGATCTGACCCCACCCATCCCCACCTGCCATTCCCCCCAGCCTCGCTGGGCCAGGCCCACCCGGGGGGCAGATGCGGCTGCCTTCAGTGCACACCACTAGCCTTGAATAGAGGATCCGCCTGGTTCCCTGATGCCTGCCCAGGTGGGCGCTGGCCCGCTGCCGCCCAGGTCCACGCGGTCCACAGCTCCCCGCGCTCGGATGCAGCGGGGATGCCCCTGCTCCCAGGAGCCCCGACAGGGTGAGGCAACCTCCTCTGCGCTCCTGCCAGTGCCCCTTGGGCTGTAGGGGTGGAGGGCTGGACCCAGGTCTGATGACTTTGTGTCCCCCCCAACATTGTCCCCAAGCCCTGCACACGAGCAGGTCTGGGGCTGGGCGCTTTACACACTTTGCCTTCTTTTACCTCCATAGCAACACCCTGAAATCAGTCCGGTTGCTCAGACCATCTCAGGGAGGGACGGGAACACGGAGCCAGCCTCCAGGCGGGAAAAGCTTCGCTCCAGGTGACGGGGACAGCGGCCATCTGAGCTCAGCAGCTGCTTCAGGTGTGTCTGGTGACGGGGAGCTGGGTAAAGGCTGCACGGGTGGTCTGCTTGCGTCCAGCAGCAGTTCGGGGGGGCACACATTATTCCCGGGAGGCCCAGGGCCCCTCCTGGGATCCAGAGCCCACCCCAGCACGGATCCGCACCCTCCGACGCCGGAGCCAGCATCCGCATCCGGTAGTATCCCTGGGAAATGCTAGAGGCAGGCAGGCTGCTCGTTGGCTGCCCCCACCTCCATGGCCTCATGAGCCCTGGGTGGGTCCCTGCACACACTGGCCCTGAGGCAGTCACTGCTATTTCCAGGGCCATCTGCTTCTGGTGCCTGGCAGGTCAAGGCGAAAACCATTGCAAGAACCTGCAAGGCCCAAGGTGTCAACAAAGCAGAGTGAAGAGTGGGACACTCAGGCCGGAATAGGCAGGAGAGCACTGGACCTGGAGTCGTACCTGCTGTGCAGCTCTGGGCAAGTCACTCACCCTCTCTGAGCCTGTGTCCCCAGCGGCCCAGTGGGACTCACAATTCTCACCTGCTCCACTGCCCCAGGAGCAGCTCTGAGAACAAACAGGACAGACGGGCATCACCCCAAATGGTGAGCAGGCCTGAGGAGGCTGGGGTTGACCAGGTAAAGCCCAGGGCTTCCAGAACAAGCCCAGACATCACTCTGCTTCCTCCCAGGGGCTGGCCCTGCCCCGCTACCCCCTCCCCAAATATTCTGGATAAACCGAAAATATCTGGAGCAACAGAACCCTCAGAAACCACTGCCACATGGGTAAAAACTGAGGCACCAGGCCCCCTTGGGGGCTACCCAGCTCTATTCCTTCTTTCTGATGGATTGTTCACAGCTCAGCCCTCGCTGACCCTGCTGGGATGCCAGGCTCAGAGAGAGCAGATGCAGGCCCCTGCCCGCTCCATGCCCTCACGGTGCCAGCCAGACCTCGATACCCCGGGTGAGGGGACCTGCCCGGGGCAGTGGGACCTAGTCCCTCCGTCATCCCCTCACTCTGACCCAAAGGAGGACACCGGGCACCAGGCAGATCTTGATGAGCAGCTGCCGGAGGGGACAAATGTCTCCTGAGCAAAGTGGGACAGAACTGAGCACTCCCTACCCTCCTGGGATGGAGCTGGGGGCTGAGCCCACCCTCCCCATGCCCCAGATGCTCCCCCCACTGTCCACTCAAAGCTACCTGCCACTTCGGGATGTGGCGTACTATTTTTAGAAGGCCATAACTGAGCTCCTAATGACCTGATTAACTGCAGGTCTGGGGAGGCAGGGTGTGAAAGGCACTTGGTTCGCTCTTGGAAGGCAGGCCAAGAATCTGGGACCTCAGAGCTAAGGACCACCCAGGGCCATCCCTCTGTCTCCAACCAGGAGCCGGGGGCCCAGACAGAGTGCGCATGCTGCCCCATGTCACACAGCAGCTCGGGGAGTGGGGGAGTGCAGACCCGAAGTTCTGAAGTGACTCGGGGTTTCAAAGGTCTGGGGCCACACACACTCCGGGGGGGAGGTCAGAGTCTGACACCTGGAGTTCAAGTCTAGACCCTAAAATTGGCCAGTTGGGTGACTTTGGACCAGTCAAGGGGCACTTCATGTCTCTGTCTCCCCACCTGCCAAATGAAGATAATAGCTCTGATATGGCCGGGTGGCTGTACCAGAGGGCCTGGGGGGCAGGCCTGACCCCCACGAATGACACGCCACACATGGGGTCTCCGTGGGTGTACCTCTGCGTGCATGCACACAAGTGTGGCCCTGGGCATACACCGGGGCTTACGCATGAATGTGGCTCCCATGAGTGTGAGCAAGCACGTGCACCTGTGCATGTCCCGGGCTGGTGGCCAACGCCGTTCAGTTCCCCTTGCCTCTCCACCAACCTGTACTGGCCCCTCTTAAATATGGCATTTCCTTCTTTATTTTTAAAGATTTTATTTATTTGAGAGAAAGAGGGAGAGAGAGAGAGAGAGAGAGAGAGAGAACAAGTGGGGGGTGGGGCAGAGGGGGAAGCAGGCTTCCCGCTGAGCAGGGAGCCTGAGGTGGGGCTTGATCCCAGGACCCTGGGATCATGACCTGAGCCGGAGGCAGACACTTAATGACTGAGCCACCCAGGCGCCCCAATATGGCATTTTCTACAACTCAATAATAGAAAGGCAAACAACCCAATGACAAATGGGCAAAGGATCCGAAAAGACATTTCTCCAAAGACGGTATAAAAACAGCCAGTAAGGACAGGAAAGATGCTCAACATCCTGAGCCATCAAGGAAATATAAATCGAAACCACAGTGGGATGCCACTCCAGCCCCACCGGGATGGCTCAAACAAGACAGACAGACAATAATAAGTGTCAGTGCGGACGCCAGACACCAGAACTCTCACGTGCTGTTGGGCGGGGGGATGGAAAATGCCACAGCCATCATAGAGTTACTGCAGGACTCAGAAATCCCCTGCAGGGTGCAGCCCCAGGAGAAATGAACACACAGAAATTTCTATGTAAATACGGCAGCGGCGTTTGCAACAGCCGGTCCGGTGCCCATCGGCAACAAATGGATAAACAAGAGGTGGGCTGGCCACAAAACAGAATAGTCCCCCGCCACAGAAAGGACTCAAACACAGACACACACTACAACAGGGAGAGATCTCAAAAAGATGTATGGAGTGAAAGACGCCAGCCACAAAAGGCCACCTAGTGTATGATCCCACTGATGGGAAATTTCCAGAATAGGTACGTCCCTAGGGACAGGAAGCAGATGAGTGTTGTCAAAGGCTGGGGGCTTGGAGGATGACAGCTGAGGGGTGCAGGGTTTCTTTTCGGGGTGATGACAACGTTCCAAAATTGAAGGTGGTGATGGGTGGACAGCTCTGTGAAGAGACTAGAAACTACGGAATTGGACGCTTACACAGATGAATTGTGGGGTATGTGGATTCTACCTCAATAAGCTGTCTTAAAAACATACAGCACTTGATGGTTTTTAGGGGTTGCGCACAACTAGTCCTCGATTTAAACACCCATGGTTAGGATGCTGGGCTCAGAGTAGGTAGGTGACGGGCCCTAGGTCACACAGCAGGCCAGCCACAGAGCTGGGATCTGACCCGGGACCCCAGAGTCATGCTCAGATTGCTCCCTGCCTGCCGGACAGGGAAAGCACGCTGTCCTGCCTCCCATCCCACTGACCACGCCTGCGACTTGGGCTGGCCGGCGCCCGCCCCTGCCATCCTCTCTTACCATCCGGTGCCCCCAACGCCAAGCACAGCCTGCCCTCCGGCCAAACCCCCAGAGCCCCAGGGGTGAGGCCCCCAGCTCAGGGCCAAGCACACAGCTGGGAGGGGCTTCCCCGAGAGCATGGGCAGAGGGCCATGGTCACCACGAGGGCCATCAGGACAGGTGCCTGGGGGGTGACCAGGGAGGGCCCCTCTTGGGGACATCCTGAATGATGAGAGACATGAGCCATGCACAGGTGCAGGGAACAGTGTGCAGGCAGAGGATACTGCAAGGTTAAGGCCCTGAGAAGAGAACAAGATGGGCGTGAGCAGTCTGACCCCACGAAGAGGGTGAAACATGAAATGGGCCACACCGCGTCGACTTGGGGAGCTCAGGGGGAGGGGGCTGGACTTTAAGAAGAGGGGGAGCCCCTGGAGGGTGCCGCTGTGACCGACATTGAAAGGGCCCCTCCAGCTGACTGTGGCCAGCACGGTGGGAGCAGGGCACAAGGGTCTGGGTAAGAAACACTGGTGGCCGGCCAGGTGGAGGCGGTGAGGACGGCCGGCTTGGGACACAGTCTGAGGGTGGAAGCAACGGAGCAGCAGGTGGACTGAGTGAGGGTTTCAGGAAAGACGAATCCAGAAGTCTCCCGAAGTGGGGCCTGGGCAGCTGGGCACCAAGACTGTGGGGCAGAGGACCAGGTTTGGGGGAAATCAAGGAGCTGCCTTGACCACAGGGAGATTGGGGCACGCAGGACACAGTGGAAGCGGAGGCTGGGCACTCAAGCCCTGCCTGGGGGGCCCCTGGCCCTGCTGCTCACCATCACGGGTGCCAACCCAGGTGGAACCAGGGGCCACCCAGCCCTTCACTCCCCTCAGCCTCAGTGTCCCCATGTAATACGGGAGTGAGGCCAGTGCAGCGGGTTCTAAACCTCTTTAGCAGGGAGCTTTTGGATCTCCCCGAGAAGCAGGTCAGAACAGGGAAGCCGGGGCTGAGGTGGGGTAGGGCCATGGATGGTAGGGATGGAGTGGGGACCCCGAGTCTTCCAGGCCTGAGGCCTGGCCACTGGGACACTGCGAGCTGGTGAGTGCGCCTGAGCCCCCGCGCCCACCCCACCCGGCCCCCTGGCTCTCCCAAGCCTAGAAGTGGCTGTGAGAATACTGTCCCCACCTCCCGTCTATGGGTGGAGACGCTGAGGCGAGGGAGACCAGGAGACACCCCAGGCCAAGCCGGCATCTCCTGGTGTCACCCAGGCAAGCAGGTGCAGCGCCCATGTCAGGTGTTAGGATGCACAGGAGCTGGGGGGAGAAGCCCGGGGGCCCAGAGTGGGGCCAGCGAGGCTTCCGGGCCCCTTGGCCCCAGACGGGGCTCAGTCACCGGCCCTGGGCATGCAACTGCCTGCCTGAGCTTATCCCAGCACACGCGGGGCTCAGGCTCAGGGGCTCCGGAGGCAGGGACAATGGGGGTCCGGCGACCCCAGAGACACCTCCAAGCCCAGCGAGGTCCCAAATCCCTATGTGTGCAGTTGAAGATGGCCTGGGGTTCCCGCAGGGGCCTGGAGGGCCAGGGCTCTGCCGGGGGACAAGTGGGCGGGCTGCCTCGGACGCTCATGCCTGTCCCTGCACCTGTTAAAGAGAGGTAGTGAAGCATCCACCCGCAGGGGCCCATGCCGCGTGAGTGAGTGCAGTGGGGGGCTCGCAGCAGCTGGGCGCGGGAGGGGCTCCATGCCCATGGGCTGCTTTCACTCTGCGTCTCAGGACGGGCTGAGACCCTGGGCCTGGGGCAGACGTGTGGGTGTGCGTGTGTGCACGTGTGGGCGTGTGTGCACGTGTGGGCATGCCTCTATGTCTGTGCTTATGTTGCCCTCTGTCCCTCTTTCTGTGTGTCTCTGTCCCCATCTGTCCCTCTGTTTCTTTCTGGCCCCACCCAGGCCCCCACCCCAGCTCACCTGTGGCTGAGTCAGTGTCTCCACACGAAGCTCTTCCCTGCCCTTGTCATAAACAGAGCATTGGAAAAAGCCACACCAGGTCCGAACATGCCGGCATCCCCGAGTGCCCGAGGCCTTTGTTCTGACCCAGTGAGGCCCTCACATGCCACGCAGCAGCCGTCAAGGTGGGCCGCGCTCCAGCTGGGTACGGGGGTCAACGGGTGGAGAAGGGGCAGAGCCTGGCTTAGGACCACATCGTGAGGGGCAGCATGAGCTGGAGCCTCGGGATCTGTGTCCCAAGCTGGGATGGCTGTCCAGGAGCTTCCACCCCTCCCCGGAGCTTTGGGGAGCCTGAGAAGGCCTCTCGTGCAGGCCTGGCTTCCAGCAGCCCCTCTTGTTAGGGAGGTCAGCCTCGGACTGCCTGCCCTCGTGCACAGCCCCTCGTCCCGGCGTGTGGGAAATTAGCAACTGCTCATGTGTGAGGACGCGGTGGCGTCCGAACCCCTTCCTCCCCGAGGCTATCCTCTGGCCCCCTGGAGACTAGAGTCCTGCTGGGACACCGGGCTGGCCTGCCAGGTTCAAATCTCTAGGCCCTAGCGCTATGTGACCTTGGGTGTGTCATGAGCCTCTCGCGAGCCTCCGTCTCGCCATCTATGATATATGGACAGTAGAACATGGGATGAGCCGTATGGAAGGGTCCACCCACAGCCGGCCTTGGAGGCGGCTGCAGCTGTAACAGAAATCATCCTCTCAACACCGAAGCAGGAGGATGGGGCTTGGAGACCGGCCGAGGTCCGTCCAGGCCTTGACTTTCGGAGGCCAAGGGTGAAGGCCTGCCCACCCTGTGATCCGGGTCCTGCCTCCGTAGACCAGAGCCCAGAGCCCTGGACCCCTTGTCCACTAGACTCTTGGGCAGAACCCCAGTGTGGGCGCTCAGGAGGTGGAGGGCCTTCCTGCCCCAAATCCTGAGGAGAGACCCCAAGTTCTGGCTGAATCCTGGCCCCAGCCTCAGCCCACCGGTATGGGTGGGTAGACAGACCAGGAGAGCACGAGCCTGTGACCAAGTTACACAGCGGGCCCCGAGCAGCTAGCTCGCTGGCTCCCCCGGAGCATCCTGGGTGCAAGGTTCCAAGCCCAGGGCCAGGTGGTCTTCGCTCCACCTCCTGGCGCCCTTTCCCAGGACTGACATACAGCAGGCGCTCAATGAATGCAGGCTGAACCCCAGGGGCCACCAGGACAGTCACCCTCACACTCCTGCCCTGCCCCAGGAAGCAGCCGGCGAGTGACCCTCTGCCCTCCGTCTGCTGCGCCCCGGGCTGGAGGAGACAGTCGGATCTGGGTTCGAGTGTGCACGCCGGCCCTGCCCAGGCTGCGTCTGGACAAGCGTGTGCCCCTAAGCGCAGTGCCACCCAGCAGAAGTCTCGCGTGAGCCACATATGCCATTTAAGGAACGGGAGGATAAGCAGGTGGACTTCATTTTGGTAACATCATTTATTTAGCCAATATACCCAAACATTACCACGTCAACATGGGCTCGTTGTAAAGATCAGTAGAGGTATTTTACTTGCTCTTTTCCTTTGGAAGTCTTCAAAATCTGTTGTGTACCTGACACTTAGGGCATTTGTCCGTTTGCACCAGCCAGCCGTGGCCCTGGAGCCCTCGTCCCTCCCGGGAACCAATGTCACACCTCCCCTGGGCCCGGCCGGCAAAACCCCAGGCAAGGCGCCCGGGCACACAGTCAGCCCCCTCCTCCAAGGATTCGCCAGGGCTACTTTGGAAGCCTCGAGACTCTCATCCCTCAGTCAGAGGTAAGTCACTCTGCCCCCTCGGATTGTCCAGGAACCAACGGCCTTTGCTAAGCCCCTACTGCAGACCCAGCCGCCAGCCCCAGGCAGCCACGTGAGCCAGGATTAGGGGCGGCCCCTATGCCTGGTCATGTCTGGGGCTGCACATGATGGGCGGGACTCAGTGTTGCTTGGCAGCGGGGTGGGGGTGGGGGCAGGAGTGCACAGAGCTGCAGTCCCCATGCCCCCTGCCAGTGGGTCCCATGGGGCTCGGGGCTCGGGCGAGGGGTGAGGCCGTGGCTGGAGGGTGCCAGTGGTTGAGGGAAGTCCCTCTCCTGCTCAGAACCCTCCCTGCCTTCTGTGGGGCCCTCGGGGTCCCTGCGGCCCAGCTCTGCCCCCTCTTCTGGGCTCTGATCTTCCAGCCTTCTGGTTCACCCTCTTACAGTCCCTGGAAAATACCATCCACTTTCTGGCCTCTGAGCCTTGGCATTGCTGTTCCCTCTGCCTGGAACCCCCTTCCCTGCGCTCACCCCAGGCTGGTCTGGGTCACCCGAATTCTCACTTGGGTCTCATCTCATAGGTCACCCTGTCAGGGAAGCCCCTGACAACAGTCCCAACCCAATTACTGTGCCTGTAAGAAATGCTCTGTCTTGCTCTGGGTCACTGGGGGCCCAAGTTTCTAACAAGCATCCCTGGAAGACAAGTTCACCCCCCAGCTCTCGTGTCATTCCCCCCTACCCCAGGACAGAAGAGTTGAGGACACATTCACCCCCCCTCCCCAAGCTCATTGCCCCCTAACAGAAGAGATGGGTCAAGAGGGGCCTGGCCATAAGCATCTGTCGCTAAATGGGGAAATAGGCCTGGGGTGGGCTCAGGTTGCCAGAGGGTGGGGGCCGCCAGACACGAGGTGACACCATGGGTGGGTCTTGACTCCCTGAAGGGAGCAGAGCAACTGGTACCTGGGGGGCCTCAGGGCAAAGCCAGGGCAGCAGCATCATTAGAAAGATCTAGCTCAGGCGCCTGGGTGGCTCAGTTGGTTAAGCGACTGCCTTCGGCTCAGGTCATGATCCTGGAGTCCCGGGATCGAGTCCCACATCGGGCTTCCTGCTCAGCAGGGAGTCTGCTTCTCCCTCTGACTCTCTTCCCTCTCGTGCTTTCTATCTCTCATTCTCTCTCTCTCTCTCAAATAAATAAATAAAATCTTAAAAAAAAAAAAACTAAACATGCTTTTAAAAAAAAAAAAGAAAGAAAGAAAGATCTAGCTCATGTGGCATGGTGAGCTCCCCGTCCCAGGAGGTGTACAAGCAACAGCACCAGGTGCTGGAAAAGGGATTGGAACCTTGCACAGGGGTTCATTTGCCCATTGAGGGGTTTCCCTTCAGCTCTCAAGATCTAGGCACAGCCCAAGGTCACAGGCAAGGCCTGAAGGGGGCCGTCCCTCCGACCCAGGCCATCCCCCCACTTGGGGCCAATCATTAATTGGCATCGCTTGAGTGGCTGCTCCCACGAGTCCCCCGGCTGCCTGCCAGCTCATGGCCCGTCTCCCATCTCGTGCCCGGGGCAGCCGCATGCCTCTGACATGGGCTGGCTTTGCCACTCGGCCCCACTTCCTGCTCGTGACTCCCAGCCCCTGAGTTCTGGGAGGAGCAGGGGCCTGCTCAGACCACCATCACGGTGCCCACAGGACCCCGCAAGCCAGAGCCCTCCTGGCTGAAGTGGGAGCTGGGCCTTCCTTCCCGGGGGCCAGCCTGGAGCCAAGGAGGGCTTTGAGCAGGGCAAGAGGCCTCCGCCCAGGTGGTAGGGAGCCGGCCCCTGCCACCCCCGGGGCAGAGTGAAGGGAGCGCTGAGGCAGGTGCTGAGCTGGCCCGGGGCTGAGAGACTCGGGATGAAGCTCCAGGATGTGTCTGGCCTGGCTGTGGACAGGAAGAGCCAGGGAGGGGTGAGATTTCCTTCTCCAGAGAAATCAGATGTGAATAAGCAGAGCAGAGGGGAAGGGCCTCCCAGGGTTACAGGCAGTGGGGGCAAAGTCCCAGAGGAGGAAAGGGTTGGCATGCTCTGGGAAGAGGAAGAAGTCAGCCAGGGTGAAGCCAAGAGAGGTGGGGGTGATGTATGACAGGGATTACCCAGACTCCAAGCTAAGGAGTTAACTTTATCCTGGAGCAATAGGGAGCTACTGCAGGTTTTGGAGGAAGGGAGTGACATGGCATGACCAGGGCTGGAGGGGAGGCAGGGGGAGGCACTGACAGCTGCCAGGGGAGACCCAGAGAGGCAGGCCCTGCAGGGGCTGTGGGGCAGGGTGGAGGGATGGACAGGGAAACACCGGGTTTCTGCTGAGACAACAGGAACTCGGGTCAGGGGGAAGGCCAAGAACAGCAGATTTAAGCAACAAGATGCTGAGCATGTTGAGCCAGAGGTTCCCAGGGAGCGGCCACACTGGTCTTGGTCCCAGGGGAGAACAGATTGGGGCAGGGCTCAGGGCTCAGGAGACCCAGCCAGAGAGACCAGAGGAAGCCAGGTGAGCTGGGGCCCCGGCAAGGAAGGGGGGCATCGGTCAGCCACATGAAGGTCGTTAACGGCCTGGACAGGGGTGGCAGGAACAAGACGGTGAGGGATGGGGGCGTATCGGGTGTAGACAGCTCTGCCGAAAAGTTTGCCTCTGAAATGCTCATGGAAGGGAGAGGAGGTGCCTTAGGTGGGCTCCCTAGAAGCAGAGCCTGAGACGCCTATTCCCAAGGGGAGCTCAGGGCATGAAGAGCACTGCAGAGCACCCCCACCCACAAGGGCAGAGTTCACACCCTCTGCACCAGCCCGTCCATGGCTGTAGCTGACCCTCCCCGCGGGCCAGGCTTGCAGACCCTCCCAGGCTCCTACTGGGCTGAGGGCTAGTCTCCAAGGAGGAACAGCTGTGAGCTGTTAGCCGTGATCCAGGGGATATGTGACGGCCAGTAAAGGTAATCTGGGTGGGGACTGGCGGTGTCCACTACGGGGGGACGGCGCGGGTCATGGGCTGGGGCCAAAGCCACTCCTCTTGGGCTTTTTATTGGCATTTATTGTGGACCACCGGTGAAGGCCCCCCCCCGCCCCCGCCTGGGACCTGACCATGAGAAGGGGCTCTGAGTGGCTGCGTCTCCCTCACTCCCTGTGTCTCATGGTCCCGAATAAAGTCCGAGCCCCCACCCCTCTGCAAGCCATGGGACCATGTCCACTGCCCATCTCTCCACACAGTGAAGAAGCAAGGTGAATAGGCCAGGTGGCAGGTGGGGACCTGGATCTGAACCCAGCTCCGTCATGGGCAAACCTTGTGGCCGCAGGCGACCTCACCACTCAGCTGCATCCTGGGGGTGCTCACAGCGGCCTCAGAGCCCAGAGTCTCAGGGGTGAGGGGCTGGGGAGGCAAGCGGACCCCTGGCAGCGAGCAGGCACCAAGCAAGCACTGGCGCCGACGCCCCCCCACCTGCGGAGGATGGGGCAGGCAGCCCCGCCCTCCCCAGCTGGCACCTGCAGGGAGGGAGCTGCACTTGGGTGGTGGGGCCCCAGGGAGGGGGTGGTGCCACCCTCCCACCTGTGCCAGGTGCCACCCACAGGCTGCTCACCGCAGAGGGGCCCCGGGGGCTTTCCCCTGCGCCACCCCCAGCCCTATGCCAGGCGTTCCAAGCCCCGCAGAGCTTGGCTCTGGCCTGGGTCCCGGCAGCTGTGGCTCCTTGGCCCGCTGGGATCGGAAGGATGTGTTGTGCCTACAGGCTGGGGTCTGAAATAACAGGGCACCCCCTGCATGCCTGGCGCGGTGCCCCCAAGTTATCACGCCCCCATCTGACCCTCCTGGAAGGGCAGGTGGCATCACCTCCCCACCCTCACCAGTTCAACAGCAGTTTATGCGTACCTACTGCGTGCTGGCCTGGGAGAAGCACTAGGGACCCAGATGAGGGCCCGCTCGCTCAGAGCTCACGTTACAACTGAGGACACTGAGGCCCTGAGCGGCCCGAAGTGCCATGCCCAGGGTCACGCAGCTGGATTCCAATCAAGGTCGGGCTCTGGAAGTCCCACTTTTCCCTGTAAGCTCCCCCCAACCGGGCCTCAGTCTCCTTCTCTGTAAAATGGGCACCACGGAGCCTCCCTCGGGGCTCTGTGAGGACACGGAGATGGAGCATGTGACCTAGGGACGGTATATGGTGCAGTGGGACACAGCCGGCAGAGACCTGGCCAACCCTGCTTGGCATCCTTCAGTTGCTGCCACTGCCCATAGCACTGGAGGCCCACCGCCTTCCCCAGCCCGACTCCACCTGCACCCCCCCCCCGCCCCCCTGCCCTGCCCTCCAGCCCGTCAGACTCCTCGGCGCTCCCACACGTGTGCACAGCATCCCACGCGTCTCTGCTTGCACTCTCCCTCTGCCTGGAACGCCTTCCACATAAATGGCACTATTTGCCTCCAGCCCCCACCCCCACACCAAAACCCCACGCAGGAAGTCCTGCTCTTATCCCATTTCCAGGTACAGAACGGAGGCAGGGAGCGACGAAGAGGCGTGCCTAGTTCCGCTCTGCCATCGAGCAGGGCGCGTCTCTAACCGCTGCGTGGCGCTGCCCGCCCGTGGGCTCACAGCCTCGCCGGAGCGCCGTCCTCCAACCCTACGGCCCGGCAAGACACCCCTCGGCCACTCACACGGTTGGGTCTCCCTGGGGTGCTGGGCCCCCTCCAGGCCAGGCTCGGAGAAGGGCGCAGGGCAAGCTGCTCTAACAGAGACACTGGGGCTGGTGTGGCCCGGGGAGCGTGCGCAGCCCCATGCAGCCTTCCGTGGGGACGGGGGAGTGGCCTGGCCCCTGGAGCCCCGACCGTGGCTGGGTCCCTGCAAGCCCGGAGGCGCCCTTACCTACTCGGAGCTCTTGCCCGAAGACAGTCTTCTCGCCGAGGGCGGAGCAGTTCCAGCGTCCGAAGCGGAACTGGTACTGGCACTCATTGATGCCCATCTGCGCCCCCTCCCCGATCACGATGATGGCATCGGGCCGGCTCTGGCAGATGGCGCGCTGCCGCGGGGCCAAGCCAGGAATCTTGTTGCAGATGATGTTGGCTCCCAGGGCCACGACGGACGACAGTGCTCTGCGGAGAGGGGAGAGGACACGGGCAGGTGAGTGGCGGCACAGGGCCCCTCGCCCTCCGCCTGCCGTCCTGCCTCGCTCAGTCTCTCGGTCAGCCAGTGGGCTCCGGGCGCCCACCATGTGCCAAGTTCTTCCTAGAGATTCCCTAGAGAATCCATTTCCCATGGACCAAAACGCATGATCCCAGCCTGAAAAGGCACTCACGCCCGTGCCTTCTCAGCCTCAGCGTGGCCAGAGCCATGGGTCACAGGTCCCGGGAGTCAACAGTCCCACGGAAAGCAAGAACCCCAGCTCCCCGTGCCTCTGAATCAGACACACAGACCCTTCGGGTCAGAGAACCTCGCGCCTGGGATTCGACAACCGTCAGCTCCAAATTGTCTGCAGCTACCCCCGAGAGCAGCCCCAACTCCTGACCCCTGGGCTTCCCCATCACTTGTAGCTCCTGGGCCGGGAAGGCTGCTGAGCTGGCTGGCCCTGCTGAGAGTCAAGCCCACCGGGTCCTGACTCCACGTGCAACCCGTCTGTAATCTTGGGAAGGTGCTCTGCCTGAGCCTCAGTATTCACATCCATGAAATGGGAGTGTAAAACATCTGACGCCCCCCCCCCCCATCACCACTTCCACCACATAGGCTCAGACCGGACAACCACAAGGAGAAAGGCGGCACCCATGGGGCAACTGCAGTTGTCATTCACTCGTTTCTGGACGACTGGGTAGACTCGGGGAGGAATCAGGAGCTCATGTGAATTGAGCATCTACTGTGTGCTGGGCTGGGCAGGGTCCTCTTTGCAACACTGTATCCTCAGAGTGGTCCCCTGGGCGCACAGTGTAATTCATCTGGCGCCCTCCCAAGACCGGAGGGCACTTGCCAGGCTCACTCTGCTCACTTGAGGTGTTACCGGCCTGTTTATTTTCTGAGGGGACCTACCGTACAGGTAACCATTTTGAAGGGTACAGTCTGCAGCACTTAGTCATGTTCCAAGATATTTTCACCACCCCCAAAATGAAACCCCATGCCCCTCAGCAGGCACTCCCGATTCTCTCCCCTCCCCCAGGCCCTGCAACTGGGAATCGCTCTTTCCATAGAGATGCAGTCACATAATATGTGCCCTTCCGTGTCTGGCTGCTCTCACTTCGCATCGTGTTTCCCAGGTTCGGCCACATTGTGGCAGGTGTCCGTGCTTCCGTCCCTTCTGTGGCTGAGTAATATTCCATCACGTGCAGGGACCACCTTCCGTGTATCCACTCACCAGTTAGTGGACATTGGGCTCCCACCACCTCTGGGCACTTGTGAACAGATCTGTTACAAACACGGGCATATAAGGTTTTGTCTGAGTCCCTGTTTTCAATTTTGGGGGGCATATTCCTAGGAATGGAATTGCTGGGTCATGTGGCCGTTTGTTTAGCTTTTTGAGGAACCACCAAACTATTTTCCACAGAAGGGGCACGAGTTATTTGGTTTTGAGCACCCAGAGGAGGGGGTGGACAGCAAGTAGGGAAGGAGGTGGGGGCTGGTTTGGGCAAACCTATGGGCAAACAGCCGAGTTTCAGAGTGGCATCTGGCTTCCAAACCAGAGACCAGACTGGCTTAGTGAGGGACAAAGTGTGGGGATGAGGGAGACCACCAGGGGCTCCCCAAGCTGACATCCATGGCCCTGGCCTCCCAGTGCCCTGAGTTCTCTGCTCCTGCCCACTGGCCGCCAGCCCCTTTCTTGAGAGGAACAAGTCAGTGTTTTTCCAGGGCAGCCAAGCACCCACAGCCAGCTGGGAAAGTCCCCGTGTGGTGCGAGCCCACAGCACGTGCTGCAAGCTGGGCCCCCCGGCGACACTCAATCCCCATGGCCTGCCCGCCCCACTCACTAATCTGGCCAAGACCCCCCTGGGTCTCCCACGGGCACAATGGGCAGAAATGCCCGAGGCTGGCATGGAAGAAGAGCCTCTGGGCGGGCTGGGCTGGGAGTGCGCTGGAATCTGGGGAATTCAGCCCAAAGTAATTGTAGATGCTCAGAAAACCGACCCGGGGAACTGAGATGGATGGGAACCAGCCTCCAGGCCTCGGGACGGAGCCCACTTTGGATCCTGGATGCTAAAAGCAAGCTCCCCGTTCCCAAATTCTTCCAGCAGTCTCTAGGCTGCAGAGCCCCCCCCCCCCCACTGCCTGGGGTAAGAACCCTGTTGGGGGTAGGAGCTTGGACAAATGGGTTCTGAATGGGGGGCACCCAGTGGACTGAGGATGGACCCCAGGGGCCGAAACAGTCCTGGTCTCCTGCCTCCAGGCAGACTCCCAGCCCCCGCCAGCACCCAGGTCTGACCATGTCACTCCCCTGCTCAAAGCCCATCCATAGCTCCCCAGGCTCCTTGGTGTAGAATCAGAGGCCTCCCGGGATCTGGCCTCCGACCACCCTGCCACCTTTGCTTGTGCTGGTCCCTCTGCCCGGGATGCCGTTCGTTCTCCCTTTTCTGTCCGGCAAACTCTACCTGCCTCGTGCCCAAGTGCAAGTCCCCTGAGCTCAAACCCCTTGGCCCCCAGGCATGGAGGAAGCACACGGTGGGCACCTGTCTCTCGAGTACCACCCTCACCCCTGGGCCCCCACTGTGGCCCTTTTCACAGCCTTCCCAGCAGACCACAAGCACCTGAGGACAGGGCCAGGTCCCAGCTAAATCCGGGGTTCCCAGGGCTGCCCCCTGTAGCTGCCCATGACTGTTTGTGGCATTACTGAACAAATGAGTAAATACTCAGATAATGTCTGAAAGAGCTCCCGCCTCTTAATAACAAAAAGATAATCAATTTAAACATGGTCAAAGGACCTGAATAGGTATTTCTCCAAAGAGCCGTAAATGACCAACAAGCAAGTGAAAAGATCCTAAATTCACTCATGAGGGCAATGCAAATCAAAACCAGCGAGGTGCCACCTCACACGCGCTAAGATGCCCCTGGTCAAAACAAGAGAAAGTGCCAGGTGTTGGCAGGCTGTGCGGAAATCGGAGCCCTCGTGCATCGCCAACAGGAACGCGGGCAGCCACTGTGGATGACAGTCAGGAAGTTCCTCAAAAAGGGAAACATAGAATTACCATAGGTCCCAGCAATTCCGCTCCTCGGTCTATGCCCAGAACTGAAGACAGGTATTCAGACAGAGACTGTCCACAAGAGCCAGAAGGAGCCAAGACCCCGGATGTCCACCAGGGGCGGAAGGGGCAGACAGACGGTGGTCTATCCATACTGTGTATGGAATGCTACTTGGTCATGAGCAGGAATGAAGTATGGATCCATGCTCCATGGAGGAACCTCAAAACTAGTACGCTGAGTACACAGACACACAGACTACACATTGGATGATTGCATTTGCATGAAGTGTCCGGCAAAGGACAGAAGGTGGACCCGTGGTCGCCTGGGGCTGCAGGGAGGAGGCACCGGGAGCGCCGGCTTGGCAGGTGTGATGACAAAGTTATGCAGCCCAATTGAGGTGATCAGGAATGCACTTATACCCCTCTGAGTGACACACTTTCAAATGGTTAAAGTGGCAAATTTTATGTGTATTTTAAACACAATTTTTAAAAAGTCCATCTACACACAGGCCTTCTGCACCTTGGACATCAGTGGGATGGGTAGCTGGGGACAAGAAGGGCCTTGCCCAGCTAATCCCGCTTGTATGCTTTCCCAGGACACGTGGAGCTGATGGAGCAGGGGGCACGGGGGCCCCCAGCCAGCCCCCAGCAGCCGGTGTGCAGGCCAAAGGTGAAGTAAAGGCGTCGGAGAAGACAGTCACACAGTATTTTGTGCCAGGAACATAAATACTGAGAAATGGCTAATTCAGAAGTCAATTTGAAACTGTCTCCCTTAGAGTGTGGGGGTTTATCCACTCACAATTTAAATACACCCATTCTGAACGCCAGCCGCAGACCCCGCGGGCCTCTCCTGGGTCTCAATCCTCTCTCCTTACATCCCCATGTTGTAGCTGTGCAGACCGCAGCTCAGAGAGGCGAGGGGATGTGCCTGAGGCTGCACAGCCAGGCTCAGAGCCTGGTCCCTGATTCCAGAACTCAGGCAGAGGCAGCGTGGTGCCCCATAGCAGGGGCATACCAAGCACCAGAGCCTAGAGCGGGAAACAGTGCCCACTTTTTCGTCTTGAAACACAGCTTTAAATCTTTCTCCTGCTCAAAATCCTCCAAGGTCACTCACGAATTCAGTTCCGGGTTGATGGACAGCTTCCACTGCTGGAGTCTGAGGTCTCAGCCACCCTGCCCCTTCCCTCCCCTACGGCCCACACGCTCGCAGCGAGCCCGACCACTGCCCTCCCTGAGAAGGCCTGGCCCTGCCAGCCACACCCCTAGCCTTGGCCACACTGTTTCTTCCACCTGGAGGGTCAGGCGGGGGCTGCAGTTATGGGAATCCTCTTTAGGGAATCCACCAGAGTGGAAAGGGGCAAAAATACATGGTAACTTGAAATTGGTGATCTGGAGGAGGGGCAAGGAGGGTGGAAGGAGGGGGGGAAGGGGAAAGGGGACATAGGGGGAGGGAGAGGAGTGGGGAGCAGGGAGGAGCGGAGGAGGGGCAAGGAGCAGCAGGGGAGGAGGGCGAGTGCAGGCTGCGTCCTGGAATAATTGGCAGTTTGGGAGCGAGTTTGGCATCTCAGCCAGCCGCCCTCAGGGTGGGCCTGGCTCTCACCCCCAAGCAGCAAGATAACCCCGGGTGGCTTCTCGGCCCGCAGCTGCCCACCAGGTGCCCCAGGAGAGCTAGCAGGGAGGTTGCGAGTGGCCCTGAGCACAGAGAGGCCGGGCTGGCCGCTCCGGTTTCAGTCGCTGACTTTTTCCGTGGAAAACTCTGCTCCAGATTCATCTCCTTGCGCTATTCGGGGGCCTCGGGACAAAGGTAAGATGCGGAGGAGCGGGCAAAGCTGAAAGTCTGGAACTGTTCCTCAGCCCTGGCCTGGGCCAGCCCCACGAAGGGAGCCTGCAGGACAAGGGGCTCCTGTCTTGTCCCCGGGGACTGATCTCCAACCAGAGGTGCCGAAGCTGGCAGAGGACCTGCAGGGACGCGCTTCCCTGTTGTTTCCTGGCACTGGGCACGGGGTGCCAGCAGGGCCTGCCGAGGGACAAGACAAAGAGCTTCCTACCTGCCAGAGGCCCCAAGGGATCAGGGCTGCCTCTAGGACTAGGGGATGCCAGAGGGTGAGGGGCGAGGTGACCACTGCCAGGCGACAGATGGTGCAGAAGAAGCCAGGAAGGTGGGACGCTTGCTATGACATTAGCCGGGTACCACATCACCCACCGGGCAGCCCTGTGGGGCAGGGGGTGGGAAGGTGAGTGAGACCTTTGGTAAGTTGCTTAACCTGCCTGGGCCTCGGCTTCCACATGCGCGGAGTGACTCCTGATAACACTGGTCCATCGGGGCTGCTGGGACGAGTACATGACGTGAGCCGATGACGAGAGGGCACCGAGGTTGGCCATTATTAACACTCACTGGGGACCCATCACTGACCTCCATTCACTGAGCCCCCGGGATGCCGTCCCTCGTGGGGATCAGGGACCAGCCGTGCTTATCGCGAGGACCAGTGCCCACACGGGCAATTCGGAAGCCAGTGGGTGTCCACACCCACCACTGCACCCACCACAATTGGGTTCATTCCTGGATCGGCCCTTCCTTCTGATGCAGCGGATGCAGTCCAGGGTCTAGACACCCCGGGGAAGCTAGTGCTCACATTCGCCACAGGGCAGGCACAGGTGTCTCCAGCCCAAGCTGGAACAACCACTCGGGTGTCCATCAGCAGGAGGATGACGGAGTTGACATACTCACACGGTGGGAGGCTACGAAGAGCTTACGTGTGACAACGTGAGTGACTCTCCCCCACTGCCGAGCGGAAGAGCCAGGCAGGAGAACATAAGCTCCAGAAGTCAGCAGTTACCCTTAGCTCGGAGGCACGGACAGGGAGGGGGCCCGAGGGAGCCTGCTGGGTTCCAGACTGTTCTCTAGCCCTAGCTGAGAAATGGTTTACGTGAGTGCCCACACACGTAAAAACGCATCAAGCTGTCCACTCGCGATTTCTGTACTTTATCTAAGTTATATCTCAACAAGAAAGCAAAATGTGGCAATACAAAACGTCATAGGGCTGGCAAAATCAGAATGAAAACTCTCGCGTTTTCTTATAAAAGTTAAAATAAAGAAAATACACGTAAGAAATACAATATGAATGTTAACAGTCATCCCCTCGTGCCTTGTCTGTGTGTGCCGGGCCTTGGGGGGTCCTAACCTCTCCTGCAGCAGGTGCTGGTGGAGACCACTGTGAGCTGGGCCAGCCACCCCCTGCAGACAGCGCTGGGCTGGGCCAGAGTGCAGCCCAAATCTGGTTAAGACCTCGTCTAGGTCAAGCCCCACTCTGGCCAAGGCCCAGCCTGGGGGCTCCAAGGGGCAGCCCCCCTCCACTGACTTCCTTGGGGAACAATACCTGGGCGACCTCACAGTCAGGGACCCTGAGGCTCAGCGAGGAGAGAGATGGGGGAGCCAGTGTCCCCCCTGTGCCCAGGGACTAGAGCCATCCTGTCTTCCCCCGTCTCCACAGAGGACACCGCTGCTTCACTCAGGAGGTCACAACCCTCCAAATCCTGTCCCGGGAGCCAAGTGTCTAACCTAAATCCCTCACGCCATTCAGAGTTAGTGCCTCAAGGCCGAGTGAACACCTACCATGTGCTGGATTCTGGGATAAGAGTTTCCCTCAGTGGGAAGGCGTTCTATTATTATTACTATTATGGCCGTCGTTGTTGTTGTTCTACTGCTCCCTCAGAATGGGAACCAGAGGTCCAGAAAGGCCCAGCCACTTGCTGAGCAGCTCAGGGAGGGAGGGTAGGGAACAAGGTTTGGGACCCACACTTCCTGACCCCAGACGCGTCTGTGCCTCCTCATCCCTGTCCCTGACCCTCAAAGATAATTAGGGGGTGCTCACTTGTTTACCTGGAGAGCCAGCCTCCCCCATTGGTCCCTAGGGAGGGCAGGAGGCTGCCCTGGGGGCCAACCTACGCCGGGGAGCCTTCACCAAGTGGTTCCTGAAGGAGGACCCCAATTCGTGCCAGCGGCTGAGTCACGAACTCTCTCCAAACAGGCCAGCCCCCGGCCCTGTTGCTGGCCCCAGGATGGCAGGAAGCCTTGTCTCATCCCCCACTGTGCTCCACGCTGGGCACCGACCCTCAGTGGTCATCACGGAACGAGTGAATGAAAGAAGGGCAGAGTGAATGAGTGGAATGCACGAATGGAAGCCTTCACACCTGCTGAGGGGGCCCCTTCCAGGGACAGCTACCCCAGTGGGCACAGGGAGCAAGATGCAGCTGAGACATCCTCAGTGGCCCGGGGGGCTGCAGGCTGGGTGGGCAGGCAGCTGGGGGCACTCATAGCATACCCCCGCTTTCCCTTAGACTGCTACAGGTTGATTAAAAATTAGCTTTTATTCCCATTTTACGTATGATTGAGAAAATGTCAGCCTTCCATGTGAAGGCCTAGCGCATCAAGTCGTGGGAGGTGGGCAGAGTGGGTCCAGGGCCTGTGGGGATAAAGCCACCCCAAGGTAGCCCTCAAAAGGGCTTTGATCCATTGGCATTACCAGGCACTGGACAAGTTGTGCCTTTTTTATTTAAAGAGCCAGAGAGAAATGCTGTCATCACAAGCCCAGGACCACGTGGCAGACCAGCCTCTCAGACCCCGGGGAAGCCTCGTGCCATCTGATCTGTGCACAGGGCCCTAAAACTATGGGCACCGATGTGGCCGCGTGTCCTGAGGAGGCCGCAGGACCCAGGCAACTCCACCTCAGTCCCATTTCTCTATACAAATTCCCCAGCAACCGACCCCACAAACCACAGGCCAGGATAGAGATGCCCCAGTGGAGGGGGAATGCCCCCCCCCCACATCAGGGCCCCCTACCCAGCCCAGCCCGAGCTCCTCTTCTGCACCTACTCTCTGGACTGAGCACCAGCTGTAATGCAGCCCACCCCCACTCCCAGGCTTCTGGGCTGGGGCAGCCCCTGCCCCGAACCAACCACAGAATCCTGGGAATGTTCCTAAGGCCAGGACCGGGGCAGCCCTCCATGGGGAAGACGCAGTATCCAAGTGCTTCCCAGAACTCAGACCTCATGACGGAGCCTGCTGGACCTCAACATCCCAGCCCCCTCCCCCATAAGCCACAGGAACCAGAGGGGGGCCACTGGGGGACACCTGCCCCTCCCTGGGTCCCCCTCCCCCTGCTCAGGTGGCGAGTACCACTTCTAGGAAGGTCAGCGGTGATGAGAAAGGGCTTCCCCATGGGCAGCCCACCCTCCGCCTCTGCCCTCTGGGCCACCCACCTCCCTGCCCCGCAGAGCTGGACAGCAGCCCCGGAGCCTGAGCCGGGCCTCCCAGCCCTGCGCTGTCAGGGATGTGTGTGTCAGCCATGAGGTCAGCCCCAGGCGCCCCCTATTTGCTCCTCCTCCATCACTCCGCCCTTGCACCTTCGTTCTCCTTCCAGACCCACTGACCTCCCCACGGCCGAGCCCTTCCTCCTCGAGACCTTTCCACCCACCCGCCCCCCAAGGGGCCAGGACTCTGTGCTTGACCCCCTCAGGCCTTTCTAAAGACATTGAAGGTAAGGTTTATCCACCCCCACAAGCTATGAGTTCCCCAGGGCAGGGATCCCCAACACGGCCCAGCACCCACCCCAGCCCTGAGCTGGCCTTGGACATGAACTCCCAGCCCAGCCCCAGTGCCCTGGGAGGTGGGGACAGGCTGGTCGGGCCTGGGCCAGATCCCCTGTCTCCCTCTGGGGCCCCATCCCCGGCCCTGGCCCCGGCTGCCCAGCTGCCCAGAGCTCCTACAGCCCACGCTCCTGGCCCCGGGCGCTTTATAATTCTTCCTTCTCGGGCATCCTCCGGCAAAATATTTGAAGAATGTTCTAATTATCTGCGATCAGCCAGGGAGGCGGGCCTGGGTCCACTTGTCCAGGAAGTAACTCAGCAAATACCTAGGAAGATGGCAGCTGGCCCCCGCGACCACCCACCCCATGCCCCCCCCCCCCAGCTTCTCTCTCAGGTGGGCAGGGGTCAGCCCAGAACTTCCCAGCCACAGGTGGGCCGGAAGAGGCTCTTCTGCTCTGGAGCCGGTGGGAGTCCCGAGAGCCACAGCTGGTGGCAGCCTCAGTGCTCCTGCCTGTCAAATGGGGATAAGAATGTCTTCCAGGTCTCGGGTCACTCTGCAGACCGCTCAAGCCACCAGCACAGTGCCAGAGCTTGGCACCAGCGGGGTCCCCACAGCCCTCCTCTGTGGGGTGGAACAGGATGACACAGAACAGATGGGGCAGAGCTGGACACGGCCGCTGCAAAGGCCCGGGGGCATTCAGCCCACCTGTCCTCCTGGTGTTCCTTAAGTCTGCTCACCTCCCTCCCCTGCTGGGGCTCTCGGTCCTGTTCAGTGGGCAGCATGGGGCCTGGGGACATGCCTGGACCTCGGGAAGGCCGCCCTCACGGTCTGTTCTGAGCCTCAGTCTTCCCATCTGAAAATAGGGATGATCAGCCCTGTTTTGGCCAATGGCTTCTCCCCCTACTGGCCTGGGCGGGAAGAACTTGGAAGGGGTGGGGGGATGCCCTGCAGGGGAGGGACAAGCCAAAATGACCCCCCTCCCTGAGTGGTATCCCCCGCCCTGCCCCACCCCCCCACCCCTGCCCCGCAGCAACTCAGGGTGGACCTTGCCGGCCTCACTTTACAGATGAGGAATGGGGCTCCCAGAGAACACCCAGAGGGAGCCGCATGGCTGCTGGGCAGGGGTTCCCCAGTGGAGGTGCCGAGAGAGGGCGGAGGCAGGAAGGGGCCCAGCTGGCAAAGGAAGCCATCCCTCTACCCCTCCCTGCCCTGCCCAGGCCTCAGTTTCCCATCTGCCTGTGTAGTGAGGGACCAAAGCGATACCTGTGGCTGAATCCTAAAGAGGGTTCTTGGGGCTTGGGGTCCTGTGTTCGGGGTCTGCTTGGCCGCTGACTCTCACTGGCCTCGGTTTGCCCATCTGTCCAATGGGGAGAAGAGCCCCTGCTCGCAGGTGGGGCTCCTGCAGGCTGGCTCCCTCCACCACGGGTCCCCCCTGCTGCAATCTTTCCAGCCCACTGCCCCGCTCAGCTCACTGCCCGCAGTGTTCCCGGGGAAGAGAGCGGAGCGTCCGCCTGCTCCCTCGCGCCCCCGGCGGGCGGGCAACCGCCCGCCCTCCCCACATAGCTGGCATTCCTGGCCTGGCATTCTGGGACCCCACCCTGGAGGGAAACCAGGCACTCCTGGGAGAAAGCAGGAGTGGACCCCAGTGGACAGGGGTCTTGGGCAGGGCTGAGGCTGCTAGAGGTGGGCAAGCACAGCCAGGGGGGCACGGGGAGCTGCAGAAGAGGGGGCACGGGGTCCGGAGGGTCCATCCAGCCCCCACATCTGTTAAGTCAGTGAAACCAGAACCTCATCCGCTCCCTGTGACCACAAAACCGCAGGTCATTGACCTCTGACCTCAGAAACTTCCAGACCTCTGTTGGGCATCCAGGGCCCATCACGACACTCCTGACTTCAGGCCACACTGACCAGCAAGGAGAGAGGTGCCCAGACCCCTCCAGCAGCCAGGCAGGATTCCAGGCCCAGCTTGGTGCCTCTTCCTCCGAGAAGCCTGCCCCTGGTCTCCCCTCTGTCCTCCCTCCCAACATGGTCACAGCTAAGCCAGCCTCCTGAGGAGGCTGCTGGGGGCTGAGGTTCGGCCATACCTGTCCGGCCAGGCCATGAACATACTTCCTGCGATTTCTGTGGACCTTCCCAGAATTACCCCTGGCCTTTCTCCTCACTTCCCGTGGTACAGGGGTGGACGCTGACACCACAAAGGTGCATGACAATTGAGGCCACATAGGGGATGAGACCCCCAGACCTGGCCTTGGCCTAGCCCCTAATGCCCCAGATCTGTCACACCAGGGCACCCTGCAGGCCTGGGTGACCAGGACGGCAACCTGAAACCTCAGGACAGAGGGGTGGACAGACAGGCGAGGGGAACAGGCGGGAGGAAGCCGGCACGGCATCTGGCCCATGGCCGGGCTGGGAGTCTGGGAACCTGATGGGTCGGCCAGCACCTCAGCCTTCCGGGCTACTCTGGACACGGTCTGAGCAGTGGGTTCAGGGGCTGAGTCCCTGTAAGCAGAGGACACCGGGCCATCACCTCGTGCAGAGTGCAGAGCAGGGCTGAGTCCCCAGTCCCGGGACCTGGCCTCAGGCCAGCATCCTGGGGGACCCCTTTCCAGGAACGGATGAAGGTGGGGGCCTGCCTGGGCCACGGGGCACCTCAGGGCAGAGCCCAGCCCCAGTCAGGCTCTCCCCAGCTCTACAGCCCTGCCCCCTGCTCTCACCAAACCTGGGGACCCCTCTGGGCCAGAGCACCCCAGGCAAGGCTCCTTCACCACCCACGTCACTTTTTAAGCATCCCACTGCTCCCTGTGAGAATTCCTGGGCCACCGGGGCACCCCAGCCAACTGCCTTGGCTAGGATGCTTTATGGGACAGGGTGCTCACTCCCCCACCCCAGGAGCAGCCCGCTCCGCCCTTCATTAGTCTTGGCTGTGATGAGCCACATGATGTGGCGAGCGGCTATGGGGGCTTGCGCCTTCAGAACCCCTCCCTGGGCTCAGCAATCCCCCCTCCCACCACATGCCCTCACTAAGTGGCCCAGAGTCCTGAGCACCGCCCCTGCCTTCCGCAGCCAGCCTCCACCTCTCGTCCGAGGCCACACAGACACCTAGCAGGGGTTAGGTATCAGCGCCAAGAGGAGGACCCAGCCCTGCGGGCTTTCTCCCCACTTCTGGGCTCTCTGCCCCAGGCCCTAAGGACGTGTTTCCTCAGCCTCCCCCTCCTGCTCTCCTCCTCCTCCCCCTGCAGGAATGTCCACCTCTGAAGGGAGGCAGTGAGAGGGAGCCAGGGGTCGCTCTGGGCTCACACTCAGACTCGCCTGGAGCCCTCGGCTCTCCCCACCCCTCTGGAAGGGGCTGGCAAACAACCTGTGGCCCAGGTCCCCTGGGGCAGACGCTGGGCAACAAGGAGGATGTCCCCAGCAATGCAGTCATCACACCTCACTCCCTGCCTCTTGGCTCCTGGAGCTGCCGTTAGGAGATGATGGAAGGGGCGTGGGGGAGTCCACCCTCCAACCACCACTCCAGCCACGGCCTGGAGTGAAGCCCTGCCTGATCACAAGGCCAGGCAGGCAGGGTCTGCGACAGAAGACACACGGGAGCCCCGGGGCAGCTCTCAGCCCTCTGCCCAGCACCCCTCCCCAGACAATGACCAACAGCAGGCTTGACCTGGCATAACCTGGGGTCCCCCACGTCCTGTGCTCTGAGCTACTGGGCACAGAGTGAGCAACCAGAACCAGGCTGCTGACTCCGTGCCCCCCAGGCTCCCCGATGTGTACTCCTTGGCACCTCCTTGGCACCCCCCCCACAGGCTGGCTGCTGGTGCCCTAGCCTGTGTCATGGGTGCAGGCATCGTGCTCCACCACGGGCAGTGCCACCAAGGGGGGCAATGACTCTGCCAGGGCTGCGAGGGGGGCTTGGCCCATAGGTGTGGCACTCGAGCCCACCGTGGGGCCTGACATGGGTGGATGGCCCACAGGACGGGCCCCCAGGGAAGAAGGGGATGGCAGGTGATAGACGTGGGCTCCTTCCAAAGGGGGGCGTGTCGGCAGCACCTGGAAATTCCCGGCGCTCCCCGCCAGCAGTGAAGTCACCCTGGGCAGACCTGAGTCAAGGAGTCAGGAAATCACCCAGCCCCCTAGCCCACCCTGTGCCCACCCACGCGCACTGGGGGCCGGCACACCTGGGGCCATCCACTGGGCAAGTGGGTCCTGAGCAGGTCGATGGGCCTCGCTGGGACCGACACAGGAGCCACCATCCGACCATCCAAGAGGGTGTTTCCTGGGCACCACCTTAGCACCAAGTGCTGCACTGAGTGCTAGACGGTGGGGGCGGGGGGGCAGGGAGGAGTGACCTACTTGCAGCTACTACCACAGGCCCGGCCTCCAAGTGTGCTGACGGCACCCCCTCTGCCACACGCTGCCCCCCATCCACCCCGTGGGTCCTGCCTCAGGGAAACCCGTCCCCTGTCCTCAGCCCCCACCCGCATCGGACATGGGCGGCAGGACCAGCCTCCCCCCCGCCCCGTTTCCCCTGCTCGGTGCGCACTCATACCCAGGGGCCCTCCTTAGCGCGGGTGAAGCAGCTCATCCCTGCGCTGCTTGAGACCTGCCCTCCCGTGGCTCCCCAGGCCTGGGGCTGCGCTATCACCACTGTGACCTCACCTCCCACCGCCGCAGCCTGCTCCCCGGGCCCCCTGCCCGCCCCACGGCTGCCCCTCAGCCAAGAACGCCACTCTCCCCAGCACATTCTTTAGGGCCCAGGTCGGAGGCCACCTTCTGTGAGGGGTCTCCCCTGATCCGCCGTCACTGCGGATGGGTCGGGCTCCTGCTCTGTAGGACCCCACAGGGCTTTGTGTACATGACGGGGAAGGAGGGGCGCTTCCCAGTTACACCCGCATACACGGACAGCCTTGTTCGCCTGGCTCGGGGGTTGCAGTTGCTGCTAAGAAGGGCAAGCTCGGAGTAGTGTGGCAGGCCTGGCAGGAAGGGCAGGCGGGGACAGAAGGGGCCTGAAGCACTGAGACTCACCACCCACAGCGACAGGCCAAGGCAGAAAACGGGAGGGTTGTGGGGGTGCCTGGGCGGCTCAGTCGTTAAGCATCTGCCTTCGGCTCAGGTCATGATCCCAGGGTCCTGGGATCGAGCCCCGCATCGGGCTCCCCGCTCTGGGGGAAGCCTGCGTCTGAACCCTCTCCCACTCCCCCTGCTTGTGTTCCCTCTCTCGCTGTGTCTCTCTCTGTCAAAGAAATAAATAAAATCTTAAAAAAAAAAAAAAAAAAGGAGAACGGGAGGGTTGCCCGAAGTCCATGGTACATGGCAACTACACACATGCTGGCCCAACTTAGAAGCTCATGAGGGGCCAGCGGGGACCACCTTCTCTCTCTGTGCTCAAGCGAGTCTCAGGGCCCCTTGGATTGGGGCCCACGGCGGAGAGGGACCCCGGAGCAGAAATCTGAGGGCCTCCTGGTCCCTTCACACGCCTGGAGGGAAAGGTGTCCCTCTGGTTCCAAGTCTAAACATGTGGAGGTGGGGGCGGGGAAGAGAGAGAGACAGAGAGAGAGCCCTCGCTCAGAGCCTCGTGACTCCTGGTCCCTAGACAATTCTAACCAGCCGGAGTAGTTGGTTTCTCTTACAAACAGTGAATGAGAAGACAGACAGGCCTGGGTTTGAACATGAGCCCAGCCACCTTGAGCGTGACCTAGGGAGTTACTGGGCGCTCTGCCCCTCACACTCCTCACTTCACCCCCCCCAAGGTGGGGGCCCCTGCTTAGCTCCCCCTTTCAGGCAGCCAGGGAGGAAACAAATTCAGAGCAGACCCCAGCTGGTGTGCACCCCTCAGCCCCGGGACAGAAGACCTCTCCAAGACAACCTGAGTCTTCCAGAAGTGGAACGCAGAGCCGTCAGGGGTCTGTCTGGTGGGCAGGCAGTTCCTTCTGGAGGAACTCCCATTCAGAGGGGCTTTTCGTCTGTTTGCCACTTGGGACAGTGAGGGCTGAAGTCTCAGCTCTAGACCCCTCAGCCCGGTGGCCCCCCACACCCCGGCAGCCCCAAGACCTGCTTCGGGGCGGGCAAGCTGAGGCACCGCCCACCCTTGTTCCAAGGCTCCTTCCCCCCGGGGCCCTGCTCACTCACAGCCCCCACTGGGCACGCAGCAGGACTGCAGCACACAGGGCACCTCTGGTCTGAGAGGCTGTGGAGGAGGGTCTGGGCCAGGGGTGGCCTCGGGGGGGAGCGGTGAGGTCTGAAAAGCCCTGGAGGCCCCTCGTCTGATCGGGATGGGACTGCCAGGGGGTGCTGACGTAGGCCCTTCCGGACCACGGCTGATGCCTGGGGAGCTGCTTGCCGGTTCGGCTGGTGTCCTCTCCGTCCTGCTATGGGCACCTCGCCGGCTTCGGGATCTGCAGGAGGATGGCCAGTTGGCTGCATGGTTCTAGTGTGTTCCACTCACATCCTCCGACCGAGTGCTTCGTGGTGTCAGCAGCGCTCAGAGTCTGACTGCTCCGCCTCTGAGGCTATGGGATGACCTTCCCGGGGCCTCCACATCCCTAGTCACAGAGTGGGCCAGCCACACCCCGTGGCTGCCTTGCACAGAGGACGCGTGAGTGCTGGCCTCCTTCCAGGCATGGCTCTTGCCCAGCATCCCTGGCCCTCAATCCTGCATCTGCTTGTATGCCTCCGGGGCTGGAGAGCTCACCACCCCCCTGCCAACCACAGGGCTGGCCCAGTGGCCCAGGCCTGGGGCACCCCCCCAAGTCGGAGGCTGAGGATACCCCACGTTGAGGGCAGGACCGGGGAGGGGGGGGCCGGGCAGGCTGAGCAGCTCTGTGATGGAGACAGGGAAGATGGAGGAAGCGCACCTGTGCCCACCCCCACCCTGTTAGCCAGCCCAAGGGGAGGCCCCAGACCCGCGCCAGGGAAGGAGGACAAACGGAGGTTTTGTCCTTGACCAGCGGGCGGCCAGCACCACACAATGACCCTTTCATCAGGCTGAGGGAGCCCTGGGTCGAGGTTTCATCTGACAAGAGAGAGCTCCGGGCCTCTCGTCCCTTTGCTGGGGAAGTCGGGGCCGGGGGGGGGGGGGGGGGGGGGGGGGGCTGAGCCCTCTCTGAGCCGGACCCAGAGCCATGCAAAATGGAGGCTCCAGGGCAACTAGATGAAGCCCCTCCATCTGCCCCGGTCGGGGGGAGAGGTCCCGAGAGTCTAGGTGACTGGCCACGGGCCTCACAAAAAGGGGCCCTGTTCTGGGTACCCCCCAAACCCGAGCTGATGGGGGGTCTGGGTCTGTACAATCAAGACCTCCGCCCCATCCCATTCCCTCCCCTGCCACCACCCTCGGGGTCTCGCCCAGGCTAGCCTGACAACAGAGCCTTGGCCCAGACCCCCAGCAGGAGTTCTGGGTTCCCCACAGGCCATGTGGCCCTGGCCCCCTGCCCCCGGAGGCTGGCGTGAGGCTCCGGGCGACATGGTGTGTGATTTGCTGGGTCTGTGTCCACAGCGTCCCTAGAGGAGCCAAGTGTGGAAACACTGAGAAGTCAGGGCCTCAAAAATCGCTTCCCTTCACGGTGGTCTCCTCCCCGCAGAGCACCTCGCACCTGCCAGGATCACCCCTGGAGGCCCCAGGGGCCCGGGCATGCCTTTCTCTGTTGGACCACCGTAGGGCGAATTTCTTCCCAAAGGCAGTGGCAGAGCTGGTTCCAGAGCCGGGACGGCCATTTTCCTGGGTTCTATGTGACCTCCAGAGCGCCTCTCTGCTCACCTAGGTGCCACCTCCTCTAGGAAGCCCTCTGAGACACCCCAGAGAGTTCAACACTCTCCCCTGAACAAATACAGCCACCAGTCCTCCCTCTGCACCCCAGCTGCCCAGCCTCCCTGCTCCTAATGGCTGAGAGTGACCCCATCTCTTGAGCACCCACTGTATACCAAGAACCCGGCGGGGCACATCTCTGCATTTGCTTGCCAAGTCCTCACGGCCACTCCAGAAGTTTGAGTCCCACTGGCCCTGGCCCCCCAGGGCACAGCTGAGTTACAGAATGCACCTGGGCAGCAAGAGGAGGAGCAGGGATGGGAAGCCCAGAGTAGGGAGGCCTCAAGGGAAACTCGGTCAGAAAATGAGCCTTTCCCTTGCGGGGGCCTCAACACGGCTGCAGGGCACACCTGGGCCTGGAGGAAGCACATGAGCACCCACCTCCCCTCCTGGCCCTTCCTCCCCACACACATAGGGTCAAAAGTAACCTCCAGAGCGCACCATCCGCCCTTTGATTAGCAGTTGATGAGCCGTGCCCACGTGGCAAAAGCTCTGGGAGCACTTTGTGATGGGAGAAACTCCATTTCTGCAGCCCAGGCCAGGGGTCCCGGGGAGGTCCCCGGCGCTAACCCCCTGGATACGCCACTGCATGGAGCCACACGTGCCTTGGAGTCTCGGTGGCTTGTGGGCCCAACGTGAGCCTGCAGAGAGGAAGCATCTCCATCTCCCGACCACCGATGAGGAGACTGGGGCTCAGAGAAACCCCTGGACCTGCCCAAGGCCACACAGCAGGGCAACTCCCACACCTGGACAGACGCAGCCTGCAGGCTGGGAGCTGCTCCTCCCAAGGGGAAACCAATGCACACGAAGCTGGGCGGTCCCGTTCTGCTGCCACACAGGCTCCAAGGCCAGGGGAGGGGGCCTGATTCAGCAATGCCCGCCCCCCGGGGTCGTGCCCACAGCGTTTCTGGGACTGCGGTTGGCACCACCAATAAAGCCACAGCGGTGGAGCCGGGAAGAGGCCCAGCCTTGGCAGGGCAGTGGTGAGCGCCCCCCAGTCCCCCCCACAGCCAGGTGGTCGGTGAGTAACCGCCCCGTCACCCATGACTCACTCAGCTCCCCGGAGCGGGCGGTCACCATGAGAGGCTCGTCCCGGAAGACCTGGGGGGATCACGGTAGCCAACCTCCGCATCTGGGAGAGGGAGGCCAAGACCGGAAGGGACCTGCCCAGGACAGGAGGACAGCCTGGTCCCGGCACGAGGCCCCCAGACCAGCTGACCAGCACCACAGCCCTCTTCTTGGCCTGCGGCCCCCCCACCTGCCCTCCCTGGGGCCCTCGCTGATCCCCCACTGGCCGTGGAAGCTTCTGCCCTGACAACAGTGGCGCAGAGAAGGGTAAGGCTGGCCAGAACTGCCTCACAAGGCCAGCCAAGCTCAGCATCAGGCGGGGGCTCAGGGCCCTTCCAGGCCAGCACACCCGTCCGACCCAATCAGTGGCAGGGGCCCAGGCATGCATCTGGGATTCGCTATGCACGGACCACAGCCCAAGACAGGGAGCTGGGAGAGCAGCCCAGATGAAAAGGGCAGGATCAATTGTCCACCAGTGTCTGTGATCCCAGCAGTGGGATGCCTTCTGGAAAGTTCTCTGAGGCAGAAAGGAGCCTCCGCCCAGGGCCCCTCCTGCCCCTGGCATCCTCAGATCCCACAGGGCCAACCTGCCTAAGTATTCCCGGGGGGAGTGAGGTGGGCTTACTGTTGACCCCCAACTGTTCTCAAAGCACTTTTGCAAAGGCCGCCTCAGCTGCACCCGGATATCAGTGCAGAGCCACCCACGAGGGTCTTCCCACCATTCTCACTGTCATCTGCAGCCCCGGGGCCCTGCTCTCACCCGTGGCCTCCTCCAGGGGTAGGGGAAACCCCAGAGCTCCTTCTCTTGCTCCTGGGAGCAGCTAACTGAATCTCTCCCCAGGAAAGCCTGGCATCAGCACTTTCTTTCCCCGGGGTGGAGAGGGGGGCTGATGGTCAGGCTGGGCTGGTGCTGGAGCAGGGGTCGCCGAAGGCAGGGCAGGGGGCAGAGTCTGCTTTGCTGCCCCCCACCACCTGCCCTGGACCCCCGCACTGGCCCAGGAACGTTTGGAAAACTAGCGCCTTTGGAGAATTTTTCCCAACAAAGCTGTGGCAGTGAACATGCAGGGAGCGAGCCCATGTGGGCACAGATGGTAATCACTGCAGGCCGGGATTGGGGGAGCCAACCTGAAGGAAAAC
This sequence comes from Zalophus californianus, assembly GCF_009762305.2. Lineage (NCBI taxonomy): Eukaryota > Metazoa > Chordata > Mammalia > Carnivora > Otariidae > Zalophus > Zalophus californianus. Next base: position 3,986,871 of record NC_045603.1, on the reverse strand, counting down.
TTGGGGTCTACCTACGCATACTGGCCACCACCTGCCCCAGAGCCCCTCACTGCTGCCTTGGTCCCGCTCTCTCCAGCTCCTGAGCCCCTTGTCCACCTTCTCCTCTCAAATTCTTACTCCAGACACCCCCTGGAGGACTCCTGGTTTCCTACCCCTGGACACCGCCCCATTAACGCCAAACCTCAGCCAGCTGGCTCCAAAAATGGTTTCTTAAGGCATAGTAGCTGCTGATTCTCTAGCTTAAGATTGAGATGCGGGGATTTTCAGGGGGAGGGGGAGGCTTCCCGACCTCTGACCTCTGACCTCTGAGAACCGGAGGCTGGGATTCCAAGGCCCCCTTGGTTGATCCATTTCCCAGGAGGGCTGCAGGAAGCAGGACTCTCCTAGCCTGATTCCCCAAAGATCAGGAGGTCCCAATCCGGCCCCTCTCCTTGCCTGGGGCGGCCTGTCCCCCCCCCCCACCTTCCCCAGGCGATGCCTCTGCAGCCGGGCTGCCCGCCGGGCCTGGAGCACTCTCTGCGCCTGGACCTTGTAATTATGTCCCACAGCCCGGGAAACCGCGGGCCTCGCAGCATCTGGCTGCGGTTGCGAACTTTTGTTTCAAGATGCGCGACTATTTATAGAAGGAAAACGGGTAGGATAGTAATTTCCTAGGAGCTGGAGGAGAAATTGGCTGCGCCTCTATTAAAAGGGGGTGGGGGCACGGCATTTATTAGGATTGCGGGCGCGCGGGAGGTGGGGGTGGCGCACGGAGCGGGAAGGCAGCGCCTGCCCCCTCTGGCCGCGTTAGGCGACCCCGGACGTGGCCCGCGTGCAAAGGAGGGGGGAGGAAGAGGGGAGGAGGAGGGGAGGAGGGGAGGAGGGGAGGAGGGGAGGAGAGAAGGGGAAGGAGAGCTAGCTCTGAGGTTTAATCAGTAGCATCCAGCTTAAATTCCCCCAAACGGCGGTTCCATAAATCAAACTTCTTTTTAAATCGGAGGCCAGCGCATATGCGTCCCATTAGGAATCGGGCGAAGCCACTGCTGCGCCGACGCGCCCCCTCGGCTCCCTTGGCCCGGCCCGGCCCTGCCTGGAGCTTCCCCGGAGCCCGGTGGGCGCTGCGGGTCCCGACGCACACGCGCGCCCACGCTCCGCGCGCTGCCTTGCTTGGCCAGGACCCCAGGGCGCATCTCGGCCAGCCGCACGCGCGCTGCGCGTCCCCCTCGCCCCCAGGTGAGGAGCAGGCAGTTGCTGGGTCGGGCGGCTCAGCGCGGCGGGAAGGCGCGAGAAGCCGCAGCCGCCACCGAGGACAGCTTGGGCGCTGTCTGGTGGGGCGCAGAGGGCACGTGTGCGCCGGTGTGTACGCGGGGGAGCGGGTGTGTGCGTGCGGCTCTCCCGAGGGCGGCCCAGGCGGGCCGACCCCGTGGATTTATACGGGAAGGGGATCCCGCTGGTCCGGGACTCCCGGGGGGACCGCGCAGGGAATCCCCGCGCCGCCGAGCGCCCTCCCGCCCTCGCGCTCGGTGCGCGCAGTCTGGTCCACCCGGGCAGTAGGGCCTCTGGCGGGCCACGCTCTCTCTGACCCCAAAGCCGTAACTTCTCACTGCTGCGGCCGCCCCCCACGTCCTCCACCTCGGCGCCTTAGGCAGACGAGGAGACCCAAAGTCCCAGCCTACCGAGCGCGTCGGGCACCCGGTGCCCCGCCCAAGGACTCCGCTGCCGAGTTTCCTACCCGCCTGGCCCCTGCGCTGGAGGCCGAGGAGAGGGCTTCCTCCACCACCACCCCCTCCCTGCCCGCCCCGCGTGCGGCCCGCGGCACTCACAGGTAGCTGCCGCTGGACAGGATGAGAAAGATCTGCGGGCAGTACACGGAGAGGAGCGCGCCGCGCGGCGACAGCAGGAGCATGGTGGGCCGGCGCTCCTGGAAGGGCTTGGCGGGCCCGGCGGGCAGGGCGCCTGGGCCAGCTGAGGCCGGGGTCTCCGCGGCCCTCCCCGAGGTGGGGCGGCGACACCAGGCGCTAGGGACCCGGGCGCGCGGGCCCCAGCGCAGTATTCGTCCGTGCCCCGCCGCCAGGGCCGAGCATCGCGCTGGGGCTGGGGCCGGGGCCGCGGCGGGCGCTGGGGCTGGAGTGTGGAGCGAGGGGACGGGCAGTGGGCAGCGGGTGCGCCTCGGCGGCGGTCTAGCCCTCCGTCCGTCGATCGGTCGGAACCGGCTCTGTCGCTCGCTCTGGCTCAAGTCTCCAAGTCTCTCGAGGCGCGCAGCTGCCATTGGACGGGCCGCCCCTACATCCGCCTCCTCTGCGGGCGGGTTTTTTAAAGGGGAGGCTGACCGGAGCGTGCGACAGGAGCCGCCCCCAGGGCTTGCCCAAGCTACCTTGGCCCCTGTCCCCCCACCTCCCCGCCCAACTTCAGCGAACCGCACAGCTCTGGCCTGCTCTGGAAGGTGCACCTGGGGGGAGGCACCGCCGCGTAACCGCGCGGGGGCGTGCGCTCCTCTTGGGGGGCTGTGCTCGGTAGTCTGTTCTCGTGTTCGCATGCATGTGCCTGCACGTGCCTGTGTGTGCCCGCGGGAGCGTGGGCGCGTCTGTGAGGACGCAGGTGTGTGCGCACAGATGCACTGTGTGTGCTGCCCCTTCCGCTGCGCGCGCCCCTGGGTTTGGTTAGGCTGGCTGTTGAGTCGCACACTCTCACCCTAACCAACCAGGCCCAGCCAGGCAGGGTTCACCTGTGCACATGCGCACTGGTGTCTCTGTAGGGTCCTGCCTCAGTGCCTTTGGAGAGGCAGTGAGAAGGCACCCCTAATTGGTTCACAGAGGCCCCCAACTTTGGCTTCCCCATCTCACTTCATTTGCTGTCCTTTGAGGGGTCGGTTGGGATAGGTGTAGGGAGGAGCAGCTTCGCAAGGACACACTTCCTAAACAATCCTTCTTCTTCCAGTGATTTTTTTTTTAAAGGCCAGAAACCCACCTCCTATATTGAGGTTTTGAGTCCCACCTCCTGTTGTCTGCCAAGCCTGGCTATATATGAATGATCTTCCAGATACAGTGTAGACCCTGTCAGCTGGGGCAAAAGCACAAGGCAGGGATGATGACAAGAGAGGTCTGTGCAGATATGGCCAGTGGTCCAGGGGTGGGGCATTTCCCACCTTCTAGACCTGGCATGCAGATTCATGCCCAGCATCCAGAAGCAGGGGGCTGCCCCCTTCACCTTCATCCCACCGGATCCCTCTGCCTCTCCCAGGGTAGGAATGGAGCAGGGCCGATCCTGGGACTTTGTAACCCCATTCCAGTGGACAGAGGATGCCCGGATTCCAAGGGCTTGTCCCCGCCCTGGCTTGGCCTCCCTGAGGGCTGCAGCCTGGAGGCTGTTCAGTCCAAAAGTGAGGAACTGTGACTCCCCAAAGCCATCTGTTTTGAAATTGCTCAAAATCCAAGGCAAACCGACTCTTGAGGCCCTGATCCCCAAAGGGATTGTGAGGCCGGAGTTCTCCATCCCTGCTGGTCTGGGAGCTTCCCCCAGGGGCTACATGTCTGTGTGGTGGCTGTGTGTGCACGAGTGGGGGAGGGTCCCCATGCACATTCATAAACGTACACACACAGGTGTGGGTTGGGGGGAGGGCATGATCATGGAATATCCCCCCAGGGCATGCAATCTCTGACGTTTGCTTGGAACGTCTATGGCCCCAAAACCCACTACCTGGAGGAGTCCCCAGGGTGCTGATACTGAGGTCATTAATAGTGAGGAAAGCTTGGCTGTGCTCACAGGTGTTTATTGGGCCCCCCTCCCCCCAGGGTGCAGGCACCCAGGACGAATCTTCACAGTACCCGGTGAAGGACGTGCTACTGTGATCCCACTTCTCAGATGAGGGAGGCAGACGAAGAGATTAAAGCCTCCAGCCAAAGCCACCAATGAGGAGTGAGGGGGAGAAATGAACCCCAAACCTCATCTTTACTGCACTGGACTCCCAAGTCACTAACCCCTCGGGTCACATCTGGGCCCAGCTCCCCCCTCCTCCCTGCCTTGTGTGGCCAAGATGGCTTGTAAAGAAAGCAAGACCCCTGCTCCAAGGTGGGCAGGCAGGTAGCGGCCGAGGCTGAGTCCCCTCCCCTTAGCAGATCCCATGGTGGCTCCCTGGCTTTCCCGGATGTGGTTCCACAAGGTGTTTGGAGACTAGGTTTTCTCCTCTCCCCCCAGGAGTGTGTGTTTTAGGGGGCACAGCGGGGACGGGGGGAGCTTCCCACACCAGGACTCCTGAGTGGAGGCAGAAGGCAGCACCTGGCTCTCTTGCCCTCTCCCAGAGAGGCAGGCACACAGGCCAGGTCTCACTCACTGATCTCTCTCTACTCAGACATGGGCCACCACCCTGTTTAGGATGGCCAGAGCCACAGTCCCATTTACAGAGGGGAGAGGGAAGCTGCCTTGTTTCCGCAGGTTGGTAGGTCCATCATGTAGGCCTCTGAGCCCTGCAACCAGCCCTGGGAGCCCAGGTCGGGCACCACCTCAAGCTCCTTTTGCTGCCTGGGGTGGGGAGGGAAAGGTCATAGAGCACTTCCCACAAGCTGGGGGGGCCGGGTGGGGGGTGTTCTTTTGGATGACTCCTGTTGAGAAACTGGTGCTGGTGCTAGGAGGAGAGGTCAGTGGTGGAGGCCGGAGCCAGTCCCAGCTCTGCCTCTTACTCTCGGGGACAAGTGACTTGGCCTCCCTTGCTCAGTTTCCTGATCCTTAAAACGCGGACCTAAATCTAGGATGGCCAGGAGCAGACAAAGCCTTAGACCAGAGAGAGCCTCATTAGGGGCTGCCCATTACTTTGGGGGGTACAGCGAGAGGAACTGCAGGGGCTGCTGGAGATCCAAAACAGTGCGTCCCTCCCAACCCCCACCCCCTGGCGGACTCAATGCAGGCACCCTCACCTCCACAGACAAACACCCAGGGACACAGCCTACACAGACCCACAATAAACAGAACCACCAGCAGCGGTAGGCATGCCAGCCCAGGCCTGCAGAACTGAGGCTAGGACAGGGTCTTTCAGCCCTGCCTTTGCAGCCCCTGGCCTCAGTTTCCCCATCTATAAAATGGCGGAGGGGGCGACAGAAGGACCGGCAATAGACGAGATGATTATCAGGTGGTGCTTCTACCTCTCAGCCTGGGAAGCCGCGTCTCCGCCTCCCGCCGGGCTGTTTGCCGGCTCTGCTCTGGCCAGGGGCCGGCCTGCCTCCTGGCCGCCGGCGGCGCACAGTAGGGGCGCAAGGCGCGGCAGGGCCCGCGGCCGTGGGCGCCTCCGAGCGACGTGCACCGCACCCCCTCACGGTCACATCGCTCCCCCCACCCCCACTTTGAGCAAGGCCGAGACAGATTCTGTCTAAAGGAGATCGCAGCTCAACAGGTAAGGACTCGGCTGGGTTCAGGAATGTGGAAATACGACTCGGAGCAGCTACTGCTGCGAGCAGCTAGCGCGGCCCGCCGGGCGCCCGCCCGCCCGCCCGGCCGGCCGCGCGAGGGGGAGCGCAGCGAGAGGGGGCCGGGCCGAGGGCCCAGGGCGGGCGGGGGCGCGGGCCCCGGACCGAGCCCGGGGCGGCCGGGCCCGCCGCGCGGCCCATCCCGAGCCAGCCGGACGAGTTGTCAAGGCAATTTCAACACGTCCGGGTGATGGATAGGGTCGAAGGGCCCAGGCAGGTGCCCCGGCCTGCAGGCTCGCTGCCGGGGTGCTCGCCCCCCCGCCCGCTCAGGTCTTCCCGGCCGCCCGACGCCCCCGGCTCCTGGCCCCGGCGCGCCCTCCAGACGGCGAGCGCTCGGCCCGGGCTCGGCGCCCAGCGCAGCCCGGGGGAGGGAAGGCGCGTCCCACCCCCAGGGCCTGGAGCCCAAACAGGTGAAAGTACGCGCTGGGCACGCTCGCCGCTACCCGCGAGCCTGGCCGCCGCCGTCTGCGCGCCCTGCTCTCCTTCCACCAGCCCTGGACTCGGCGCACTTCGGGAGTACGTTCGTGGGGCTTGGGGGCGTCTCTGCTGGGCCGGGGCGAGGGTCCGACACACAGGCCAGCCCCGGATCCCCAAGAGCCGCCTGTGCCTCCTCAGGCCCCACGTCTCTGCTGCGACCCTCTGGAACCGGTTCCTCCCGGCTGCCCCTACCCGGGGCTGCGGCCCCTGCCCACGGGGATACTCACCCGAGCTTCACGTAGAGGACGCCAAAGCAGAGAAACACGTAGAAAATCCACTTGCGAAAGTTTCTGTGCATGATCCAGGGAGGGGGGCTGCGCCATAGACAGCGGCGGCCGGAGGGGACGCGCGGGCCGGGTGGGGAACTGGCAAGGGCAGGGGGCTTCGGTGGACCGCTCTCAGCCAGCGCTGCGGCTCGGGCGGCCGGCGACGCGCGGGCACTCGGCGCGCGCTGCCACCATGGTGAGCCCGGGGCGCCGCCGCCGCCGCCGCGTGCGCCTGGGTAGTGACCTGGGCCGGGAACCGCGACCTCGGAGCTGGGCTGAGAGATCGCTGGGCACGACGAGCGCCGGCGGGGGCCGGGCCGGAGCACTGCAGGCGGGCGGGCGGGCGGGCGGGCGCTGCCTCCACTGGGCGCAGCCGCCTGGGGCCGTGCGCGCCTCGCCGAGCGCCGCGGCGGCCAATGTGTCCGCACTTGTCCGCCTCCCCAGGTGACTCGCGGCCCCGGCAAGCGAGCTGCGAGAGAACGAGCGCGCCCCAGGTAGGAGGATCCGCCTCCCGCCCGCCCTCCTCGCTCGCCGCGCGCTCTCTCTCCCTCGCTCCCGGGCTCTCCCCTCCCTTTTCTCCTCCCTCCCCCGCGACACACAAACACATCCACCCCCCCCACACACACACACACCCCTGCCCAGGCCCGCTTCCTTCCGATCGGCCTCCTGGGACTGGTCAGGGGGAGGGAGATTGGGTGCGCGGAGTTGGGGGGGCGGCCCGCAGGGGAGGGTGCGTCTCTGAAGAGACACCTGCGGTGGGGCTGGCCGCTCCTCTACGCCTGCAAGGGTGGGGGTGGGGTGCAGGAGAACGTCCCGTAGAGGTGGTGGTGGCCACTGGGCTTCCAGTCTCTAGTGGGGGTGGGGGTGGCAGGGCGGAGACCACCCACCCCCATAGCCATTCTTGGCTCGCTTCCCCTCCCCCCAGCAATTATACGCTTGGGGTCCTCCTGGGCCACACCCTTAACCCAAGTATCGCTGCCTCCCTTGCAGACATGGATCAGAGCCCTCCCCCAGCACCCAGGGTCACCCCCACCTGTGCCAGAAAGACTACCTCAGAGGGGACAGGGAAGGGACAGACAGGCCTGGCCTGATGCAGGCGGATGGCTCGCATGCCGTCCTGCAGAAGCGTTTGGACTAAGCACCATGATGGGGACGGATAGGAGGATGTTGAGGGGCCCAATTGGCTTTGGGAGAGGCTCCTCGCCCCCAGGGGTTCCCTGCTTCGCTTCTTCCACTGCCTCTGCTCAGTCTCCTCTGCAGTGCCGGGCTCAGTGTTCACGTTAAGAGCCCAGAGCACGAGGTCTACCCGGCCGCGGTGCCTCGCACACCCAGAGCGGTCCAGTTTGGCACAGCCCCAGGAAGCTCTGTCTGTCCTGAGGGGCAGGCCGGTGACCCGCCGCCTTAACAGCCATCCTGGCCAGGATCCTCTGCTGTTCCGCGGGTTCACAGCCCTGAACGCCCTCAAGCGTGCCACTCTTGGGCGAGGGGATGGAATGGGGAAGCGCTTAATTGCCGAGGACCAGCCAGACCCGAGACTCGCTGGGGAAGGGTAGGGTGGGGGCAGTTGCTTCGAGCCACCCTGGGTCCCACCTAGCCAAGCCGGGGCGGGAGGACTCTAGCTCAGAGCCCACCTACCCGCACCCCTGCAGTCCTGCTCAACTAAGCGCCCCATTGCCTCTTAATCCTTTTCAATTCCCTAAACCTTTGCCAGGACCGCCGCGCAGGCCATTCCTTGGCCCCTGGATCCGAGGCCCGGTGGTGCCGCTGTACCGGGCCAGGTGGATGGGGAGGGTTCCCAGGTGAAAAGGGCGTTGGAAAGGAACCACAGGCAGGGAAATTGAGGCACAGAGAGACGCGAAGGGACCGTAGCAGCCTCACTCACAGTGTTGCCTGAGCCCCAGCGCCCCGGACGTCCCGTTCAGTGAGAATGGGAAACTGAGCGCTGGAACCGGAGGGTAGGCGCGGAGCCCCACGTAGCCGGCCTGCGGCCGGAGCGGGGCCGCTGGGGGTGGGGAGCCGCGGGAGGAGCTGCGCGCGCGGGCGGATGCTGCCACCCGGCGGCGACACCGCGGACGCTCGGACACGGGCCGCGGGCACTGCGGGGCCGGGGTGTCGCGGGCCTCCGGCCCACGCTGGCTGCCGGGCTGAGAAGTGAGGAGTGTCCCCGACCCTATTCTCACAGAGTCGGGGGACCACCCCGCGTCCCCACAGCCGCCAACCCCAGGCTCAGTGTCCGTTCATGGGGCGAATCCTCAGGAGCTGTGGGGCGGTGGTGGGGCTTCCCAGCTCAGGTCGGGGCGACCACGCCGGAACCCCCGGCCCCGCGGACCCCCCGCCGCCCACCCCAATCCGATCCCGAACCGGAGGTTGGGTTGGCTCCGGAAGCAGCCGGGCAGGGTGGGGCGGGGAGAAGGGAAGGTTAAGGCGGACGAGCGGGCAGGACGCCTGGGTTCGTTCTTGTTCTCAACCTGTCTCTGTGCCTCAGTTTTCCCGGGAGGACGGGACGTAAAGCAGCGCCTTTCCAGATGCAGAGGGACGGTAGCGCAGCGTCGTGCTGCCCCCTGCTGGCCGCGGCGGGAGGCGGCGCCGGGGACAAAGGTAGGCGGAGCAGGGCTGAGTTCAAGACCTGTAAGTCGCTCCCTCCACAGTGTGTGATTTCTCCTCGGTGTCTTCAGGGGAGTCTCTGAATGGCTTCAAGATTGGGAGAAATCTGGGATGGTAAGAGCTCTATGATTCCCCTTCCTCTGTGTGTGTGTGTGTGTGTGTGTGTGTGTGTGTGTGTGTAGATAGGTGCACACACTAACACACATACCAAACTAGTTCCTGCCCCAGGGCTTTTGCACTGACTGTCCCTTCTAGTGCGGTGCTCTTCCCCTGGTTCTGTGTGACCCCAGCGTAAATATCGCACATCGCAGGGGCCCACTCATTCCTCCTCCCAAACATATTCACTGGTATTCTCTATCCTAACAATCTACTGTTCTCTTTGTGACAGAGGACAATATGCCATTACTTGTTCCCTGTCTACCACCAGCCTGTAAGCTCTATGGAGACCATCTTCACATCTGCTTTGGTCTTCGCTCACTTAAGTGCTCAATAAGCAATTGTCAAATGAACAAATGATTTTCCAGGAGGCAGCCGGCATCCATGACCCATGATGTTACAAGCCATGGAGAGCAGGGACCTGACATTGACTCCTTTAAACCTTGCGATCGAGCTCAAGCACCGTCTCCAGCATCGACCACACCCCCTATTGCTGCCTTTCTCCTGCCTTGCTCTTGCGTCTTGTTACTGGCTTCACTGACAAGTGTTTTCTGAACCCCCACAACTCAGGTTACACTGAGTGTGTGTTGGACAGTCTAGATAAGGAGCAGATGCCCGACTACAGGACCTCACGCGTCCTTGTGCAACGGTGCTATCAGACTCATTGCACAAAATGAGGAACTGAGGTAGAGAAGGAAATGGTTGGCCAAGGTCACACCAGTTGGTGAAGCTGGGACTCGAACCCAGGCCCATCAGGCCCAGAGCTTGGGCTCCTTCCATTGCACATCTCAACCGCCAGGGAGACTTGGCCTGTGCCTCATGGAGTGGAAGATATGGGGCAAAGCACCCCCATCCTGATGCTGGGAGTCCCCAGTTCGATGGGGGAGCACAATGTGGCACGAGGCCAGAGGACAGCAGGTCCTGAGGAAGGTACCAGCAGCACTGGGCAAACCCCTGGGGTAGTGAGGTGCATGAGAAGGGCCTGGAAAGGAGTGGATTTGTGGTAACAGAATTCCTAATGGCCCCCCAAAATGTCCCGCCCTAATCCCCAGGACCGTGAATATGACAAGATAGCATGCCCATTCCCGTACATGGCAAAGGTGTGACGAGGCTACTAATCAGTTGACTTTTAGTTTGTCAAAAGGGATCATCCTGGTGTACCTGACCTAATCCCACCCACCATGATAAGCAGGGAATATTCTCGTGGCCTCGTGGCAAGGAATTCGGATGGCTTCTAGGAGCTCAGAGCAGCCCCCCGGCTGACAGCTGCAAGGGACCAGGGACCTCAGCCACCAGCTAAGCCCCTGCCTTGCCCACATGTGGGTTTGCACATTGCGAGACCCGAAGCAGAGAACCAGCCACACCTTGCCTGGCTTCTGAGCACAGAACTTTGGTGTAACAAACGCATGTTGTTTTAAGCTACTACATTTGCCGCAATCGGCCACACAGCAATATGAAACCAATACAGTATGATATGGACATGCAGAGAGAGGGAAGCAGAAATCCAAATGATCGAACAGTCTGAACAAGGGCTGCTGGGTGCTGGGAGGTCGTGAAGCAGAGTAAAAGATGAAGCCAGGAGGAGACAGGGGCTCAGACACAGAGAGGCCAGAATGCCAGGCTGAGGAGCATGGACTCAATTTCATGGGCACTGGGGAGCTATTGAAGATTCATGAGGGAGAGAGGCCCACCTGAAGTGGGCCCTGAATGCAGTGTCCCAAGCTTGCCTGACCAGCCAACCCCAACCCCTGAATCCAGACCTACTTCTGCAGGATGTCCTGGGGAAGGGGCTGGGGATCTTCATGATGAGTAAACACTCAGGTTGCTCCGGAGATCAGCACATTCCGGAAATGCTCCCATTGGACAAATGTACAAACAGTTGAAAATTCTGAGTCCATATCCCAGATAGTCTCTGTGCACAAGGTTTTCCAAAGCCCCTGTCAGGGGGTAGGGGAGAGTTGTGGGGAGGAGCCCCCCCTTTGTGGGAGGGGCAGAGCACCCTCTGGTGAGTGGAAACCAGAGCCCACCTGGGAGAAGAGCGTGTGGGAGACAGATGAGCTCCAGCAGAAGCCCGAGAGAGCCTTCCGGGGAGTCCTCCTGACTGCTCCCTGTGTGCTGCCAAGGGCTCCCCTGGAAAAGGGCAGACAGAGCTTCCCCCTTTCCCAGGGTGAGAATGAGGACCCCACTGCCCACCCAGAGCTTGACGAGATTGCATGGGGTGCCCAGAAGCCCAGAGAACTAGAAGGAGTGAGCACCTGGAGCCAGCATCTGTTCACCAAGAATAAAATGTGCAGGCTATCCTGTGACTTCTGATCTCTGCAGGGGTTTTGAATCCAGGATGTGAGGAGGCATTTGCTGGCGGGCTCAGGGCCACCTTGGAACAAACTTGCTGTTTGGCTCAAAGGTGGTAGGGGTCGGGTTGGCCCCTGCAGAGGGAAGCATCACCAATTGCTACCTTGGTGACTGGGGGTCCTCCACCTGTCTCAACAATCGGGTCAGTGTCATCACCTGCACTTACAGGTGCTGGGCAGACTGAGGAGAAGAGAGAACCCCGCCAACCCCAGCTGAACTGTGATGAGAGAGAGAGAGAGAGATCAACCTTTACTGTATCGATCCCGCGTGATGGGGATCTTGTCTGTTATAGCAGCTGGCCTGACTTAACGCTGACTAATGCAGACCTCGCCTGGACAGGTGGGCTGACTCCCCCTCGATGTGGCACTTGAACACGAAGAACCAACAACTCAGCCTCAGGGCCGGGAACGTGGCCTAGCAGCCCCTGTTCAGACCTCCAGCTTCCAGTCGCTTCTGCTGAGCCTCTCCCCCTGCCCACTAACACAACTACTGGAATACAGAAAATAAGTCTTGCTCCGAGCAAAGCCCCCATTGTGAAGCGTGGCTTGTAGGGGATCCACCCGTCAGTAGTCAGAGGCCTGCACCTGCCCCCAAGGGAAGTCGGATTGTGACAGCAGGAGGGGAAAAGAGGGGAAACTGTCCCTGCCTAGTTTTGAGGCTTCCCGACCAGGCTTTTGCAACCCAAAGGGAGGGTCTAAGAAAAGCAGAGAAAGAGTTTATATTGTGACGATACAATTGAGAGAGACCAGGCGCCACCTACTGGAGGATGGTCATTTGGCCTGGGTGAGCCGGAAGAAGAAAGGACATGGGACCCTCAGGATCTGGGCCTGGAAAGGCGGAAGGGGGGCAAGGACTAGGGGCCAGCATTGGGAGGACACTTGGGGACAGCGGGGGCCAGTCTTTGAAGAGTTGCTTGGACATGATCCATCCCTTGGAGGCTCAGCCTGAGGATGGCCATCATTAGAACGCCGCACACTTGCCCGGGTGGAGGAGCTGCGGTTCGGATGAATGACCCAACCATCCCAGGACAGAGGGGGTCCCCAGGATGAGAGACTTCCAGTTATAAAGCCACATAGTCCCAGGAAAACCGGGCCACGTTGGTCACCCTAGCTGTAGCACCTCTTTTTCTCATTGCTATGGATCCAGAACCTTCCATCAGTTCTCTGCAGCTGCAGCACATAATCCATGAACTTTCCATCGGAAAGACGTCTGTCTGCCTGGGACCCAGGATTTCCACTCCCTGCCAGATGTCCCTGTGCAAACACCTTCCCCTCCCTCTTTTCAAAGCCCCAGGACACTTAGAAGCCCCTCGGGACAGAGGGTGGGAGCAGTGATGGGCAGCGAGTATGGAAAGAAAGAAGGAAAAGTGGCCATATTGGTACTTGAGTGGGAGCGGAAGGCAGCCAAAGCCCTCCTCGGGCAAACGCACGGCTCCCACCCCGAAAGGAAAGATGAAAATGGGTGACCCAAGTCCTGAGAGTAAGAATTTTGATAAGAACTGTATTAATCCAGGATTCGGCAGACCTCTGCAAAGGGCCAGACAGCAAAGCGTTCCGGCTTTGCAGGCCCACACACAGTCTCTGTCATGCAGTCTTCTCTAATTCGTTCACTTTCTTTACAGCTCTGTAACAGCGTAAAATCCACTCCTCGCTTGGGCATTTGGCCCCTGGCCAGAGCTTGCTGACCCCTGTATTAGCCAGGACTTTTCCCATCGCAGATAACAAAAGCCACACTGTAAGGAATGAAAAGGGAGAACCACGGATTCTCATAACTGAAGCGTCCAAGGCAAGGATGGCTTCAGGCACAGCTGCATCCAGGGCTCAAATGAAATTACCAGGGATTTCTGTTTCTCCTGCTGTCCGTCCTGCTCACCTAGAAGTTAGCCTCAGCGTCAGGCAGGCCCTCTCCACCTCACCCAGCAGCCCCTCCCAGCTCAGGCCTCTGTCTTTGCGGCTCCACAACGGCAGAGGAAAGAGCTTCCTTTCCCACCTTCCAGCAGCGCATCAAGATGGACTGTCGCTGCCTGTGAGTGGTCTGGCCTGGGTCACAGGCCTGTCCCTGAGCCAGGCACCATGCCCAGAGCGGGAAGCACGGGCCTGGGTCCCCGGGGGTTTTGGAGTCCAGGTTAGGGTCGTTCTCATCCAGATGGCACAGACTCAGAAAGGGGAAGGGGTGGCCCCTTGAGGAAAATGGAAGGAAGCGAGTGAGTGCCGGGCAGGACGAGAGCCAGAGTCCACCACACATTATAAATGTTGCATTTAACACACACGTATAGGACAGGCTCCATTCATTCGTTCGACCTCAGTGCAGCCCTGGGGAGGGCTTTCCACTACATTTTACATTTTACAGCCCAACTCTGACCACTGACCTCTCGAGCTGTTAGGCTGGGTCAGGCCATGAAGGACACTGAAAGCCAGGCCAACACCTTGGACTCTGTCCTAGGCAAAGGCCGAACACTATGCACCCGGCTGCCCCAGTAAGCTGGAGGTTTTCAACAGTGGCACCATGGATGTTTGGACCTGGATCATTCTCTGTGGTGGGGGCTATGCTGTGCCCTGTAGCCCCCACCCGCCAGACCCGTGTATCGCCCCTCTTCCCATTGGGTCTCCAGTCATTGCCAATGTCCGCTGGGGGAGGTGGGGGCAGAACGGGCTGATACAAGGCTTGGACTTTCCTGTGTGGAGGATGCAGGTTCCACACCCACTGCCGCCCCCCCCCCCATGCTACTTACTGTGCTTCTCTGGGCCCCTCTAGGCCTTCGATTTCACAGCTTTGGGTCTGGAGGGTGTGGCCCCAGCTCCTTAGCTTAGTGCAGGAGACCTTCTCCCCAGGGTCAGGTCCTGCACTGACCTGCCCAGTCATCCCGCTGGTACCGTGTGATCCACTCAGACCCTAACGGCAGTGCTTAAACAAGATACGTGTGTATTTTTCTTTCCCATAAAAGAAGTTGAGATGTAGGAAACGTAGGACTAGTATAAAGGCCGTACATGTCATCCGGGACCCAGGCTCCTGCCAGCTCCTTGCTCTGCCTTCTTGAGCATGTGTCCCTTCACCTCCAAGTGCAAGACGGCTGCTGGAGCTCTGCCATCACATCTACTTTCCAGGCTGCACGATGGAGGAAGGACCAAAGAAGGACATGCCTTGCCTGATTCCTGGACACGCCTGCTTGCTTCTCACTGGCCAGAACTTGGTCACGTGCCTGGTCCTAGCTGCAAGGCAGGCTAGGAAATGTAGTCTTTTAGCTGAGCAGTACTACACCCAACTAAAATTAGAGCTGTTATGAAGGCAGATGGGGAGATGGATATTGGGGCACCCAATCACCAACCTCTCCCCACCCTGTGACCTACTCAGATGTCCCCAGCCTGGGTCCACCCAGCCTGTGGGCAACTCATTATTCAGACCTCCTCCCTGGGGGGTTCGGTTCTGCCTAGCCCGCAGCCAGGTCCAGGAATTTTGTGCTAAAGAATAAGGGAACAGGTGGACACCCCCCCACCCCTACTCCCAGCCATTCCTGTTCTCAAGAAGAGTGTTGAGTAGGACCCCCGCTGGGCTGATCCAGTCAAAGCCATTGACGCCGGCAGGGCTGGGGAGGTGCAGGAGAGAGGGTCGCGGCTCTGATGCAAACACTTCTGTTTTCTGCTCCTCGTCCCTGTGCTCCTACGTCTAGCTTCATGCACTTTTCATGCCTCCAAAACCAGGTATATTCTTTAGAAACCAGGACTGAGTCCCTAGCTTCCCCAACCACTCAGGGAGTGACTGGCGATCATTTGGGAGAGTGGGAAACTGAACCAGGGACTCATCCTTAAAAAGCTGGATTAGCTGCTGAAATGTAATTGCAACTGTAGCCATAATCCCATTTGCCAGGTTGATCGCCCCAAACTAATGGGGTGTTTGTTCTTTGTCTCATGGCACCAGGGCTGACCACTGACTGCGGTGACATCTGGGGATCTGCGTCCACGCCCCACATGACTCATAGTCAAAGTACCAGGTCAGAGCCCTGGCTCTAAGGGTGGGAAGAAAGCAGCAGCTCAGGGAGGGAGAAAGCTGCCAGGGTCACCGGGTGGCCAAGCAAGGACTCACAGCCAAGTGTGCTGGCCCCAGCATCCAAGGGGGTCTCCTGGGGTTCTTGCACCATAATCCTTCCTTTAGCTGCAGCAAGCTGACCCAGCGTCCTACCCACAGGCTGGGGTCCCTGGCCTGGCCACATGGACTTCCTCGCCTGCACACATCCCCCAGTGCAGGGCTCCAGCGAGGTGGGGGCCTTGACCCCACCCCTCAGCATGCCCCCCTCCCCGGGGGCTCTTCCTCTTGGCCTGAGACACAGACCACCAGAAGACAGCTGCCAGGGTGTGGGGGCAGGATCCAGGCCTGGCCCAGGAAATGCCTTTGTAGCTCAAGTTCTGGGTCTCAGTTTGGTCAGCTGTGAAATGGGAGATTGTCACCAAAGCTGAGGCCTTGGCCAACCCCAATGCCCTGTGACCCCCCCCCCCAAATCTGGACAGCATTCCCATACCGGTGAATGAATGAATGAATGAATGGGGTGATGGACCTGCCCTGGCCCATCAAAACTTGTTTCCCTCCTTGGCACCTGGAGGGCTCTCCCTCTGCTCCCCACTCTCACTTCCATCCAGGTTTACCTGAGGGAAGCACCCCATTCGGAGCTGCTGCCCGAGGCACCTGGGGGCTCCCGGCCTCAAGAGTGGGGTTGAAGCCGGCCGCTCCGCACACTCCCTGTGGAGCTCGGTTGCACCTCCCCAAGGCGCCACATCCGAAGGGGCGCTGACCCCCACATCGCTGGGGGCTCCCCGGGGCTATCATAGCTGGGTCCTGGGCTTGCGACGAGAGAGCAGGAAGTAGGGCTAGAGGATAGGATCTGGAGCTGGGGTCTGGGGGCCTGGCACACATTAGTAAACAGGAGGCTTCTTGCCTGCAGATGACAACACTTGCAAGCACTGGGGCATCTGCAGGTGCTTGTAATGCGGAAGCTGTTCTGCAGGGGGTGGGGGGCTCCTCTGCAGAGGAACTGTGCCCAAGGGAGGGGGCCGGTGGCACATGCGGTTGGCAGCCCTGTCTGCACGCTCCTCCTCTTCCAGGTGGGCAGCTCGGCCCCCGGTGGAGGGACGAGGGTGGATCCCAGCCAGGGCTGGGCACAGAGCCCTACCTCTGGGAAAGTGGGTCCAGCCAGTGCGCCCCGTTTCCTGCCTGCCTCCGACCATGTGGACACCCCACTGCATTTCACTCTGTCACTCCTTCGTGCTGATGGGGCCCCTGCCCTCCCTGCCTGGTGAGCAATGGCTCGACACAGGGCCCAGAGGTGCCTGGCCGCAGGAGGCCAAGTTCAATCTCGCTCCTCCTTCCCTTTGTAAAGGCTGGGACTTTTAGGGCATTCTCCCCAGAGGGAGGAGGATTTCGGGGGTGGGGACCAGCTCAGTGCAGATAAACGTGCCTTGAATGCACACATCTCACTGGATTCCTGGCTGGTTAAAGTATCTGAACATGGTCCTCCTTTGGAGCCCGCCGGGGAGGACACTGATCCTGCCCAAGGCCCCACGAGCCAGTGTGGATGGAACGAGAGCTCGCAAGGGGCTCTGGGTGGGCCTGGAATGGAATGATGTCGGGTGTCCTGTCCTTCACAGGAGGACAGCAGCGGGAGCGAATACATACGTGTATAAAGCAAATACATTCCTGGGCGCCTGGGTGGCTCGGATGGTTAAGCGTCTGCCTTCGGCTCAGGTCATGATCCCGGAGTCCTGGGATCGAGTCCCGCATCGAGCTCCCTGCTCCTTGGGAGCCTGCTTCTCCCTCTGCCTCTCTCTCTCTCTCTCTCTCTCTCTCTCCCTCTCTCTGTCTCCCATGAATAAATAAATAAAATCTTTAAAAAAAAAAAAAAAAAGCAAATACATTCCTGGGATGGTTTGGTTGACAGGGTCCGCCGGGCAGATGCATCTTTCTCTGGCCTGGGAAACACTCTTATGAGCCCAGAAATAGAGGTGCAGACTTTCTGAGGCCCTGAGACATTCACTATTCCCGCTGGGACCTGGGACCCAGGACTGGTAAGTGTGGGGGGCCCCTGGGATGAGGGACAAGCCTCCTGTCCCAGCAGGAAGACCGTGAGCTACTTTCCAGCCTCTCTGGGCATAACATTGTCAATCATTTGGGACCGGGCTCATTCACTAGCCCCGGTGACAGCAGGAGGGGGGAAGACCACCATCCGTGTCTGATGGTGGCCCAGAGCCCAGGGGTCCCAGGGGGAGCCACAGAAACTGACAAGGGCCTAGGGCTATGGGAGCCCCAAGGAGGCCTGCACCAGACAGGGGTGTTGAGGGACGGCTTTCTGGAGGAGGGTGGCTTGTTGCTGAGCCCTGAAGGATGAGCCAGGTGGCCTGTCCAAGGAACAATCTTCTGGGCCGAGGGACCAGCATAAGCAAAGACATGGATGGGAACAAGAATAAGGCCCATCAGCTGAGCACGGAGGCCACATGGGTCTTGCTTCCCCTCCAGTGTTAGGTGAGCAGCGTCCTTTCAGAAGCTCCAAGGCTTTGATCTATAAAAGGGGATACAATGCCTGCCTGTGCCCATAGCGTCCCTGTAGGCACCTCCCTGTGGTTCCCAGGAGAACTGTCCCTGCACCCCACCCTCATCAAACCCACTTGCACTGAGGCTCCAGCCCCAGCCCCCACCACCCCCTCCAGCTCAGTGAGAGGGACCCCTCACGGTCTGTTTTGGGCACATTGCCTCGAGCATCCTCTCCCAGCCCTTCCTCACCAGGAGACTCCCGAAACGCTTATTCAGCCCACTGAGGTGGCTGGCACCTCCTCCAGGCAGCTCTCCTGGCTGCCCCAGGTAAGCCCGAGATGCTCCCTCCCCTTGGCCTGTACAGCCCCTTTGCCCTCCGTCTCAGCCTGGATCCCTATGCACTGCATCTGTCCCTGTCCCTCCAAGAGAAGCCTCTAAGCAGATCTGGGACTAATGACTGCTTGCCCTCTGCTTTACCCCCAGCAACCTGAGTCCACGGTGGTGCCTGGGCTGTGTGGGGGGGGGACAGGAGCATGACTCTGTGGCCAGGGCTACTGGGGGCTGCCCCACGATGACCTCGCAGAGAGCTTCTCTGGCAAGTGATGGCTGGGGTGGCAGAGGGGGTGGGGGTGGTGGAGGAGAGGGTGGGATTTTAGAATATACAACAGGAAGGAAAACCTCTTCTCTACCCACTGGGTCCAGTTCTGAACCTGGATTTGCCCCCACATGTTACAGGCCCTGGACAAGAGCTACCCACTTCTGCCTCAGTTTCCCTGGAAGTGACGGGAGGAGAGGCGTTAGGTGACCTGGTCACCTGTTAAAAAGTTCTGCAACCAATTCTGATGTGAGGGTCCATCCCCCCACCAAGCGATCCTTGGGCACCAGCCGGACGTCCTGCGGTTGGACTGGGCGTGGCACGGTCCACCAGGGGACAGAGTCGGGCCCCACGGGTTAAGGGCCCAGGCCCACACATCTGTCCCCCACCTTCAGACGCCAGTCACAAGTCCCCGTCGTCACCTGTGCTTCTGACTGACAGTTACAAGTCAGAGGTTCCCGTGACCCCCTCCTCGGGTTCCGTGAATCTGCCAGCGCGGCTCACGGAGCTCCGAGAAACGTCGCGCTCGCCAGACCGCAGGCTTGCAGGCAAGGGTGCCCTCAGCCGCACGCAGCTGCAGGGAGGGGGCGCCACTCTCCTGCACCTGCCCTGCTCACCAGCCTGGAGGCTCTCCCAGCAGGCGCTCCGGGGTCTTGACTTCCTTACTGGGGCCTGAGTGGCGACATCACTGGCCCCTGGTGACCCATCCGACCTGCACCCCCCGTGGCTCTGCTCTAGAGGTCCGGGGAGGGGGTGGGGAGGGCGGAGACCGACAACTCCCACCCCCTAACCACCCAGGGGGGGTCTCCTGGGGACCAGCCCCCGCCCCCAGGTGTGGCCAGAAGCCGCCTCGTTAACACGACAAAAGACGCTTTGTGGTTCTGGGCGCTCAGGAAATTCCCGGGGGGCTCTGTGCCAGAAACGGCCTGAAGACCAGCTGAGTGTTTCTTAGTAGGAATCCTGGTATCGCCCCGCCCAGCTCCACCGGTCAGTCCTGGGCCCAGGGCCTCCTCGCTCTGTGAGATCACCCTCTTACCCGTGGGCAGTCAGGATCAGGGCTGGGCCACAGTGCCCCCGAAGGCTGGCCTGCCTGGGGACAGAGGCGAGTGGGAGGAAGTGGGTCCCTGTGAGATGCGGACCCAGAGGTGGTTCTGCATTGACAAGCCCGGTGACACCCCCTTCCCGGGCTCACAGCCCCTCCTGGGCAGTAACACCACTCACGCCTGAGAAATCGGACGTTTCTGCCTCCCCTTGCGCCCTGCCTGCTGTGCTTCTTGACCCGTCCCCAGGACTCGTGCCTGCAGGTCTTTGTCCCCAGGCAGCCCTTGACCTTGGGGCCGGCCCCCTTCTTGGTTTCTCCTCTGGGTCCCCGACAACTCCCAGTATGCCCACCAGAGGGCGCTGTGCAGCCGGGAAAGGATGTGGCCAGGAGCTTGGGCAGTGAGTCAAGACGGGTGCTGGAGGGACAGTCGCACAGAGGGCTGCGTGACCCCCGCAGGTCGTTCACCTCTCCGTGGTGGTGCCTGCCTGGGGGGTGGGGGGGCTGTGAGGAGCACATGGTGAGGATCCGGGTGGCTTGCGGCCGCACCCCCGTCCCACCGTGGGGGCCACTGAGACCCAGTGGGCAGGAGGAGTGGGGGGACCAGTATTCGAATGTGGGGTCCCCATGGGGCCAGGGGCAGGGAATGGGGCCCGCAGAGACCACCGAGGTGGCTGAAGAAGGGCTGTGCCCATGGCTCACATTTTGTGCATGCACTCCTCCATTGGTGGACACGTCCAGGGTGTGTCTCGTGGGTCGAGCTGCGGTGAACGTGGGTGCGTGGGGCCTGCTGGAGGCCCTGCTCTCTGCTCTTCCGGGCTTTGCCACACCAGGAGACCCCCCCCTGGGTGGGGCGTGGGGCTGCGGGTCAGAGACTGTGTTTCACTTTTTTTAAAGATTTATTTGTTTGAGAGAGGGAGCCCTGGGGGAGGGGCAGAATCTCAGGCAGACTCCCCGCTTAGCGTGGGGCTCAACGCGGGGCTCGATCCCACGACCCCGAGATCACGACCTGAGCCGAAATCAAGAGTCAGGGCTTAACCAGTGGAGCCCGCAGGCATCCCTGTGTTTCGTTTTTCAAGGAACTGCCAAACCGTGTTCCCCGAGACTGCGCCCGGTACATCCCCGCGGGACGGCACCAGGGAGGGGCCCGGGTTGGCTGCATTGTGTTGTTAGTTTCCCTCGTGTCTTTACCTTTATTATGATTATTTTAGCCTCCTGGTGGATGTGAAATGTCTCTTTGAGCTTCATGCCTTTTTATGGTCCAATAAATACCCTGTGCGAGAAAGCCAACCCAAACCCCTGGTGGCCAGGGCAGTGATAGGGGCAGCAGGGCTGGGGAAAAGTCAGCACTTCGGGGAAGTTTCCGGAAGGCCCGAGGGGCGAGGTGAGTTGGCCAGCAGAGCAGGTATGAGTCTACTGAGCTCCAGGCTGGGGAAAGCTGGGCAGTGGGGGACGCGCGGATGCTCCTCCTTGACGGTGGCAGAGACGGTGGGGAGTCAGGGGTGCGAGCTACACACACTCTCTCTCTCTCTCTCTCAGACTCTGAGGACCAGGGACCATGCCGCCATCACAGCTCCCTCACTCAGCAATATGTCAACCAAGGACTTTTTTGCAGCCTGCTGTGTGCCAGGTTTTATGCTAAGAGATTTTGGAGATACCAAAATAAGCAAAAGCTTGAACACCTTCCCCTTGGAGAAAACAACAACAAGAACAGAGCCGAGTCTGGCGGCGAGAAACCCGGTCAGAGGTGCTCCAACCCCTGCTCGGTGCGGGCAGAGTCTCAGACGCCAGAGAGAGTGGCGCCGGCAGATCTCAGAGGGCTTCCCTGAGGCAGCCCTGCTTGGCGGGGTCTGTAGGGTGAGGCGCAGAGCCCAGAGTGCTGCTGGCACAGGGTCCAGGACAAGCAGGGCCCTGGGTATGGCTGGCTGGGGGACCCGGCTGAGTGCCACAGACGAGGGCCAGCGCCAGCACACAGGGCCTGAGGCCTGGGAAGGAGCTGCGTCCTTGGCTGGGGAGCAGGGAGGCTGGGAAGGTCTGCCCGCTGGAGCAGGGCTGTGGGTGCTCAGCCCTCGGACCCCGGGGCTGCGGGAGGGCAGCTCCTCAGTAGACGTCTGCTCCCTGCGCTCCCAGCAGGCTCTGCAGGCCGGCCTCCTGGGCCACGGACCGGCTGGCTGGGCGATCATCCTGTCTCAGGGGCCAGCCCTGGAGTCACAGAGGAAGGGGGCGGCCAGCGGCTTGGACCCTGACCAGTCACTGGAGTACCCAGCCCCCGGTTGTTGGGCTGCACCAGGAGGGAGGCTGGTCTGTGGTTAGGAGCGGAGGCCCGGCCAGGTCACAGCCTCCTCGCCCAGACCGCTCTGCCGAGAGCCTGTCTGCTCCCTTGGCCCAGGCTAAGGGGGCATTTCCATGGTGGGGAGACCAACCCACAGACAAACACACTGGGGTGTGGTGTGGGGGTCATGATCACTGAGCCCTGCAGGGTGTGGAGAGGACTGGCAGGTGGGGCTCGGGCAGGGTGGGAGTGATTGGGGAGAACTTACATAGTTCCACTGGATATGGCAGGAACCAAGACAGGCTGGTTCCAGCACAGCTCAGAGCCAGTGTTGGGGGAGGGGCGTAGCAGACAACACATCAGCACATTTAACAAGAGCAACCTGACGGGGTGGGACCCTACTGGAAGGGCAGAGAAGAATGCGAGCCATGGGGGAGAATTGTAGCTGAGACCTGGAGGAGAGCATGTTAGGCAGAGGGCACAGCTCATGCAAAGGCCCTGCGGTAGAAAGAAGGGCAGCATAACCCAAGGGCATGGACTGTGGGAGAGGCACAGATGAGGAGGGTAAGATTTTCTAAAGCCACCCACCTACCCCCCAGGCGGGGTCCTAAGGCCCCTCATCATTTTAAAGCTGAGAAGAATCAGTTTGATTCAAATGGAGAGACGCCTCCTCTGGGAATCTGGCACCCTAAGTCCCAGCGCCTGGCTGCGGGTTCACTCCAGGACACACTGTCTTCCTGTGTGGCTGGGAAGGGGGTGGGGGGGGTCTGGCCCCAGGCCACCCCTCCCGCACTGGCGCATTGTCTGTGCTGCGGCCGGAAGCAGCCCCTGCCCAAGGCAGGCGGGGCGTGGGGACAGTGAACCCGTGACCGGCTCCTTGTCCACCCAGAAGCCTCGCGTGGCGCCACTCTCTGTGATCAGCACCCCCACTCCCTGGCCTGGACATCAGGGCTGGGGTAGGGTGACCCGCCCAGGGCCCCCAGATCCACCCAGAACCTGAAGTTGAGGAGGCTGGACATGGCAGGCTGGCCCCTGCCTCCTAGCACAGCCACCCAGGCCGAGAACCCTTCCCTGTCCTTCGGCCCACCCCAGGACCACCCAGTCATCAACTGGGCGGGTAACCAACCCAGCATTGCCCCTACTGCAGATGGCGGCCACTTCCTGGCCAAGACAGAGGGGAGAGAAACGCCAAGACCTAATTTACAAGTGAAATGTCTCCAGGACTGGCCACCTCCTCCGCCCCAAAGAAAAACAATCCAGCTTTTACGTTCCCACTAAGCCAGTGTAGCCACAGAGCCTCACTTCCTGGCCCCATTGGAATTCGCATCCAAGACCCCCAAGTCCAATTGGTGGGGATCGGTGGAGGGGGGTTGCACGGGTCAAACCTGGGACCCTGTAGGTGTCCACTGGTCCCCCGTGGTGCACTCTGGGCTGGGGGCCAGAGGAGCTGAGACATCCCAGCCTGACCCTCCCTCCGAGCACTCTGTCCCTGGAGCATCCTTGAGGAGGGATGGACACGTCCAGCCCAGGGAAATGGATGTCATGGTTGAATCTGCATCGAGAGCTCTTCACACTCATGATGCTGGTCAACAGGGTAAAGTGAGTCAGCTCAGAGTCCTGCTTCTTCTCCAGCAGCACCTGACTGCTAGAGCATCACGGCCAGGGGCATCCAGCTTCAGACACCAACCGTCCAGACAGGCCTCAGTGACCGCACGTTCTCCCTGGGGAGTCGAAATGGGGACCGGCTCTTGCGGCGACGCCAGCAGGCATAGGCCCGCACTGCCCTGTCCTGAGGGTCAGCGACCCTTCTCAGGCCCAGCCCCTCACCCCGTCAAGCCTGCAGCAGTGCTTTCTCAGGGTCACTGGCTCACCAGCTCCCCGGAGCTGCTGTTTGGGACCAGAACTCAGGTTGGCTGGGGCTCTGGCTTCTAGAAGCTTCTTTTGTTGTTTTTCTTTCAAAATGTCTCAGCCATGCTTTCCAAAGTCTATTTTAATGTCAAAAGCTGGCAAGAATCTCTGTGATCCCTCCATGAGATATCTCCCTCCTCTCTGCTGCTGCCTGGCCGGCTGTGGGTGCCAGTGTTAGAGAGACCGGCACATCCCCCATGCCAGGCAAGGGTGGTTATGCCCCTTTGTCAGAGGAGTCGTGGAGTCCAAGTAAATGAGCAGATCGGAATTGCGCATTCAATGTGAGCACCCGAGGGCCTGGCACATACTCCCCCCATTACCTTCCGTGGCTCCCCATTGCCACAGCCCACCTGAGCCTCCTCCCCAGGCACATGGGGGGACCCCTCCCGGTCTTTGCCCACACAGGCCTCTCTGCCCCAGCAGCGCGAGCTCGCTCCCCTTTGAGGCGCCCTCCTGATGGTCCCCGCCTGCCCCCAGGCTCTCACAGCCCCTGGGACTTCATCCATCGCCCAGCACACTGCCTCCTGGCCGGACCGTGGGCTCCTGTGGACAGAGGCTTGGGGTGCCACCCGAGGGGCTCATCCGATGAGAGGAGGCAGCTCAGCATGGGGGGACGAGGGGCACTTTGGGGGTGCCTGCTGTACTCAGGAGCCCGGGGGCCAGGCTGAAGGAGAGGAGCCGAGAAACAGAACAACAGGAGAAGAGAGAGAAACGAAGCAGACAGGTACCGTTTAACCTCTGCCTGGGCACTCCCTTCCTCCTCAAAGCCTTACATGTGCACTGACCACTGAGGGGGCACTTGTGCGGGGGGAGGGGGCCCTGACACCACATAGAGTAGGGGAGCAGGGATTTGAGCCCAAGCGCAGGGCAGGAGCATCCCAGCCCCCACCACCACGCTTTCCCAGATCACTCAGGGGTGGGGACAACTAAAGGGCTGGGGGGGGGCGGCTAAGGAGCCTGAAGAAAGGAGTCAGGCCTTGCCCAGAAGAGATCTGGGGGTGCAACAAAGATGCTATAGGACATGTAATTAAAACAGGAGGTAAAAAAGGAACGGAAAGCGAGGGCAAGAAGTTGAGTCTAAGTGGAGGCAGAGACGTGCCCACAGCTTTGGTTCAGAGCTTCCCAGCAGCCCAGGCAAAAAGGGAAAGTGGCAATTTACCCAAATGACAACTGCATGGGTAGAGTTCGAAGGCATCGGGTTTTAATGCTGCAGCTTCCCTCCTGGGGAAGGTGACATGGGGACTGGGGGTTAGTGAGGAACTTCCCTTCCATTCTTTATACATTCTGAGCAGCGGCTTGGGCCAGACCTGGGCTGAGCTTTGAGTGAAACCGCAAATCAGGCTGCTGGGACATACTGGTCCCCCACTTGCCAGGCCCTCACACGTGCCCGTCCCCATACCTGGCTTCAGCCTCACAATGGCCTGGCCCCGTGTCTATCTCTCCTTCAATTGCACAAGCAAGGAGATGGAAAAAAGGGGCAGGCTGACCCTTAGGATGCGGCCGGTCCATCTGTCCTTGGAGCA
Source organism: Zalophus californianus (assembly GCF_009762305.2). Taxonomy (NCBI): domain Eukaryota; kingdom Metazoa; phylum Chordata; class Mammalia; order Carnivora; family Otariidae; genus Zalophus; species Zalophus californianus. The sequence continues at coordinate 3,961,728 of NC_045603.1, read as the reverse complement.
GTCTCTCAGCTTTGACTGACCCCGTGACCCCGCAACGGGCACCCTGAACCCTGGGCCGTGTCCCTTGTCACCTCATCACCCCAGCCGGGTGCCTGTGGCCACGGGCCTGCGCTGGAGGACGTGGCCCTCTGCCTGACTCCCTAGCACTGTCCTTCCCTGAGCTGCCAACCCACCCAGGGCCCTTGCAGGCTAGCAGGTGCACAGCCCATGAAGGCCGGCAGGTCTCATTCGGAGAGAGACCAGAGAGACTGCTCACAGATGCCGGGTGCCAACCTGTGTCTTGAGGTTTGTTCCAGTTGCTGCGTTTGCTGCTAACAGATTGCCCCAAAAGCTGGAGGCTTACCATGGCCATTTGATTAGGCTCATGGGCTCCCTGGGTCCAGAATTTGGCGGGGCACAGCAGGAAACACCTCCTCTCTGCTCCACCGAGTCAGGGGCCTCGCCGGAGGTGGCTCAGCGTCTGGGAGCAGGAATCACCTGCAGGTAGGTCGGCCGACCACTGCCCGCTACAGGCTGAGACCCTTCCATGTGGTGGCTCCCGACCGGCAGGTCCCAAGAGGGAGCGCCAAAGGGAGCCAGCAGAAGCATGGGGCTGCTCCAGCCCTTCTACCGCCTTCTACCCTGGGAGGGGAAGGGAACTAGACGCCGCCCCCTGACGGGGCCTGGCAAAGTTCTAGAAGAAACGCCAGAGAGCTCCCACCTGTCGCCGGCTTTAGGCAGCATTCTCAGGGCTTCTGCAACAGGAAAATGCGTGGCTGCTCTGGACAGTCTCTCGAATGCCGAGGGGCACTTGGAGTTGCAGTCTTGCTTCTCGGGGCCTTTGCTGACCACTTGCCCTTTATGTTGTCAGGCCCACCGCCCACCCACCCCAGCCGGCCCTAGAGCCTGGCCTAGACGGATACATGCAGGCTCCTGGTGCACCGACGTTGGGCTCAGCTGGTGGGAGGTGTTGGCAGAAGGCCCGAGGCTTGGGGCCCTAGCCCCCCGCACACACATCTCGCTGCACCCCCAACAGACTCCGTCTCTGAAGCTTTCCTCAGCTCTGCCCAGACCTGTGTCCCTTTGTTAAATGCTCCTCAGTGACCCGAACCGAGGGTGCTATCTGCTTTCTCTGCACGGGGACCCTGTCCAGATGCAGAAACCACAGGGGGAGAAGAGGAGGTGTCCACTCTGAGGGGGTCCCCCCCGCCGGGGTCCCACTGTCCACAGGGCTCTGGCTGAGGGCTGACCCACAGCCCTCTGCTCGGTGGCTGGCCCTGTAAGCCTCCTACGGAGAAATCCTGCTTCGAGGAGGTCACTGCCCAGGCGTGGGGACAGGGCTGAGTGTTTTAACTCCAGAAAGACCAGGCCCTGGTAGGGGAGCCGGCGCCAACTCAGACAGCTGAATAAACAGCCACAGTCATGTTTGCAGGCCCTGCAGCCCGGCTGCCCCGCATGCTGGGGGCCACTCAAGGCCAAGAGCAGGGCGGCATCCCTCTCGGTGGAGGTGGGGGCAGCTCCCGGTCCCATAGCCGGTGCTGCCGTGGGCAGCGGGAGGGAGGGACGGACGGGCGGAAGGACAGAGTGTGGAGGCTGTACGGGGCCAGAGTGGGGGTGCAGCCTGAGCCGGGCAGGGACTGGCGGCAGGCAGACGGAGCTGGGATTTGGAGGGTAGGGCAGGAGGCACCCATGCCCTCTGTTCCGGCAAGGCCAGGCCTGGTGGGTGGCGTCACCCTCCCTCCTCTTTGCCCACATCCCTAGAGTCCAGGGACCCCACTTCCCAGGGCCTAGGGGGGCCACATCATGAGAATGCATTCTTGAGGGGGCCTGGCCAGCACCTTAGGTGGATTCGTTTTGATTTAACCCCCAAATAATAACTTCTCAGCTTTCCTAATTGCATCCAGGTGTGCAGGGCCGCCAGGCATCACGGTGGCTTCCCTCCCACCTCGATACCGCCGGCCTGGACCCGAGAAGGGAGACCGTGGGACGCGGGGGTGATGGGGGCCAGATGCCTCCCGTCTGTACCAGGCCCCACGGGGGCGAAGCTCACCTCGGCCGGGACCATGTGGGCACCGTGGCCTTCTGGGGAGGAGACGAAAGGATGGCTTTCCCGGCCATTGTCCTGAGGGCCACTCAAGGCGCAAGGTCAGACCTCCCAGAGCCTGTCAGCCCAGCAATGACCTCTCCCTGCGCCCCCAGCCTCCTGCGCCCCCACCCAAGCCTTCCGTGACGCCACGCTCCTCCTCGGGGCCAGTTTGGTCCCTCCCCAACCTCCCAGCCAAGCCCCACGTCCCCAGGAACGAATCCCTCTCTCCTGCCCCTGGCTGCCAGGGAGAGTTGACAGCAGCCATACGACTTCCCCTCAGACTCTGCGAGAACCCCAAGAGCAGGGCCACACCTTGCTCCTCCCCAGATCCCTCATCTCCATCCACCAACGACGTTCCTGCCCATCAGGCACTCCAGCATCTTCCGTGTGCTCACTGTGCTCTGTGATGGGAGCACCACCATTACCTCTCTGTGGCACAGAGAGGTTGAGTGGGCTGCCCAGTGACACACAGCCAGATAGGCAGGGGCTGCCCAAGGATGCCCGACAAGCAGCTGAAGGGCCAGGGGTCAGGCCCCGCCCTGGTGTGTTTGTGGCACGACCGTCTTGGGTCTGGTTACCTCTGTGTGACTTGAAGGCCTAGGTCACAGGACAGCAAGACAGCTTCACCTGGATTACCTGTGTGTGCTCCCTTCCTCCACGTCAGAGCATCCGATCAGGGTCTTGCCCCCAGGGGACCACCTCATGAAACCCTCACTTCCTGAGCGTCTGTTCGCTCAGAGGCCAGTGTCCCAGAACAGTGGGGGTTGAGGGCACCTAAAATGACATCAGAGGTGATGGCAAGACTGGCTGCCTGGCTGGGCCCTCGGTCACTGGCCTCCGAGGCTGAGTGCTCCAGAGACAGCCAGGGCAGGAGCAGGAGCTTCAGTCCCCGCCCCTTGCCCCCTACCAGGACCAGGCTAAGCATCCCACCTGCCGGTCTTGCTGTTCCCATTCCTGTCTCCTTCCTGGTGGGAAATTCAGGGAGACGTGGAGGGGCTTGGGAGAGGCTCACCTGCCCTCCACCTGCCCTGTCCCCCTGGGGACTCAGTGCCACGGATGTGGGGCTGGTAATCAGACCCCCTAGAAGCTGGCCCTGGTCCCACCCCAACTGCGTGTTGGGCCCATCCTCGGCCTGGTCAAATCCTCCCGCTATCCGGGCCTCAGGTTCCCCACCAGCGAAAGTTGACGCTTGGGTTCAGTTGGAGGATGGCCCCTCTACCTCTCAAAACATATGGCTGTGCTGGATCCCTTTCGCATCCCCAGCCTGGTGCCAGCATCCTGCCCATGGTGAGGGGTACCCAGGCAGGGTTCCAGGAACCAGGGAGCGGGAGGGTGGTGAAGTGTGGTTGAAGGGCCTGAGCATGCTTCGTGGATACCAGGGAGATGAAGGGTGCCAGATATTAGAGACCGGGGGCATCATGGGAGCAAACACCTGGAGGCAGGACCCACCGGCACATCCCTATAGCTACTGAGCAATCAGCCCTCCCACCTCCACCCCGAGGATGCTGCCAGGAACGTGTGTCCCCAGAGTGCATTCCACAGTGCGACCACCATGTACCCTTAGGCAGGTGGCTAGACCCCTCTGCACCCATTTGCCTCTCCTGTGAAAGCCCTCGGTGATCAGCACAGCCTCCAGCCGAGGGCTGGCTCGTGGTGGGGATGCATCGAGTGCAAGGCCTGGGCCTGGAGGCTAAAATCTGGTGGTGGATCTGGGTACTCCTGGGGTGACTATGGGCCCTTGGCTCCCCTCTGCCCCAGGGCTGGGGGGGTGTCTCAGGATCGTGGCACCACCTCATCCCTGCCTCTGCACCCAGGGCCCAAATGCACACCTTCCTGTTCCCATGAACTGAGCCCTTCTCTTCTCCAGGTGGGTGACCACCCCCGCCCCCCACGGAATAGGGAGCCTCAGCGCCCTCATCAAGCCCCAGGTGGCTGCTGATTGGGGTGGGGCACTTTTCCACTTGAGGTGTGACCGCAAACATCACCAGCCACCTGATGAATCATGTCCCTGCGGGGCCCGCCCGTCTGGCCCACTGACCCCTCTGAACCTCTGTACGCTGTCTGTACAGGGGTAGGCATGACGATATCCGGCCTATGGGGGGACGAGAAGATCCGATGAAACAAAGCGGATGGCGTTCTCAGCCAGGGCGCCTACTGGGTGCCTTGTGGGTACCTCTGGGTCTGTGGGCGCCCCAGCCCTGTAGGTGTCCCGATACTATAGGGGCCCATATTTGTGGGCGCCTTCAGCCTGTGGGTGCCGGGTTTGGGGCTTGGGCCGCTATGTGCCCCTATAGCCACCAGGGGGCAGCAGAGGGGAGCAGTTCCGCTCCAGGAACAGGAGTCTGGCCCCCCCCCCCACCCCCCCACCCCCCCCACCCCCCCCACCCCCCGCCGCCAGCCCTTGTTTTGTGCAGGGAAAGCATCAGGGAGACGGAGGAGGCCCAGCGGGGTCACTCTGGGCCAGCAGAGGAGTCTGGGCTCTGATCCTGGCCCAGCCACTAATCCCTGCACCACTCGGGCCTGCCTGGCCCTCCCCTGTGCACCCGGTGCCGCTCTGTGGTCCCTGGGTCCCTTCCAATGCGGAAATGCAAGGCGAGACCCAGAGAGAGGCCTCCCCCACACAGCTGCAGCCCTGGGCCGACAGACCTGGGGGGCTCCTGGCATCCGGCTGAGGCCCCCTCTCTGACCCCGGTCCCCAGGCGCCTCCAGTCTGCAGATGGGGAAATTGAGGCCCAGCCAGGAGCAGGGGCTTGGCCCCTGTCACTCAACAAATTTGAGGCAGACACAGGACCGTCAGGGCCTGCAGACACCAAGGCCTGCCCTGCACACCACCAACATCCCAAATTCCAGCCAGAGCAGGGGTCCTGCTGGGCCCACCCTGAGAGGTGACCTTCTGGCTCTCAGGGTCTGGGGAGGGCCCCACGAGGCCTCTGTGGAAGTTTCGGTCCTTAGCAACCCTTCCTCCACGTGGGAGGGTGGGGGTTGCTAGGCTATGCTGGGCCCATGGCCCCAGCACCCGGCACAGGGCCGGGCAGGGAGTGGGGGAGCCGCAGGGGAGGGAAGTGAGTCACCCCTCGGGACACTCCCTGCTCAGTTCCCATGGCCCCCCAGCGTCCTCGGCCAGGAGCCCCAGGAAGGGGAGCTGGAGGCTGCCTTCCACAGGGCCCAGAGAGGCCCGGAGGGGACACAGGGTGGCCAGCCTCGGCAGCCCTCCGCGCACGCCAGCTCCGCGTTTCCTCCTGGCTCAGGCACCAGGAGGCGGGTGGCCTCGAGCTTTCTGCTCTGTGGCCGGAAAAGACTCGTGTTCTAGAAATATGCAGCCTGGCGGGTCAGTGCAAGCACATGGTGTGGTTCCCGGCCCTGAGCTGGGCCGCAGGGGCCCTCCCTCGCCCCCCAGGGGTGCGTGCATTCCTGCTACGGTGCTGGGCAGAGCACGCCCCCTCTGGGCCTCTGGGTCCCCACGGGGTGGTGACGCAGTCGCAGGGTGGGGACTCTCGGGGTCAGCGTGAGGCTGCAGGCCGAGGCTGGGGCCCGGGGGCCGAGGCCAGGAGATGAGTGAATGTCTGGGGTCTCCCAGCTGCCTCCGAGGGAGGCTGCCAAGCGTTCGGGCCCAGAGTCCCGCTCCCCCACCTGGCTCCCTGAGTCCCCATTTTGGGCAGCACCGGGCCAGGCCGGGCAAGGAGGCCACAGGCCGCCATTTTCCAGCCGCGCTGGGGCCTGGCCAGCAGCGTTTCCCAGTGGCCTCCTCCCGCGCTCCAAGCTGCATTACCTCATCAGGAAGCCATTCCGGAAAGGAGCGGCAAAGCCCCTGGGAGTGGGAGTGGAGAGGAGCTTTCCAAGGGCCCTCCTGGCAACCTCGGGTGCCAGACGAGGGCAGGCGTCACGCCTCCGGGTGTCTGCCTGCCGAGCGACCGCTGGGAGGGCAGCTGGCTTTTGTCAGCTCTTCGGGGTGACCGGGCCAGGCTGGAGCAGGCAGGCAGCGTGGCCCTGCCCTTGGCCGGCTGGCTACCAGGCGGGCCGAGGATTTATTTCAAGAGCCGGAAACGAACGGCTGGGCAGGAGGGGATGTCACATTCGAGCTCAACGCGGAAGCCCAGCCCTAGCCCCTTCTGGGCCTCAGTTTCCCCCCAGTCCAGCATCCTCCTTCCCCCTTAGTGCTTGCCCCCACCCCCACCCCACCCCACCCGGCCCCGTGGCCACAAGGAGCACTGGACGTAAGTGAGCACGTGACCATGCTCCCTGCTGCCTGCTGATGTAAACCAGAGGCCCGGCTGCCTGCAGCTGGCTCTGAATGGGCTTCTCTGGGCCATGTGGTCAGGGCTGAGAGGGGTGGGGAGCTGGGGGGTGCAGCCGGGGTGCTGGGGAGAGAGGAGGGGCTTCCCACACTGCCTGAGGTGGGTCCTGAGGGATAAGGGTCTGTGGTAGACAAAGGGAGCACCCAACCTGGGTCCCAGCCTTCTCACCCAGCTTAGATTCCAGAGAAACCTCTCAGCCTCAGTTTCTCATCTGTAAAATGGGCTGAACAATGGCCACCCACCCGCCCCAGAGGATGGTTGAAAGGACCCTTGAAACCGTGTAAAACAGAGAATAGGAGGCAGAGGCAGGCAGACTTCTGTGGGAGGCCTGTGGACAAGCCCCAGCTCCTGTCTTCAAACTGTCAGGGCCGGGGGGGGGGGGGTCCTCCCAAGACACAAGTCTGTTTGGTGCCCTTCCCGACTAAACAACCCCTTGCCCCAGAGTATGCGAAACTCTGTCCTCCAGCCACTACTGACTGCGCCCATACCCAAGCTCACCATAGCTTTTTGCCAACTCTGTATGTCTAGAGAACTCCTACTCATCCTGCAAAACTCCAGGTGAGATGCCCCTTCCTCTGAAATGTCTCACAAAGTTGCCCTAAGAACCAAAAAACACACACGTGTGAATACCTGGGCACAGTGCCAAGGTGAGGGTGGCACATTCATGGCCGTCCTTGGGATTAGTTAGAAAGAGATCCAGAAAGAGCTACTGGGGCAGGAGTTAACAGGAAGGTTTTCTGGCTTGGGATTTAAGCCAAGCCTCGGGGGAGGGTAGAATTTTCAAAGAGGAGAGGAGGACCTCGCAGGCTGGGAATAGGGAGTAGTGTGGCAGTTTTAAGTACGGCTGCAAATTCCCTGGTGCTCCTCCCATTGAAAGGTGGGTCTGTGTCCTGGCCTCTTGCATCTGGGAAGGCTTATGACTTCTTCAGCCAACTGAGTGGCCGCAGGTGCTGGGTGACTTCCAAGGCTGAGTCATAAAGGGCCGCACGGCTTCCACCCCGGAGCCCCGTGCTGCTGCGTAACAGGGAAGTTCAAGTCCCCCGAGGCCTCCATGCTGTGAGGAAGCCCACACTGCCCAGAGAGCCCACAGGAGGCGTGCTGGCTGACAGCTCCAGCCCACGAGTCACCCCAGCCCAGGTGCCAGACCTGTGGGTGGAGAAGGACCCCACCGGCCACAGTCCTTCGAGCCCCAGCCACTCAAGGTGTCCCGGGGGTGGCACCGTACGTCACAGAGCACGGGAGAGTTGGCCCCCGCTGGGCCCTTCGGGGCACTGACCCGCAGATTGCATAAGCAGAATAAAATGGCTGTAGTTCTACGTCACTGTTCCGGAGCGCTTTGTCACGCAGCACTAGCTGACTAGGCCAGGTGGCCCTCAAAGCCAGGCCCCACGGTGAGATGGTCCAAGCCCGAAACTCAGTTGGTCCCAGGAAGTCTCCCCAGATGCCCCAGGCATCTGCAGCCCGGCCCGATCCATAACCCATACTGGGGAGGTTTCCTCAAATGATCGGATCACATCTAGCCTCACCCCAGCCTCCTCATAGAGCCATTCCCAAGTCACTCCCCAAACCCGGGAGGGAGTGTCCCCTCCTCAGAGCTCCCGCGGGCCTTCGTAGCTTGGGTAATTGTGGGCCCGGAAGCTCTGGGGAGTTATCCAGGCTCCGTGTGGCATGTCTGTTCCCTGTGCCTCAGTTTCCCCACCCGTGGCGTAGGGCACTGAACTCATAATCTCTGTGGTGTCTCTGGACTCTGAATCTACCTGACTGGGGATAGTTGTTGGCTTGTGTCTCCCCCTCATGTCCTCTTACCCACGGACTCTGCCTCCCAAGAAGGCAGGGACCCTGCCAGGATCTTGCCGCTCATGCTCGGCACCCGGCACCGGGCCTCAGCCCGAAACAAGGGTGCCACTGCTGTTGACCAAACGAATGAATGAGTCGGTGAGTGAAAGTATGAATGGAAGAATCCTTCTGGTGCTCATTCATTCAAGCAGTGCATTGCCACACCCGCGACAGCTTCCCTTATATAAGTAGCTCCAGGAGTCCACTCTCACATGTCTCGTGTGACGGGGAGCTCACCACCTTACGAGGTAGCCTAGTTCTTCTTGGGGCAGCTCTGATGGGAGAGTCATTTCCCTGAGCTGGCCTCCTTCCTGGGCCCCAGGGGCAAGTGGCTTGAGAAGGAGGGAGGGAGCGCGTCACAGAGGAAGGAGCCCTCGGTAGCCCGGTCCTCAGAGCCTGTGTGTGAGGAGCACTGGACAGCTAGAAGCCTCTGGGCTCTCTGCAGCCCAGCTGCGGCCCTGGGCCGGCGGGACAAGGGCAGCTGGGGCAGAGCCAGCACCCCAGGAGGTCTGCGGAGACCAGGAAAGCAAGCGGGCCGAGAACAGAGCTGGGGCGGGGCAGGTGGTCTGTGTTGTTTCCATGGCTTCGGGGCCTCTGCCTGCCCAGCCTGGCCTGGGAAAAACAAGCCGGGCACTGAGTGAGCCACGCCTGTGACCGCCGGGGACAAAGGCTGGGCTGTTAGGCCCTCCTGGCGGCAAACTGGGCCTGCCTGGCGCTCCAGGGGTTTAGACTAGGCCGGCAGGGCTGAGCGGCCAGGCCCCCAGATGGTCCTTGGAGCCCCTGGGGAGCGGGCGGTGGCTGGGGGGCCTGGAGGGGGGAGGCGAGGGGGGCCGGGGGGCCAGTCACACAACTCCCTCTCTGCCGAGCCTCTCAGGAGACTGAAGACAGCGGAAGCTCCTCGGGTAAAGGAGAAGCATTTCTCCCTCCATCTCTGAGTGATGGGCCAAGAGGCCAGGGTGTCAGCGGCCACATGCCCTTGGGCCACCCCACCCGTCTAGGGGCACCCCCAAAGAGGGGCCAAACACAGGCCTGCATGGGAAGTGTTTTCGCTGCCTCTGTGGACGGAGGCTGTCTCCGGGCCGCAGGCCAGGCAAACCCAAAGGGGCACCATGCTGGGGCCCCGAGGCAGGCCCCCCCCGCCCCCCGCCCCAGGGATGGGTGGAGTGGTCAGACAAACCCCCCTCAGCCGGGGGCCAAGTCCCGGCTACCCTCAGAGGTGACTTGCTGGTGACACCCTCTGCATTGGCTGTGTCCCTCCCTGCCACCTCCTCTGCTCCCTCCACATGTCTCCTGGGGTCCCCTCCCAAAGAAGCCGGGCTCATGTGAATTTGTGCTCTGGGGCCGGCTTCTGGGGAGACCCAGAGCAAGCCAGGGGCTCACGGAGGGTCTCTGCGTGCATTTCCACCATGGGGGCTTCCACCATCCTGGGGCCCAGAGACTGAGGAGGAGGGGCCACGTCATTCCAGTAGCTGTGACTCTGGGGAGTGTGGGAAACCTCAGCAAGGAGGGGCATTGAAGCCAGAAGGACCCGGAAACCATAAGCCAAGGGATGCTGGGGTGCACTTACAGGGAAGGGGCTCAGAGCAAGCAAGGGGTTCCCCCGATAGCAGCTCTCAGGCCTATAGAAGCCCCTTACTCCCCTCCATCTGTGCCTCCAGTGGGGCCTGGGGCGGGGGCGATGGTCCCTGCAGCCCTCACCTGCTCAGATCTCAGCCCCCACAGCTGAGAAAGGTTGGTGTGCTCGACTCAGCCTGTGCGGCAGTATGGGCTTCCTGGAGGCCACTCCGAGGCAGGCTTTCGGGAGCAGGATGTCAGTTAGGAACAGCCTGGGGTCGGCACTGTGGCCGGGGAGCAGGAAGTGAGGGGTAAGCATGCAGGCATGGACAGAGGCCTGACCGTGCAGGGGTTCCTGAACACGAAGGGCCCCTGGAGCTGGCCTGAGTGGGCCAGGTTTATACTCTTGCCTGCATCCATCACGGGGTGTGGCCGGCCCAGAGAGGCCCTGACCTTGAGCCAGGCTGTTCTCTGCAGCTCGAGGCCAACCCTGGAGGGGGAGCCCTGCGGTGGGGGAAGGGGAGGCTCAGAGCACCCACAGGCCGGCGCTGCCTGTCCAGCGGCCCCGGACACCCTACCAACCCCTCACACTCAGCCTGCCCTGGCTGAGCTCCTCACCGTCCCCAGGCTCCTCCTGCCTGTGGCTCCCAGTCCAGGAGAAGCCCCAGTTCCACGGCGCCAGCCTGGGGCTCACCACCTCTTCTCCCCTCCCCCCCCCACCCTTACCTGTGGGCCTGACCTCCCAAAACTGAGCCTCCACTCCCCAGCCCAAGTGACCTTTCCAAACACTGTGACTGTCCCCAGCCACCTACACATCCCATTGCCCTTGACCATGCATCCTGCTCACCTCCACCTCTGTCACCTAAAACCCTGCCTTGCCCTTTCTCTGAGTCACCCCTTAGCTCACAGTGAAGTTTTGGGAGGCCTTCCCTGGCCCTTGGCCCCAAATCAGGATTCTCAGCATCGTACTGGCTTTGCTGTTATAAGGAGGATAACTCATGGGGGCTCAGGGACAGGGGCCCTGTCTGTCTCCTCCGTGTGCCCAGCACATGTCCTGGGGCATGGCAGGCCCTCACTGAACACAGGGAAGGAAGGAAGGAGGGAAGGAGGAAGGAAGGGAGGAAGGAAGGAAGGAAGGAAGGAAGGAAGGAAGGAAGGAAGGAAGGAAGGAAGGAAGGACGGACAGGAAGAAGGGAGAGAGGGAGGGAGGGAGAAAGTTGTGAATGAGGGAATGACATCAGGGTGACTGTGGACAAGTTGTATCACACTGAAGATTCCCTTTAGGACCGCATGACCCTGGAGACCATGGGACCAGCTCAGAAAATGTCTTTGAACTCGGGGAGGAGGAAAGAAGCCACCTTCGCTGAGGACTAAAGGGCACTCTGGAACCTTCCCAGGAAAGCGCTCTCGGGGGCAGGGCCGAGTGGCTCCATGATGCGCGGATCCCGCAGGACCCCTCCCGCAGGACGTCCCCAGTGGTAGCCGTGCTGAGTCGGGGCCTGAGTCAGCTTCCGCCTCCCACCTGCCTCCCGCGGGGCGATCGGCTGGGCCTGCGGAGCCGCCACCCCAGCGCCGGCCAAGCCCTGCAGCCCTGGGCGCCCGCAGCCGCTGCTGACGGGGCTCTGTGTTGGAACTTGTACGTTTCTGAACGCAGATGTCCTTCCAGCCACCTTCCCACGGTGCTGCCACCGCCTGTCAGATTGTCCCACAGATTAAGTCCCCATCCCAGGTGCTGGGGGTGGGGGACGGAGGTGGTAAAAGGCGGTCCCTTGACCTGGGGCAAGGCGCTGCCTCGCCCACCTGCTTCTCCGAGCCATTCCCTTGCCTTGCACCGCCAAACCCGCCGTGCAGGAGTCCACACCCTCCCCTCCACGTCCCCACCTGCCCGTCCAGGCCCTGTCCCGCCCCTCCGCCTTCTTGGCAGCCTCCTTCACCTCTGCCACATCTCCCACCGCTCCCTTCCCTCCAGCGCCAGGCACACGCGAGCCGCTCCCTCCTGGGGGGGGGGGGGGCGGGGAGCACCGGCCAGGCCACACCCACCTCCAGATGCGGCCACCTTCCCCCCACTTTCACCGCCAACCCCGTCGCATCCACCAACACGCCCCTTGGCCACCCTCCACCGAAAGGCCGCCATCAGGGTCAGTGATGAGCTCTCTCTTGCCAAAGCCAAGGTGATGCACGTTCCCAGAGCTGGGCGCTCCCTCTCCCGGGCGGTGGCTGACTGGCCTCGCGATTGGCCTTAACCAACCCCAGACTTTAAGGACCAGAACACACTGAGGTTTCCCACGGCCACATCTTCAGCCCTGCCCCAACCCCAAGGCCCCCCCGCAGTGTTTCTGCAGGGCAGAGAAGAGGAGGGGGCTGGGGCTTACGGGGAACACTGAGTGAGCAGCAGTGAGACCTGGACCATGAGACCCCTACAGCCTTGCTGTGTAGGCAGGTGGCTCTGTCTCTACTGGGCAGAATTCACCTGCAGATCCCTGGATGATAATCATCTATCCGCCTGATAATCAACCTTCCCCGACTTCTACTCTGAAAGAGCTGGTATTTACAAGGTTTCCTGAGTACTTTTTGAAATATATACCACTCTATACTACTATTATAATATGCTTATAGTTATTTAACAAACTACTAGTATAGTGAGTTATGATTTTTTTTATAACTTTAGAATGTTTCCTCTCTCTCTCCTGAATGACCTGAAATCCCATTATGATGTAGCTTCGTGTGGAATCTTGAGATTTTTTTGTTCTTTCATGTCTCCTGCTTGGCAGTCACCGAGCATTTCCAATCTGAGCCCTCACATCCTCCTTCAGTTGTAGGGAATTCCTGTTTAGTATATGGCTGTTAATTCCCTACCCTTCTCCCTAGTGTCTACTCATGGGACTCTTCTTATACATACAAGACAACTCTGGATTTTTCCTTCTTGGTTCTCGATGAGAAGCCAAATGTCAATGACATCATAATTTTCCTTCACAGAGAAAGTCTTTTTTTGTTGTTGTTGTTCCAAACCTTTCAAGATTTTCCCTTTTCCTCTGGCTTTCAGAAGTGGTTTCTCTCGGGTCCCTCTTGCTTCAGTTTGTGGAGCTTTTGGGATCTGTAAGCTGATGTTTTCTATTAATATCTGAGAAGTTTTCACAAATTATTTCCTTAAAAATTTTTAACCCCCTACATCTCCCTCCTCTCCTTCTGAGACTCCAATTACATGAATTTGGACCACCTGATATGGTCTCACAAGTCTTCAAAGTTCAGGGGTGTTTTTGGTTTGGTTTAGTTTGGTTTGGTTGGTTGGTTTTGGGGTTTTGGGGGGGAGGGTTTTTTTCTGTTTTTTTGTGGGGTTTTTTTGTTTTTGTTTTTGTTTTTTGCCAATCATTTCTCTTTTTTCTTTGGGTTAAATGCTTTCTGCTGATTTGTCTTCAGGTTACTGATCCCTTCTTCTGTCATATCCAGAACTGGAGCCCACCTAGCACCTTTTTTAAACTTTTAGTTATTCATATTTTCAGCTCCAGAATTTCCATTAATAATTTCCATTCGCCCATGGAGAGTCCCTATCTGTTTAGTCATTGATGTCATATTTTCATTTAATTCATTGAGCCTATTTTCCTCTCCACACAGTTTCCTTTAATTCTCTGAATATATTTACAGTAGCTGCTTTGAAGTATGTGTCCTCTCAATCCAGAAGCTGGGCTCGCTCAGAGTTCACATCTGTTGACTTCTTTTGTGAGACCCACTTTCCTGTTTCTTGGATGATCTAATAATTTGGGGTTGAAAACTGGCCATGGGAGTTCATACATTATGGAAGCTCTGGAATCAGGAGCTGAGTGAGGGGAGATCAACAGGGGCCAGAGTGTGCCAGGAATCAGTGATGTGGGAGGGTAGGGAACATGCCCAGAGTTCATCAGAACTTTCACATTGTCCTTTCCTCTGCCCATGCCAGTTTGCCTCACCACACATCCCACTAAATCCTCATTGTGCTAGAATTCCCCCTTAGGGAAGTCTCCCCAATCATCCTGAACAGGATAGGACCCCTTGCTAAACACAGTTCTAAGTACGTGCTACAACTGCAGTAATTATGAACTTATTTGTGTACTTCCTTCCTTTATATCTGTCTCCCCCACTGCACTGGAAGGTAAATGAGAGCAAGGATGAGCAGTATGTTGTTACCACGTGCCTGCCACACACAGGAGCTCCATAAATATGTGTTTAACGAATGACTGTTGCCCACTTTGCCTCCAGGACATTTTCCCAATTTGCTGTCTCCCAGCAACACAGAAGAGTGTTCGTTCCCTGAACTCTCACTGGTACTTATAATCTTTTATAAGCATGTTCTTTAATCTTTTTATAAGCTTTTTCAATCTAATAACTGAAAATTTTATCTTAATTTACAGCCTTTGAAACTAAACCTTTTCGGGCGCCTGGGTGGCTCAGTTGGTTAAGCGACTGCCTTCAGCTCAGGTCATGATCCTGGAGTCCCGGGATCGAGTCCCGCATCGGGCTCCCTGCTCAGCAGGGAGTCTGCTTCTCCTTCTGACCCTCTTCCTTCTTGTGCTCTCTATCTCTCATTCTCTCCCTCTCAAATAAATAAATAAAATCTTAAAAAAAAAGAAATTAAACCTTTTCATTGATATATTAGAAATTGAACTTTCCCTTCTGTTTCCTTTCAGTTTTCTTCCCATAGCCTTTGCAAATATTTTGTCTCATTAATTTGCAGAGGGATTTTTTTTTATATCAAGTTAGAACTACTTTGTATGGTACATATTTTTTCCCAGCGATAGCTTACTTTTCAACTCTGCTTATATTGTTTTTTCCCAATGTGGGAACTCTGTTTTTTAATATTTATTTATTTTCAAAATGTATTTATTTAAGAGACAGAGAGAGCAGGGCGAGGGACAGATGGAGAGGGAGAGAACCTCAAGCAGACTCCCCGATGAGCATGGAGCCCATCAAGGGGCCCCAAGCCACGATCCTGAGATCATGACCCACGCGGAAACCAAGAGTCAGACACTTAATCGACTGAGCTACCCAGGTGCCCCAACTTTTTTTAGTAAGTATAATTAAATACAGTGTTATATTATTACTTTCAGGTGTACAATACAATTATTCAACAGTTCTATATATTACACAGGGCTCATCATGATAAGTGTATTCTTTTTTTAAAAGATTGTTTTATTTATTTGAGAGAGAGAGCACACACTCACAAGCCAGGGTAGGGGCAGAGGGAGAGAGAGAGAACCTCAAACAGACTCCCCCCTGGGCACAGAGCCCAAGGAACTCAAACCCAAGACCCTAAGAGCATGACCTGAGGCAAAATCAAGAGTCTGATGCTCAATGAACTGAGCCACCCAGGCGCCCCAATAAGTGGACTCTTAACCCCCTTCATCTATTTCCCCCATCCCCCTACCCAACTCCCCTCTGGAAACCACCAGTTTGTTCTTTGTATTTAAGAATATGGGTTTTTTGTTTGTGTGCCTCTTTTTTCTTTGTTTGTTTTGTTTCTTAAATTCCACATATGAATGAAATCATATGGTATGGAACCTATTTTGTTCATGTATGGTTTTGTTTCTCTGATTGACTTATTTCACTTAGCATTATACCTTCCAGGTCCATCCATGTTACAAATGGCAAGATATCCTTTTGTATGGCTGAGTAATATTCCAGAGTGTATGTATGTGTGTGTGTGTGTGTGTGTGTGTGTGTGTGTGTGTATATATGCACCCCATCTTCTTTATCTAGTCACCCATCAGGGGATGCTTGGGCTGCTTCCATATTTTGGTTATTGTAAATAATGCTGCAATGAACATAGGGGTGCATATGTCTTTTCGAATTAATGTTTTCATTTTCTTTGGGTAAATACCCACTAGTGGAATTACTGGATCATATGGTATCTCTATTTTTAATTTTTTGAGGAACCTCCATACTGTTCTCCACATTATAAGACCCATCCCAGAGACAGTCTTATAATTTTTTGAAAATGTTTGCTTTATATTTTACTGCTAGTAAATCCCACATGAAGTTACTTTATTCTGCTAATATTTACTGAGTTCTTATTTTGAGTCCAACACCATTCTAGGTGCTGGAGATACAGCAATGAGTGACACAGCCAAGAATTCTGTTTTCATGGAACTTTCATTCTGTTCATACACCCATTGCTCATCCCTTCACTCTCTGGTGACCAGGGTGTGGCAAGTGTTCTCCACAGTGGCTGCACCAATTTGCATTCCACATGTAGAAATTCTTATTTTTATATAGTAAAAATCTTCATTATTTCCTTTATGACCCAATGTGGGTGTCATTGCTCAGGAAGATTTTTATCCACCTCAAAATTGTGTAAATAATCATATTTTTCTCCCAGTTTATTTATGGGTTTGTTTTTTAAATTTAAGATTATTAATGTACCTCAAGTTTATTTTGGTGCAAAAAGAGAGACATGGATATAATGTCATGTCATGTCATTTTTCAGAAGGGTTGCCAATTTCACCAGCTCTGGTGGAAAAAACAAAAGTAGACATAAACAGAGAAACTTGTACCCCACACCTTTCTCTCCTTCTAGATTTTCTTTTCTGTTTATTGATTCACCCATCCCAGGAACAGTCTTATAATTTTTTGAAAGTGTTTGCTTTATATTTTACTGCTAGTAAATCCCACATGAAGTTACTTTATTCTGCTAATATTTACTGAGTTCTTATTTTGAGTCCAACACCATTCTAGGTGCTGGAGATACAGCAATGAGTGACACAGCCAAGAATTCTGTTTTCATGGAACTTGCGTTCTCTTCATACACCCATTGCTCATCCCTTCACTCTCTGGTGACCAGGGTGTGGCAAGTGCTTTCGGTGCTGGAGGGTGGGGGATAAACTCAGACACAGAGTACCGTGTTCCCAGTATTAAGAATACATTGGTCCAGAAACCGAGGGGAGTCCACAGACCCAGGAAGGAGGACTACCTCCTCCGCCATCCCCACAGTCTTAAGATTTGTTCAGGGCGCCTGGGTGGCTCAGTTGGTTAAGCGACTGCCTTCGGCTCAGGTCATGATCCTGGAGTCCCGGGATCGAGTCCCACATTGGGCTCCCTGCTCGGCAGGGAGTCTGCTTCTCCCTCTGACCCTCTTCCCTCTCGTGCTTTCTATCTCTCATTCTCTCTCTCTCTCTCAAATAAATAAATAAAATCTTTAAAAAAAAAAAAAAAAAAAAGATTTGTTCAATTTGAGGTCCTGGTTTCTACAGGGGGATGTATCCACCAGGACGCAAACTAAAGATCCCACTGGTCCTGAGGCCTCAACTAACTATTGATGGTTTTGACCTCCTCATGCTAGCATACCAACACGCAAAAAGGTAGCACACTGGTGGGGTGATTGACGCTGTTCTTCATGGGGGCGGGCAGGAGGACTTCTCAGAACCAGAGAATTCGTTTGCAAGATGGTGACATCATAAGTAGGCAAGGACAGTGACCACAGTCCAGCAAGGGTGATGCCCCCAAGGGCTTGGGTCCCCCTCTCCAGGTAAGCAACGTAGACCCGTTGAGATGCTTATCTGGAATCTGCGTTGGAGTCTAGAGGAGGCTGGAGGTGATGGGCCACAGTCATGGCCTCAGACCAGCTGCCATGGTGGAGACTGTCTCACCCCACTAATAATCTTGTTTTCAAAACTTAGAGAGCTTGCAGCCAGCCGCCACCACCTCGAAGGGCACTCTGAAGATTGGACTTGCTCAAAGGTATCCGCAGGTCCGAGGGATACCAGGGTGCCGATGGGATAGGGCACCTGCCGCACAGCATTGCAGAGCCCACCAGGTCGCACCTTGTAGTCCAGGAAACGCCAGCGCCCCCGGCTTCACAGTGGCTTCGGCCAGCTTGGGCCAGCTGCAACCAGACAGCACCTTGCCTTGGGCCATGCTGGATAACGTTTTGCTTCCTGCCCTGGTGCTTCTCTGAGAACATGACTTGGACGCCTGGAGGAACCTGCTCTGCACTCACATGGCCCAGGACTCCTGCACTCCAACACCCAAGGGGCTGTCCTTCACCAAGGGTGAGAGGAGCTGGTGATAAATTCTTCCTGAGTTCACTCCCTGGGTAGACATTTCTAAGATGTATTTCCCAAGTACCTCAGAAGTTCCCATAAGATCAAGTACCAGTCCCTGGTGGCAGCGATCAACCTGATAAAGCATTTTTTGTTAATTTCCCCTAGGATCTCATTCCCAACGGAGCTGCCTACAAGCGAGCTTTCATCTCAGGCTCTGCGTTCAAGGAAACCAGATTAGGGCCCATGCCAATGCGGAAAGACAGATGACCAAAAATAAGCTCACGATTTTGAATAAATATAGTAAGTGCTCTGAACACATATTAACTCACAGTGATAGGGTGGGGTTGTGACTTAGAGCTATGCTGTCCAAGACGGTAGGAGCTGGCCGGAGCTGGCCGCGTGTGACTATTGAAATTTAAATTTGAGTTGATTAAAATGAAATGGAATTTAAAATTCAGCTTCTCAGTAGTACTAGCCGCAGTTCAAGTGCTCAATAGTCACGTGTGGCTAATGGCTACCGTGTCTCGGCAGTTCAGATATAGAACGTTTCGACCTCACAGAAAGTTCCATTGGATAGTGTTGCACTGCATTATTTGCTCAATACCTGCTACTTTGTCCTAGATTATTAGTGTGAAAACGACAGAGTCAATATGTCTTTGGTTTTACTCTCTGCTTTCAGCAACTAGCAGAAGCAGATACTAATAAAGTTGGGAGAGAGAGAGAAAGTGCGGGACAGAGAGGAGGGAGGGAGGGAGGGAGGAAGTAGCTTAGTGGTGGGCACAGAAGGTGACTTCTGGCCGTCTGAATGGGGACCAAAGCCTTCCTTTACCTCGTCCCTTGTAGCCCTCATGCTCCTCAGCGAAGCCTCGGGCTTCAGTGTCTGAGTCTTTTGTCCCCTGGGGCACGAGCCCCCTCTCAGTGGGGCGGGCAGAACAACCCTGGCCAGCCAGCTTTGCCTAGACTCCGTGCGTGGGTCTCAGACACTTGGGCCCCTTTTCTCTAGCTCCCCGCTCATTCCCACATGGAGCAGTTTGGGAGCCAGGCCTGGGTACCAGAGGAATGGGGAAGAAAGGACAAACACGGACAGGGCTCCATGACGGTGTGGGGCTCAGAGAGAAAGACACAGCCGGGGAGAAGTATCAAACAGATGCTGACATTTACTGAGCACCTCCTATGTGTCGGGCACCACGCTAGGGCCGCTAGCTGGTCTCACAGAGGAGGAAACAGGGCTGGGGAGGCGAGGCAGCCTGACTGAGGGCACAGGACCGGGGAGGCGCGAGCCAGGGTCAAGCCCCGGCAGGCCAGCTCCAGCACTGGCTTCTTGGCCTCCAGGCCCACCTGGGACAAAAACAGCACGGCGCTGTGGGACCTCCCCATCACCCCCGGCCAGCCCCAGCCAGCCCAGCCAGCTGCCCACCAGGATCCCCTCTGCCCGGGTCCCAGCCCCAGGGTGGCAGCTAATTTCACACAGGAGCCCCACCCATGACACCAGCGTCGCCAAAACATCCTCATTAACTGCCCCCGCTCTCGTTGACGTAACCCAGCTCCTCTGCACAGGATCTGTGGGGGACCCACCGCGTCCCAGGTGCTCTCAAGGAGCCAGGATGGAAAATATGACTCGCTTCTTCCCCCAGCGTGGGATCACTTTTCCATTGCTAAGTTCCAAGGAATCCAGTGAAGTAGTGGAAAGATCTAGAAGGCGGAAGCCCTGGTTCTCTCCCCGGCCTGCCGTGGTTTTAGACAAGAGCCCCCAGGGCCTCAGTCTCCCCTTCAGCTGGCCAGCCTCCAGGGGCCATGATGCCCAGGGTCCCATCCGGTCTGACTCCAAGATGCCCAGGTGGCGGTAAGAGGCCAAGGGGTTTCAAGGACAGCAGCCAGAGGACATCTGGGGCTTGGAGAGTTTGTGGGTTTTGTTTGTTTCCAGAATGTGTCTTTTGGGAGCGAAGACCAGTCAACCATGACTTACCGATTTTATTTCAGAAATCATATTTATTTCAGAAATCATACTGCTAGGAGTACGAAGGACTTGGGGACTCACAACTGGGTTCCCCCTCTGCAGCTGCCCTCTCTGGAGGTCTCGGCTTTGTCCCTGATGCAGCTGGATCTTCGGCCACTAAGGACCCAGAGAAGGAGCCTTTTGCCGCCTGCCCTGGGAGGCTCCTACCATTTTGCAGCCATTCTGCTTCCTGCCAGAATCAAATCAACCCTTTGCCATCATCTCCTCCAGGAAGACTTCCATGACTCCCCAAGTCCTGCCCAGGCACCCCGCCAGGCACCCCCCCGTCATGGGGCCTGCACCATCCAGCATGTGTCCCCTGGTGTAGAAACCTCCCATGCTGAGAGCAGCCGCCCTGGCATCTAGCCCTGTGCCTGTTACATTTGCTGCCCTGTCAGCAGAAAGAGGCCAGGACCTGGTGCCGGCTTTTGGGGCCACATCAAACTGCCGCCTCCTGTGCACGTAGCCGCTCCTGAACAGCACCCCAAATCTCGGGGCCGAGAAGTGTGCTTTGCTCTGAGGGCAGGAGTACCCGCCCTCCCCCTGCCAAATCCTCAGGAGCTCGAGCAGTTCTTTATTCACCGCACCCCTCCCCCATCTTGTTCTCCGACCCTGACATTTCTGTCAGCCGGGCCATCTCCTGTATTTTATTTTAATTTTGCTATTTCTAGGGCTGCTGGCCACCCATGAGGCAGAGCGTATAAATGCGAAGAAGAGGGGAGATTGGCCTGAGAAAGGGACTTCCCTAAAGCACATTCTCAGTGTCCTTTGCCTTTTAGAAGACTTCCTCTGCTGGGGGTGCTCCCTGTGTCAGGAGTCCTCCCTCTGCTGGGGCTGCTCTCTGTGTCTGGAGTCCTCCCTATGTCAGGAGTGTTCCCTCTGCCAGGATGCACCCATGTTCTAGGAGCAACCTCTACCCACAATTTCCCCTCTGCCTGAGGCACTCTCCACTCTCTCCTCTTTTCTGACAAGAAGCTACTCATCCTCCTTAAGACTCAGCTCAGGCTGCTCCCTCCCAGCAAGGTTCCGGGAGCCCCCCCCCCCCCCGCCCACTGCCTCCTCTGTGCTCCCCCTACAGTGTGCCCACCACTCACCATGCCTTGTCTCCAGCACATTCGCCATCTGCTTCCTCACCCATCCCTTCCCACCCCTCCTGCCTCCAGCTGGGCTCTGAGCTCCCCAAGGACAGGGACAGGGTCTCATACACTTTAGGGGGTCTGCTCCAGGTGTCCAACCCAAAGCAGCCCCCCTGAGTGAATTGGCTGCTGGAAACCAATAATGATAGTGCGTTCAGGAGTCGTGGCTATGAAGGGTGCAGCCCCATGTCCCATTCCGTCTTTAAAAATTGGTCCTACTTATTCATTTACAGGTAATTGTTGAATGTTTTGTATGTCGTATGTGTTGTATACTGTGTCCTTACAATAAAGTAAGTGAGAGAGAAAATGTCATTAAGGAAATCATGAGGGGGCATCTGGGTAGCTCAGTAGGTTGAGCATGGTCTGAGCTGAAACCAAGTCTTGGTTTCAGCTCAGACCATGATCTCAGATGGAGCCCCAAGTTGGGCTCCACACTCAGTGGGCAGTCTTTTTGAGATTCTCTCCCTCCCCACCCCTCTCTCTCAAATAAATAAA
Organism: Zalophus californianus; assembly: GCF_009762305.2. Lineage (NCBI taxonomy): Eukaryota > Metazoa > Chordata > Mammalia > Carnivora > Otariidae > Zalophus > Zalophus californianus. Next base: position 3,940,339 of record NC_045603.1, on the reverse strand, counting down.
TAATCCTTTTTTTTTAGATTTTATTTATTTATTTGTCAGAGAGAGAGAGAGAGAGCACAAGCAGAGGGAGTGACAGGCAGAGAGAGAAGCAGGCTCCCCGCGGAGCAGGGAGCCCGATGCGGGGTTCCATCCCAGGACCCTGGGATCATGACCTGAGCCGAAGGCAGACGCTTAACCAACTAAGCCACCCAGGCGTCCCAAATAATCCTTTAAAAAAAAGAAAATCAGGGGCGCCTGGGTGGCTCAGTCATTAGGCAGCTGCCTTCTGCTCAGGTCATGATCCCAGGGTCCTGGGATCGAGCCCCGCATCAGGCTCCCTGCTCCACGGGGAAGCCTGCTTCTCCCTCTCCCACTCCCCCTGCTTGTGTTCCCTCTCTCGCTGTGTTTCTCTCTGTCAAATAAATAAATAAAATCTTTTAAAAAAAAAAAGAAAATCATGAGGGAGAGAAAATGCATTTACAGTCCTGTACTGTATTTATCGAAAAAAATCCACGCGTAAGTGGACCCATGCAGTTCAAACCTGTGTTGTTCAAGGCCCACCTGTGTATCTAAGAAAGCTGAAAGGGTGCTTAGAGATCCTCTCTACGAGCCTCTCATTTAACCCGGGGAAACTGTGGCCCAGAGAGGAAGTGTCTTGCCCAAGGTCACCTCCTCTGAACCTCTTGCTCCTGTCCTGGGCCCTCTCTGCCGCAGAAGTGAGCTTCCCAGGCCCTCTGTGGGAATGGACGTGTGTGCATGCACACACAGGGGCCTAGCTCACACCTGGGCAGCCTCATGGACCCGGGGGACTGACCCTCATACCCACTATTTCCGTAAGATGGGCTGTCAGGTGACAGACCCCTTATCAGATGAGGACACTGAGTCCCCGGAAGACAAGTGTGCAGTCGCAGCCATTTTCAGCTCTGGGACATCTGATTCTGGGCTGGGGCTGTGTTCAAGTCAAATTAAGAGAAAGTGCTAGAATTGCCCAGTTGTGCGCATGGACGTAAAGACCAGTGTAAAGCTCCCTTCCTGGCATATGTGCTTTCTGACGTACTGCTTCTTGCCTCCTTAGTCACAGGATGAAGACAATCTCCAGGCTGGTGAGGACAGAGGCCCTAGGGCCCATATTCCGGCCTGGCACAACTCTTCTGGGATCAATTTGGCAACTCATGGAGATGTCCCTCCCCGCGTTTCTCTTTGTACAGCTACTTATGGGACGGACTGGTAGGCCCTGTTGACAAACCGTTGTCTCTGTGACGGGGACCCGGGGGCAGCAGGGACTGTCACTCAGCCAAGGAAAATACTGTTCAGTGTTTAAAAGACCCATTGGTGAAAGGCGTCAACGACAAAAGGAGACGCCTGTCCAGGGACCAAGGCAAGTGCTGGATTGCAGGAGTTGACCCTGCACGGGGCGGGGGGGGGGGGGGGGGGGGGGGGGGGGGGGGGGGGGATGCCCCAGGGAGAGAGGCGGGCCAGAAACCCCACCAGGGGAGCACAAGTCCTTTCTTGGTGGGGCGGTTACTGGGGCGACATTTATGCCGATACCGATCACTTAGAGGATTTTAAAAATAAAACGAATAAAAGAAAGGTAGGGAAGGCAGGAGGGCAGGAGGACGGGACAGTCACCTAAAAGAGCCTGAGGTCTGGGTCACAGCCGCAGAGGCCCGGGCGCGCGGCGGGGGGCGGGCTGCGGGGCGCGCGGGACGCGGGCGCGGCGCTGGGCCTCCCGGGCCGCCCCCCACGCGCCCACCCCACCAGCCGAGGGGCGCCCGCGCCCAGCCCCGAGGGTCGCCCCCGCCCCCCAGCCCCGTGGGCCGGGCCGGGCGAGCCCGCATTGGCATTCCGCGCCGCGCCGCCGGGTGCGTGCCCGCGCCGTTCCCAGCCCGCCGCGCCGCGCGGGGACAGTGGCGCATTGTTCGCCCGGACACCCCGGGCGGCGCAGCGCCCTCGGGGCTTGGCGCGGCCCTGCCGCGATTTGCATGCGCTCCAGTCACAAAGGTTCAAGGTCAGGAGCGCCGGGCGGCCGAGCCCCGCCCGGCCCAGGCGCTATTCTTCGCCCCGGCGGCGGGAATTCCTCGCCGCCCGCGCCCGGGCCGCCCCTGCGCGTGAATGGCCGAGCGCCGCCGCCGTCTGAGGCGCTTTGTGTCTCGGCCGGGCCAGCTGGGCCCGCGAGGGACGTGCCAGCTCGGCCGGCGGCGCCCCCCGCGCCAGCGCCCCTCGCCCATGCTAATCAGCCTGGCAGCGCGTCTGGGCGGGCGGGCCCGGCGGGAGCCCCCCATGTTCCCTGCTAGGAGGCCCCCAGCCTTTCCCTGTTGCCAGGAGGTCCCCAAGTCCCCCGCCAGGGCACCCCCCATCCCCCTGCCAGGTGCCTTCCACCCCTCCTACGGAGGAGCCCTCCATGCCTCCTGCCGGGAGCCCCTCCTCTCCAGCTGCTAGAGTCCCCCTGCCCGCGTGAGAAAGGCAGGAGCGCAGTGCGGGGAGCCCGGGCCCAGGACCCTGTCCCTGCTGTGACGGGACTCTTGGCGGGGCCTAGGGCAGCCTCTCTGGGCCTCAGTTTCCCCAGAACAATGGGGCAGATTGACGGTGCGTGATCTCCAGAGGCCCATCTGGGCCGCGGGCGTGTCTTCCAGTTGGCTGCCAGGAGCAGCCCTCCCACCACCTCTGCAGCCCTCCCGCCTGGTGGTCTGGGGACATTCACCCTTCCCTAAGTTGCCCTCAGAGCAGATGTTTTGAGGACTCTGAGCCCGACGTGTGGCTGTGTGGGAGCTGCCCTCATGAGCATCCTTGTCATAGAATGGCGCCGTCTGCACACTCCCCATCAAGGCCCCACTCACACCGAGTTTCATTGTCCCCCTCTCAGCTGGACGCTTCTTATGGGTAGGAGGGCTCAATCCCCACAGCTCAGCCGCGCACAGGATGAATTTATTGACTTTATTAATTGCATAATCGGATGAATGAATGCCAGGCGATGTGGATCACACTGTGCCATGGCGGGTGGGGATGGGCAATGGCATTTGGTATTTCCAGTACTTGGAAAGAGGCACAGAGCCTTTCTTGGGAGGTAGAAGCAGGCCTCTGAGCTCCACTGTCCCCCAGGAGTGTCCCCAACCTCTGACCCTCTGGGGAGGCCCAGAAGTTGTCTCTCCGCAGAGGGCTGCCCCAGCGGGGCACCTGTGAGGAGGTCTAGAGCCTGAGGCTGCCAAGGACCCTCCACTTTCTGCAGCATCTGTGCTCATGGCATCTGTATGAAGCCAGTGATCCCACGAGGCACCAGAGGACAGAGGAGGTCCAAAGGATGGGGAAAGGGAGCATCGTGCGGGGCAGGGGGCGGAGGGCGGGGGGGGGGGGCGGATTTCCATGGGGTTTCCAGCAGCAGCCAAGGCTAAGCTGGGCCTCACTGCCAATCCACCCCAGCCATCCCAGGCCCAGGAAGGAATGTGTTGGTGGCATAGGGCACCAGAGAGGGGACTCCTATCACCCCACAGACCCTCAGGTGGCAGAGAGTCTGGCCTTTGGAGTCAGAGACCCGGGTTCAAGTCTCTTCCCCAGCAGTCACTCACTCTGTGCCCCTGGTGAGTCCTTCCTTCCCACCAAGCCTTATCTATGGGCACAGTTATGTTTTCCACACTGCTTTGAGAATTACTTAGGACCCTGATGTGACACTCCCTAGTCTTCTGTCTCCCTGGCTTCCATTTCCCATGTGTCCCTGACCCTGTCTCTGTCAGTGGATCCCACTACTGGGCGTTTTTCAACCATCCCCGCACTTGGTGCTTGCCTGCAGGGGACAGCTTCTCCAGCCTGCCACCTCTCTGTGCCTCTCCCAGCACCCCTTGCCATCCAGCACAACCTGTATGCTTTGGTTCAGATAGCACCTCCTCGGGGCGCCTGGGTGGCTCCATCATTAAGCGTCTGCCTTCGGCTCAGGTCGTGATCCCAGGGTCCTGGGATGGAGCCCTGCTCCGGCTCCCGGCTCCGCGGGAAGCCTGCTTCTCCCTCTCCCACTTCCCCTGCTTGTGTTCTCTCTCTCACTGTCTCTCTCTGTCAAATAAAATAAAATGAAATAAATAAAATAAAATAAAATAAAATAAAATAAAATAAAATAAAATAAAATAAAATAAAATATACCACCTCCTCCAGGAGTTGCCCCTAATCCTTTCTTCCTTTCCTCCTCCCACCTGCCTATACTTTCCATGTCATACTGAGAAATGTGGCCCCAAACCTGAAGGTAATAGGGAGCCACTACAGTTTTGAAGGGAGGGGTAGCAACTTGGTGAGTCTCCCTGGGGACCTCAACAGGGAACGTGCAGAAAGGTGTTTTCAGAAATACTGGAATTCAGACTGGTCAAGTCTCAAAGGAGATATTGAAGGCCTACTGAATTTCTGTTTTTCCACGTGGAGGGCTTTAGAAAAATAATTAATTTTAATTTCCTTTTTTTAAAGGTTATTTTTAAACCAAGAAAAGTAGGAACACAACCTCGAGATAAAGGCCATTTCCTCCCGCGGAGCACACACGGTGTTTAACTTACCACGTCATCCGCACATTGTCATTTCACGCCGGCAGTCACCCTCGCGGTCACGCCGGCAGTCACACTCGCGGTCACGCCGGCAGTCACACTCGCGGTCACGGCCAGGCCCTCATGGTGGGATCCCCCTCATGCACCCCTTCTTCCCTGGACTTGGGGGGGTCTCCTGATGGGTCCCCTGGCTCCACTGGGGCCCTCTAACCTGGCAGCTCTCAGAGGCCAACCTGGGGCGTCCCGTCAATCAGTGTGACAACAGCCGGACCACAAAGAGGCCTCGGCCAAGGAGGTGGCCTGCAGCTGTGACACAGGTCTCTCAGACCGCGAAGGTGGAAGAGCCTTTATGAGGACAGAGAAGAGGGGATAGAGCACAGATGCCTCTGTCTGTCCCCGCGCTGTGAGATAAGGAATTTGCAAATGTGAGTATCCAATGTGCACTTGAACATTCGACCCTCCCGCCACAGGCCAGCAGGCTCCAACCACTTGACGGGGAAACAAGCACAGGGCCAGCACAAGAGCAGGGCCTGCACTGAGCCTTGCAGAATGTTCTAGAAGGAGACTCATCCTCACTTCCAAGGGCAGGCTGTGCTGTGGACATTTTGCTGATTGGAAGGCAGGCATCGTTGGTGAATAGCATCAGAGTCCTGAGTCCAGCCTCAGAGCTGGGAGGCCCTGGGTGACCACAGAAGGCAGCTGGGTATTGACCAGAGGGGGTGCCCAACCAGGGACAGCTCTGGCCTGCGGTCACACAGCAGGGTTATAGTAGAAAGACAGTTGCTCTTTTAGGAGACACGGTGAACCTTGTTTCCAGCTTCCCTTTGCTTTTTAATTTTTCTTTGCCAAGAACAAATTTCAAGCTTTCCTGTTCCCAGACAATCGCATGTTTGAAACAGGATGGTCTGAATTAATTTCCAACCATCGCCGCTCTATCAGCACTCACCACTTGCTTTTACCAGCTGTGCCATCTTGGACTTCCCACTGACAACAGGCCCTGGGGCTGGGTGCCGAAGACACAAGTCCTTGCTCTCTAGAAACTCACAGCCCAGCGGGGCTCTGGGGTAAGGGTGTGGAGCTCTTTCCCCAAGGCAGGAAGAGCCGGGCACCACAGGAGCGGCTTGTCATAGCCAAGGGACGCATCCCAGAGAGCTTCCTGGAGGAAGTGGTAGCTGAGCTGAGCCTTACACGAGGTACACGCTCAATAGCATCAACTACTGTTGTTATTCACAGTAAGAGTAAGGGGCGCCACCAGGAAGGCAACTGTGAGTGGAAGACCATCCCCATCTACGGGAACAGCTGCGAGAAGAGGCAGGCAGTTCTCTGTGGCAGGAGAAGAGGGGAGGCACGATGGGGGAAGATGAGAAGAGAGAAGCTGGGGACCACCCTGGGGTGACAGAGCACCAAAGGGGTTCAAGAAGGCTAGGGACGGGAGCTGTGGGTTTGGGGAACCACTCCGGCAGCCACGCTGGAGGAGACAGGCAGCAGTCAGGGAGGTGACTGTCCAGATGAGGGGAGCCTGCAGCCCTGGGCAGAGGACAGGGACCTCAGAGGAAGGATGGCCAGGGCTCTGTTATCTCTGGTGTCCCTGGTGGCCTGACTCGAAACCGGGATGGACAGATGCAGACAGTATGCCTCACACCAGCCCCAGGTATTGGGTTAAGCCCCTGTGTGATGGGGCCAAGAGCGGTGGCCACCAGGGAGTGTCCGGGACAGCCTGCGCTGTGGCAGGGGAGGCTGTGGGGCATTCCCGGTGGTGACCCCTTGATCCAGAAGTCCTGCTTCACAGCAGAGATGTGTCCACGACTGTTGGCCCTACCGTGCCGGATGCCATCCAACCAGCCACAAGCGAAGGGCCAGGTGGGCCTATTGGAAAGTTGCGGGGCCTGCCACACCCCACACCTGGGAAATGGTTCAGGCAGTCCTGGCAGTGCCAGCAAACAGTGAGAAGTGGCATCCGGGGGCAAGTGGGAGTCAAACCTTTGCCATTCAGGTGCCTTGGTCCAGGGCTGTGTCCCCACCAGAGCTCAGAGCCCGGGGCCTCCCTGCCCACCTCTCCTTGGAATTCAGCAAAAGTGAAAAGACAGGGGTCCACAGCGGGCCCATCCTGGGACAGTGGTGTTCCTGCTGTGACAGCTCTCCTGCTGGGTAGAACTAAGACATCTCTAGGTAGAAACCCACCAGCACATACTCATATGCTACTGGGGCTGGAATAAACCGTTCAACTTTCCTGGAGGGCCAATTGGTAATATACGCAAGAGCCTTTAAAAAGCAAACCCTCAGGGTGCCTGGGTGGCTCCGTTGGTTAAGTATCCCACTCTTGATTTCAGGGTCGTGAGTTCAAGCCCTGCATTGAGCTTCACGCTGGGCGTGGAGCCTACTTAAAAAAAAAAAAAAAAAAAGCAAATCCTCTGTGAAATTATAGTTATTCTTCTAGGAGCACCTAAAGGGGATTTCTGATGATGCTCAAGGAGGATGTTCATCACAGCACATTGGTAAATCACCTTGGCGGCCAACAGTGGAGAATTAGCTACAGACGCTATGTATGGGACATCTGAAAAACAGATTATTCTGCAAACATTAAAAAGTGGGCTATAGAAATAAATGTGAAGTCAAGGTGAATTGTTCATTGTGTATCAGTGAAACTGCAGATTACAAAACATGATATATGACGACGGTGATTTTAGGTACATATTATCAGTAGAGAAGAAAGCCACGTCAAACAGACACTCAAAAGTCAATTGAAGTTTCTCTGAGTTGGGATTCCACATGTTTATTATTTTCTCATGGGTACTTTTCTGTGTTTATAAAATTGTCAACCGTAAATATGTATGTTTGTAATCAAGACAAAAAGGTGCATGTGTTTGTGTGTATCTCTGTGTTTGTGTGTGTGTGTGTGTGTGTATCTTTCAGTGGCCCAGAAAGAAAAGGCTAAGTTCAGATAAAGATCTATAGTGACTCACTGCTTCCCCAAAGCAGGTTTCTAACTCCCGGCTTGGAAATTATCATGGAAAATGCTGAGTGTGTAAGGCCTGGCTTGGTCCCTGTTTCCCCAGAGCAGAGGTCCCCAGAAGGGCTGTCCCTGACCACCTGGCAGTGTCACCCATAAGGAGCTGGCCACATGTGCAGACCTTGTCTTACCCAGGCATCCTTGGAACTAGAATCCAGAAGAGATTCATCACCACCTTCCCCCCGACCCCCAGAATATCTTGTGTGTGTGTGTGTGTGTGTGTGTGTGACACGTAAAATGTACATCACATAAGATTTACCACTCACCATTTCAGTGGCATTAAGCACACTCACAATTTGTCGTGTGACCATCACCACCAACCATTCCAGAACTTTCCATCATCCCAAACTGAGACTCTGCACCTATTAAATAATAACTCCCCATCCTTCCCTCCCCCCAGACCCTCACAACCACTGGTCTACTTTCTGTCTCTATGAATTCAACTACTCTAGGTACTTCACATAAGTGGAATCATACAATAGTTGTCCTTTTGTGCCTGGCTTATTTCACTGAGCACATATGCTTTCAAGGTTCATCCTTGCTGTAGCAGGTGTCAGGCTTCATTCGGTCTTAAGGCCGAGTAACATTCCATTGTATTTGTATACAGTGTTTCTCCATTCACCTATTGATGCACATTTGTTTCCACTTCTTGTCTACTGTCAATATGAACATGAATGTGGATGCATAACTATTTGCTAAAGTTCCTGCTTGCAGTTCCTTTGGGTGTATACCTAGGAGTGGAATTGCTGGGTCCTATAATTCTGTGTTTAATGTCTCAGGGAACCAGCATATTGTTCTCTGCTGCAACTGCAGTACTTACATTCCTACTAGAATGCATGAGGGCTCCAATTTCTTCACACCCTCACCAATGCTGGTTCTTTTCTGGGTTTGTTTTTTGTCTTTTAATAATAGCCGTCTTAGTAAGTGTGAAAAGCCATCGCATTTCATTGTGATTTTGCTTTACATTTCCCCAATGCTTAGTGATGCTGAGCATCTTTTCATGCGTTTATCAGCCATCTGAATATCATCTTTGCAGAAATGTCTGTTCAAATCCTTTCTCCACTTCCTAATTTGTTGCTGTTTAACTGTAGTTTTTTTTTTTAATGTATTTTGGATATGAGAGATTTATATATATATATAAAGTATCCTTGGGTCATATCCCTTGCTAAAACATTCATTTACTACTTAATTTTGGAAAACATGTAAAGAAAAAAAGTATACAAGAAAGATTAGTGATTATAAACTTTGCTTTAGCGATTGTGCATCTAGGATCTGTCATGAGGAATTTTCCTGAACTTTGCACAGAGATTTAGCTGTACCAGGTAGTTCATCCTAAAGAGGAAGCCAGACACAGATGGGAACTGTAAATAATGATGTCTGATCAGAGCATGTAAGTGAAGTAAAATAATGACCCCCCCCAACACAGGGCTGTGTGATTACAAACAATGTAGATGCACACAAGGACGTGAGGACATTAACAATACGGCTGCCCACGAAAGGAGAAGTTTGTAAAACGTTTACACTACAATCCCAATTATGTTTCAAACATAGGTGTAATTCTGCAAAAACAGGAAGGAAAAATACCAAAATGTTAGCACTGGTAACCTCTATGTGGTGGACTCTCAGGTCATCTTTAATTTCTTCTTTGTATTTTTCCATTTTCCAAATTTTCCGCAATAAACATGTGTGACTTTTACAGTCAGAAAAAAATTTTAAGGCATCCATAAATATGTGTACAGTGCTTTCCAGATTATGTAAAAATCTATATATTTACCAAAAAAAAAAAGCAGCTCTTGGCCGTAGTTTGGGCTGTGAGATTCTGAAAGCTTTCTCATTTTTTATATGGACTCTCCTGGATTTTCCAAATTCCCTACTGTCTGGTTGTTTTGCTATCCGATTAGGGAGGATGTTAAAAGGCAGGAAATTGTTAAACTTTTTAAAAATGGAAACCTAAAGTAAATGAAAATCCGAATCAGACGAAATTTAGCTGAAACATCTCGGGCATGCCAGCGAAGGCCAGGCCAGGCTGTAGGGCGTGGAGGGCGTGGAGGGCGGGAAGAGCGGGAAGAGCGGGAAGGGCTGGAAGGGAGGGACGCGGAAACTGAATCACCCTCGCGGTCCCTGCCGCGCCAGGCCCCGCCCACGGCCGCGCAAGGCTCCGCCCCAACCCCTCCCGCGGGACTGCGACGCTACGTCCGCACTGCCCGCAGGCCCGGCGGTCGGAGAGGGCAGCGCGGGGGCCCCGCCCCCAGTCTCGTCGAGACCACGCCTTCTTCCCCGCCCCTCCCTCCCGCGCCCCCCGCCCCCGCCCCCGCCCCGGCTGCGCCGCCGCGTTCGCGCCTTTGCCCGCCGCGCCTCCTCCTGGGCTTCCGGAGCCGGCCGCGCGGAGGCCCCGCCCCCAAGCGCGTTGGGCTCCCCGGCCCCGCCCCCCGCCGCCGCGCTGCGTCCGCGCCGCCTGTCGCGCTAGGGCTGGCTTCCGGAACGGGACGGAAGGGCGGGCGGCGGCCAAGGCCAAAGCCAAGGCCGGCAGGGCCGAGGCCGCCTAGGCCCTGCCGCGGAAGGGCGCGGCTCCCTGGGGAGGGGCCGCGCGCACTTCCTCCTGTCCTCCTCGTTCCTGCTCCGCCCGCCCCCAGGTGCACGGGCTGCCGAGGCCGCCCGCCCGGGGGGAAGGGGGGGAAGGAGGGGCAGAGATCAAAGTGGGGGCGGGGAGCGCGCCGCTGGCCGGCCGGGCCCGGAGGGGCAGCGGGCGGATTAAAGCGCGCCGGCCCGGGCTGGCGCTACCGCGCGGCAGACGCAGCGCCCCTGAGCCGCGATGTCGGCCCTCCGCCTGACTTTGCAGGGTGGAGGTCAGGCCCAGTGAGGCGCTCGCCCCTGCCTTCGCTGGGCGCTGCCCCGCGGCCGGGATTACAGAGCCCCGCCTCTCTGTAGGCCTTGACTCGGGCCTGAGCTGGGAAGGGATGCTGCAGCTACAGTGCCGCTTCAAAGAAGTTTGACGACCCAGACTTCCTAATAGCTGCCATACATTGAAAACCACGTCGCGGCAAACGGGGGGTATATGCCTTTATGTCATCTCATGACTCCTCATTGCGCCAGGAAGCGCTGCCATAGTCAGCCCCGCTTTCACAGACTTGGGCGGGGCGGTGTAGACGGAGACCAGAGCGGTAGCTTTTGCCCAAGGCCTCGCAGGAGACGGGGCACAGCCGGCATTTGGACCCAGATCTCCAATTCTGCATCTCAGGCTTTTTTTACACTCTGCAAACCCGGCTTCCGGGATACTAGCTTCCTTTCAGTGGGCACAGCTGGCTGCCAGCTCTGTTACTTCCCTTAGCTCGCTGCTGCCGCATCCCCAGCAGGAAGATCCTCCTACCCAGAGGGAAGCCCCACTCCCCGCTTTGAAGGTGCCCAGCATCCGTGAGCTTGACCCCAGGAGCCTGGAGACCTCGTGCCAAGTGACACCCACCTGTTACACTCCTTTCGCTCAGGTGATGGGAAAAGACCTCCTCTGTGCAGAGAGGGTGTGGAAAAGTAGGTGATTCCAGGATGGCTGGTGTGTCGGTCACAGTCAGCCAAGCCAGTGGCACCAGGCTGGGGAGTGTGGGTGCGAGCATCCGGGGACATTCACACACATAGCCACGGACTCCGCGTTGAAGAAAACAAAGCCCCAGTTCTATCGAGACTGCTTGCCTCTCCTCTCCACCCACTGCTCTCCCTGGGAGACTCTGAGAGGGCATTTTGGCTTTTCCACGTGGCTCCCCAGGTTGATATAGGAAGGCCACGTGATGCTGCAGGTAGGCAGCACACAGGACGCAAGGCCCCAGCCCAGGCCAGCTCAAGGCCCAGAGCGGTGTGCCTGCAGCAATCCAGATTTTCCAGCCTCTAAATGTACCTCAGAAAGGAAGCTGCACATTTGATTTTTTTTTTTTTTTTGGCTCCATATTAAAGAACAAAGCATGGGAACTGGACAGGCCTCTCTGTAAACAGAAAACACATGTTTTCTGAGAGAATGGGCCTTTCCTTTCCTGATCTCTTCTACCATGGACAAAGGCCTCCTTAGGCCTCTTGGCCTTCAGGAGCAGAGAGCCTTCAGACCCAGGGTTGAGAGGAGGTGATTCTTCTTTGCCCTAACTCAGGGAACAACACCCACATTCTTAAATAGGGGCAGGAGTGGGGTGTTAGTAGGTCTACCCAGCAGTGGGGTGGGCCTGGGGTGTGGTCCCAGAAAGGAAGGACCTGAACAGGTTTTAGGTAGGAAGAGGGAGGATCTGGATCATTTATATTCTTCAAACACTTGAGAATCATCTTGGGTTCTACTTGCGCTAGCTTTGGATGAACATGCATACCTTGGGGCCTGCTAGCCACACACAGGGGCAGAGACCTCTCTTAACTTCGAAGAGAGGCCAGGCCCTTAAGTCTGCCAAGAGTAGGCATGCTGCGACTTGAGTGCCTGCTGCTGTGTGATCTTGGGCAAGTTTTTTAACCTCTCTGAGCCTTAGCTTTCACATCTGTAAGATGGGGATAACAGTATTTGCTTGTTAAGGATTAAATTAGATAATGGATATGGCCCTGTCCGACACATAGGAGCCAATTAATAAGTGAACAAAGTCAAACTTGGTATCAGTTTCAATGCAGAGCTATTTCCATGCCCCGAGAGTAGCCCCAGAGCCCTCCACAAATATCTAGGATGCCTGTACTCCTAGGAGCACTTCCACTTCCCTCGTCCTCTGCTGGGCACTGGCTGAGCGCCAGGGCTCAGCCCCCTGCAGACCGGCTATGCCACCTCTTTGGAAGCAGCCGTGTCAGAATAGATCATCCCTTTGAATCCCCCCAGAAGCCTGATCTTTGTCCTCAAGGGGAGATTTGATTTGGGGCAATAAGCAGATGTCCTTTGGGCCAAGTCGGTGGAGTAGATGCATGGAAGCCAAGCCCTGTTTGGGGCCACAATGTGCCTTGGCTGTAAAGTCAGGAGCCCCTGTGGCTCCAGGTTCTGAAGGCAGTTTGGAAGGAGAATCTGGATTGGATCATCTGGACTGACCACCACTGACACTGGTGGGTGTAGACCACCAGTGAGCATGAGTGTGAGAAAACAGAGATAGACACGCACACCCAAGCTCTGTGGATGAGCCAAATCAAAGCCAGACTAATTAACACGAGGCTGCCTTTCACCTCAGCCCACAGTTCGATATTCATGGAAATCGTTGTGGGAAAATTCCAAGCGTTTCTGATACAGGCGAATGGAAGCATACAGGACTTAGAAGTTGGGGTTCCCTCCCAGTTCTGTCCCTAACCGGCTGTGTGGCCTCTGGCTGCTCATTTCATCTCTGCAGCCCTCTGTTGTCCCATCTGACAATGGGGATCATGATGCCCAGCCTTAATATGGGAAGCAAGTGGGAAAGAAATGGATATGAACGTGCCTAGAAATCCTGGCCTCGTGTGTCCTGGGCCTTAAAAACATGGACACCCTTTGACCTAACACTTCCACTTCTGGGAATTTATCCTCAGGGAAATCAGCACAGCCATACATTAAAATGTCCGTGTAAAGATGTTCCCAGCAGTGTTATTGATAATAGCAAAAACTTTAAAGAGACTATACGTCTGACAATAGGGGCAAAATGGACTACTCCACGGCTCTCAGAGGTGCTCCAGGCAGGAGATACACAGGCCATGCCCACATAGTGCTAGTGACACAGCCCATTAAAAATTTAAAAACATAAATAAATCAGCATTCATAAAGCTCTATTCACAATTGCCAAAACATCAGAAACAACCCAGTTGTCCACCACCAGCTGAATGGGTAAAGAAACTGTGATAGGCATATGATGGGATACCATAAAACAGGAAAAGCGAGCATGAGCTATTGATGGACTCGGTGACATAGATGAAGGTCAGTTATGCTGAGCAGAAGTTCATACTCTACAGGGCGCCTGGCTGGAGTTCATACTCTACGGGGCGCCTGGCTGGCTCAGTTGGTAGAGCATGGGGCTCTTGATTTCAGGACTGTGAGTTCAAGACCCAGGTTGGGTATAGAGCTTACTTAAAGATAATTTTTTTTAAGATTTTATTTATTTATTTGAAAGAAAGAGAGATAGACAGCATGAGGGAGAGGGAGAAGCAGACGCCCCGCTGAGCAGGGAGCCCGACATGGGACTGGATCCCAGGACCCTGGGATCATGACTTGAGCCGAAGGCAGACGCGTAACCGACTGAGCCACCCAATCTTTTTTTTTTCTTAAAGATTTTATTTATTCATTTGAGAGAGAGGCGAAAGAGAGCACAAGTGGGGGGAGGGGCAGAGAAAGAGGGAGAAGCAGGCTCCCCACTGAGCAGGGAGCCCAGCAGGGGGCTCCATCTCAGGACCCTGGGATCATACCTGAGCTGAAGGCAGATGCTTAACAGATTCTTGATTTCGACTCAGGTCATGGTCTCAGGGTTGTAAGATCAAGCCCCACATGGGGCTCTACGCTGGGTGTGGAGCCTGCTTGGGATTCTTTCTCTCGCTCTTCCTCTGCCCTTCCCCCCCCCCCAAATTTAGAATAAATTAAATAAAATCTTTTTTAAAAAAAAGCTCATACTCTGTGATCCCATTTGTATTAAATTCAATGAAGGTAAAATGAATCTATAGTGATATGAATCAGATCAGTGGTGACCTGGGGCCTAAGAGGCAGGGCTGCCTATAAGTTGGGACTAGGGGACATTGCGTGGTGACAGTGTTTTTTCTCTTGATTGGGATGCTGGGGCCATGGGTGTATACATTTATCAAAGCTCGTCGAACTGTACAAGTTGAAAGGGATCTCACTGAATGGAACTTGTACCCCAATAAAGTTAATATTAAAATGATTGGTATTTATTTTCCGATTCCTAGGGAGATTAATATTTAATGACATGAAATGCTCACAACATATTAAAAAGATTTCTGAAATGACCTATAGCATAATCGCACACACATATATCAGCACATATATGTAGCCAGCTTGGAGACTATTCCAGAAGGACTTTCAACAAAATGTACCTAGTAATTATCTCATGGGTAATTTCTGTTTTCTATTTTGTGCTTTTCTGTATTTCCAAATTTTCTGTAACAAACGCTTTCCTTTTCATAAACAAATTAAATAAGAACAAACATATCTCTTTTCCCTTTTTCCAGCTAGAGCAGCCCAGGAATATGGTCCTGGGCCCCAGGACAGATGGTAAGGACGCGCCTGTCGGGCGAAGGGGAACTCCCTGGGAGGTGGTAGCAGACGATGGGGGTGGGAGGGGTGGGGCCCCCTTCCCCGGTCCTTTGGCCCAGTTTCTGTGCTGGGTCATTCTCCAGGGCTGCCGTGCCCACTGGCACCGCTGATGTAGGGAAGAGTGTTATCCTTGCATTGGCTGAGGTGGCCTAGAAGTCAGCCCCTCCCATTTGGGGTGCCAGGGGCCCTACGGCTCCTCTTCCGAATGTGCTAGTCTCCTGTGTTGCCCTGAGCAAGGGGTGGGGTGGGAGTTCTAGTCTCTTTGCCCCTACCCCCACCCCGGGGCCACTTTCCCTGCTGGAAGAAGTCCTTCTTGGTGAGAGCTGAAGGGACTGGTCAGGGTGATAGGGTGGGAGACCCTTGCCATTCCCCTCCCCCCGCCAGCTCTAGGAGGTTGGGGCTATCGTTTACCACCACCACACTCCCCAAATTTGGGGAAACTGAGAGAAGTGATTGCCTGACATCACCCAGCCGGTAGCTGGTGGAGCTCAGACTTGGCCCCAGGTCTGGATTCTCACTGGATTCAAGCTTCTTTTCCCAGGAGCTTCTGGGCCCCAGATAGCTCATGAATGCAGTGTGGGTTTGGGGGTCAGGGGCTGTATTTCTCCTGTGCCTGTTGTCTGCTCTGTGTTCCTGTGCGATTTATAATCTTCTGCATAGTCAGTGGACCAGTCAGCTGGGCTCAGCACTTAAACGTGAGCTTCTCTGAGAGCAGGGCTCCGCCTGCACGCAGAGCTGCTGGGAGCCCAGTGCTACCGCCCCCACCCCCCGATGGAAGACCCCTTCCCTCTAGCCAGCTGGCCTCACAAAGGTTCCGAGGAGGAGGCCTGATCGATTCGGTTTCTTTTTCCTTCCTCGGTGAGCAGATTCTATAACAGACTGTGGAAATTAAAAATAAGAGCCTGAAACTGTTAAAAAAAATTTTTTTTTAACCAAGTCACAAATGGGAAAGACGAGGCAACAGCAGGTTAAGGACATTTTGTGATGTAGCGTTTTTATCACTCGGCACTTTCCCGGCTGTAAATGTCACAGTGGATGGTCCTTGTGAACGGGAGGCAGTGCAGACGGTTTACACCTGCCTGTGAAGCTGCCGCTTAGCATTAGTTCACAGCGCGGGGGCATCGGTCCTGCTCTGATTCTCCTTCAGGGTTTCCATGTAAAAATCAGTTAATGAGGTAAAAGAAAAAAAGTTTAACAAATGTAAGGTATTTGTATGTTTATTTATAGAACTGTAAAGAAATTAACTGTAAAGCGAGTGGCCAAATGCTTTAGAGTAAAAGGACCAGGAAGGAAGGAAATTTTCTCCCCTTCCTTCCTTCCTTCCTTCCTGCCTTCCTGCCTTCTTGCCTTCCCTCCCTCCCTCTCTTCCTTCCTTCCTTTCCTTCCTTCCCTGTATGTTCTTCAAACTTTCTATAACAGTTGTATTTTTTTAAGTTTTTTTTTTTTTAGCTAATCTCTACACCGGACGTGGGTCTCGAACTCACAATTCCGAGATCAAGGGTCTCACGCTCCACCGACTGAGCCAGCCAGGTGCCCCTACAGTTGTATTACTTTTATAATGAGAAGAAATAAAGTTATATTAAAAAGAGGTGGAATACGATTATATTAAATGCAGTCAGACTGCCCCTGAGCCTTCACATCAAATGATAACCATGACGATCAAGGGCACTTTTGCTTGAGTACCTGCTACGTGCCAGATCTTCTGCTAACGTCTCCCATCATCCTGGCTCCTCAGAACTGCCCGCGGGTGGGAGCTGTCCCCCACCAGCCCAGGGAGTCGAGGCCCTGTGGCAGAGCTGGGGGCTGAACAGGGATGATTCTGGTTCTCAGATTTGTACTCTTTCCCTAATAGCTTCCTGCCTCTTCAAGGTGAACATTTTTCCTAAATACAATGGTCTTTGATGAGAACATCTTTATCTTGTTTACATAGAATTGGGAATGATTTCTGCAAACAGAATTTAGTAAAAGAAATATAAAAGTCATTTAGTTTTGTTTTTGTTTCTGTATTCATTTTGTTTACTTTATGACACTGTCCACAAGCAGCCAAACTAAGGATCAGCTCCATCACGTCAGAGCCCAGGACGCTCGGGCCCCCTTGTTCAAAAAGGATTCCGAATTTTACGATGGGGACTACAGAGCATCGGGCCTAGAGCAGGTGCCCCGGCCACAGGCCCCTGAAGCCTGCCCCCGACAAGGTCTGGACAGATTTCGGTGGAGTTACAGTGATATCTGCTCTGGGGACAAAGTGAGCACCAGACAAATGACTTCGAGCTTCAGGAATATACATAGTTCCTGATACATTTTCCAGTCCTAGAAATACAAAGTGAGGAGAGGAGTCATCAGGGAGGACTCCGGAGAAAACCCCCCCTCACCCCCCACAGGGAAGGGCTGGGCCCTTGCACAAGGAGCTTTCAGGTAGAGCAAAGGACACCTACTGCATGTTCTTGCGAAATGTCACACCTTCCTGCCCCCCTCCCCGACCGAGCCTTGATAGAATTTCCATGGCTTTGCTGGAGTGTGCGTAGCTGGCCAGCCTAGGTCTTGGAGAGAAATGAGGAAAAGCCAAAAGCCAGTGCTCATGCTTGCTCCAGTGAAGACGCGATGAGAAACTCCATTGCACCTACTTTGGGAAAGGATCTCGGGCTTCAGGGCAGGTGGATTTCCCCTCACCCCCAGAGGAGGACTGGGGGTGCTGGGGACAAACTGGCAGCCTACGCGTGTAAGTCGAGGACGATCTGCAGCTCGGAAGACCGGCTCCACGATCCCCCTGCAGCCAGCCCCGCGCACAGTGTGCCCACCTCCACCACCCCTGTATCCTCAGCCCCGTGTCAAGTTCTGGCAGTTTTCAGATGGATAGACAGCAGCACTGGGTGCCCTGGTGGCTGAAGCCCCTTCCATGAACAGTGTGTGGAAATGCACGACCAACCACGGCAAGGAGCACGGTGGAGAAGTCATCTGAAGGGCAAGATACCCACTGAACAGAGAGGCTCCGGCCCGGTAAGGCCCCATTCGCTTTCGCAGGACCACAGACAACATACTCCTCCCCCCGACCCTGCTATCTACAGCCCCCTTGCTCATTTTTCTTTACAAAAAATCCACCCCACTTCTTTCAGTTTTTCTTAGCCACTCTGGAGGAGCAGGCCTGGGACAGAATATTTTCTCCATAAGCATGTCTTGCAAGGAGGGCTGGACAGACCAACGGGTAAATGGGGCAGGTGCAGGGGCATCCCAAGGCTGGTAGGCAGCTGGCTGCTCTGTGCCCCTCAGCTCCTGTCCCAGTGCTCACAGGGCTCTCGAAGGGAGTGGGCTTGGCCAGCGCACAGGTTCCCAGGCCTGGGGCCACTCGGCTGCTTACCCCAGTCCAGATATGTCCCCAAGACCCTGCCCTGGGACGGTTCCAAGCCATGCAGAGCAAGAGGGCAGAAAATGGAGGGAGGCAGCCAAGAAGCTCCTGCGAAAAGCAGGTAGAGCTTCCAGGTCATGTCAAGGCCTTGCACACGAAACTTCGGCCTGAAGGGCAGGAACAGGGTCCTGCATCTGCTGCAGATGTGGACTGGGAGCAGGTGGGCCTCTCCCAGGTCCTCTCCTGGACACCACGGGTCCCAGCTGTCCCTCCATTCTCAGGACAGCAACACATGGTGGCTGCCCACAGTGGCTGACCCAAGCCCTTTGCTGAGGGGACAAGACGAGACAGAGCCTGGGGAGGGGGCTGCTGCTGTCCTGGGCACCCAGAATCAGTGTCACTCCCTTTCAGGAAGCATACTGGGCCTGTCTCTCCATGTGCTTGCCTCTCCCCAGATTTGCCCAAGGCACTTTGGAGTGGGTTATAGAACACACAGGTGCCAGAGCAGGGTGCCTAAGCAACGGGACCAGAGCAAGGGTACAGAGCCCCCTCCAGAGCTGAGGGGGGCTTGTTTACCCCTTAAGAAAAAACAACCCAAAACAGCTTCTGGGTGGAATTTCAGATTGTGGGATTTCTAAGTAGCCAGCCCCCTCTCCACCGTATTTCTTTCTTTCCTCCCCTCTCCGGGCCTGCTTTCCCTCTTTGTTGCCAAGCTCAGACGTCGCTGCTGAAACCGAGCCCAGCGCCCGCGAAGCCCGGAAACTTCCAGCTCCCCGACTAGGCGGAAAGTTGGGGTCGCAAGGCCGGGGTGACAACGGCGCCCCAAAGGCCGGGCGCGGCGGTGACCCGGGGCGCCGCCTTCGCGGCCTCGTTCCTCCTGGCCGCGCCGGGACCTCGGACAGTCCAAGGGCCGGACGTGAACTTGACCGCGGGGGCTCCCCGGGAGGACCTGGTAAGCGCGCCCGCTCTCCTGCCCCCGCCCCGCAGGGGCTCCGCGGCCGGCGGGGTCCGAGAGCGCGGCCGAGGGGTTCAGGGTCCGCGGCCGTGGGTGGGTCTAGGGGCCCGGGGGGTGGGGGGAGCGGGGCCCGAGTCTCCGTCCCAGAGGGGGCGCCGCCGCCGTGGCCGCCATAGGAGGCACCGCTGAGCCACGGCCCTCCCACGCCCCACGAAGTGTGCCCTCCCCGGCCTCCTCCCGAACAAAGCCTCGGGAAGTTCGGAAGGGAATCCTTCCCGACATGTTCCCTCCCCCGGGGCTGCTGGGTCTGGGCGGCGGCCATCCGGGCTCTTAAAGGGGAAAGAAGACCACTCTGGCTTTCTTCTCTCCTCTGCGTTCTTGCATGCTCCCCCTTTGGCTGAGGGAAGAAGGGCGGGGGGGGGGGGGGGGTCCACTCCACCTCTCAGGTGTTAACTCCCTCAGGCGGGGGCCTGCCCGGGGGCTCCACACTCAGATTAGGGCCTACCAAGGAGAGGGACCCCCAGCATTTCAGGGAGAGGCAGCCCCTGCAACAGGAGTGGGTCCTGGGGGTCCAGGTGGACACTGCTCCTGATCCACCCCACTTGCCTGAGCAGCTGCCCTGCCCCCATCCTGGGTGACCGTCCTGAGCAGGACCCCCAGCCACAACCTCCCGATCCGCTCTGCCTGGGGAGGCTGTGCCAGGGTAGCCGAAGTGCCAAGCCACCGTGGCGGGTCCTGGGTACACAACATGGCAGCTGTGGTCAGGGCCTGTGGAAGAGAGGGAGTCTGGGCCCTGTGGGACCTTGTCCCTGGGGAGGGGGGGGACACTGGTGTCTCCTCCACCCCCTTGCCTTTGCCCACAAGCCCAGGTCCAGCAGCCCCTCCAGCCCATTCCTCCACACCTGTCCTTTTGCGACAGACGGGCCTGTGAGTGTCCTGACCCCTGGGGGCCACCTGCAGGGTAGGGAATTAGAGCCTTGAAAATTTCAGAGTTCTCCCCTGGGTCTGGGCCTGGAGTTTGACTCAGTGCTCCCCAGCCATAGCAGGGACTGCGTGCGTGGCCTTGCTCTAGGCAGTGGCCAGGTCCCCAACCTTCTAGAGACCATCGCTAACCTCACCTCCATGCCCAGGGCTCCCGGAGCCCAAAGTACTCCGTGAGAGGCTGCAGGGGCAGTGGGTAGAGCGCTCATGCAGGAGTGAGAAGGCCTGGGCCAGCTGGGGATTGGGCAGGTCACCACCCTCAGTACCCGGGACATTCCAGCAGCGGCCTTGAATGGGCAGCCTGCAGGGTTCAGGCAGGCCACGTGGGGCACCGTGGGGAATTTTCAGGGACTGATGGAACAGAGACCCCAGGCCTGCCGTTCGCTGCCAAGAGGGTAAAGGCTTAGGGTTCCAGAGCTTCAGACTCTTTAGGAGAAGGAAATCCATATTTGTGCATGGGATGTCCAGAATTTGAAAATATCATGGGCTGAACCCAGCCTGTAGACCCCCCACTTTGCAACCCCTTGAACACATGAGCTACTTAGCGTTAAAAGGAGGCAGGAATCCTAGTGACCCCAGCCCCAGCCCAATCTCTGATGAGACATCTGGAGAACAGGGAGGAGAGGCAGTTTGCACCCCATTTACCCCACATCTCAGGGAAGTCCAGGCCTCCACATGCTGAGTGCTCCAGGCGACGGGGGCTGGCTTGCCTCTTTCAGATCAGATCTGCTTAATTGAGCTGGTTTGAAGTTAAAATCTCCCTGTAAACCAGGTAACAGAATTGCACCGTCCCCAGATCCTCTGAGGAGCCTCTGTGCCCACTCAGGCTGTGCCCACAAAGTTCGGTGTGCAGCAAAGCTGCGGAAGCACGCAGAAGGCGAACTTGAACTTGAACTTTCTTCCTGTCTCAGGCGGTAGAGCCACCTCCAGGTATGAAAACCTGGGTCTGTTGCTGCCCAGAAGGGCCGGCTGCAGAAAGCCAGGCCTGCGCCCAAACCCCAGCACTGCCTTGTGGTGCGTGGAGGCGCTGGGAGACTGACCTAGTCTCCCCTATATTCAGCTTCCTTCCCTGTGCCTACAGCCCTGTGCTGAGCCCTGGGGATCAAGAGGTGGGTCTGACACAGGCCGTAATTTGAGAAGCTGCCGGCTGCCCTGTGCAATTTTAACACCAGGGTGAGGTTCTCTGGGCTAACTCCCCATCCAGAGAAGATGTTTCCTGCACAGTGCTCCTGCTGGCGGCCATGCAGTCTTTGTTGAATGCCTCCAGAGATGAGCAGCTCACCACCTCTCTGGTGGTGTTTCTTGTAGGTATCCCTGAACTTTACCGTTAGGACCAGATGGAGGACAGGCCTATGGCAGTGGCTCTGGGTCCAAGGTACCTGGTTTTACCGGGGAAAATACACACCTGGTAAGAAGGTCCTAAAAAGATTGGTGAGGTGCTAATTTTAGTCTCCAGAAGAAGGGATGAACGCGTGTCTCCCACTTCTGCCAACAGCCTAGGTAGCAAGGAGAAGGCGAAGAGAAAGAGTCACTGCGTGGGAAATTAAACAAACATTGTACAGAAGGCTGGCCGCCTCACTCAGGAAACTGGAGAGCAAAGTCGAGGCATCCAGAGGCCTCGGGTTTCTTTGCCAGGATTGGCTGCATAATTCGTAGAGCACGGTGCAGAATTAAAACGTGGGGCCCTTATTCAAAATGATTGAGAATTTCAACATGGTGACCACATAGCATTAAGCTAAGTGTGGGCGCCTCTGGGCACAGGGCCTTCCCGAGCGCCGGCCCTTCGCCGCAGGTAGGTCACAAACGCACGAGGCTGGCCGAGCTCCTGGCGAGTGCTTAAGCTGCGTGCCGAGGTGCGGGGGGACCACAGGCAGCTCCCTCGAAGGAGCATGACTCCTCTCCCGCATTGATTCGCTTTTCCATCACTGATGTTACATGCTAATTTTAGAACACTTTGGATCCTCACAAAAGAAGAAAAATATTTTCAATCACCTGTGAAACCACACTCAGAAATAGCTGGTGGGAGCACTTTACCCATCTTCCAACTTTGATGTTTTGAAACAAAATCAGCATCTGAGCTTCTTATTAGAGTATGTATCATTTTATCTTCTGTTTGTTTCACTAAATATTTTATCACCCCTCCTTCCTAAGTCAGAAGATACTATTCTGCCAGTTGATTTTTAATGGCTACTATTCCACTGGACACAGCTCTTTAACAACCCTTGTTATCGGACACAGGTAATTCCCGGCTCTCTCTGTTACAAACAGCACTTCGAGGAACGCCCGTGTGCACAATTCTGCACCCTTCCAAGGGGAGTGAAGACTCTTAGGTTCCAGAAGGCTCTTGGGGTCTCTCTGAAATGCCACCTCGGCCAGGGCCTGAGCCCCCTGCCCCCCCTCCCCCGCAGTCCTGAGGGGCTAGCCCTGCCTGGCATCTTAGTTGTTCTTTTCAGAGAAAACCCAGTCCCCTCCCGCAGCCAACTTGCCTCGGCAGCACTGAGCCCCCACTGCACGTGCAGCGCCAACTGATCGCCTTCACAGCCCCCTTCACAGATGAGGACCCTGGGCCCGGCGAACAGAGGCACTGGCCCAAGGACTTCCTGCCTGATGTGTTGTGAGAAGGACACGTTGATGATAACGAAGCAGAAGATGGTCCCTCCTCCCACCGAACTGTGGACAGGATCTCAGGATCTGGGCTGTCTTAGTCACAAAGGCTGGGGATGGAATAATATGCTTAGCATGGTACCTGCTCTTGGGCAACGCTCAAGAAATGGTGGAGAAGCAGGAAGAACAGGAGGAGGGGGTTGGGGATGGGGAGGAAGAAGAGCAGTCAGGAGGTGAGGTTAGAGCCCCCTTAGGACAAGAGGGCTCTGCAGGGCACCTGACTGAAGCCTCCTGAGAGTGGCGAGGAGGTGTACCTACCCCAGCCCAGCACTCCCCACCGCCGATGGGCAACGTGTGTGGAGGGACTACGTAGGCAGGCTGCACCCCCGGTCTCCTTCAGAGGCATCTGGACATGTGGGGGGGGGGGGGGCGTGTATTGGTTTACTGCTGCCATAGGAAAGTTCCCTGATTTAGTGGCTCACATGGTGCGAGTTCAGGATCCTGCAGTGGTGGAGGCTGGGAGTCTGAAATGATTCACGGGGCTAAAGTCAAGGTGTTGGCAGGACTGGTTCCTCCTGGAGACTCCTGGGGAGAATCCTTTTCTTGGCCTTTTCCAGCTTCTTAGAGGCACATTCCTTGGCTTGTGGCCCCTTCCTCCATCTTCAAAGAGAGACATTACATCTCTCTTTCTCTGACCACAGCTGGGCCAGGGTCTCCATTTTTAAAGGCTTACATCATTAGATTGGACCTAAGTGGATAATCCAGGATGCTGTCCCAGCCCTAGGCCCTTAACTTCATCCACCTGCAATGTGGATTTGGACAGTTCTGGGTTTGTTGCTGGGCTGAGCAAATTCCTGTCGGAGGCCCTGCTGGCCCCACCCTTTGCCTACCGTAAGGACAGAGGTTCTGGGAGCTCAGGCAGGTTCTCTGCTCAACCTGGAGCTGCTTTTCCTCACCCAACCCCATAGAGCAGGCAGAGTGGGCACCATTATCCCTATTTTACAGGTGGGCAAACTGAGACCCAGAGAGGCTGTACAACTTGCTTAAGGCCATACAGCTGGCAAGGGGCAGGGCTGACCCTGGGTAATGGCCAGACCCTGAATCCAGGGCTCCACGGTGGCTGCCCCCTGCCTCTAGGAATACAGACTTCCAGAGGGTTCTCACTTAACCACAGCCCTTGATTCTTTCCAGAAGGGTGGCGGGCCTTCTTGTCCCTTTCCCAGAACAGGCAGGCTGCTCTTGGGGACAGAAAGGCCGCAGGGCAGCCCTTGGCAGGGGGGTTGTGTGAGTGTGGAGGGATCTAGGAACCTCCCGGGCGGCAGGGCCTCATTGCAGCTTGTGTGTTGGTAGGGTCAAGGTGTGGATGGCCAAGGACAGGTCTGTCTGTCCTGGCCGGAAGGGCTGCAGCTCTTCCTGGTCCCACCGAGGGCCTTGGGGACGTCGCTTTCCCCCGCACCAGCACAAGGCGTTGACCCAAGCAACGCAAACTTGCTCTGAGGAAGGCCATGAGGAAGAGAATGTTCCCGGGGCAGTGTCTGAAGCTGGGGTGGCACTCGATACACAAAGGCAGGCAGGGTGCGCCCCCCAAGGCTGGGACTGTGCAGAGGGCACGGGTGGCGTTCCCTCCAGGCCATCTGCTGCAGCCCATCCCGCCCGGGCCTGGGCCTGGCATGGCAGGAGTTAAGCTGCCGCGGGCACCTTGGCACACAGAGCTGCCCAGAATGTCCGGCTCCCCACCCCCACAGCTTTTCTTCCTTTTTGCCTTTTTCCTTCTTAATTAATCATACGCTGCTGCCCAATTTAAATATGGAAATGCCCAGGCCCCAGCGATGCAATTATTCCTGAGGCCAGGCCGGCTGTCCGGCCCCGGGCCGTGGGGAGCATCGCGGCATCGCCTCCTTTCTGGTGTGTGTGAAATTATGTGCACAAAAGGCGTCTCCTTATCTGAGTGTGTGAACTAAATAAATAAATAAGGGCTTTTGTTTGTTCGCCGGCTCCTGCACATGACTGTTTTGACTAAACCGCCCGTGTTGTCTGTGCCTTTATGGGACTCAGGAGAGGGGCCGGGGGCGGGGGGTGCGGCCGCCGGGCATCTGGGCCTCTCCCTCCCCGGGCACCGCCAGAGCCCGCACCCCTCCCCGCACACACCCTGGCCGGAAAGTTCCCCTGCCCGGGCCGGGCTCCCAGGCAGCTGGCACCGTGCCAGGCTCGCCGCCGAGCGCGGGCAGCGGGGTGGGGCGAGCGGAGGCGGCGCCGAGGACGTGGCCGGGCGCCCCGGGCGCGAGCCGGACCGAGGCCCGGAAGGTGAGGGCACCCCGGGTGGGCGCAGGGTGGGCACTGGGCGGCGGCAGGCGGGGCGGCGGGTCCGAGTGGGCCGGAGGAGGGGGTGGGGTGGGGTGGGGTGGGGTGGAGAGCGGCAGGGGGTGGGGGTGGCGGGGAGGCGGGGGCACAAAGCCGGGCAGTGCCAGGCGCCGCCGCCACCACCACCACCGCCGCCGCCCCGGCCTCCCTCCCTCCCTCCGGGGCCGGGCTCCGCGGGGAGGCCGCGCGTGCATGGGGCCCGGGCAGGCCGTGGCCGTGGCTGGAGGAAGGCCGCGGGAGCGAGGCGGGGCCCGGGGCTGTCAAGGAGAAAAACATCCCAAGGCCTGCAAATTGCTGCTCTCAGCTTTTTTTTTTTTTTTTTTTTCCTCCTCCTGCTTGGGAGGGGAAAAAAAAAGCAGCGCTTCCTCTGGAGGCGGATGCAAAAAGGATGCAGACTTTTAACCATCTCCTGCACCCAGGCCTTCCTCAGCAGCGTCCAGGTCCAGGCCTGGCACCGGGGCATTGAGGGAGGGTGGAATGTGAGGGCGCCAGATGCCTTTTTCTGGGAGATGCAGGAAAGCCAGGCCCCCTGGGCATCCCCGGCCAGAAGCTGGGCCCGGTGTGCGGGCGTGAGGACTGGAGGTCATGGGGCACGTGGTGGGCCGCGTGGGCAGGCATGGCGGCCTGGGGTGCCAACGTCATCTGTGCTTGGTGGCTTTGTCTCTTGGTGTTGAGCAGGGTGCCCGCGCACATCGCTGGGGCATCATGCCTTGGTCCTCCCTGACTTGGGGCCTTCTGCCATTCTGGGATCCTGGACCTTCCTCATGACCAATTTTTGTGTTTAAAAAATAATACGGAAAGTTTTCTGGTGTCTGGTGGGGGCTTCACCCACCGTCAGTTGAGGGCGGGACTTAAGGAACAAATTCTAGAGTGAGGGAGGTGGTCTGGTCCTTGGAGGAACAGCAGGCTAGCTCCCAGTGCAGAAGGAGAGGCCCATGCACCTCAGGGTGAGGACGCTATGTGGGGAACAGTCGCAGGAGCGTGGTGGGCTGGTGGTCCCAGGAGGCACAGTGCCTGCCTAGGACCCATGAATATGTTTTAATTGTAACGTCTTTTAAAATCAGAAGACAACAATGACTCTAATAATAATGAATATATAGTGATGAATTCAGTCTGGATTATATTCATCTTTATACCAAAGCAGTCATAAAATATCATGTTTATTAAGTACGGAGGAAGGGGCCATGAAAGCAAAGATGTCGGGGGCCATGAAAGTCATAATGGGGCCCTAGGTTGGTCCAGTCTGTCCCGGGACAAAGGGTCAAATGTCTGGCTCCAGGGAGGCCTTTGGGGGCCTTTGGGGTGCCTTGTGAATCAGGCACCGGGTTGACGCAGCCAGCTGTGAAGAGGATCCAGGCCCTTCGTGTGTGCGTGTGTGTGTGCGCGTGTGTGTGTGTTCCTCTGCACACGTGTGTGTTCTATAAAGGATTCTCAGGCACATGAGTGTGTGAGACTCACTTCTGGAGACAGGTGAACACAAGACTGAGGTCAGGTGTGGTCATGAGAGCCTGGTACGTCCAACGCTTGGGTTAGGGGTGGTCACTGGGCCGGGAGCCACAGTGGTATCTCTCAGCCATTGTTTTCCTGAGAGGGAGCAGGCTTCTACGAGGCCCATTCCCAGCCTAGCCCAGCCCTGCGCAGTAGACACGTAACGTGAGCTGCAAACGGAGCTACATCTGTAATTTGACATGTTTGAGCAGCCACATTTTTTAAAAAGTGGAAACAAGCAGGTGAAATTCACTCTAAAAAAAGAAAATGTATTTTATCGAATATATATCCGAAGTAGTATATTTCAGTGTTGAAATTAATATGAAATTATTAATGAGGTTTTTTTCTTTTTTTATATATATATACTGATATGTCTTTGAAATCCAGAGTGTATTTTTCACATTCATCTCAGTTTGGACGGACTCCCTGAGTTTCAAAGGCTTAGTAGCTACACGTGGCCTTACGATGTGCTATATTGGCCAACGCAGGTTTAGCAGGTCCCCATGCCCCCTCACCCCAGAGTTGGGGAGACTGGTTTTTCTGCTTCTTTTTTTTTTGCGGGTGGCCCTTCTTGGCCAGGGTCAAGGACGCTTGCAGTGGTGAGTCAGGCCCCCAGCATCCCCTAGAGCTGAAAGAATGGGTGTTGGGGCTGCAAGCTTCCAGGATGAGGGGGGACTGCTGGAAAGGGTTTCTTCGGCCGTGCTCCCAGACGCCAGGGGGACGGTACAAAGGGCTGGCTTCAGGGTACAATAGTGGGGCGGTTAGTCACAGTGCCGGGCAGCGGGCAGGCACACAGAGCTCCCTGTGTCTGCGCCTGGCCCGGCTGGGCCCTGCAGCCCGGTTTCCCCTGCTGGTTTCCCAGCTCTGCCCGTGGCCTTTTGTTTGCACCCCTCCCGACTCCCCGATTAACCCCCTGCTACCCGTTGCCTACCTGGCCGCCCAGCTGGGGCATCCTGACTAAGCTCTGGTTTCCATCAGCCAGCCTGGCCAGAGGCAAGCTCCTTCTAGAAGCAGAGCTTGGGCCTGCATGATTTCATTGGCATCTCTTGGGAGAGAGGTGTCGGAACAGCTCCGTCACTGTGGTTCCGCAGCATTTCAGGAGAGGTTGTCGTCCAAGCTGGATAGCCGTATGTGTGTGCCGGCTCCCCACCTAAAGATACAGTCAGCATTTGAGAGTATTTCCCATGCAAGGGCTGTGCATCGCTGGAAACAATGAAAAGCCAAAACTGTGAAAAATTAAGGAGTGGCCCGGAAGCGGGCGCCTGCACCGTACATCTTAAAGTGAACAGACTGATATAAATATTTTAATCCTGCGCATAGATGATGGATAAGATAAAATAAATTAGTCATGTCCCAGCCCTGTCTGGGGGACCCTCGGGAAGCAGGACTTCTGTCAGCCTTTGTGCCTTGGTGGTTATAACCGAAATCTCACTCCTAGGTTGCAATCTTCACGGCTCCAAGATGGAATTAGCTGTTTGTTGTGATTTGACAGTTAAATTATTAACACGTGGAGAAGGTAACTGCCCTCCAAAAGGTAGAGAGCACGGCAAACAGTCTCTCTCTTTTTAATTAAAAATTATCTGTGCAGAGATTCTGCCTGTTGGATTTTCTTTGCTAAATTAAAGCGGCATGTGTTTTTATTTTAGAAGGCAGGGATGGTTTGCTGTGCCCTGTGTGAGGAGAAGTGAAAGAAAGGGTCTTTTGAAAATGTGCCCATCTACTTACAGCTTAAAAATTCCAAGTGCCAGACGTTTTCCTTGGAGGAAATAAAGGTCTCCGATTTATTCCTCTTACCTGTTGATTATGTTTTATAATTATTTGTTTTAAATAATTTAATCCTTGTCTGAAGCTGGAGGTGTCTTGGGAACGTAAAAAGCCTAGGTCTGTTGACACCTCTGTGTTAAAAATCACCCAATGCCCAATCCGGGTCCAGTCCACTCTCCGGATGGCACACGGGTCCACGCACTGTGGCTCATCCCACCGCTGCCTTCTGAAAACAAGTGATGGAAGACATATGTTCAGCTCACATCATTTTGTTCTGATTTATTTTAAACCAGTTAAGATGATTTTAGCACAAAGAGTGGTATATCTTACTTGCTTTCCGAGAGCCATTGGATTTTCAAGCTGGAGTACAAATTTTTTTTTCCCCCAAAATCCAAATTTAGCAATTGCCTTTTAGAGTAGAAGACAGCATGTTGGTTCGCCTTTTAACTCGCTGTGAAAGAAAGAGACTTAAGATCAAATACATTGGATTCGTAGACTTGTTCCCATCTGTTGTTATCAAGGGGCTGGAAATGGCCCCCTTTTAAAAAATAAGATAGGAAAAGGCGTGTTCCCACCCAGGGCATCATGAGCTCTTCTGGGGTGGACTCCAGCCCCAGAGGTTCCACAGACATGTACGTGAGTCATCATCCTACGCATGTGTTTTCCCTTCCCAGGGGGAGTGTGGCATTCGGTTCTAACATCTCCCTTTGACAAAGACAGTCCGTGCCCGGCGGAGGCACCCGCGCACCTCCGCCGGCCACGTCCCAGTGCAGCCCATCCCTCTCAAGTGATAAACAGACTCTGTGCAAATACCAGTATTTTAACACAAACCCAAGAAAATCTTCACTAATTGCAGTTCCGCCCTGGCCACTGGCACCACCTCCAGTAACGGAAAAAAAAATTTTTTTTGGAATAACGGGAAACACAGCCGATCCCCGGGGAGAATGTGTCCCGCGCAGAAAGGTACCGGAACGAGGTGTGGCAAGTGCTGTGGGCACATGGGAGACTCCAAGCCTCTGTTCCCGTCCTGGGGCTCATCACGTCTTCAAGCCTGTTTCCCAGACTTAAAAGGAGAAGAATAGTGTCTGTCCGAGCCCACGGTCAAGGGCTGTTGCAGAACTACTATAACAGCAGCGAATATTTGCACGGCAAACCTGCCCAGTTTCATTTTCTGTTTCAAAGTGTTTTTCTAAAGGGTAAAGGGCTGGAGCCCCGTGAATGGCTGTTATCATCTTAGTAACTTCTCCGGCAATGAAGGATTATTACTGTTTATGTTAAACTCATACCTATTTAAGAGTAATTCGTTTCATTCTGGTAACGAATTAGATCTACTTGACTTGTAACAAACACAGTGTTATCAGTAATACGATCCTCTTCTGCGTATGCAAGCAATATACACTCATCACAGAAAACTTGGAAAATACAGAAAAAGGCACGTAAGGGAAAAATTGTTCATCCTTGTCCCCACTGAAGCTCGGTCACATTTCCAGGATTTCCTTCCAGGCTTTCTTCGCTGCTGCCGTGTCAATTCTTGTAGGCACCTATTTTCGGAATAACTCGGTGACTTCTCTGCTGTGGCCTCGAGTCCTCTTTATGCTGCTGTTCTTCAGGGGCAACTCTTCCCTGGCCTACGGGCTGCCTCCTTCAGGCAGGCCCCCGTGCAGACCCCGGTGTTCAGGGAGAAGACCTCAGGCTCCATGGCCCCCAGCGTTCCTCCCCCACTGTTCTGGGAGCCAAGTCAGGGCAGGCCAGACAGACGGCCAATACGGCCCCCATGGCAGAGCCGCGGCTGACTCAGGGTGTCGGCGGAAAGGGGCGAGTGGCCTAAGACGCGGCCCCTTGCAAGGCCCAGGCCGCAGAGATGGGGGAGAGCTGGGCTAGGCGGTTCCCCGTGCAGGACAGGGCAGGGGGGCGGAAGGAAAGCAGCAACCAGGGGGAACGGGTGAAAGAGCAGGCCTGAGTCCTGGATTCTCGGCAAAGAAAGCCGCTGGAGCCAAATCACTCCTTAGACGCGCAAAGTTTCGTCAAAACTATTGAGATAATGTTTCCAAGGTGTTCAGCTTTATGGTCCTGACTTAAACCCACCACGCGGTGGGGGGTTCGTGCCAAGTAGCTGGGTAGGCAGAAATAGGCCAGCACTTTAGTGCAAGGGCACCATTGCCAAACGCCGTGTCGCAATCAGTTATGTGCCTCGGCTGGTCCCGCAAATCCGTCAGGCCTCCGGAGAGGGAACAAACTGATTCCCATATTGCTTTCTGGGGTAACTGTGATCCGGAGGGAATTCTAGGCTTTCCAAGTTCATTTCTGATAGGATAAGTGGAGTCTACGGGGTCGGCCTTAACCCCCCTTAGAAGAAGGCACCCTTCAACACCCTAACAGCAGAGCATTAGAGATTTATTCATAACCGACCTTGCAGACAGACTTCGCGGGCATGGCCACTGGTGGTCGTGTTAGTTACAACAGAGAAATATTAGCAAGAAATGAAATTTGGAATAATAGGGAACGGTGGCGTAAATTATCACGTAACAAAATAAGGCAATAGTGTGTCCCTGTTAAAATGCTGTTGACAAAGAGCTTGTAAGGCATGGGGACGAATGGATACAACATTTTGCAAACAGTAAATATGTATGTAAATGATGTAATTGTATGTACATGTTTACTGTTGGGAAGAAAGTACAATAGAATATTCTTTCTGAATAATGGCATGTCAGTGAATTTTCCTTTTTCCTTTTTCCATGTATTTTATACTTGAATTATTTATATTTTATGCTTACTACTTAAATGATCTCTATCTTAAATATCTATCTTTAAATTACTCAGGCTTTAGACCTTGCTGTCCCTTCTCTAAACACACAGTATTTTTATAAGCAGAAAATAAATAATTTTTAAAGGCTTGTGAGTAGAAATATAGACAAATGGCATATTTTCCTTCAGTAGTTGTGAATAGATGGCATGTAGCAGAAATATTCGTTAGACCAACAAATACGTATAGTAAGTAAATACTATTCGTTTCTTATAAAAGATTTATACCTTGATAGCTTATTAATCAAACACTACATGCGTTTGCTAACCAAACATGTATACTTGCACAACCAGGGCATAAAAATCTCAATTCAGATTTTGTGTGAACTTACGGAGAAATATTTTTGCCCCCGTAGCAAAAGCATCAGGAAGGGAAAAAAGGCATTCTTGTTCTTCTTAGATACTTGGTCCGACACTTGGTCTAACCACCTATGCTTAGACCCTGTGCTTGATTGGGGGGTTGTGCTTTCTGCTTCTACTGCTTGGCAATTTAAAAGTTTCTTCAAGTTCCTATCTGGAGAAGCATATAGATTTTGGATTCATAACGCCAGATGATAAACTGCGGTCTTTGCGTGGAAATCTTGGTTTATTTATACTCATTGTTTGTCTTTGAAAAAAGAAAGAAAACACTTTTCTTTCGCCGGCTGTACTTTGCAGGACTTCCATATCTCAAAATATTATTCTGCAATCTTAAGACACCTGCTGATTGGCAGCTGGAGAGACAGGGGAGCATCTCTTGTGTCAAGACACCAGGGGAGGATTTTCTTTTTTAACCACAATGCTACAGGATTTTGTGATGTGGAAAAATCAGTCCACGTTTCCATTTAAAATACCTTAGCCTTCAAGCAAGTGTCATTTCCCCCCGTAAAATGAATTCTCAGGACCAGCAGTGCTGGGAAGGGTAGAATCTTTAAAACGCAGGGGTCTGGAAAGTAACGCAATGCCCACCCCGCCCCCCCCCCCCCCGTCGGCTTAAAAGGTCCTGTGGGGCGCGCTCAGAGGGACTCGGCTACTCTGCTCCCGCTGCCACGTGGCGCAGGTGAACCTAGACCTGCAGGGACCGCGAAGACCCGAGGACCCGCCAGCCTTCCCCAGAGTCCCCCTCCAGGCCCCGGGCCCGCCCTCCGCCCTCCGCCCGCTTTCCTGGCCCCCGCCCCCCGTCAGGGCCTGGCGGGCGCAGCCTCAGTTTCCCCGGCTGCCTCTGCGGGTGGGGACGCCGGCGGGAAGGGGTCTGCACGCGGTAGGCCCGGCCGGCCCGGGAGGCGCCCGGCTGGGAGGTCCCGCCGGCCTCTGGGGCGCGACCCTCTAATCCGCTTTAGTCAATATATTGTGCGCTTTACTTCGGCAAAGTAAACAGGGCGGGCGAACAAAGCGGCGGCCGCCCGGCCCGCGACTCCCTGACCCCGGGGTCGCGCCCTTTGTTCGCCCTCAGTGGGGCCGCCCCACCGCCCGCCGCGGCTAATTGGGGCGCGTGCCGCCGCCGCCGCCGCCGCCGCCGCCGCCGCGGACCCCGGGCCCCTGGCTCGGACCCGGAGGCGGAGGTGGACCCCAGACCACGGCCCCTGGCTGGGACCTGGACCCAGACCCAGACGCGGACCCGGAGGAGGACCCCAGACCCCGGGTCCCCGGCGCGCGGACTCAGACCCCGGACCCTGGCTTGGCCTGGAACTCGGACCCAGACCCGGACGCGGACTGAGACCCTGACCCCGGACCCCAGGTCGGCTCAGGACTCGGACTCGGACCCGGGACCCCCGGCTTGGACTCGTATCTCTGCCCTCCGCAGCCCCGGCCGCGGCCTCCGACTCAGACTCCAGGACTCAGTTCGGACCCCGGACCCCGCCCTGCCGCGCTGCGGACCCCAGGTCGACCCGGCCGCAGCCTCAGACTTGAGGCTCTGCTCCGCGCGGGATGCGGGCCCCAGGCCCCAGGCCGCAGACCGCTGCCGCCCGGGCCCGCCCATGCCCGTGCGGACCGGGCCCGCCGTCCTGAGCTGCGAGCCCGGGGGCTGCCTGGTGGAGGCGCTCGCGGGCCTCTCCAAGCCACCACCAGAGTTGGTGCGGGCACCGTCGTGTCCCCGTGCCCAGCCCGGACTCTGGCTCCCGGGGCTGCATGAGACTAGCCCCGGGTGGCTGATGAGCCTGGTCCGCGGACAGACCCTAGGCGGCCACCACGGCCCCGCGGGAAGGGCCTCAGCACCCCAACACGAGACACCTCTAGGCAGGGCCCTTTAGGCTAGGTGGAGGTGCAGAGAGGAAAGGTTTACTGTGCCTTGTTTTTCTTTCTTGCTCTTTTTATTTCTGCTGGGAATCCGGCAGATGGGAAAGAAAAGAAGATCCAGGGAAGCAGAATTCCGAGTTCCATGTGAGGGAAAATAGGAACCTCCAGACCCTTCTCTGGCTGGTGGGCTCTGTCCCCCACCAGGCCTCGCAGCCTCGGTGGAGACTGCGGGTAGCTCTAGGTAAGGCTGGGGGCGCGGGGGTGTTAGTAAGGCAGCTGATGCTGAGGCCGGGCCTTAGCCATTCTATGTCTTCTCTGTTCTTTGTTCTTCCCTCAAATTCTAGACAAAGTTGTACTTTTTATCCCCCAAAGATTTTGAGACGTAGTTCCTTGTAACTTTTTTTTTTTTGAGATTTTTGTCGTTGTTTTTTTTTTTTTTTTAAAGCACTTTCTCCTGTAGTGAGGTGCAGAAAGGAAAGAGGAAGGCGTCTTGGGAGGCTCTGCCTTTGAAGAGGAGCAGAGTGGCCTCTAGTTCTTGCTTATGATGAATGAGGCCCACTCCTCATTCATCTCATACTTGCATTTGCTTGGCTTTGCTAGGGAGACTCTTTAAAATATTACGCTTGTTTCTGAGCTTTTTGTTTGTGGGGTGGAACGTTCTAACTTGGAATTTGTCTTCAGGAAGATTTGGTGTCCTAGAGTTGCGGGCCATGCCTTGCTGTTGTGAGGATGCAGCTGACGTGGGGTGGGGCCATGCCTTGCTGTTGTGAGGACGCAGCTGACGTGGGTGCCCTGCATGCATGTGAGCTGGGACTGGGAGCGAGGCAGGGGCTAAGTACGTTTCTATATGTGGGCAGGTCTCTGCCGGAAAGGGAAGCCCCCTGGAGACATGCCCTGCTAGGCCCACCTTCCCTAGTACTATTTCCTAAAGAACCCAGTTTCCTCTTTCTTTATCCCCTTCCTCCTTGTCGGTCCCCCACCACTGCAGCACGCACCTGTCCTTTCTCTGTTCTCAGGAGCAATAAGTTCATCTGAACAGTGTATGTGTGCCCCTGCAGAATACTGATGTCTAGGCCCGGGCCCCTGGCCACCACTCCTGGAGAGAATTGCCACAGTGAGCCTCTCTGCAGGCAGCCAGGCATCAGTGCTCCTTGCTGATGTGAGACTTGGAGATTTTCCTGGTCACCTGCTTGGCCTTTTATATCAAAACGACTGGCATGGGCCTGCCAGGTTCACAGAGGGCAGAAAGCAAGGGGAAGGCTCAGTGGGGCTCCGAGGCACCCTGGCTGCATGGCTGGGGAGACCCTGCTGTCAGGATGCTGCCCCCCTCTGCCCCCCCCCCCCCGCCAGCAGAAAGGGTGGTGGGCAGAGAGCATCACAACCCCTGAGCTCAGGTGAGGCTACTTTGTTACAAGAACTCTGGCAGGCCCAGCGGCAAACCTTGCATCTGCGATTTTACACCAGAGGTAGACTCATCCCAGCCCAGATTTGAGGGGGAGATCAGGATGCACCTGGCTGGGAAGGGTGGACGCCTCAGATGACCGAATCTGGCTGCAGGGGTGGGGGATCACCAAAGCTGGCCAGCTTAAGGCAGTTCTGGGACCCAGATTTCAATGGGGCTCTGTTTTTCCTGGGAACTGTTCTTACCTATAAAATAAGCCTATGTGTGTATGAGTAGGAAGAGGTGGGTGGTGATGTTTAAGAAAAAAGAAAGAAAGTCAAAATAACAAAGTGGCAGGTGTGCCTTAGGGTCCCAGATCTGTGCGGTATCAGGCCAAGTCACTGTTCCACCCGCTTGGGCCTCAGGTTCCCTGACCTATAGGGAGGTATGATAATTTTTGTTTTGTCTTCCTCTTGGGTTGCAAGGATTTCATGAGACAGAGACAGGGGAGAACACTGTGTAAATTATGAAGCGCTTGCTGTACACACCCGAGGTGCTATCCTTATTAGCGTAGGAAAAGCCCTCTACTTATAGTAGCTAGCTATATACCTAGCTCTTTCGTGATTGAAATTCCTAGCAACTCCTGTGGTGCCTGGCCCGGACTTCAGGCTCCGGCTGTTTCTGTTGACCTGAACGATATCGAAACCCTCTGCATTAGCCCTAAGAAGGACGTGTGGGCCAAGCATGGTGAGAAATTGAGCAAGATAAAGAACGTCCCCGTCCCCTCAAGGCCTCTGGACAAGACACCAAGATGGCCCCCAATTTGGGGGATTGGATTTGACAGTCTGGAGACCCTCCTCCTTCTGACACGGGCGCCCGGGAGCCCTGAGTGTTGATCCCAAAGTTCAAGCCCAGACTCCGCCTGCAGCCGTGCCCAGCCTGGCTAGGGTGAGGG
Source organism: Zalophus californianus (assembly GCF_009762305.2). Classification (NCBI taxonomy): domain Eukaryota; kingdom Metazoa; phylum Chordata; class Mammalia; order Carnivora; family Otariidae; genus Zalophus; species Zalophus californianus. The sequence continues at coordinate 3,904,757 of NC_045603.1, read as the reverse complement.
TCTGCGGGGCCTAAACCGCAGCCCAGCCCACGAAACGTGACCTTCTCTCAGAGGGATCCGCCCCCCCCCCCCCCCCCCCGTGGCTCCCAGAGCTGCCGGTGCAGAGAGCACACCTCAACCCCAGCCCTTTGCCTCACTCCCCAGTGCCGGCCTTGCCGCTTTTGTCCGAATGACAAAGAATGAGGTCAACTTGGATTGCCATCCACAAATCACAATTTATTCCAGGCAAAGACTTTACTGTATCTGAGATCGGTCCTTGTTATCTACAGCAGGTTATGTTTTCACTGGCTTTGGGTTTTTGCACATGTGTAATGAAAAAGGAAGTGGCCCAAAGTGAATGCGGGGACGGCTGGCCCGTTGCCTGGTTTAGGGGCTCTCCAGCAGGACCTCAAATCAGCTCCAAGCTGTAGGGTGGCAAAACTTGTATTCCTACATACACATATACACACGCGTGTACACAGACACACACACGGAGGCAATTGCGTGCACATGTGCGCGCACACACGTATCCCAGGATATCCTCGTGTTGTTAACATTTAATGTTCTAATTTTAAATTTTGAGGCACCAACTGGCTGTCTTAAGAGGCTCATTCAGCCTGTCTGCCTTGGAGCTATTTTATTTACAAGTCTTCGCGTGGCGTCAAAGGGCTCTGTGTTTCTTGCAGACCATGTTCGGGTGGTTGAGTGTTTTGGTTTTTGGCCACAGCTGGTTAGTTTTTCCGAATCTGTAGATCCAGGTGTGCGGTGAGAAGTTTTTTTTTTTTTTTTTGCAGCGAGAGAAGTTTCCCAGTGAGCCCTGGAGCCCTCCTAGAAGTTTCCAGTGTTCTACGTGTGAGAGACTGTCAATTTCGGGTTGTCAGTGTGCGGGAAGGTGGCGATAGTCACTCCCCCCAGACAAGAAGATGCAAAAGGGGCCACCTTGGATCGCATAGCAAATTTAGAATACAGAGTTGACAAACTGGTTAACGGAAAGATACTAGCGAAGTATCTTTCCATAGCACGAGCCCTGGGAGCCTTGTGGAGAACCAAGCCTGTGCACATCTCTCCTTATTTTGAAATAGATTCTTAAAATACAGGTTCCTCGTGTAAAAATTATGTTGACTCATATTTTCAAGATCCATGCCACCCCTTACCTGATTGCTTACATTACCAGTTTCTTTTGGTTAAGAGAAATGAACTTCGTGTCCTTTTAATATTAGGAATTACACCAAAAGTTGCTCTATAAATAGCAAGAAACAAAACAGAACAAAAGCATCGGCTTTCTTTTTGAGTATTTTTTCTTTGCAGCCATTAAATATTATCTTGTCCTGCAGTGATAAATTTAGCTAAAACATTTCTTGACTTTTTGTAGAAAGGGCATATATGAAAAATTCAGCTTTAACCTTGTCTTTGTGTTAACCAGACCTAAAAGCTGTGATATTTAGACACATTCAGGAAAATGAAACTGTCGTTATATATAAAGAAAATTACTTGCCTGTGTGGTGTGAAATCATATTAGATTTTAAGAAAATAAAATGGGAGTCTTTCAGTAAGACCACCATGGTCAAATTTGAAACAACTTGAAATTGTCCTCTCAAAAATCCCTCATTCTGCATGTGATCACTGTGCAGGCAGCTTGGGTTCTTCGCAATCATTTTAAAGAACGGGTCTGTGAAATCTTGATTTTAAAACACGTTCCTGCTGTCCCTTGCAATTTAACAATGAGCCTTTTGAGTTCTAAATCAGGATTTATTTCCTTTCTTTTCTTCTTCTTTATTCTAAGGGCTTATAATTTACCTAGCTCACTGACGAACTGTATGGCTAAGAAATGATACTAAAGTTCTTCTTTCATCTGGGGGAAAGAAAAAAATTAAACTGACTTTCAGCAGTATTTTAAAAAAAATTAAAAATAAACACGTGACAGTTTTTAAAGCTTAAAATTGCTTTAAATCTTTAATAGCTGAAGTCTGCTTAGATGTGATTCAAAAAGACTATGTAGTTATTGAAATAATGACTATTTCAGGCTCCATATGAAGGACTGATAAGATGCAAAAATATTTCAAATAAATCAAGGCTTTTCAACTGAAACGAAGGCATTCCTTGGATATTTGGGGAGAGAAATTCTATTCAGATTTTCTGATGGTTTTTCATTTTCATGGAAACAGGTAATTCTGTCTACTGGAAACTGTTAAATTCCAAATTCCAATCTGTCTTTAATTGGTAATACAAATTTGCTATATGTGGCACGCTAAATACTTTAGGAAAGTGTCAATTTCCCAATTGGTGATGATTCCATTTTAGAGATTGCAGAATTGAACAACTGAAATAAATTCAGTGCCCACTTCTCTTTGAGAGTTAATTTTGATTTTTAAAAACTTTAGTTTGTTCTCTGCTTTTTCTCTCTCATTCCTTATATAATGCTGAGGACCTCACTTTGGCATTTGGTGTATGCATGTATCACCAGGGGTATTGGCCTGTCATCCTTAATTCATTTTTTCTGATTTGTGTTGTTACTACTTGGGAATGAAAAAGATTCATTGTGATTCTTCATCTGTAAGGGGAAATTTTTGATACCAGCATGTATGTATTATATACAGTATATCCACATATATATATATATATGAATGTGTGATCGAACACATATTTATTGCAGGCTTCTGGTTGTTTTATGGTCTCCTTTTATTTGAAAAAAAAAAACCTCTTAAGAGTGCTTTCAGCATTGTTAGACTTTTTTTTTTTAATATACATACACAGGTAACACATCATGAAAGGTGTATTTGTGGACTTCTAAAGTGTGTTAAATATTGCAAAACAGCTGCTCATATGTTTCTAAACAGACATGTGAATACATGGGTAGGGAGTTACTACCCATCAGTCAGGAGAGCATGGGGCATGCTATTGATCATCGTCGGGGCCGACACACTAAGTCTGTTCCACATATATGTGGGTATTTATATATATATAATATATATATATATATATATATATATTTTAGGAAAGAAGATACAGAAATGCTCTGCCAGCATGCTGGGGTCTTTTTTTGGGGGGGGAGCCTGCTAGTATAGAGTTCTGCCCTCTGTTTTCTTTCTCAAACATGCTTGTCCTATAGCTAGAGTTTTATTTTGGTTGCTAGTGAACTAACGCCAAGGTTGACATGAAATGGGGTGAACGAAAGCAAAAGATTTTGAAAATGCTTCATTATGTTCGCAAGGAAGGAATCCTTTCTGTGGTGCTTGCTCACATTTCCTTACCCAGCCCAAGACCCTCACTCAATGATCTTTCCCTTGGTTTACCTGTAGGTACACTAGCAGGCTTCTTTCCCCTCGCCCCTTCCTCAACTATCTTCGTAAGAAAAAAAAAATGCTTACCCAAGGTAAATTGATGCCAATGGGTTTGTGCGCAAATCAGAGGGTACAAATAAAGCCTGCGTAGAGATGGTATACCCATTATTACAAAATAGGCAGATAGAAATGGAATCCCAAACTGGCAGACTACTTTGAGACAAAAGCAACAACAACAACAACAACAAAAAAAGAAAGAAAGAAAGAAAGAAAGAAAGAAAGAAAGAAAGAAAGAAAAAGAAAAGAAAAAAATCATAAGCCTGGTTTGCCTTTACAGGCAGCACCCAGAGCCTCCTAGTAGCTCCTCGAAAGGGCACATTGTCTGGGATGACTGAAGAAGGGGCATCTTACCCAGGAGCCGCCACGCTCTGACAATCTCAGCTTTGAAAACATCATTATTCTTGAGTGTGCAAGTTGAATGTTCAAAACCCAAGTGAAAATGTAAGTTTTCACTCACACGCATCCCGCTTGCTTTAATTAGATTAAATGCATCTGTTTACTAAGTCCTTGGAATGCCTTGGATACTGACTTTTTTTAACTATTGGAAAGTCACTGCATTGAGAAAAGAGAGAGTAAACTGGAGTGCCCGCGGCCTTCCTAGGCTGGTCTGAGGCCTGAGGCTGAGTCAGGGACACAGGGGCTCAGGGGCAGAGCAGGAAGTCACCAGCTGCATTCCCATTAGGCTGATCTGGGGAGAAATCAGGAAAAAATAACTGTATAAGGCTGATACTATAAACATCCTGGTATATCGAGAGCCTTCCTAGGACTTATTTTTTCGAGCATCTGACCTTAGGCTTGGTGTGGCCCACAGGCACAGACCACGTTCTTCTTCAAGGAAAACTGTGCATCGTTAGCACTCACCAACAAAGTAAATCTTCTAGGTTTCTTTTTCGATAATATGGGCACACTTTTTAATATTAATTACTTTGAAGAATGTAATTTTATAGCAAATTGGAAAAAGACTTTAAAAAAACCAACCTGAATAATGCCCAATGGAATTACCTGAGTGCTATTATTTTCCCTGAATAAAGCAGAATTTGATTTCTGAATTTGCAACCAAATTATATGTAAATCCTTGCCAAGTATAGAGGGGATAAAAAAAATTGTGTGTTCCCAAATATTGTTCTGATTCATCCAATTACTTGTTTTACCAAATAAAAATTGAGAGGAGGAAAATGGCATTAACTTATTACTGTGTGTGAGAGCAAGAAAAAAATCAGCTAATAAAAAGGTTAGCAAGTTGGTATGATTATACAATGATTTCAGGTGAAAATTACAAAGTTAATATGCTAGCATTTGCTCATCGCCTTCAGTAATGATATAGTTGTCAAATTTGTATTTGTGCCAAAGGAACAAAAGTTGTAAGTGTCGTAATGTAAGATCATCTCTTTTTATTTGTGGCTTTTTAAATTCAATGTTTTAATCCACCAATTTAATCACGAAACATATATCACTTTAGTTATAATATTTATACTGCTTAGGGAGTGATTATAAATAGATTAGAGCATAGTTGTTGGATGCAGTGTGTGTGCGTGTATGTGAACGTTATCACAAAGGTATGCACATCTCCAGGGTTTACACTTGAGAACGGTTTTGTGTGAAAATAGTAACCATATATTTATTTTCAAAATCCCTGTTCGATCATTAACCGAGCTTGCTCATTATTTTGGAAAAACAAGATTTGGTATTAAAAGGGCCCGAGACATAGTGTGTTTAGATGTCTGCATTCAGCCAGTCTCTAAAAACATTTTGTTGTTCTGGAGTCCCCAAAGTTGCTAAGTCACAGAATGTCTAATGTGTTTTTTAAAGCAGTTGAACCATACAGTAGAGATGGGGAGACAAGAAGGGTGGTGTGTAATAGCAGTTGGTGCTTGGGTTCTTCCTCGGTGTGGCCAGAGCAAGAGGGAGGTGATAGAAGGCTCTGGGCGGCATTTTGGGACTGCCCTGCACGTACTCAGTTGTAGGAACCTGTTCTCTTACCCCACAGCCCAGGTCAGGGCCGGGAATTGTAATAGGGAAGAAAATTATCAAGGATTCTGCTAGACAGGAGAGATTGTCCTTCTGCCGTGTTGCTATAACATGGGCACAGCATTCCCCCGACTCAAGCCGCTACAAGGGCGTCCTTTTCTGAGGAAGGAGGAACCCAGAATTCCTGGGCTTCCAGCTCCGCACCCCACAGCCCTTGAGTCTGGGAGGGCCACCCTGGACCTTCCTCCGGGAAAGAGTGAAACCCACCCCATTGTGAAGTCACCCCGGCTTGGGCTATCTCTGCTCCGCCTGTTGTCAGCAGCTGTGAAAAGTGAAAGTTGGTCAGCGATTCGGTGAAAAGATTAACCGGAAAACATTTCTACTCCATTTTATAAAACTCCCATTTTCTCATAGGAGTAAGAAAAGCTGCCCCTAGAAAGAGGCCACAGTCAGAGCCTAACCCCCAGGAAAACCATTTCGGAAGATTCCTTAGTATGTCCTGGGCCTTTCCCCTCCCCACAAAACCATGTTTGTCATGGGGGTTGTCCAGCCACAATTCAAGGCCAAGGTCATAGGGGTCTAGAGAACTTCCAAACTGGGTTGGTGGGCAGCCCAGGCCCTGGCAGGGCTGCTCCAGCTGCCCCCAGCCCAGCCCTGCCTCGCACAGCCAGTTCCCTCTTTCTGGGCAGTCCAATCCAATATGGAATGGAGTTTCCTGGGAAGCAGGGCACACGAGGAACTTTTGAATGTACCAATGGCATAAAAAGTATATATATTTTTATGACAACGAGCAAGTTTCAATTGGTTGACAGAAATGGCGAGATGTGACGTCAAGGGACACTGGTTAGAATGCCAAGGCCGGCTGGGGGGTGGGGGGGAGACAGGCACAGAGAGACATTGGGATGGGGCCCAGGAGGCCTTGTTCCGCTTGGGCCCCCGTCGCGGGCGTCCGGGGACAGCCAGGTCCATCTGGCTCTGAGAGGTTCATGCCTGGACAGGGAGAGGGGGTCCGAGCATAGTGGCCCCGGTGTCGTCCCCGAGCGCCAGAGGCCCAGGCCGACCTCTCTGCGGGGAAACCACTTGGACGCCCCTGCGGAGCCGGCAGGAAAAGCTGCTGCGGCCTTCTTATCATTATAACCAGCGTCGGGACCCTGGAGCACAGCCTGTCGCGACCCCGCGGGGCGGGGCGGGGCGGGGCGGGGCGGGGGGGGGGGGCGCGAGAAAGAATCGCGCGGCCCCGGGGTGTTGCAGTATAGTCAGCTCCGAGAGAACCAAGCTGCGGCCTAGAACTTCTCCCCGCAGCTCCTACGCCCTGGGCCAGGGGAGCAGGAAGTTGTTTCTGCGGGGAAGGAAGAGAGCGAGCTCCGAGCTGGGCAGCGGCCCTGGGCACGTTGCCCCCGCCATCCCACGCCTTCCCGGCACCCTGAGGGCAGCCCCCCTCCGCCAGGCACCTTGCGCACCCCCTCCATCTCTGAGCTCAGTGCGCTGCCCCTCTCCACTTCACCAGATCCCGTGCATCCCGCCCCCCACCACACCTGGCACCGGGCCCTTCCCTCCGCCGGACGAGCGCTGTCCGCAAAGCCGCCGCGGGGTCGCCCTGGCGCGCACCCTGCCCTGAGGGAAGCCCGCCGCCGCCGTCGACCCCGAGCGCTGTCCCAGGACCTCGTCTAGAGCTCCGGGGCACACGCTGGCCCCTGCAGTGCCGAGCCGGCGACCCTAGCCGCTGTCCGCGGCGCGCACGGCTCTGCGCGCAGGCCGGAGACCGTCGGTCCGCCCGGGGTCCCCCGAGCCGGGCCCGAGCCTGCGCGCGCCCCGCTGCCCGCAATCATGGCAGCCGGCGCCTCGGAACGCAGCCGCCAAGCGCGCTCCGGCAGCCGCCTCGATGCCAGGGCGGCCGGGCGAGCAGGGGCCAGGGCTCGCGCCTGTCCGCCCCCGTAGCCGCGCCGCCCCAGGGCGCGAAGCTGGAGGCGGATGGGGTCCTCGCGGCGCGGGGCCCCCTGACCGCGCCAGTAGGCGGGCGGGGCCGCGGGCCGGGGGCGCGCGGCGGGGAGCGCCGGGGGTGGCGTGCCCGCGGGGGCGCGCACGCGGGGCTGCGGGGCGAGGCGCGGGGTTCGGGCGGCGAATCCGCTGCTCGCGCCGCCCGCCCCGCCCGCGCGCCGACCCTGGGAGGAGGGTGCGCGGCGGAGGGGGTGGGGGGAGTCGGGGAGGGGCCGCGGCCCGTCTTCGCCCGCAGCGGGCACGGCCGGGGGGGCTCCCGGAGGCTTCGTTGGTATTCCGGGCACAGCCGAAGCCTTGACCTCCCCCGCGGAACAGAGGCGTCCGGGCGCGCGGGCACGGCCGCTGTCCCCGGGAGGTCTCTCCTGGCTGCGGGGCCCATAGGCGCCTTGCTTCCCCCCACCTCCCCGTCCCCTCCTCTCCGGGTCCCCCGTACCCCCTCCCCCGCCCCGATCCGGCGGCGAAGGGGTGGGCAGGGAAACGCGCTCTCTGGGACAGGTGCCAACTCCGAGACAAAAGACATAAAATAGGCGGCAACGTGGGAAGCGCGGCCGGCGCGCTCGGGCGGGGACGGAGGCGCCGCGGGGGCCGCATCCTCGGTGCCGACCGGGGAAAGTTTGGGAAGTCGCCGCCGCGGCTTCGCAGCGGCGGGGGACGCGCGGGCCGGGCCGCCCTCCGCGCCGCGCTCGCCCTCTCCGCGCCGCTGCTGAATAATTCATGGCGCGGCCGCCGGCCATTAGCATGCACCGGGCGCGCGGCGCGTCTGTGCCAAGCCGCCGCCGCCGCATTCGGCACCCGGGCCGCGCCAGATGAGCGGCCGCGCGGCAGCCGGGCCCGCGCTGTCCCCGCGCCCACCCGCCCGGCGGCGCCCATTGTGCCGGGCCCGCGCCGCCGGGCCGCCCCGGGGCCGCCCCGAGCCCGCCCGCAGCCCTCAGCGCGCCCGACGGCCCGGCTCTGCAAGTTGGGGCCCGCGCCTCCCGCCTGCCCGGGAAGCACGTGAACTTGGAGAAAGTCGCGGAGTGCGCCGGCCCGGACCTCCGCGGCAGGGCGTGGACGCCCCCGGCCCGGCGCGCTTTCGTTTTCGTCCCGGACAAAGGTCCCTCGAGGCGCTAGTCGCGGACGCGGAGAGCGGGTTCGGCCGGCCGCTCCTCGGAGAGGTCCGGTGGTTCCATACGGGCGAGCTGGAGTCAGGAGAGGAGGAGCGGCGCGGTGCGGGACCTGGAGAGTGGGGCCTGGCGGTGCGCTTCGCCCGGCTGTCTCTCCGTCCCGGGGCCGTCCGGCCCGGCGAAGAGTTGCGGGAGATGGCACCGCGCTGCACTCTGCGGTTTACACGCGTGAAGGAGGGAAGCGTTCGGGACCCAGGACTCAGACCCATGGCCCAGGGCCTGTGGCGTGTGGGCACGATAGCGCAGCGCTGCCTGCGTCCAGGCGCGTTCCTCCGCCAAGGGCAGGGCAGTCGACCTGCGTGTCCCGGGTCACGATCGGGTTCCGGGAGACTCCTGAGGATGGTAAGTGCATTTCTCACTTTCGCTACGTAGTGAGTATTTAAATATTAATGAAGAGATTTCTAAGAAGAGCCTGTAGGGCAGGCCGGCCTTCCACAGACCCGGGAGGGAGGTTGCTCTTGAGCCTGAAGCCCGTCCAGCTTGGCAAGAACTCCACGGCCGTCGTTAAAATTCAGGAACTTGTGATTTGTGAAATACAGTTTCTGATCTGTGTGGTGTGTGGACCATTTGCCAGAGAGAATCTTGTTGGACACATAAAATAGCGCTAGCAGGTATCTTCAGCAGAATAGGAAAAAAAAAGAGAGAAAGCATCTGTTTTTAGCTGTGATGTGTTCGGAAGGGTTATCTGGAAGCTACAATCCCTGTTTGAAAAATTGACATCTTTCATTCCCTTCTACTAAACCAACCAAAGCGCCTCTTATTTTTTTTTTTTTTCCTGCTGGTCAAGCATTTATGGAGAGCTGACTTAGGGGGCCCGCAGTCAAGCATTGGCGGCCACCGGGCCGGTTGAGTGAAAGGCCCTTGTGTGGGGCTCTTGTTTATGGTGGCATAAAACGAAAAACAACTCATAACTTTTCGTAATAAATCCCCCTTTATAGGTGGCTCACACACAGGCCCAGCCGGCGGCCCTGGGGAGTTTGTGGGGAGCAAGAAATGGGTGAAGGAATGCGCGTTTGCCGTAATTACAGGGTTGTAAGGTAACGCTGAAATTAATTTCTTCAAAGTTGGGTTTCAGAAGCCAGGGCGGTCTCTGCAGGCCAGCCCTGTCTTCGTTTTATTTTAGTTCGTTGGTTCTAGCCATTTGGGGTTTTAAAATGCATGTTTGTACTCGCGGGTACCTATCCTGTTAAAGTGAAACCCATCCTGGGGGGGGGGGGGGCGGGATTAAGGCCGCTTTTTAATACCATCCTATCACAGGTGCGATTTCCCCTCTGCTCTCCCCATCTTACTGATGTGGTTTGGAGAACCTTCATGGGTGCTTTGACCACAAAATAATGGGCAAGGGGGGCCGTGTTTCCCTAACGCCCCAGAGTTGTGAGCTGGTACCTGAAGGCGATGTTTCCGGGAACATGGACAGAGGCCCAAGTAGCCCAGGCCTGCCTGACAACAGCCTCGCCCCGGGCTGCCTGGTTCCCTAGAGCCCTGGGAAGAGCCCAGAGGAAAAAGGAGACCATTTCCCTGAGATCTGGCCAACCCCCAGGCACAGAGGCTGAAAGTTTGCTTAGGTGCTGCGGACGAGACCCGGGGGAGTCTCTTCTGCTAAGCTGCTATGTCCCCCACCTCCCATACCACATCCTCACCTCCCACGGTTTGAATTTTTATTTATGAGTCTATCAGAGGCAGTTAGCAGACGTGAAACCCGGGTGGGACATTCAAGAGCGATCTCAGGAACGGGGTTGCCGCTGCCGAAGGCCTGCTTCTCCAGCCGGGAGCTGTTGCTTGGCATTGGCAGTGACCGGTTTCGTAATCAGGAAAAGCTCAAGTTCCAGCCGACCCTCGCCTGCAAAATGCGGGAGATGCTCTCTCCGGGTCCACAGATGACCTGTGACATATCTCGTGATGGGCAGGAAGGTGTGGCATTCTGCTGACCCCCAAACAAGGGGTATCCGTTGCTGCTTCTCCACGGGCCTATGGGAGCAGGGAAAGGCCTGGGCATCCAAGGAAGCACCCCCAGAGCCACTTAGTGGGGGCTGGCTATTTGCCAAAGCTCCAGAGGCCCATCTCCCCGGCCCCAGTGTGCCCCTGGCACACAGAGGGTGATGGGGTTGAGAGTCTCTAGTAAACAGTGCGCCCCCCACCCCCCCACCCCCACACAGAGGCACGGCCTCGGCACCAACGCCGTCCGGTCTTGCCTTTGTCCTTGTTCCTTGGAGCCAGCCCAGTTCCAGTGGAGACTTGCCCCCCCCCCCCCCGGGGGGGTGCTTCTTACCATGTTGGGATATCCCATTCAGGCAAAATTTAGTTTTGAGGATATCCACACCAAAGTCGAGGTTCTGAAAATGAACTGGCGCCTGCCTGCTTTTTGTCACTTCTGGATTGAATAGAAAGAATGTGCTAGGCAGGGGGACAGGGTCTCGTGGACTGAGGTGGGCTCGTGGGAGGATGGCCCTGGTATTTCTGCTCTTGTTTAAAACCAGGGCCAGCCCCCAGGTCTTTCCCTGCCTGCGCTTGGGGCTGAGTCATGCCCAGCCTTTGGCCACTTGAAGCCCCAGATCCTGGGTGAGGGGTGTTCAGGGTACTGGTGGGGTCCGGCTGCTTGGCACAGGCAGTATATGGTGATGAGGCCTCCACTGGGGCCTGGTTGCACACACCACCTGAACAGGTGCAGATGGCACTGTGCTTTGCTCCAGGGGCACAGCGGGGAGTTTTGTGGCAGGGTTACTTTTTGGGTCTGTGTGGTTTGCACCTGATGGGACAGTCTGTGAACCGGTCTCGCCTGCTCCCATCCTCAGAAGGGTGCTGGGGCCTGTTTTGCCCCCATGTGGATGAGGCCTGACTGGAAGGCAGTCCCTGGGGCTGAGAGAGGGGCCCGAGGGCTTTGGCCACCCTGACAGGCCCTCAGCCAGAGCAAGTGCTCCCTGGTGTCCAGGGAAACCAATGTGTGCTTCTAGTGAGGGACAGTGTCCGGGAAGGGAGGGAGGCCCTTGCAGGCCAGCCAGGAAAACATCTCACAACCGTCGTGCTTGGTTTTCCTCGGGCTTAGAGGGTGTACTTGCATGTTTGGATGTTTGGGGAGAAGGGAGAATACTCTTGCAGGAACCCCACCAACGGGGGCCGGGGGGTGTCCTGGCTCCCATCGCACAGCTCCCATCTGGCCCCTGCCCCTGGCTCACTGTGTGACCCTGGACAAGGCACCTTACCGCCCCAGGCGTGTACCCTGAGCCCTAGCACAGGAGAAATGACAGCAACATCAGAGGGGCGTTTGGAGGGTCCAGACAGCGCTCTCCCCACAAAGCACCATTCCTGGCACGTGGCAGGGACGCCATAAAGCGTGCTGGTGTTGTAAATGATAATCGCCATGTTTACCGCTGGTGATGATTATATTTTTGAGTTTCTAAGAAACAGAGAGTCCAGTTTTGGTTTCATCCGAAAGGACACCTACGAGTTTACCCCCTCCCCCCCACCCCCCACAGGTGGTGGTGCAAGGTGAACTTTGATATTTTCTCTCAGGTGGAATGCCAGGAAGCTTGCAGAGCCGGGCTTCCCTTGTCACGGGGACTTGGCTCGGAGGCACTGGGGACACTAGATGGGAGCAGGGCCCCGTGAGGTCCTGGGACGTGTTCACCGAGGAAGGAGTGGAGCCTCCCCCCAGAATGGCACTTGAGCTCACTCGGGTGCTGACCCCGGGGTCTGACCTGTGCCTCTCACCTCTTCAGGGTCCAGGGGAAGCATGAGGGCAGGCCATCACCACTTGGGGGTCCAGAGTGGCCACACCAGCTGCCAGCATTGGAGCTGGCAACGCGGGGGGCGATTTGGTGGGAGGGTTTCACCACTGATGAGCTAATTGCTCTTTGGCCACATACAAGCATACGTTTCCCACAACACTTCGTTGAGGATTTTCTCTCTTAGCTGATGGTTCAGGAGGACCCAGCAAGATGGCCCTTTCTCAAAACAAGTTATCGGAACGAGAAAGGAGCCTGGGCATCGGCTGTGCTTGCTGATGTTACAGAGCAGAGGAGGGGAAAAATGCAACAACTGTCTTCAAGCAAAGACAATGGATCTTTTATATGAAATACTTATTTTCAGGGCTGACCAGTGTCCCGTTGGCTGGGGTGCCGGAGCTCGAGTTTCTGGGTGTCACGGGCCCTGAGAACCCAGTCAGGGACAGAGATTTATAAAAAGGGAGAAAAGAAAGTCCCCTGACCCATGGTTCTTGGGAAATTCAGTGGGAACGTCTGGCTTTCTTTGTTGAGTGGAGGCTAAACTTTCTCAAGTTTAATTTTTTCCTTCTGTGATCTCTTTCACGAGGCTGCGGGGGCGCCTTCGTAAGCACCAGAAAGGTAGCCAGGTTTCCAGGTTTCGGATGGTGAGCTGGATGGGCCCTGCCACGGGCCAGACCCGATGGGCCTTTGTCTGCTGGGCGGTTGCAGGGGGGCAGGTAGTCGTGGAATGGAAGTGAAGAAAACCCGGACTCTTAAGAGGAAGGGTCCGTCCTCCGAAGGGGAGGCCATCAAGAGCGATTTCGGACAAATTTGTGATTCTCTGGGGCCCTTTGCTCCTCCCGAGGCCCATTGTGCGATGCGCTTGGGAGCGATGTGCAGGTTATCAGAGAGCCCGGCCTGCCGGGGTGAAGCCACACGCCAACCCTCAAATACCCTTCCTGGCTGGAGAGGGTGTGTTTGTAACTCCTGACAAACTGGCCCAAGAGTTAGCACTGGATGGATGTCTTCTGAATTACTGAAATGAACAGAATTTCACTCTGAGGCTTATGCACCAGCCGTCTCCGTCTCCCCTGCTCTGCTGCGGTGGATAGTGCTCAGCCCCGTTCTCGCTAAACCCACAGCCTCCACGCAGCCAGCAAGGCGCCCTATGAAGCAGGGCCCGGCTCCCAGGCTCACGTTAGGGACTCGGAGGAACTGAGCCGCCTGGGGCCAGAACTGAGAACGTCTCCCTGGCGTTGGGGGGACGTGGGGAAGGCTGCGGCAGAGAATCGGCCTGGGATCCCTGCCAACTAAGGGGGTCCTCAGTCTGGACGCCCCTGCGAAGCGGGTGAGGACCAGGGAGGGAGTGGCCCCGATGGGGGTGAGGGATGAGAGTCCCCTCCCCAACAAGCTTCCCCTTCACCCATAAGTCTTTGTTGGCAAATGATAACATTTGGCTTTAAAAATGAGGTTTCGTTTTTTAAAACTGCTTTTACATGGGGTTTTTCAGTTTGGGGTCGTTTTTGGGTTTTTTTTTTTTTTTTTTTTTTGGATCCTGGAACTCCTTCGCTGTGGTCTCTCTAAACTGCCCCCCAGAAATGCCATCAAGAGAGCTCTCTTTTGGGGGTGACCAAAACAACGTCTGAGGCCACGGGTATAGATTTGGTAAAATCGAAGTGGAGAAGGCTGGATCGGTGTGTCATGAGGCAGAAAACCCTCTGACACGGGCTTTTATTCAGGCAGCTGGGGCAGCTCCACAAGTAAATGCCCTAGGGTCTCGCTGTGAGACTCTGGATGGCGGACTTGTTGGCGCCGGATTCCGGACGGGTCAGAAACCCGCGTGGCTGCAGTAATCCAGCCCTTGAGCCGCCGGCCAGGCCTGCTGCTCCATGGGTGGCTGAGAGGTTGGTTCTCTGAGCAGACATGTGAGCAGCCGAGGTAATGATTATTATTGTGGTTGGAAATGTGTGCATGGCATGTACAAAGTGAAACAGCCTTCTTCTTCGTCTTTTTTTTTTTTTTTTTAGGGAGTGATAGAATTTTCCCTTAAGATTAAAAAAGGAATGTTGTCCCTGATCCCTTTGGCTTCTAGAGCTGGGGCTGGGTTTTTTTCGGCGGTGAACCGCCCTTCCTTAATTCTGGCATCTCAGATGGCAGGAAGAGCGTTTAGCTGAAATATTTACCTGCTGATTTGGGGCTCTTAAATCTCCATTCGCCTTTCATGTGTTTAACGGCGATATTTACATCCAAATCAGCCCTTTATAATTACATTTTAAATTATAATAAAACGATGGTGCCGGGCTTCAGTCTTGGCTGCCGCTGTGAGTTGCATTCGGGTGTACATCACGTCACCCAGACCTGCCTGGGCTCCGAGGAGGCGCCAGACATGCGGGTTCTGGCCTGCAGGGACAGACATGTGTCCTGAGCATGGCAGGCTCTGTGCGTGTCACCTGTGGAGCCCGCCCCGCCTGACCAGGAGGAGAAGGGCTTGTCTCTGGGGATTCTGGCCCAGAGACACAGTGGCGATGCTGCCAAAGCTCATGGCCCAGGGTTGCAACCGAGAAGGACCTGTTTCGGGCCAGGCTGCTCTGCCACCGGACTGATGTGTTGTGTCCTGAGCCCCACGCTGGGGCGGAGACCATATCTCCTGGGCAGCCAGCTGGCCCAGCCGAGGCCACTTCTGGTTGTGGCTATATTGTGTGCGTGTGTGTTGGGGTAAGGGGCGCCCACCACCTCTGCAGCCATAACCCAGGTTCTGCCTCCTCTCCTTGGTCAGGGGCTGGCCCCCAAATGGCCACCTGGTCTTCAGTGGCTTTCCTTGTGGAGCGTGGCGGGGGGGTGGGGGGAGCCCTCTCCTCCCCAGGGGCCAGGCTGTTGGCAGGTGTACCAAGCCGTTCCTGGAATGGAATTCCTGGCGTTCCTGGTCAGGCGCATGGCATCGGAATCCTACCTGCTTTGTCTCTGGCATCAGCTGGTGAGCTGGTCACGTGGCGGTGTGCGTGAGACCAGAGCCCGAGGACCAGAGGGCTGCTTCCTTCTTGCTCGGTCGCCTTGCCATCTCCCACCCCCTCCTTTATGGGCATGACCGTATTTGAGCCTGAGCTCCCGTCCCCAGATGCTCAGGTGTCTAGACGGTCCCTTACCCCCAGTCCTTACCGACAGAAGGGCCCATTAGCCGGACGGCAGGCCCAGCCACGCTCAGTCCATGCAGTGCCCTCCACTCCAGCACAGAGCCGGCCCTGCCTGCCTGGGGAGCCCCTGGCTCACACTGACAGCCCTGTGGCTCACCGTGCACAGGGACAGCAAGTGCCTGGCCACATAAAGGGCCGAGGGAGGGACTTGGGCAGATAGCATGGCCACACAAATGTGGCCCGGATGCCTTCAGCAAAGGACAGCCAAATCTGATAAATCTCCAAATAAAAGCTCCACGATAAACCCTCAGGCCTGCTGACCGGGTCCCAGGGCCGGAGCCCGGGCACATTCCACCTTAGCCAGGATTGGCTTTGGTGGAGTTGAAGAGTCTGTGATGATCTGAGAGGGTGTGGTGACATGCCTGGACTCTGGACGTCGGTGCCCTCATGGCGGCCCGGCTGCTTTGCAGCTCCTCTGGGCAAGGCGACTGGCTCCAGAGGGCCAGCAGGGTGCCCGGCCTGGTGCTCAGCCCTCTGTGTGCATTTTTCATTCTGTCATCCAGCAGCCCTGAGTGGTAGGAGCCGTTATCCCCGTTCCTTCTCTGGATGGGGAAACTGAGGCCCAGAGAGCTGCTGTGGCCCAGGGTCAGGTGGCCCCTCGGACACAAGGCCGACCCCGAGCCCTGGCGGCACGGCCTCTCGGGGCATCCGTTGGAACGGGCTCGCTCCGAGGCCGGGGCCCAGGGAGCGGCCGGGGTGGGGGCCCTGGGCCTCGCCCGTGCTCCCCCCCCCCCCCCCCGGGGAGCACGCCGGGTGCTGGCCGCCGCCGCCGCCTGATCCTCCTCGGGCCCGGCACAGGAACAATGCGGCCTCTATGCCGGGAGCGGGCCCGGGCCGCCTGGACTCCGGAGCAACATGGCGCCCAGGGCCGCGCCGCCTGGCCACGGGGAGGGCTGGCGCCTGGGCCGGGCCGGCTCCCCCGTCCTCCTCGGGCCAGCCGCTGAGTGGCCAGTCGCGCCTGCTGCCTCCTCCCTCTCCCACTCGGCCGCCCCCCCCCCCCGCCGCCCCCGCCTGGTGGTGGGTTCGGGGGTCCGGCCCACCCGCCTCTGCCACGTCTGCCATCCTCCCGGCACCCAGGAGCATCTTTCAAAAATTCCCGGTGGGCGGGGCCGAGCCGCAGCGGCCGCCTCTGGCCCCCCCTCCCCGGGCAGCCAGTGCCAGATGAGAGCAGGAGACAAAAGTAGCATTTTCCTCGTCCTCCTGGGCTGGCAGCAGAGCCTCCCCCAGCACCACTTGGCTCCTGGCAGCCCTGCCTCTGGGTGCCGGGGTGGCCGAGGCCCAGGCCGCGCCAGCCAGGACCGAGGGGACCGACGGTCGAGTGTGGCCAGAGCAGGACGCCTGAGGGCCCGTCGGACTGGGGCTGGCACCTGGGGACGGCCTGCTGGCCAGCGGGACCTGCCCTCCTCCTCCTGCCACTGTGCCCGGCCGGGCCAGGGGGCACCATTTTCACTTCCTTGCTTTGGAGAAAGCTCCTCATCCTCCTGCACCTTGGGTAAGTCACCTTCTTCCCTTCTCTTTTGCTGGAGACAAGCCGAGGGCTCTGCCATCTTGTGCTCGATGCCTGTTACGTTTCCTTCCCTCTAATTGGTTATCCGAAATTCAAAATTCTATTTCCGACCCCCCCCCCCCCACCTTCAGTGAAGTAAGCCTTTCCAAAAACTGCAGGGAAAACGCAGAAGCCAAGCCCATTTATTTTTAAGATCCAAAGCTATAGGCTTTGGGAATCACAATAAAAATGAATGTTTGTTATTTCACAGTAGCTGTGTGTTCAATTATAATTTGAACGAATGTTCCGGGAGGTATTAATAGGCACGGCCTACTTGTTTCTGCTCACTTGTGCTGGTTTGTCGTGGGGGTCTCATCATCATCATCATCATCATCATTATTTTAATTTTTGGTGGTGCCAGGAGTGGCAGAGGGAAAAACACCAAAGCGCCCATGCTCCTCCCAGCAAACTCCTCAGCAGGCAGGGCTGGGCTGGCACACGGGAGGGTGGGTTCTGCATTGAGAAACAGAGGCCCTTTTATTTTATCCGGCATCTTTAATGCTGCCATGTCCACAGTTTAGGGATCCAGTTCTTTTCTCCCTTTCGTTTTATTTTATTTCGGGTGTGTGTGTGTGTGGGGGGGGGGTGTTGGGAAAAAAAAAGGCTCTTTTCGGCTTTCAGCTCAGTATAGGGAAAATCTTTTTGGTTGTTTTGTGCTTTGTTTTTTAAACACTTATTTAAGCCCGGGGATTCCGCCCAACGGTGCCGTGTCCAGCTCGTAACTGCCCTGCCCACAGACGGTGCGTGGGGTCCACGTGGGCGCGTCCACCGGACGGACCCTCTGGGGGCCTGAGTTGTCCACGGCCGGCCTGTGCTGGGTCCCGTCCTGGTTTCCCATCTGCAGAACTGTGGGCCGAGACATTTGACCGTCCTGGGCCTGAACCGTGGCCAACGGGGGTGGGAGTCCCTCGAAGACCTTTGCATCTCCAGGCCGCGCTGCTGCTGCAGCCCAAAAGCTACCCTACACGGCTGCCCGAGTTCCTGTGATGGTCCCTGACCCTTCAGAAGGGCTGAACCTTTTCATATAAAAGGTGGGCTTTGCAGAGTTCAGCTCCGACTTACCTCCGTCCCCTGGCAGGCTGACAAAAACGCCCACAGATGCGGCCTGGTTTTTCCCCATGTTGGAGGGTAGCTGGGGTCTTGATTTATGGAAAATGGAAAATCAGGCCCAGAAAGTTCTAAATTGCAACGGAGAGGAAAATTCCCACGTAAATACATCTTTGTTTTCCTGATTTGGAGGCGCTGGGCCCTGTTTGTGTGGGTCTGAGCAGCCGGCCTGGGCAGATACCACCAAACATAAAAGTGAGCTCAGCTCACACAAGGACTATCACGGCTGCTTTTGTTCTTAGATTAGACAGCAGTCGATACTGGGGGTTTGGGGCTGCAGAGACAGGCGTATATAGCAGAGATAATTAAAACATTTTCATGATTGTGACAGCCACATTCTGCTGCCGCAAGCTGGAGGATCATTCTACCCAAATATTTAGCAAGCACCAAATAAAACACTGGTGACAAAAAAGAAGTAATAGGAAAAAAACAGAGTGCCATAAATTCTAAAGCAAAAGAGTCCAGAGTGTAGAGAGGTGGGTAGGAGGAAAGGAGTTTTTATTTAAAGAATTTATGCTTTTAGTAGCTGCCCATGCCTCATCTCCAAAAATTTTATTTTTTGGTATAATTAGTGTAGGTAAATAGGCCTTTAATCCTAAATCCTGGAGTGATAGTCACATTCCCGGAGCATGACTTCCTCTTCTTTTTGGAGGTAAGGGCAAGTAGCATAAAATCAATTAATTTCCATAAATGAGCATTTTCATTCTAAATTAGTATTTTCCACCGAGATTATGTTCACCTAATGGGTGTAATGTCTACGGATAACACATTTTCCAGCATACACCTTCTAGAGCTGGGATGGTTATTATGTGACCAATTACCATGTTTGTTTTTTAACTTGGGCAATGACGTTCTGCCTCCCCCCAAATCAGGAAAATGCCATGGAATCTTTTGTGTTCTGAATCAGGGAAAATATCCGTGTTCTCCATGGCACCCAATACTTCTCGGCAGGTTTTTTTTTTTTTTTTAAGAAAGTACCACGCATAGCAGTTTTCACATCATTGCTTCTATATAAATTCCACTATAGACTGAAATTATACATTCTCACAGCACAGATGGGCTGGTCTGTCATTACGACTGCTGGGTCCTTGTTGGAACACACAGCATATTTCAATTGTGGAGTCGACAATTTCGAAGAACTGAGGTCAAAATAAACAAGTTGCATTTGTGTATAAAAACAGTCCTATGATCTTCTCATCCCTTGAACAATTTGGCAGAAGAACCACCATCACCTTCATTAGATTAGAATTTAAATGTTGGTCTTTGTCTTTGCCTTTTAAGACTCCAAGTGCCCTACGTTAAAGGACCGTAAATGTTTTAATTAATGACCAATTTTTATGTTGTTTGGCAGCATGAACAGCGTTAACGCTAGATTTAAATTCAAAATTATGGGGTTTGGGACTTAAGATTTTGAGATCTTCATTAAATCTCTAGCTGTTCTGTATAGGCTTACATGAAATTATTTTGAGATGTTTATGAAAAATCAGATGACAAATATTTTGTGTGGTTTAAAGGTACATTTAAATCCCTCCCTCTTCCCCGCCGCAAAATATATATATGTGTGTGTGTGTGTGTGTGTGTATATATATATATATATATATATATATCAACAGGTAAACTAGAAAGAGTAGCTATAAACTTAAAAAAAAAAAATTATCTCACCGAGATAACAAGGTGCAGAATTTATTGGCCGTCATCACACATGAGGACAGAGAAGTTTTACAAGCACAAATAATTTGCACGCGATAACTGTTTATTTTGTGAATTTGTTCACCTGATGACGTCATCCATTCTGAGGGTTCTTCCCCACTCCCCCCGTGCCCCCCCCCCATTTTTAAGTGATCGCTCCTGCTTTTCCCCGAATTCTGGATCCCGGCTCTGCCCTTCCCAGCCTCTGAGGCCGCCTTCCCTCGCTGTGGCCCGGAGCTCACACCCGGGGCTTGTGGCCGACCCTGAACGAGACAGGGATGCTTCCCTCTGCTGTCTCCTGCAGCCTCCCAAGTCTCCTTCCATCTGTTAATGGAAGTGCTTTGTTGTGGCTTGTTTATCTGAAGGCGCATACCTGTTGGTGGAGATGTTTGGGAATATCAGGAAGGGCAAAAAGATGAAATTTGCCGGAGCTCCTGGGGAGCCGCTTTCCCTGGCGGTCCCGCTCTTGCATTTTTTTTTTTTTAACCACTTCCTCCTTTCCCATTTGGTCTTTCAGCCTATTGACCCTGGTCTTGGCATCAGACCTGTATTTACTAGCAGCCCCGAGAACATGGCGCTGGGCTGGGTGCTCTGAAAGAGTGGGCAAGGCAGAGCGGCCACCACCCTCAGAGCCAGAGCCCGGCGCCTTGCTCGGTCGGCCAAGCAGAGTGCAGAAGAGCGGGAGCTCCGGGACTGAGGCGGGGGTTCAGATTGAGTCGGTGTTAGTTCCTGGCCCTGTTGATCAAAGGCAGGTCATCTCACCTCTCCGTGTCCCTGTTTGCTCATCTGTGAAATGGGGCCAGTAGGTGTCCCCACCTCATAGTCACACACGGAATGCCCTTAGCACAGCGCTCAGTTCCCAGAGAGCACCCCATACCCGCTGTTAATCCTTGGTTGATTTCTGAGTCTCGGAAATGCCTGCCAGGCGGGGGTTAACACCGGCTCCATTTGGCCAGAGGAGGCACTGAGCCTGAAGCTGAGTCCCCAGATTCAACCAGCTGATGAAGATCAGGGATGGGATTCAGACCTGGGCCTGCCGTCCTCAAAAGCCCACGTTCATTCTGCATGTCCACACGGTGGTCAGGTGTGGACGGCGCACCTTTGCCCGTGCATGAGCGCCAGGGCGTGTGCAGGCACGCACAGTGTCCTGTGCTTTGCCTGGTACGTCGGTGATTTCCAGAGGTGGATGGGCATTTGGAGGCACTGTGCCGGCTTGGGGCAGGTGCTCTTCATGGCTTCTCAGTGAGCCATGGAGCCCATGGGCCACCCCTGGGGACACTTGCCAAGCACTCAGCTGCCCCAGTGTGATGGGTCGTCTTCCTCAGCCCAGGGCCAGCCAGAGCAGGCTGGACAGGGCACCCAGCTGCCAGGCCCCTGGGAGGTGAAGGAAGTGCCCTTTGGCTGGGCTGGCTACACGCTGGGACCTGGCCAGGCGTGGTGCGGTCTCCCCGGAGGGGCAGGCTGTTCCAGGCACCGGCCATTTGCAAACGCTGAGGAGTGGAAGTGAGCCTCTAGGCCTGGGAGAGGAAATGGCGGCACGGGCAGGCCCAGAACAGGATCCGGGAAGGCGGCCGAGGGAGGGGAGCGGCCGGAAAGCCCAGGGTGGGCCGGTTGGTGCGCTGGCGGCCCGTCCTTCGAGAAGCAGCCAGCGGGGCTAGTCTTCCTGGGCAGGTCTGCGTGCGTGCACCTACGTGCGGGGCTCGGGCCCCTGAGCGGCCACTGAACAGCTTTAGCGGCCCAGCTAGCTCATCAGTAACGTGGTGGGGACCGGGGATTTGATGAGGTCCTGTGAACGCCCAGCGCGCCTTTGGACAAAAAAAGAGCCTTGATGAGAATCTTTACAATGGGCCTGGGTTCTGTGTCTTTAAAGCGTTTATAACAGCACGAGACTCGGGAAACGGTCCGACATGGCAGATGGGAGCCTGTCTGGGAGGCCCCGGGTGGTTTGTGTGTCCCCTCATTGGGGCCTCTTAGGTAGAGACCGGAGGCGTGGACTCTCAAGCGAGCTGCCTGCCCATCCCAGCCTCAGTTTCCCTATCCATAAAGCAAGGGGATCAATCCTACCCACAGATTTCTTGTAGCCTCCCTGGTGATGAGGTCACTCCCCACTCATCCCCCTTAATGGGGAGCAGTTGTGGGTGGGCCCTGGAAAAGTGTCCCCAGCCTCGGGTCCCCAGGACTCTGGCTTCTGAGTTTCTTGAGGGACGAGGAGGGAGGGAGAGGCCAGGCCCGCAGACCCACAGAAGGGTGGGGACGGTGGGGGCCGGGCTGCTCCAGCATGTGCTGGGGAACCTCTGGCCCAGTTTCCTGGGAGCCCAGCCCTGCCCCAGGATTCCTGCAGTGGGTGGGTCTGCACTTCCGGCCCAGGCGTGGGCGGCGGGGTCCTCGAGGCAAGCGAAGTTCCCCACCCGCCAGAGCCTCCTGGTTGTGCAGCTTCTTTTGGCTCGATGGGATGAGGACCCCCACCTGAGCGTGGCATGCGGGGTCCAGGGGGGTGGCCCCCCCACCCCCGCCTGCTGGCCGTGCCCGGGCCCAGGTGACACGGCGGGGCGGCCTGCAGCAGCATCGCAGGGGCTGACCGCGGTAGAGAAGGTGCCCTCCGGCTCGAGCCTTTGTGGTTACGATCACCCGAAGAGCACGTCGCCTGATGCCAGGACCTGTGGAGGCTCTCAGCCCCGGATGCGTGGGCCTCGAGGGTCTCGGGCCTCAGTCCTGGGTGCTCTAGCTCCAGAGGTGAGCCTTGCCCCGCAAGATGCGGTCACGCTCAGATGGCTTGTGTGAACGTGCGGGTGCCGATCGCGGCTCTGGGAAGTAGCTTCCAGGTGGGCACTCCCGGGCCGGGCGGTGTGGCCGGCCACCACAGCCTTAGCGGATGCCACCGCGGAGAGGCATGGCTGCCACCGCAAGCATCCCACTGCCGGGGACGAGTGAGCAAGACAGGCTCAGGCAGGACCAGTGAAGGGACCTAGAGAAGCAGAAACCCCTGCCTTGGCCCAGTGGAGAATTGGGGGCCACACTTGGCTCCCCCAAGGGAGGGTCAGCACATGTCAGATGCTGCGCACAGGACTCAGTTCCTTGCAGTTGGGGGGAGCAACCCTTTGTTGACCTACTAAGCGCCAGCCTCAGGGCCGGCTACTTTGATGCTATTTATTTATTTATTTTAAAGATTTTGTTTATTTATTTGAAAGACGGAGCACAAGCAGGGGGAGAGGCAGAGGCAGAGGGAGAAGCAGACTCCCTGCCCAGCAGGGAGCCCGATGCGGGGCTCTCTCCCAGGACCCTGGGATCATGACCTGAGCGAAGGCAGACGCTTAACCGACTGAGCCACCCAGGCGCCCCCCTCCCTTTTTTTTAAACATCCATTTGAAAATGCAGTCGGCCCATTCTGCTTCATTCTAACATCCCATCAGAGCCAGCGTGTGCCGGCGCTGCTCGGGTGCTGGAGCATGGTGCAGACAGGATGGCTGCAGGCCCTGTCTGTGTGGAAGGTGTTAGCAGTTTTCTGTGTGAGAAAACCAAGGCTCAGAGAGGCCAAGTTCCCAGAGACACAGCGAGGGAGTAACAGAGCCTGCGCCCAAACCAGGTCTCTGACCACAGGACCTGCGCTCTCCCCACGCTGTCCCCATGCTCTGTGGAAATGGCTGGATACAAGACACCTTTTTATCGTTTCCCTGTCATGGATGCTGACCTTGGTGGGTTCTCCCCAGACACGCAGTGCCAGGAGGGCCCTGTCCTTTGCGCTGGAGGTCTGCCGCCCCCAGGGAGAGCCAGGATGGCCTCCATCCCTTCCCCCCAGGGGCCATGTCGTGCTGGTTCCGGGGCCCCCAAGGACCCGTCTCTGCCTGGGTTGCCATGACCCCAGCATCTGGGGCCTGGCAGTTGGGCCCGCAAAGCCTCCAGTGCCCTGCTGGGGTGAGGGCTTCAGGCTGCTAGGGCTCAAGGTGCCGGCTGGAGCCAGATGGTGCGCAGTGTGGCCGCAGGCCAGGGTGTCATCCCTGCTCTCGCTGTTCTTCTGGCCCACGGCAGGGAAACACACACAAGGCCCAGGTGATCTACAGAGTTTATCACTCAGACACTGGGAATAACGGCCTTTGGGGGACACTGTAAACCCTGGAACAGGCAAGACCATTTTGCAGCCTTTGATGTTCTCAAATGGCCCTTTCTGCTCTGTGCCCAACTGATACCCTTCCATGGTGCCGGGAGCCTGCAGCAGATGACGAGCTGCGGTTTTTTACAGGTTCTCCTCGTGGGGGCTGGTTGTAGCTGATGGGCCTGGACCCCTTTCTCGTGGAGATACGCATACCTTGTGCTAAGGTGCACGAGGTGGATCGGACGGCCCCTGTGAGGTCTGCTCCGAGGCAAGTGTCTCAGCTGGAGGCGGGATCCCTCAGCTCAGGGCAGGACAGAGGTGCTGGGGGGCCATGTAGAGGCCAGGGTAACTGCATGTGAGAGCAGCTCTTTGCAGGTGAGCAGGGCCGTGTCATGTTCGAGAAACCGTGCCTTGTCCGTCCATGGGGTTCCCTCTCTGGCGCTCGTGTCCCAGCGTTGCTCAGCTCATTTGATCCTCGAGCATGCCCCTCGGAAGGGCTGGGGAGCCTGCTATGGGCCTGGCTCGGGGGCCAGGGGGAGACCGACAGCACCATCCGGTGACTGGACCAGGCGGACCTTGTTGAGTACCGGGTCCTCTGCTAGAGGGCTGGAGCCGTGACAGGTGGCCGTGTGTGTCCCCCACTCACAGGCCCGGGGACCTCACTTAGCGAACACGGGCGCCCTCTAGGAGGCCCGGCCCCAGGCCTGCTGGTGCTGGCTAGGGAGCAGAAAGTTAGCCAGGAGCACCCAGTGCCCGCCTGAGGGATCCAGGAAGCCTTCCGGGGGCGGCGGACCCATAGCGCTGGGCTCACTCTTACCTCCAGCCCGGGGCCTGCCACGTCTCAGGGCCGTGCTGCCAGGCGCGGCACCGCCCCTCCCGCCACCCCACGCCAGCCCTGCACAGGCCACATCTGCTGCTGCAGCCCGCGCCAGAGCTCCACCTCCCGGGCTCCGTCCCCATGGAAACTGCTGGGGGTGGGGGGGATTCCTGCTGCATTTGGCCCGCTGACTGGTTTCCATTAGAGCCAGCCTGCTTTCCTTGAGCTCTGTCCCCGAAGTTCAAGGCTCCCCCCGCCCCAAGGTTTCTTTCACATGTACCGAGCACCAGCCTTCTGGGCCACGGGACCGGGAGCACCTGAGTGGAGCGAGGGCCTGAGGGGCCTGCGTTGCCCCGTGCCCAGGGGCCGGCCCAGGGCCATGACTGCCCTTACCTTAACCCTGCTGTGGGCTCAGACCCTGTCCTTTCCTGCCCAGAACCAGCAGCTGCTGAGGGCCCCCCTCCCCCCAGCTCCATCCCGGCTGGGCCATGGACTCATCGGCGGGGGGGCTTTCAGTAAGCCCCTTCCTCTGTCTGGGCCTCAGTTTGCCCATCTGCAGAATGAGGGATGCACGGCTTCTCCAGGTGCTTGCCGTGCCAAACAGGACGGAACAAAACAGAAAATGCAGCTGAGGCAAAGCCAAATCTCTCGGGTTCACAGTGCTGGGATTTTTGTTTGTTTTCAAAGAGGGATTTTTTTTTTTTTTTTTTTTTTAAGGGAAGGAGTCATGGAATTTGACCGGAGATGGCTGTTGGAGAGCCAGTTGGAGCCCGTGGACCCAGGGCTTGGGAAGGCCCGGGCAGCTGTGCCCGCAGGCTCCACCTGGCATCTGTGGGGTGCCCAGTGCCCTGGCTGTGAATGCAGTGAGCAAAGGCATGAAACGTGCCCGTGACAGAATCCAGAGGGCTCTGGAAAACTACCCAAGAGGCTTCCGGAGGTCAGAAATGTGGGCAGAAAATGAGATCCAGATTTAAAAAAACCCGGCTGGCTCATCCTCCTGGGAGGGAGGCCTGGGAGAGCCTTGCGGCTTGTTGACTTTGAAATGCTTGCCCAGGGCTGGTCTACAGCAGCGGCCCCTGGCCCCAGCCTGATGCCCTGGCAGAGGTGCTGCCTTCCCTCCACCTCTCAGGAGGTGGGAGTTTTACTGGAGATGACGAGCGGCCCTTTGAGGGCTCGTGCCCGACCTGCCTTCCGCTGGGCCCTGCCATTGCCCTATGGGGACCCTTTCCAGCTTACATGCAAGGAGCAGAACCTCGGGAGTGGCAGGCCTTCGGGCAGATTGCTTTCCTCCTTGGGCCTCAGTGTTCTCATCTGTGAAATGGGGAGAGTAACACAGGCCTGCAGGCACATGGGAATTAGGTGAGATTTGGACAAACGGTAGATGGTGGCATCAGAACCGCTCCCACGGCAGAAGCAGGCTGCACCTTCCAGATTGCCCCAGACTCTGGCGGGGTGACACTGGCCCAGCCTGGCCCCAGGGAAGGCTGTTTGTCAAGGTCACCTGGAATGGCTGCTGAAAAGCCCAAGGTAGCTGGTGCAGTGACATTTCCTCTTCGTCTGGGACCCCACTCAACCTCCCCCTGCATCCCCGGGGAAGCCCACCGCCCTCCTCCACGCCCCCCCGCCCCCAGGTTTGCCGACAGATCCCTGGGGGTGGGAAGCAGCAGCCAACAGACAGCAGACAACAGGGACATGCTTGCCACCCCAGCTCGAGGGACGGGGCGTGGTGGCATTTTCAGCTTTCTGCCCTGGGCAAGGAGGGAACTTGGGTTTGAGCAAGGGCTCCTTCTTGCCTTCCAGCCCGCCCTCCCCAGTGAAAGTAGGCCGAGGGAGCTGGCTCAGACGAGTAGGTGGTGACGTGGCCCAGGTTGATTTAGACATGCGGGGAGACCAGGGTAATGTAGGAAATGAAGGAAATTTCCCCAGGGAAAGGGGGAAGAGAAGAAAGAGGAGCTTAAGTGCCCAGATAATTATAAAGCCTGGCGTGGTGATTTATGGCGGGCAGGCCGGCTCCTCCGGTCTCCACCGCCCCTCCCGTCTTGGTCCCCTGTGTCCCCAGAGACCTGCTGGTGGGGGAGGCTGTGAGGCCAGCGGGCGCCGCCCAGCACCCAAGCTCTGCTTTGTGTCCTGGGGACAGAGCCCCTCTGTGTGCCGAGCCCTCACGTCTGCTATCTGGGGCAGCCTCGCGGGGCACTGACAGGCTGTCAGCCGGGAAGCTGAGGTCGGGGAGGCTGAGCCCCCCGCACAGATTCTTCAAGGACGAGCCCCAGCCAGACCGGCCGGCCCATTAGAACGGTGATGGTCAGGGTGGAGGCAGCACCTCTCATTCTTGGTGCCACGGGAGGCGGGGCAGGGCCATGGCGTCAGGCAGAAGTAAGGAGGCGCATTTCTCTGGCTTGGGATTGGGGTGCGCTCTAAAACGAAATGAGGACGCAGCTCGCCACGTTGGCCAGGGTGCAAGAGAGGCCGTGGCTGGCCGCGGTGGGCCGCCTGGACACTGCGCCGTTTGGGGCCCGACTGTGGGCAGCCCCTGCTAGGGGATTTCCTCCGTTATGACCACAGCTGTCCCCTCCAGCCCCCCTATAATTCCTGGGGGCTGTCCCCCAGCTGCTGACCTGGGTCATCGCTGGCCCCCCTCCCTGCCGCACCCAGTCTGTGCCCAAGTCCTGCTAGCTCTGCTGCTGCTCAGCATGTCTGAGTCCTGCCCATCCAGGGACGTGTGATCACCATGCAAACCTCTGCCCTGACCTCCACCCTGTGGGGCTCCTCTCCAGCTCTAGGCGGAAGTCCAGTCTCCCCTTCCTGGGGCTCGAGAGGCTCCCAGCAGCCTGCTTTACCCCCTCCATGTTGCCATCCTCCCACTTCTCTAGACTGCAGCCCAGCATCACCTCCTCCTGAAGGCCCTCCCTGCTCCCCGCCTGCCCATTGCTCAGTTCACGGCACGTGTCTGCCCTGGAAGACTGAGCATCTCCAGAAGGACCAGCCAGAATCACCAGCCTGGCCCAGGGCGGGCTCTTGGGGGGACGTTTCATGAATGAATGAAACAGAATCCCAAGGCTGAAAGAGAAGAAGGGAAGGCTGTGAACCTTGCACTCGGTGCGGCAGCACGAGCCACCATGCTGGCCACGTCACCTGGCCACGACGCTCGGAGAAACAAGGGGACAGAGCTTACTTTATTACCTCCACCAATATGTTCCCTTTTAGGACTAACCCGAGGGGCTTGTGAGCCCACCTCATCGGGGACAGCGTGGCAGTGCCCGATGGACAGGCCTGAGCCCTGAGCATCTGCGGCCCACGGACAGAGGACGCCAGGTAACTCCAGGCCACGGGAAAACCACGGCTGCTGCTTTGGGGCCGGGTTTCGGTTGGGAAGACCAGCTGTGAGAGGTACCCTGGAAGGCTCTGGGGCCTTTTCCCCTCAGCTCAGTGGGTGTGAAAGGCGGACTCTCTCGGCCCATCCAATGTCATTGGTGAGTAGTGGCACATTCTGTTAATGTAGGTCAAACATTTCCCGTTCATGAATTTCCTGCACGGCCCTGCTGCCATGTTGTGGCTTATGGGGGTCCTCCTCCTCCAGGAAGTCCTCACAAACTCCAAAGCCCTCTTGCCTCATATCCCTGGCAGTGGGCTGCCCAGCCCCTCTGTAGCACCCGCCACACCCCTCTTCTCTCCCGTCGTTCATCTTCACGGGTTTGTGGTATGCGAGGGCGTTGGTGCCCGGACCCTTCTGAGGGCCCTGGACAGGCCTGAGGCAGCTTCCACTGAGGCCTTTTGAAAAGTGTGCCTCGGGGCAATCACGCCTGACCAGCGGGCAGGGGCCTCCAGTCCCTCCCCGGCTCTGCCGTTGGCCTGCTGTCTGATCTCGGCCCACTCCCTCCCCAACTCTGAGCCTCCGTTTCCCCACCACCTCCATTTGGTGGGTCTCTGGAAGGTTCCGAGGGACCGGCTTGGGGCGGCTGCCTCAGGCGTGTGAAAGTGCTCCTGGGCTTTGAGCGGGGTCTCCCCTGGGAAAGGGGAAAGATCTATGCATAAAGCCAGAAGTGTGCGTCCTAATGTCTCTCCGGAGGAGAGAAACGAAGCAGCCGGCCGCTGTCTGGGGTGCGGTGTCTGGGTCAGATACTTGTGACAACGCTGTCTGACGGCATATTGCATGGCCGCTCAGCAGACATGGCCGGCGGGGGCCACGGAAGGCTGTGGCCGGCCACCATGGTGCTTGTGGGAGCCCCTCCTTGGAGGGGAGTCCGCCGCGGGCTGGGCTCAGCAGAGGAGGACTGTTGGCTGCCTTTTTCTCCTTTTCTCGGTTGTCCAGATCTTGTTGAATGAGGAAAAACTCCTTTAAATCACAAAAGTAACCACCCAGCCAGAGTGACCCTGACCCACCCGAATCTTCACTGCACGTTCTCCCCCCAAAAGAAGAGCTGTTGACAGAAGGCACAGGGTGTTGCCATGAGGGCCACACCGTCACCAGGGCGCATCTGGGCCCTTTAAAAGGAGCAGAGGAGATGTGGGGGGCAAAGGGAACCCCTGAGGGTGGGGAGCATGTTGAGGCCCCTCCAGGCCGATGGTGGGGTGATGCTGCCGCTTTGGGGCGGGGCCCACCCTGATGTCTCCATTCACGTCCCAAGTGTTTGGAATCTGATGTCTAGAGGTGACGTCCATCTGTGGAGACCTGGACCCCTGTTGTCAGGCTGGCGCTGGGGCCTGTTCCTTTGCTGTTAGGGGTATGGATGTCCCTTGTGACGCCCCCCGACCTGGTAGAGCTCAAGGCGGGTGTGTGAACGGACGCGCCTCTGGCCCCCGGTGACTCGCTTTTCTGGCCCTGAGTTGGTAACTTGCGTGGCGTCGGCCGCTGTCTGGCGAGAGCGCCTACTGTGTGTGCAGGGCTGAGCTGGTGGGAGTGTGTTCATTGTCGTGTTTACGATGTCAGCTTTGTCCAGTAGGTGTGAATGGCTGCTTCTTAAGATACAAAACTGGGGCTCAGAGAGGCCAGGGTCTGAAGGCCACGCAACCCAGGAGATTCTCTTCAGCCTGTTGGGGTCTGTAGCCCAGGCTCCGGCCCGGGGCTGGTGGCCCTGCCACTGGATGCCGTGTCCTTGGGGATTTGAACTGGCCTGTGCCCTACCATGCCAGCTGCTCCCCAAGTCCCGGCTCCCTGAGTCCCTGCTGGGGCCGCGTTGACCCAGATGAAGCAGCCGAGCTGGGGATGCACCCCTGGGTGTGCATCTGGCACTCTCACTGGAGGACGTGGCTGCCCACAAGCTCACGGCCTACTTCTGACGCCTCCCGACACTTCTTGGGTACCTGAGGCCTTGGGTGTCCGACACAGCCTGACCCCAGGGCCAGGCCTCGGTCCTCTGCAGGGCATTTCTGCACATAAATTGAGGGTGAGCTCTGTGCATGATTCATTAGCAACTGGCTCTTTCCAGTTTGTAGGCTGTTTCTCCCACATGTGACCTCGGAGAAGACCAAGTTTAATGCCGAAGAGAAGTCTAGACAAAGCAGGCTGAGAGCTCTGGGGATCCGTGCTCCCATGGCTCTGGGTCCTGAAGCTTGGCCAGCATCAGGGTTCCTGCTGAGGGCTCCGAGCTCCTGCCCCACGATGTCCACTCAGGCCTCAGGCCCCGGAGACTTAGTCCCTCATAAGATAAGAGGTAGAGGAGGAATTTCTCCAGGATAAAGGCCCAGGGTGGGTTCTTACACGTCCTCGGAGTACCCCAGGGGGGCGGCAGTGGGCGTGCAGTCCAGTGAGCCTCATGCGGCCTGGGTGTGCAGCAGGTATCTCTAATCTTGCGTGTAAATTTGAGGAGGTAGGTGTCGCTGTCCCTGTGTAACAGACTGGGAGCCTGAGGCCCAGAGAGGTGGAGGGGCTTGTTCAGAGCTGAAATGGGACCTCAGTGGCCCCTGGACTACCCTACAGATAGACACAGGAATGTTGCGGAGACCAGGCTACTCGTGGGCCTGGGCAAGGTGGGGATTGAGCTCTGAGACATCCTGCCGGGGCCCAGGGTTGGTTCTGACCATGGAAGCACCAGCCTCATTGTGCCAAAGCCTTCCAGAGGACAGAACTGCATGGAGGGGGGTGGGGGGGAAGCTGCCAAGATGGCCCGGCTGACCCTGTCATCCAAGTGACCACACCGTGCGGCACAGGCTCTGAGAGGGAACGGGGGCCCAGCACTGAGAGCAGTGGTAGGCATCATCGTGAGCCAGCCCTGCGCTTGGGACGTGGACTTTTGTCACCGGTAGCGCCCGCCACAGCTCTGGGAGGCCAGCCACACCTGAAATGCACATCACAGGAGGGAAGGCAGGAGAGGGCGATCTTGTGCCTGGAGCCGCACAGCAAGCCGAGGCCGTGGGTCTGGCCAGCTTCCCGTGTTTCCCCCAGCCTGCCTTGTGACCTCTGGGACTCAGGGGCCCAAGTTCATTAGTGACCCTGAGACAGGGGCCCCGGCCTTCCTTCCCACCCCCACACCACGTGGGCTGGCCTCTTGAGGGAGGACAGCTGCGGGAGGCTCAGGCAGCCCCAACCGGGGACAACGCACTCACAAGATTTGTAAGGGCTCTGAGGGCAGGCCACGTGACGGTAGTCTGGCTCAGCGTGCAGCGACTGGAAACAGGCAGAGAGTGAATGTGGGCAGGCCGAGGGAGTGCCTCTGTGCGCCAGTGCCCAGGGGACACTTAACCTGGCTGTTCTGTGCTGTCACCAGGAGAGTGGGTGCAAGGATATGGGAGGAACAGAGTGTCCCGGGGGAGAGCATGCTGTCAGTGCTGCTCTGAAGTTGGAGGGGCACCCAGGCTTCACATCACCCGCCCCGGGCAGCCGTCCTTGTGAGTTTTCAGCCACGGCTCCGTGTGGCTCCTGTGTCGTACAGGGATTGGGCCGGGATCCCAGTGCCAAGCCTGCTCCCACAGCTGGAGCTCTGCTCACCTGTCAGGACAGAATTTCCACACCCTTTGTGTCCAGAGTAGGCACGGGGTGGCCTTGTCCAGTTTTCACCTCCTCCAGCTCCCTGGAAGCCTGATCTCTGCTGCTGACATCAACTGGTTATATTGAATAGGGCTGTTTGTGCACAAAGGGGGCCTCGGCTGCTGGGCCTGTGGGCACCACAGTGTGCTGCCCATGGAAGTGGTCCTCTTTGAGCCCCAACCAGGCTGTGCTCTTGGTCCAGAGGGAGGAGTGGGTGCATGCTCCATTGGCTCCCCTGGGCTGTTTTGGGGTTCTCCTTTCCTGGGCGAGCCCCAGGGCGCTGTCTCATCAGCTCCAGGTTGGGGTATCAGAGATACCCCAGCTTGAGGGACTTCCTAACCTGCCCATCTTACAGGCGCAGGCAGACGGGCCCGGGGTCTTTAAACATCAGTGCACGCCGGGGCTCCATCCTGTTGGGAGGAGAGGCAGGGGGGCATCCTGGCCGGCGAGGCAAGGGCTGTGCTGCCTCAGGGCAGTCCCATCTCGAGGGTGCTCCCGTCCTATAAAACAGGGCAGTGAGGTGCTCCGGCCCAGAAGCCCCATCCCGCAGCTAGGGAAACCAAGGCTAAGAGAGGCTCTAGGCCAAGAGAGCTAGGGGAACAGGATTAGAACCCAGAGCTGGGTGACTCGTGGTCCTGAGTCCATGCTGTGTACAGAGTGCATCGGGCTCACAAATTCCTGTAGGTCCCCAGCTTCAGGGGTGGTGTTGGGGTTCCAGCCAACATTCTGGGGCTGGGAGTCTGAGCACATCCTTCGGAGCCCACCAGCAGGTCCCCTCCGGCCTCTGAGGGCCTTCTGAGTCCCCTGAGCCCCACTGTCAGGGGCCTGTGCCTGAGGGGGAAGGACTACAAGCCAGTTAGTGGCAAATGGTCGCTCTTGGCCCCAGTGGCTCCTGCTCTGGGTGGGACCTTCTCAGTGATGGGGTCCGGGGAAGGTTGCACTCCTGGGGGGACAGAGCAGCCTCATTCTCGCACTGGGGGGCCTGTGGGAGCCTCCCAGCTTGTGTGGGCATGTTCCGGAAGCTGGGGGTACTCAGAAAGGGCAGGGGAGGAGTGTGTGGAAGCTGGAACCCTGCTGTCCCGCCCACCCACTCACACACGGCCTGGGGCAGAGGCCGAGTGGGTCCGGCTAAGGCGCAGCCCGGCTCCTCTCTGCAGTGCGTTGGGCCTGGGTCTGCTGTTCCGTCCTCACGGACAGGGAGCCAGCCCTGCTTTGGGGGAGCCTGGACCCCGGATGCAAGCCTGAGCTGGAGGCGGGGCAGGGGCAAGAGCCTGGCCTCCGTCTGAGTCACCCTGCGCCAAGTGCTCTCAGAGCCCCCCCAGGTCCTAGTGTTCCTGCTCAGTTGGTCCTGGGGTGTCTTCTGATGTGCTCATTGGGAAAAGACCAGAGTCAGGTCTACACTTACGGGTCCCAGATAGAGACATGGTTCCAAGAGCGGGGGACACTTCCCCGTCATCCCGGGCGCTGTGCTGGGCCAGGGTGCACCCAGCTGCATAGGACCTGTTCTCTGCCACAGACCTGCCAGCGCTGGGGGCGTGGGTGGGCAGTGTCAGAATCTGTGAGCTGATTTCAGGGGACCCCCAGCCTCCTACCAGAGCTGGGGAGACTCTGACTCAGGCGGCATCCCTGCAAGAGTGGAAGATACGTGTGGCTGGGCGACAAGGAATCCGGTGGTTGGGGTTTGGTTTGGGGTGGGAGTCCAGACCAGGGCTGGGAGTCAGGCGGTCAGACAAGGCTTCCCTTGCAGTCTGTAACCTCTGGGCACTTGGGCACCTTGCCTGCTCTGAGTGGTGGGCCGCCCATCTGCGGTGGTTGTGTGGGGTAAATGAGAGGCGGGGGAGGGTCACATCAAGCCCACTCCCGTTCTCAGGGTCACGTGCCACCAGGCCTGCCCAGCTGATTCCTTGGTCACCTTTCGTCTTTCAGAACATGACTCATCCCAGAGCACCCCCAAGGAAGCGGGACCTACCGTGGCCTTCGGGAGACATTCCAGGACTGCAGAGCCCAGGTAGATGGTCTTTGCCCTGGGCCAGGGCAGGGAGGCAGCCCGGGAGGTGGGCAGCCTGGCCAGGAAGGGAACGTGAGCCCGTCTTTCAGAAGAGCCCAGCACCAGCCCCTCAGGCCCCAGCCGGCAGCCCGGCCCACCCTTCCTGAGGGATTAGGCCTGGTCCCTGGCAGGCAGCTGAGGTCCCACTCCAGGACCAGGAGTGAGGTGCAGGGCAAGGATTACTTGGCCTGCCGTGGGCCTTTGCCTCTCCCTGAGTCGTCCGCCTGCCCTGTGGCCTAAAGACTCTGATCGCCTCCTCGAAGCAGATGGGATCAGGGAGGGCTGAGTTGTTGGCACAGAGACTCTCCTGAGAGAGCTCCGAGTCACAGCCACCTACACGGTGCCAAGTGATGGGCACGCCCAGCCCCCCAGCTGCGAGCCACTCTCCTGGACATGCTTCTTCAGAGCCTCAGTCTCCTCATCCAGGAGGCTGGGGCCGGAGTGGCTCCTGGTGGAGTGTTGGGGACGCACCGTGAATCCCAGAGCACATATGGCTTCCGTGAGAGGCCCAGGGGACGGGACACAAGTCTTTGCACACAGTGGGTCCCCAAGAAGCACAGTCCTTTATGCTTCACTGGAGAGCAGACAGCTCTCCAGGTGTTTGGGCCACCCTGGCACTCTTCTGGCTGCTGTCCTCGCTGGAGCTCAGCAGGGTCTAGTTCCCTACACCCGTTATTTCGGGTTTTATGTGTGCTGGTGCTAATATGCGAGACGAGACAGTAGGTCGAGGCAGAGTGGGGCCTGGGGTGGCCAGGGACCTTGTCTGCAGCATCTCTGAGGCAGACAGGAGGGCCTCCGCACCCCAGGAACCCAGACCTGCTCTGGCCATGGGTTAGTTTCACAGCCTTGGGGAGACAGCCAAGTGGAGAGAGGTCTCCACCCCGACCTCCAGATCCGAGCAGCTCTGTGTGGTGGTCATGGGTCTGTTTGCACAACCGCAGGACAGGGAGCCTACCTGCCCAGGGCAGGTGCTGTGGGGGGCCTGCCAGGGGTCTGGCCTGGTTATATTCCAGACCCCGAGGCTCTCTGTCAGTGTCCCGGGGCAGCACTCCATACCCAGTGTTGGCCTGGGGGCAGCCACTACTCTGAGGGCTCATGGGAATGGCCACACCATGGCAGGGGACTAAGCCACAAGACCCAGATCAAACCTCCTGGGTCCCAGGC
Organism: Zalophus californianus; assembly: GCF_009762305.2. Lineage (NCBI taxonomy): Eukaryota > Metazoa > Chordata > Mammalia > Carnivora > Otariidae > Zalophus > Zalophus californianus. The sequence goes on along the minus strand of NC_045603.1, from coordinate 3,869,992 downwards.
CTATGTGGCTTTCACTGCTGTGTGGTCTTGGGGAGGCCATGGCCTCTCCCTAGGATTCTGTTTCTCATTTGCAAAAGGGGCGTCCAGACCTCTTCCTACACACCCCCCTCCCCAGGTACCAGTAAGAGCAGAACAGGGAGCCTCTTCTGGCCAAGAAATGGGCCGGGAGCGGTATCTGGCTTGGGATCAGTCCTAACCCACTACTTGCAAAGATGAAGCCTACACACACAGCTGCCGCTGATCATATGGGCAGAGTGGGAACTAAGGTGTTATATGTTACATATACGTCTTGCCGTGTAAATAGATAAACGTAAACATAAAAAATACATATGTTTATATTGATACTAAAGCTTAGAGGAACACAGACGATGCAGAAAGATAAAAGTAAACAAGAAATTAGGGCAAAGGGAGAATCGAAGGTAGGCCTGAAAGAAGCCACATCATGTAGAAGTCTCTAGTTGCTGGTAATGACCTGTAAATTCAGCTCTGAGCTTCCTAGCAGCCAAAAGCAAAGAGGAGAAGACCGTCCCTTGCAGGAAGTGGTGTTCGGGGCATACCGTCTGCAGCGCTGATGCCAAGAGAGAGAACTGAGAGCTGCCTGGTGCCGACGGGACGTCCCGAAGCCCTGGGCGAGGCTGGGGGGTGGGCGCTCCCTCACGCTCAGCACAGCTGTGTTCCTCTCATCCTGCTGAACCCTTCCCACACGGAGTCATCGGATTCTCCCCAACCCTTCAGACCCCAGTGGAGAGAGGCAGTGAGGGGCCCCGGGTCCACGTACCTGCAGCTATACCTGCCCCCCGGGAGACGGGTGCCCCCGGAAGATCGGGGAGTCATTCCCAGGGTTTGGGACACACAGGCACACCCATGTGGCAGCTTCAAGGCCCTTGCGGTCCTTGAGGTGGCCTCCCAGGCTGTCAGGGCAGGTGGGCCTGGGCTGGAGGTACAGATGTGGGACGGGGCCTGCACACCTGCGTACCGGGGCTCTCCTTCCCGAGACTTACACAGCATCTCTCTCCTTCCAGGACTCACGCCTTCTTCCTGCCTCCTCGTTCTGCAGGGGACCCCTGCAACTCTGCCTCCCTCAGGTCAGTGCTGCGTTTTGAACCTTGAAAGTCAGGGCTCTCCCCTCCCCCCAGGTACCACCCTGGTCTGGGCTTGTCTGAAGTGGGACACGCACACACATGCACACACACGGCTTGTGGGGGCACTGAGGAGCCGGGCAGGCTCAGCTGGGCCTGCTCCGGCCTCAGCCCTGACCTGCCACCGGCCTCTTTCTGTGCCCGAGGGACCAAGGTCTGTCAGAAGTCAGGGGCTTGCCCAGGTCTCTTGCCCCAGGAAGCTGGACTCGGGCCCATCTTTCTGGCTCCCTTCCGCACAGAAGTTGAGTGAAGCTCCTTCTGCAAGGAGCCATCTGTCTCGGGGGTCCATGGTGGGAGGGCTTGGGCCAGCTGCTGGGGACGGTCCGAAGTGTCTGTGGAGTGGGCAGAGCTCAGGGGCTCAGCGGGTGAGAAGGTCCTCGGCCCGCCGCTCCCTAGCCCAGCCACGCTGTGGCCCTGGCGGGAGCCGGTCATGCCCAGAGCACCCCCTAACCACACCCTGCTCCTCGCCTGAGAGCCGGCCCACAGGGCAGGCTGTAGGGCCCACTTGGCTGAGTCTGGCCTCCTGGGGAGTCCGCGGGGCCGTGTGGGCCAGACGGGCGCCGCCCCCCTCCCCCGCTGTTGCCATGGCCAGGGGCAGGCCTGCCTCCCAGGTCCATGTGGAGAGGACCCCAGGCTGTTGTGTCTGGGCTCAGGAACCCTCTGCCATCTGGGGCCCGTGTGTTTACAGGTCCAGCTTGCCCGCAAGACTCTGCAGACACTGCCCCCAGGGCTTTTGTGTCTGCACGCAGAGCGTGCGCCAGCCGGTGCCCGTGGCGGGGGTGGAACATGGGTGGGGAGAGGGGGAGGCCCCCAGAGGACGTGGGACAGAGGGGAAGGGGGACCTGGAGAGGGGGATAACAGAGGAAGGGATCGAACAGAGGGGAGGCAGAGAGAAAGCAGGGCAGGGCACGGGGAGAGAGGAGACCCAGAGCAGAGTGACGGGAGCTGTCGCTGGGGAAACGGGGCCTGAGGGTGCAGCTGGTCCCCGATGTCCCCAGGGCCTGCTGGGCTCTGCCCAAGGCCATCTAGCCCAGGTGCTTTCCTGGGCACGCACTGTGAAATCCCGCAGCGTCCCGCTGGCAGCTGTGGTAGCCTCCGGCGTCCCCGTGAAACCCACGCCCTCGGAGGTACGTTCCTCCTGCGGGCTCGGGCACCGGAACGTGCACCTGGGTCCTGGGACCCCAAGCCCTGACATACACATGCAGGGAGCCACGAGGGTGGGTCCCCAGGAACACAGGTGGAGGTCCAAGGAGGCAGGGCCAGCCCACCTGGGAGGCCAGAGGGGCTCCTGGGCCAGGGCGGCGGGGCCCGTGCACAGCAGCTGGGACCCAGGACATGTGGGGAGTGACGTGCGTGGAGAGGACAGGCCTGGGGGAGTGGGCTCTCTCGGCAGGACCCGTATCCCCCCTACTGTGCAGTGGACGGAATGCACGCAGTCGGTGCTTAGTCTGTGCTCATCCTGAGCCCGAGTAGTCAGCAGGATGACCATACAGCCGTCGCTGCAGGGGTGAGGACGTGCTCAGGGCCAGAGGGGAGGGCCACCCCTCTTGCGTGCACACATGCCCTCCTGCAGCCCCAGGACTACCAGCGAGGTGCGGCTCATCATTTCCATTCTGTTCTGCCAGAAACGGAGGCTGGGGGCTGGGAATAGCTCAACTCCTGCCTCACCTGTGGTCCAAGAGTCCCCTTTAGGATGCTGGGCTGGGAGGTGCCAAAGGTTTATGGGGGACAGTGACTTGGTTGGTGGGATTTGTTCTTGAACTGACTCAGTGTTGTCCTCCCTGAAGTCTGCCCAGACTTGGCCCAGGATGGGGAGAAGTCTGGGCACGGGAGGCTCCCTCCGTCTCTAGTGCCTTCCCCTGCACTGAGCCCCTGGTGCCTCCCCCATCTGCTCAGCACCCAGCGGTGGCTTGTTCCCTGAAGGGACTTGGCCCTGCTCTGCCCCAGCACCTTGGGTTCCTGCGGACAGACGGGCTGCCCTGTTCTTCAGAAGTTGGTGTGCACAGGCCTGACACCGCACGACAGAACCGTGCTGAGGAACCACGTCTGCCTGCTCCAGGGCCGGCCCGTGTCTGGTGCCCACAGCCGAGGAGGCACAGAAATTTAGTCTAATGCTAAACGTCCAGATAGCCTTTGTTTACCCAGGTAGAAATTAAGGCCTTAAAAATACCTTGCGTTTGATCTTCTGGTCCCAGTACAAATATTGACAAAATGCAGGACGAGCTTCATTCAGTGCTTACTTCTCGGTTCTGAGCAGCGCTCTGGCTGGGGATGGTTAACCCTGAAACGTGAGGAGAGATGTGACGAGAAAACCCTCTGGGGATGGGTTGCAAGGAGAGCCTGCCCTGTGAGCTGCATCGGACAAAGTCACTTTCGATTCGGGTCCCGTTTCTGTGCCAGGCCCTGAGCTGGACGCCCCTCCCATGAGAGCCATCGCTGTTGCTGACAGCCCTGCTGGGTGGATGCCTTGTGGGGGCAGAGGCTCGGGGAGGTCCAGGGGCCAGCCCCAGAGACCACCAAGCCAACCAGCAGCAGCAGAGCAGGGGCCTGGCCCCAGCCGGCTCAGACGTAGAACCGCTTCTGGATTCCAGGGCCGTGTGGCCTCGCTGAGGGGTCAGGCTACGGGATCCTAAGAGACAGTCTCCCCGGGTTGCGGGCAGGAGGCTGGGGACAGGGCCTCCAGCTCAGGCCCTCTGTGCAGTGGTGCACAGGGTAGGCTAGAGGGTTCTTCCCGCTGGAGTAAAAGCAAGCGGCACCCAGACCCAGTGCGGCTGGGAATGCCCGGGGCTGCTGTCCGGGCTCCCTGGTCTGGGCTCGGTGGGGTGCTTGGCCTCAGACATCTCCCTGGTTGGAGGCCTTGTTGCCCAGTCGTTACGGAGCTTGAAGGCCAACAGGCCAGCTCTGGTGGGAAAGCACAGGCTCGCACGCTGCTCCGCAGCCAGAGGTCCCTGCCCCAGCACGGCTGCGTCTGAGCTGCTCTTCTCCAAGAACACCATACCCACCGAGCCTGGCCAGCCTTGGAGGCCTGGGAAGCCCGAACACCCCTGCTGTCACCTGGAGGAAGAGAAAGTGAGTGTCTCAGACATGGGGCTTCCTGGGGTCACCTAGCACAGAGGGGTCTGGTCCTCCTGAGCAGCGGCGTGACCTGGCTTGGAAAATGGAGACGTCTGTGGGTTTCTGTTCACTCGTGCCTAAAACACGGGAGGGGGGGGACGCCTGTCTTGGCTGTGTGAGTGTGGGGGAGTAACTTAGCCTCTCTGTGCTCTTTCCTCCTCTGTGGATCAGGCTGTAATGGGGGCGGATGGGGGCACTCGCTGCGACGGGCTCAGGTTGGTGCCTGGCGTGTGGCCGGTGTGGGGTGTTGGCGTTTGCCCCGTTTCCGATGGGGCGCATGTGCCCGGGTAGTGGCACACACGTTGGCGGCAACATTGGGCAAATGGGGATTTGAACGGGGGCTCTTGGGAGAGGTCCTCCGTGTCCTCCGTGAAGACAGCACCTTGTTCACGCTCGGCAAGTTGTCAGGACAACTGTGGTCACACGAGCAACGGGGACCGTGGCACCTGCCCGCCACACCGCCACCATGGCAGCACCCACCCTATAGGAGAGGCAGGGGGCTTCCCTCCCAATCCCACTCCCCTGTTTCCTGACACAGGCCCGGCCCCTGGCTCTGGATCAGCCCATCCCCATCAGAGCACAGGGCCTGGGCTCTGCCCCGCTGCGTCAGCTGCGTCTCCCCGCCCCAGTGCCCTTTGAGGGCCCCCCACCGCTGGCCTCAGCCAGAGCCACGGCACGGCAACCCCCTGGGCCTCGGTCTGCTGGTCTTGGGTTTTCACTCGGCACCGACGGGGAGGGGGGCCTGGGGTTGGCCCCGTGGCCCCCAGAGTAGTCTTGCTTGTCTCTGCTATACATTTGGGGTTCTGAGTGAGATCTGGTAAAGACAGGGAGACCCCACGGGCAGGGCAGAGTCAGAAAGATGCGAGCTCTTGGGGTGTACCCACTGCCTAACAGGCTCTGCTCCGGAGAGCCTCGCGGTCCAGCAGGTATCTGCCGGGGCAGCTCCGTGTGCCCCCGGAGGGCCACAAACAAGGGGGTGGGCTGTCACCGGACAGACGCAGCTCAGGAGCCTCGGGGTGTGGGCTGTGTCCGGCTTGGGGCCCCCATGAGGCAGGTGCTGCAGGAGCTCGGTGTGGGGGGGACGCGGCCAGGCATCCGCGGAGCTGGTCTTGCTGGTGTCGCCCTGGCGCTGTCCTGGCATGGCCCATCCCTGTACCCGCCAACAGCAGGCAGTGTGAAGCTGCCAGCCTGGACCCCGGGTGGGATGGGCTGGGATGTCCCTGGAATGCAGGGCAGCCCTCGGGCCATCTGGACAGAGGCCGCCCCACGCCGGGCAAGCGAAGACCAGCCTTGGAGGGTCTGGGGCAGAGGAGGATTTTCATCCAGAAGGAGCCTGGGCCTGGGAGGCCAGGAGCCTATATGTTCACCCCTGCCTCTCAGTGTCACTGCCTCGAGCTGGGCCGCCCCCTCTGTAAGGCGGGAGGGCATCCGTGCCACTGCTCCGGGCAAGGGCCCATCCCCACGACCACCCAGAGCCCCTCGAAGGGGTGAGGGCGCCTCTGGCAGCTCAGGGTGGCCGGGGGCCTGGGTAGGAGGAAGAAGGTTCCAGAGAGGGCACCGCCTGCCCCCGTCTTTCTGGCCAGGCCCTCCTGGGCCTCTGCACAGGACAGGCGGCCACACTTCCAGAGTGGACATTCCTCCTTCCTGCCCCTGGCGGCCGGCTGCCTTTGTCTTTCTGGGGCTGCACAAAATGGCCGCTGCAGCCCTCCGCCATTTTGTGTGTGAGGCAGGCAGGCGAGCGGGTGGCCGGGCAGGGGAGGAGGGAGGGAGACCACTGCCCGCCCGCCTGCCCCGAGTGGCCTGGACAGAGCCCAGCACCAGCCCCCGCCCCAGCCCGGCCTTGGCCGCGGCTGCCCTGGGCTTGGCACCAGCGCACGTCTTGGCAAGGCCGTCCGGGAACCCCGGCCCTTCACCCAGCCTGGCCAGCCCCCTCGCCGCCCCCCAGACTTCCCTGACGAGCAGACGGAGATGCTGCGAAGCAGAGCCCAGAAGAGCTATAATTAAAGCCATGCTTCTGGAGGGAGTCCTTGGCAGCCACAGGGCCGGCATGGACGGTTCTAGAAATGACGCTCACCCGAGTGGGTGGGGGTGGGCTCCCCAGACCATGACAGGGCCGGGTCTTTTCTAGGCCACGCTGGGGAGAGGAGCAGCACGCTCAGCTCTCCACTTGCCACCCCACACCCTCACCTGCCTGGGGAGCCTCCGGGTTCCCTGGCTGGGCCTTGGGCTGGGCCCCTGGCTCCCGATGGTCGGTCAGGTTTCCGGTCTGGACGCAGGTCCTGCCTGTCCTCAGGAAGCTGGGACGGGGGCTTCCTGGAGGAGGTGAGCTCCGTGCCAAAAGACTAGGGTGCCGCTCTGCAGCTGGGCTTCCCCTGGCGCCTGAGCCAGCTGAGATTCTTCATCGAACAAAGCTGGGCTGAGCCCGTTCCGGCCCAGCCCACTGCCCTACATGGTCCTGTCTTCTGTGGAACCCACATCCCCTAGATCTTGGCTACCCTGAAGAGATTTTTCCGGAGCTGGGAGCAGCTGGGCGTCAGGGGCCTCCTTCTGTGCCTCTTGCTCTGTGCTCAGCGTTAACAAGCCCACGGCTCGGACAGTGCCCAGTGGATCAGGGGTAGCATGGTACGGGGGGACACGGTCGCGCAAAAGCAGGCTGCCCGGCATCCAGGGAGTCTCGGCCGCGGGGCCTGGGGAGCCACATGGAGGAGACTCCAATGTCTCTGGAGCCAGCGCCGGGCCGTTCGCTGTGGGCCACCGTGCCACACCTGCCTTGGCAGGTGGACGGGAGCAGCCAGCCTGCCAGCCATCAGCATCTGCCCGCAATGTCCAGCCATGAGGTCCTCAAAGGGCAGCGTACCTCCTAGAGGAACTTCATGAAAATGTCCTTGTACAGAAGCAGGGCATGGCATTTGAGGTGTGTGCATTTCAAAGGGGCTGATGCTGTTTCTCAGACAGCGTGGAGTAATGTCAGGCCAACCTGGGGGCCCGGCCCGACCTGTGTTCTCTGCACGGCTGAGGGTCAGTCCCGCACTGTCAAGGGACAGACACCCAGATACAGCGCATGTGTGGCAGGGTAGGGTCTCGGGAGCTGCGTGAGGCCTTCCCCAGACACCTGTGGCCCAGCCAAGCCCTTCAGGGTGGGAGGGTTGCTGGACACTGCCCCAGGCCCTTCCCAGACGCTCTCTCCTTGCGGTTCCCAGAGAGAACATTCCGTCACCGTGAAGTGAGGTTTACTCACGCCCAGGCTCCCTGTGGGGAAAGCCTGTGGGACAGGATGGTGGCCCCGTGCCAGGCCAGACCCAGCACCTCTTGGGGGAACACAGAGCGCCACAGCAGAATGACTGTCTCGGAGGGGACTGTCCCAGCGGGGGCTGCCGCGGGGTGGGCTTTCGTGATGGGCATTTTTAATGATAGGTGTGCATCCGGTCCTCTCCCTTACCCTTGCTCCTCGCCTTGTGACCCAGACCGTAGCTTGAACGGAGAACCTTTCAGACAAACGCGTGCCTTTGAGGTTAACACCGTTGCCTAACGACTAACACCGCATGGAGACACCCACAGGGTCAGAGAGGGCTCCGCGTCCTTGCTTCTGCCTTTGGAGTCCAAGCAAAGCCTGGAGTGGTGAAGACCCACTCTCCCCGCTGACACCCTCTCCGGGCACAGAGGCCCCTTGGCCTTCCTCCTGAAGGCCCTGGCACCCTTGTCCCACTAGACAGAGCGGGCCGCTGAGGCCAGAGGTGCTGACTTGCCCAAGGCTCATCACTGCCTGGAGCCAGAGCAGGCTCAGAACCATGACCTGGTGGACCTCAGAGCCCGCTGTCCCCTCCTTCCCATGTCGGTGGCCCCTGTGGATGCAGGTGTGTCTGCAGAGCCGGCCAGCCTCCCCAGCCCAGCGCCTGCACCTGGCTTCCCAAGGGCTGCCAAGTGTTAACTTCTGTGGGCTTCCACACTCCCACATCCGTGGCGTTGAGAGTCCAGCCTCCGCTGAGTGCCCGGCTGCCTGCACCGTGTCCGCCTGCAGGTCTCTGGGCACGGGAAGCAGGGAGCTGGAGCAGGACACAGGCTTCCGAGGTGTCCGTCATGGGAGGCGGGGTGGCAGCCGGACAGGGAGGGTGTGAACAGAGAACGCGCCAGGGCCCGGAGACAGAAGGAGGGCTGGGGTCTGTGCAGACCCATGGGGCTGGGGCAGCGGCTCCTATCTGGAGGTGCCACTTCCCCACCTGCGTGGCTTGTGCCACCCAGAGGGACGCAGGGCTGTGGAAAGAGCCTCGCATCAGGGAAATTTGGATTCCAGATCCGGTTTTGCCGCTCCGTCTCCAGGGTGTGCTGTTGGGGGCGGTGAGGCGCCTGGGCCGTGTACTCCCTGGGCTGCCCGAGCCTGAGGCAAAAGGAGAAGTCAGTAAGCTGGGTCCGTTCTGTCTGTAGGTTGGTGTTTTTATATCATGGACAATTTTGCATTCATTTTTAAGAATTTTACTTTAAAATATTTGTCTTGAATGCTGAGTTTTGGTGCCCCAGAACTGGCGTGCCCGAGGTGCGGGTCTGGCCGGCCTCCCTAGTTCCCGGCCATGGTGGGCACACGGCCCCCTCCCCCGGCCCAGGTCGATCAGACTGCCATCTCCTTAACTCGATGGGCCATGTTTGCAGGGAGACCCACCCCCCGCCCAGGCCCCCGGATGCCACCCCCGCGTCTTTTTCCCAGACTCCATTGTTGGCACGGCTTGCCGAGCAGAAACACTGGCCGCTTTATGGGGAGAAACCTAATCGGGGCGGCGGGGGGGGGGCGGGTGGCCATGGGGGGGGTTCCCGGCTCTCGGTGGCCCCGAGCCAAGCCCGAGGTGACTGCGGGGTGACACTGTCTGTCTGCCTCACTCGCTCCAGACATCCGCCCAGCCCTGAAAGGGCCACCTGCCCACGAAGGCCTCCCACACACCTGTCCCTGGCTGGCCTGGCTCCTCCCACCCGGCCCTGCCCAGCACCCTGCCCACAGGCAGACGCCGCGGAACCGGGCGGGCTGGTGCTGGCAGCCGGCGGCTGGTGGGGTGACCGCCGATTGCTCACTGCCCGGCAGCCCTGCTCGGGGAGTCCCTTTGATGGTGCGTTGCCAGCGCCCCGCTGCCAGGCCTCATCCGGGCCGACTGGGAAGGGTCCCTCTGGTCTGTCTCAGGAGGCCTGCCTTCCCCCCAGGCCGAGGCCTGTGGTGACCCCTGGGACTGTGGGGCAGGGAGGCCCAGCAGATCTCGGGAGAGAAGAATGCCATCACGGCCGCCGGGCACCTCTCCCCTCTGCCCCGCCACCTGCCACAGGGCTGGCTCTTCCAGACAGGAGGCCTGGGGCCCCCGAGAGGACAGCTGGCCCCAGAGCTGGGGCAGAGCTGGGATTCCCCTGGGGGGGGCCTCTCTCAGCTTCTGGAGAGGCCCACACAGACAGGAGACAGGGCCCTCGTGGGCATGCAGCTAGAACAGCTGGGGGCGGGCGCCCCGGCCGAGGACAAAGACAGATGGGCCGGGGAGGGTCGGAGGCAGCCTGCACTGGGCATTTTTCTGCTCCGGGAGGCTGGCGTAGGGGAGCCGGGGCTGGGCAGGGCCTGGGTGGGAAGAAGCAGAGGTACGGGCCTGGGGGGGGGGGGTGTCTGGCTCCAAGGGCAGCCTCTCGGGCTCCGCTTCCGTGCCCTCCAGGTGGTCGGCGGTCCGGCCTTGTGCTTGTTTCATATCTGTGTCCTTTCCTTGGAGGACGTGTGTGGCTGGCTCCCCTCCTTCATGCCAGTCCTGGCCGGTCATCCGGCTGGAATGGGCCAGAGCCAGGTGGGATGGTGAGCCATCAAGCAAGCCCTGGCTGAGGCCTCAGGGCGGGTCTCGGGAGCCCCTTCCTCAGGGTTTCTGCTCTCGGGAAGATCCCAGGCCTCGCCTGCCATGGGGCAGGAGCCTCAGCCTGGCCAGAGCCTCCTCTGTAAAGTGGGGACCTCAGCTCCTCCCTCTTGGGTCCCACCGGCTCCAGGCCCCAGGGCGTCTGTGCGAGCCTGGCATGGTGCTCGCCGCCCAGCCCGGGAATGTCAGTAGCCCTGACCATTCAGAGATAAAGCCTGGGTCTTAGTGGTCTTTGAGCCAGAATTGTCCAGCTCAGGGTGGCCACAGAGGCCCCTCTCCGGGCCCTTGCAGGGAGTGCGTCCCTGGCGAGAGGTGCTCAGGGATGCGGATGTGCGGGTTGGCAGGGGGCGTCCGGGGAGGAGGCCCGGAGCAGTGGTCCGAGCTCTGGCGTGGCTGCCTCTCTCCCAAACCTGACGCCTGTTACTCTTTTCCTAAATCCCGAACAGGTCAAGAAGCTTTTGTCCGTGGTGGGCCTTCCTCACAGCATGTGCACGTTAGGGCAGGACTCTGGGTCCAAGCGGGCTGCACCCTGCAGGGCCCCCCTCCGCCCGCCCCGCGCTGGCCAGCCCAGCCTGAGCCCACGTGAGGTCTCGCTCTGTCATCCTGTAGGACACAGGCCTGCCGCCCCAGCCTCCATGTGGGTGCGCACCTGGGTGCCTCGCAGGATAGCCTCTGGCACCCCTGCTCCCCTCCCCTGCTGTCCTCGCTCGAGGAGGGACGTGGTCAGAGCTGTGTCCCTCCCGTGCACCTCCAGGTCCTGCCATCAGGCGTGGGGGCCCTTAGATGGGGATCTAGTGGTCCCGCTGCCAAACCTTTGCCCAAGGAGTACCCTCCACCCGCAGCCACACCTCTCCGCTTCCTGCGGCTCCGCAGCACGCTCCCTCAGCTGAGGCCCACGGCGCCCTGGCTGCGCTTGTGACCCCGGTCACCTTTCACAGTTCTCTCTGGCCTCCCCCCCCCGTGACCGGACGTGGCCTGAAGGAGCCGTGGTCTGTTGCAGGGAGTCTGGATGGAAGAGGAGTGCTCAGCCCAGTCCCGCTCAGCACCTCGAGGACTCGCCTGTCCCTGGGGCTCTTCGCCTGGTGCACCTGCTGCCCTTGGGCTCGCCTTGCCTCGAGGGCCCTTTGGGGCCAGCAATCCTGGAGCTAGCCCCTTCTCTCTGCCCAGCCGGGAACCAGCCCTCAAGCTCAGCCCTAACGCACCCAGGCCACCTGTCATCACCCCGAGATGCCACAAGGTGGGTCCAGCCTGAGCAGGAACAAAGGCCAAATGAAGGAAGCCAAGTCACTGGGCTTCTCCCAGGCCAGGCTGGAGGCCGCGGGAGGGGTGCTTGTGGGGACAGCTATAGGGTGGACCAGGGTGAGTGTCTCCCTTTGTCGCCCTGCCTCAGGGGTCCCAGCGCATGGGCTGGCCCGGTGTGCGCTCTCTGCCTCCCAGCTGGGGCTGGGGCCCTCCTGGGGTTGGCCCTGCAAGCGCAGGAGCTAAAGCCCAGGCCTAGGGGACAGCAGGGGCTGTCGGAGTCCGCATAGCCCCGCACACGTGGATGCCAACTCCGGCTAAGGGAGGCCTGGTGCTACCCAGACGCCCCGAGGGGCAGCTCCAGCACTGACCCCACATCTCCGTGAGGACGTCCAGGCCCCCAAGGGCATAAGATGTGCCCAGGGACGCAAGCAAGGAGACCAGCCTGGTTTTGCAGCCAGCTCCGCCTGCTGGGCTCCCCTGCCTCGTGTCGCCCTCGGCCTGTAGAGGGCCAGCAGTCACTGTCAGGGGGTCCCTACAGCCTGAGGGCATTGGGGTCTCAGCGGCTAAGTCTAAAGCCCAGGGGCCGTGCTTAGGGCCCCTCCCCCAGAGTCCTCTGAGACATTCAAGGGGGGCCCTGGCCCGGGAGCCAGGTCCTTAGCTCTTTTCTCCCCAGCAACATGAGGCCCACGGCAGCCAGTCACCCCACAGGGTCGGGTGGCCTCCAGGACGCCCACACCCCATCCGGGGAGTGGTAGCTGCCCCTGCATATGGGGTTGCGCGTGAGACCTCCTTCGGCAGGCCAGGGCAAGGCCAAGCCCAGCAGAGCGCAAGAGCAAACCCCCCCCAAACCCGGCAGGGGGCCAGGGACCCCCCCCCCCAGCCCACTAATCTCAGCCTGTTTCCTCACTGTGGAGCGGGGTCAGTGTGCCCAGTTTCACGAGGAATGTGAGGACTGCACAGCCCGGCCCAGCCTAGCCTGGGGCCTGCCCAGAGGAGGCGGCCTGCCTGGGGGAGGGGACTGTGTAGAAGGCGGTCTGGGGGTTGGAGAGCTCAGAGCGCTCTCTACGATTGATTCCCCAGGCGGAAAGCAGAATGTTCTAACCTCCGCCCTGCCACCTGTCGGCTGTGTGACCCTGCAAAGGCGATGTTACCTCTCCGTGCCCCGGTGTGCTCACCTCTAAGATGGATTGACAGTAGCACTCGCCTCAGGGGCCCCCAGGAAGGTGGTGGCCGTGGTGACACTGATCCAGGCTGACTGTGCCCTCGGGCACGGAGCACAGAGCCCTCCAGGGTCTCCAGCTCTGCCCCAGCTGCCCTCCTCAGGGAAGCCAGCTTCCTTGTCTGAAAGGAAGAACAGCATCCTCGGGCCTCTCCCGAGGTGGGGACAGCTCAGGTCACCCTGCACGGCAAGACGAGACTGACCAGAGCCCATGGGGAGGGCGTCCCCGCCTGTCCAGTGGGCAGAGGGAGCAGGTGTCTTGGGGCAGCAGAGAGGGGGAGGGTGGGTGGCCGGGGGGGTCACTTGCAGCACCCATGTGACACGCGTTCCAACAAATGATGGCCTTCCGCCGGGTGTCACCAGTGCAGATGTCCCTTGGGAACATTATGGCCACTCCTGTCCCGATGGGAGTGATCCAGTCACGGGAGCAGTACCCCGAAAGCCAGACTGCGATGCCTGTCTCCTCCCTCCCTCCGTCTCTCTCCCCTCTCTCTTTCCCTCGGGTTGGTGGTCTTCTCCTGTGTGGCCCCCTCTGCGTGGCTGCTCTGGGGCGTCTGTACTCCCAGGGGCCCTGCCCACCTGTCTGCCGGGATCCCCGAGCCCTTAGCACCCGGCCGGCCCGTCCCCCCGCCTGCCGGCCCCCATTCCCCGCAGCGCCCCGGCCCGCCTCCAGGAGGTGCCTCTGGAAGCCACGGAGTCCGTCCCTGCGCCACGACTGACGGCCCTTTGGGGTGAGGTAGTAGGTTGTATAGTTTGGGGCTCTGCCCTGCTATGGGTAACTATACAATCTACTGTCTTTCCTGAAGTGGCTGTAATATCGCCGATGGACAGCGTCCAGGACCCTGGCTGGGGAGGGGACAGGGGCAGGCTGGGGACGGGCAGCAGCCTTGCTGGGGTGGGGCGGGGGCTGCCATGCAGTAGGTCTGCAGGCCTACCTTCCACTTGGTGTGTGATCTTGGGCAGGTGCTTTGACCTCTCTGGGCTTCATTTTCCTCATCTGTGAAATGGGGACAAATGAGGATTGAAGACGATACTGTGTGAAGCGTCCAGAGCAGGGGACGGCTCACAGTTGACCCTTCCGTGCCCCTACACTGCACGGAGAGCCGGGGGACCGCTGGGGCAGTTTCTGCCGCCCGCCTCCCTTCCCCGCCCTCCCGCCCCCTGCGTCTGGACTGTGTCCGCAGCTCCATCCCTGTGGCCGGCAGTGGGCACCAGCGGGCGCGGCCGTGGACCCAGAGGACGAGGCTGGGGCGGCAGGGCAGGCCCCCAGGGAGACCCCTGGGAAACCTCAGCATGCCCCCCCGGCATCCTCACCGGCCTGCCCAGCTCAGCGTCAGGCCTCTGGTCAGTGATGGCCCCTCCACTGGAGAGGGGGGCTGAGGCTGCCCCATCCCTCGCCGCTCACCATTCCAGGCGGGAAGTGAGAGGGGGTTCTCTGAGCACTCTGTGGCCCCTCGGGGACACGAGCCCCCTCCACTCCCCCCCCGCCACCACGACGTGCAGGTGGACGGGGTGGGCTGCACCGTCTGTGCTGTCTGCATTGTCCCTCCTGCCCCGCGCCTGCCCGGCCTTCCAGCTCGGCTCTGGTGGCCACCGACCTCCGGGCAGGGGCCGGGCCTGGGCGTGGGGCAGTGGCGGGACAGCGGACCCTCCCGCACCCCCGGGCACCGGCGGGGTGAGGTAGTAGGTTGTGTGGTTTCAGGGCAGTGATGTTGCCCCCTCGGAAGATAACTATACAACCTACTGCCTTCCCTGAGGAGCCCAGCGACACATCCCCACGGGAGGGCCCGCCCCCACGCCCAGCAGGCGACTCCGGGGGCCCCGAGCCACGGGCCGGAGGGGTGGGAGGCTGCAGCATGCACACCTCGACTTCAATAAAAGCTGTTCTGACGTGTATCTGGAGTCTTGCCTTGTTCATTCCAAAAGCCCTGGGAACTAGGTGACGGAGGGTGTGCGCATATGGGCGGTGGTGGTGGGGCGCATCTGCCGTGGCGGGGTGTGGGGCACGGCTGGGGAGCCCTGTCCGGGCTCTGGGGGTCACCACACTTGCCCAGGCGTAGAGGCCCATGGGCCCTTCCCGTGGGTGCAGTCCTGGACCCCAGGCCCCAGACGTGTCACTCAGCCCCCATCCTGTGGAGACACCCCCCATAGAACTCCTTGCAGGTGGCGTGGCCCCCAGTCAGCAGCTCCAGGCCCAGGCCGGGGCCTCCACAGCCACCTCAGCACCGGGTGCTCAGTCTGAGCCCGGAGGTTCCCATCTCCTGCGCCCCCTCAGGACGGTTTGTGGGGTAGCCCTCATTTCTGGTGTCCATCCACGGGCCAGCTGCCTTCCTAAGAGTTCACTCACATTGCTCCCAGAGGCCTCTCGAGCCTCACGTCGACGGCCGCCGCATAGGGATGCGGCGGAGCACTGAGCGCTCCCCTCAGGGAGGCAGGCGCTGGCCGGGCTGAGTCCACGCCCTGCCCTTGTGCCGTGGTGCCTGGCGCAGACCCGAGGAGAGAGCACCTTCCCCAGCTGGCGCCAGCCCCCCGAGTCTGCCCACGGCCCCCCCGTGAGAGGCAGCTCCCGGCTGGCTCCTGCCGACAGCACAGGGTACGCCGAAGTGGACATCAGCACAATCCTCCAGTGCGCCAGCCCGACAACGGACAAAACGTGGACGGGCCTCAGTGATCTGGGATCAGGGACCAGAGGCAGCTCCTGACCAAGCCAGGGGCCCCAGAGAAGCCGGCTAAGACGGGCACTGCTCGGTCGTGTGTGCAGCAGCCTGAGACCCTGGCAGGACCTTCCTCCTGGTGCCCTGGGCCCTCCCACCTTGACTGTCCCCAAGCTACCGTCTTGGCCCCAGCCTCCTGCTGAGGTTTTCCAGCTCGACACCCGTCTGCGGCCTGCCTGCTCCGAGGAGCTTCTGCTACACCCTGGGTCGGGGACGGTGGGAGCCCAGAGCAGAAGTCCTCCAACACCAGTGGCCATCCGAGCTGGGTCTTGATGGCTGTGTAGGAGTTTGCAACTGGAGACAGAGCAGAGACCGTCCCGGTGGAGTGCCCCATCATCCCTTCTCCCATTGTCCTCCGGCAGCTGGGTGGGTGGCAAACGGGCACTGACTCCCCCCTCCTCACCCATGGTCAGGCAGTGGCGGAGTCTGGCCACTTGCGTCCCCTGACCGTCATTTCTGTCCCTGCCCTCTCTGCACCCCCACTCCCTCTGCCCTCGGAGCTTCGTGCGGGTCCTAACCCCTTTCTCCAGACACGTGGCCTCCTGTGCACAGCCCCGTGCTCACGCCTGCACATGCTCTCACCTGGACCCCTGCTGCTCCGTCCGGCTCCTGGGGGCTCTGAACGCACAGCCCCCTCCCGAGCATGTCCGCAGCTCGGGCGCCACCTCTGACCGCACTGGTCTGTGTCAAAGCGGACGTCCTGAGTCCAGCCTTTCCTCCCGGCACCTCCACTGTGCCCAGCCCCTGCAGTGGGAGCTCACAGCCCGGTGGGGAGCAGCCAGGGACATGCAGCAGCCGCTCCTTGTGGTCAGCTCTGTGGTTGGGGGCGGCTCGGGGGCTGGGAGAGCCCCAAGGAGCCCTGGACCCAGCCCTGTAGTCAGGGACGGCTTCCTGGAGGAGGTGATTTACCCAGGGTCCCTCCTCACATTCCAGCCAACCAACTTCCAGTCCCTGCTCTGCCCACCTGGCTATCCCTAGAGACGAGGGCGTCAGAACCCACCAGAATGTGAGCCTGAGCGTCTCAGGGAGAGGGGGAGGCTTGGGGCAGGGTGGTTCCCCATCGCGTGGCCATCAGCGGTATATGGAAGCAGTTCGGTCCTGAAACACGCCATATGGTGTCCTCAGCCTGGTCAGAGCAGCTAGTTCATTCTGTCCCCTCGCCCAGGGCTGGAATGCCCCGCCAGGCGGCGGAAAGGGCCCCACCTTTGGGGACACAGGCCCGGGATGGTAGCTCTTCTCCTCAAGCCTCGGTTTCCCCATCCCACCTACTGATGTCAGGAGACAGCAGCTCAGAGAACTCAGCTGCGGCTGGAGGGGGCGCACGGGCCGGGGCGGGGGGGGGGCGGGGGGGGGGGTGGCACGCCAGAAGGGTGGGGCCGGGCGGGAGGACCCGAGTCCCCGACTGCGGCTGGGCGTCTGGCGCCACCTACTGCCTGATCCGCCTGATCCGGGCTCCCGGCGGGACTCTGGCCTGGGGCGGGCCAGCAGGTGAGCTCCCCGGGGCAGGGGAGCAGGCCGGGGACTGTGCTGAGAGTGGAGCCAGGGCCACATGGCACTGAGGGACAGGGCGGTACCCCAAGGCCGGGACAACGTGAGGTGGCAGAGGCGCAGCATCTCAGGAGCCTCACTCTCGGGGTCATGGGGCAGGGCTGGCCTGTCCATCTCCCTGGCGGGCACATACTGCTGGGAGCCCACAAAGAGGTTTCATTTCAGTTTCCTTTAAAATCCGAAGGAAAAATGAATACAGATTTTCCCCACTATCCAAAAGTACAACGTTCCCTAGGAAAACTTCCCTAAACCGAAATGGCATAAAGCAAAGAAGCAGTTACCATTAATTTATATGGAAAAAAAAAATGTCTCAGTGTTCCCAGACCTAATAAATCACTTCTCTTAGGCATTTCTGATACTCTTAGGACACGTCCTGCTAACGGCTGCACAAAATAACTTGAGATAAAGCACAGATGCTCGCAGACACGGCTCAGAGCTGTGGCGGCTGGATGCTGAGGGGTCCCGGGGAAGGGGCTGGGCGGGGCCGCTCGCCGTCCCGCTGCTCGGGGCGCGCACTGCGTCTGCACCGGCTCCGCCGAATGCGGTTTTCCCTTTCCCCTCCTACTTTCCCATAAAAACAGAAGTCCTGTTTGGATTTGTTTTCAGTTAGCAAAAACAGGTACTAATGTAGGTCTTTTGTAAAAGCCAAATGGCCAACCATGAACTTCTGAAAACGTTGTATGCACACACACTGTATAGTGAATCCTCCAATCGTGCACGGCATTCAACGCACGGCCTCTGCGATAATGAGCCCGTCCTGGGGTGTATTCCCTTCGTACCCCCCAGTCAGGCAGGGCGTTCTGTGATCTGTTTTACGAAGGAAGGACCCAGGGAGGGCACGTGCCCCGGCCCACGGCGCTGGCGGGTCCGCCTGCCAGTGTGGCCTCTGCACTGCCCCGCCCAGAGGGTGGGCGCCCCTTCTGTCCCGCCCGCCGTCGCTGTCGCCCCGGCAGTGCCCCCCTCCCCGGCCCCGGCAGCCAGAGCCTCGGTCGGCCCCGCAGGCCCTGCGTTTGCCGACAGCGACACCGTGTGGCAGCACGAGGCAGTGGCGGCCGTGGGCCCGGAGGTTGTGGAAGGGGTCCCCACCGCTCTTGGGCTAGATGCCTCAGGTTCAAGGTCAACCCAGGGGAGGGGGCCGCTTCTGCCCCTCCGGTGCGTGCGGAGGCAGCGTGTACCCCGTAGCCCCCTCCAGGCCCTCCGTGCCCTGGGGGCACCTGTCACCCCTGCCGTGGCCCCACTCACAGAGGGCGCCGAGACCCAGGTGACACAGCTGGTGGCGTCCTGTCCACCGACACTGAAGCCTCGGCATCACTGCCCCCCCCACTGGCACAGCCACACCCAGAGCAGACCTGCGAGGGGCGCGGGCACCCTCCACATGCGGGGATCCGAGGGTGCTGCGGGGACTCAGGCCACAGCTGTCCCCAGGCACTGCCTGCTGCCTGAGCCCAGGCTCCCTGCAGGAAGGGCGAGGTCCCCCCGGCACGAGAGGTTGGGGACACTGGCTTGTTTGGAGGCCTGGAGGTGGGGGTGGCCCCCGGCAAGAGGAGCCTGAAGGGAAAGCTGGGGCTTCGGTGGCTGAAGAGGAATGCGTTCTCGGGGGTGAGGCAGGCCTGCGTCTTGCTGTCATGCCCGTGGCCCCCTGGCAGAAGCCTCATGCCCACCCAGTGTCCCAAGCAGAGATGAATCTCCTTGATGTTGTTGCTTCCCGGAGCGGGCAGGGTCTGAAGGGCCAGAGTGGACCGGGAGCCTGGGCGGGGGGCGGGGGGGAGCCTGGGGAGTCCCCATGGCAACTGGGCGAAGGTGCCGTGCTCAGCCTCGCTCTCTCTCTCGGAGCAGAGCGGGTGGGAGCAGCCAGCTTGCCCGTGTCGGGTCCTGGACAGCTGGGGGGCTGAGATGGGCCAGCAGGGGACAGGGCCATTCTGTGGCCTGAAGGGGGTTCACGCTGTCGCCCACGTTCTGTGATTTCTGGGGATCTCACTTTTGTCCTGACCCGTCGGGGTCCCAGAGCGGCCCCGTCCAGTGTTGGTGTTCTGTGAAGCTCTTTGGGTTCCTGGGAGGACAACCAGGCCCAGATGATGTCCCAGCTGGCTCCCGGCCGCCGGGCTGGTCCACCTTCTCAGCGCTCCCCACCCCCACGGTCTATGGCCTCCCGGCCCCCACCCCCACGAGGCTGGGGCTCCTGTGGTATCTTCTTCCTGCAGTACCCCCAGCACCTAGCCCAGCGCCTGGCACACTGTTGGTGCTCAAGAAACACCCAGTGACTGAAGAAATGAATTAGAGTGAGCACATGGTCCGCTGGCATGGAGCCCAGCATTGGGAGGGAAACGGGTAGGAGAGGCAGTCGGGCAAGTGGGTGGCAGGAAGCAGCACCTGGGGACCCTGGGTACTGTCCCCTAAAAAGGCCTTGAGATGCTCTTGGACTCAGAGGGCTCCCTGGACAAATACAGCCAGAGCAGCTGCCTTGAATGTCCTCTCTTGGAACTGGTGAGCCTTCTGAAGGCTCTGACAAAGGCCCGCATGGAGGACACAGACCTCTTAGACTTGGTTTAACCCACAGTTTCTCAGATAGGCCTGACCACACCCGCCAAGCTGGTCAAGTCACGCCAGTGGCCGCCCCCCAGAGCAGGAGTCAGCCAGGGAGCTCTAGCCCAGCCTGGCCTGGCAACTCTGTGTTTCTTCTGGCCACCAAGAGGGGGAAGGGCCCCAAGAGCTGGCGGCCACCAGGCTCAGACCAACACAGATATGCCTGGACCATTGTGGTGACCAAGGAGCACCTTGAACTGTGTGGGTTTGCGAATCACTGGGAGGTGACACTGACCATGGGATGGACTGGGGGCTGACTGGGTGGCCCAGGCCTCTCCAGTGGACAGCTGGACAGTCACTGAGACACAGGAGTCAGGCTGGGGACAGGTCCGCAGCAGCTGAGGTTTAGGACACATGTGAGGAACTCCGGGGACGGACCTTGGGGGCCACCTGGGCCTGCCCTGCAGGAAGCCAGACATCGGTACTGTGCACCTCGCTCCCTGTCCGTCCTGCCTGAGGGGCATCCAAGAGACACCTCAGACTTCCTCACCCGCTGGTCCTAGGCCCTCAGGGTCGGGAAGCACGCCTCACACCCTGCTCCCACGGGAATCAGGCCCGGCTTGCGAACGGCAGCAGGGTCCCCAAGAATCCAGGCCTGGCGGGGGCTAGGATGGGGCTTAGAGCCAGACGGTGAACCATAGTGTTCTGAGGGGCCCTGAGGCAGGCCCAGGGCCGGGACACACACCCCTCCGCCCCCCCCCCCCCGCCGCCACCCAAGGACGGGAACAGAGACACAGTTCCTGGTGCTTCTGATCTTAGGCAAGGCCTTGATCCCGGCAGAGGCAAAGCCGCCACTTCTCTCTTGCTGAGGCAGACTGTGAGGTCCAAGGTGGGCAGCCATGCAAGGTGGGCCTCGGGACTGGGCGGAGGCTGGTCTTGGTGCACCGCCCAGACCTGCTCCCATTCACTCATGGTCACTCAGCGGGCTCTGAGACGCTGCTGGCGACAGTGGGGCAGGGCCTGGGCTTGGCCGGAGCACGCAGACCAGGCCCACCGGCAGGGGTCTGCACAAGCCCAGCTGTGACTTGAATCCCTGCAGGGTGGGGCCGGGGTCCCCATGTGCCTTAAGCCGCTTTGACCCAGCAGCCCCCCAGCCAGGGGTCCTGAGCTCACCCAGAAAGAAAGCAGACACTGACGACCTCAGGAGCCCTGGCCTCTGTCTCTCCCTGACCGCTCTGTGAACCTCAGTTTCCCCATTTACACGACGAGGAGGACCTGAGCTTTAGGGTCCCGGGACCACTCTGGTCCAACCTCCGCTGTAAGGTCTGGGGTGACCACCAGGTGGCACCCGGCACCCGGTAAGAAGGCAGCGTGGGCTGGGGAGGGCGGCGCTCAGCCTCTGTTGGCGGACGGCCGCGCGCGGCCTCTGGGAGGCCATGTCCCCCCCAGTCCCAGGGCCCACTAGGCTGTGGGATCACCAGCGGGGGAGGGGGGGTGGACGGGGGGCGGATTCAGTATCAGCCAGGCCACCCCCGCGGGAGGCAGGCCCCTTCTTCCCTCAGCACACCCCCTGGGTGGGTCCAGTGCTCCAGTGGCAGGCAGGGGAGGGGAGGGGGGAGGAGGGGGACATGGGACAGCCCACCTTCCAGCCACCGGAAGGACCGCCAGCCACTGCCCCTCCCATGTGCTGTGCGGGCGGTGGGGGGGGCCTGACTTCTGGGCTGACGTCCAACCCCATGTCTGTCGGGACTCACCCCACCCCCACCTCGTGGCATTGGGCCACATTACCTGTGTCTCTCTGAGCCTCAGTTTTCCCCTCTGTAGGCCAGAAGCTAACCCTGGGTGGGTGAGGCTGGCCATGCCTTCCACGCCGGTGGCTTGTGTGGCCCGAGGTCACAGTCAGCAGCACCTGAGATGGCAGGGGAGGGTCCAGGGCAAAAGTCCCCGTCATCCACCACTTGCCAGATGGCCAGAGGCCTGGGTCTCGTCTGATCCCACAATGGGGGTTGAATCAGATTGCCCATCCCCGTGCCTGGGGCGGGGACACTGACACCCAGAGAGGTCAGCATCACGTCCAGGGTCATAGAGCAGTGTCTCCTGGGGACAGGGGTCTCCCTCTCCCCTCCGTATACCTTGAGCCCAGCATGGAGGCAGTGAGCAGTAAACACCGATTGTTGTCACCAGCTCGGTCACTGCTTGGCGCCCCTGGGTGATCAGCAGCCTCCTAGAGCCTCGGGGAGGCCCGTCCCGAGGGAATCCTGGAGGTATCCCTCGGCCCCCCCAGAGGCCCACCCCCAAAGTTCTAGACTCACAAGGACAGGCTGGTGGCAGAGGGGGCAGGGAGCGTGGGTATGGCCGTGGGCGGTCGGGCAAGTGTCACCCCTGGCCACTGACAGGAGCTGGGTACCGCGGGCCCTTCCAGCCGGGCTGACCCTTGTCCCAGTGAGGGGCAGCGGCTGGCCTGACCCTGAGGCAACCTGGTGGGTGTGGGGGAAGCAGAATGGGAGTCAGGCCGAGCCCGGTGGGCTCCGTTTCTCCGAGACCCCGACAGCCAAGGTGGTGCTTAGCGGGTCAGCCTTGTCTGGGAGGCCATGGGCTGTGCGGCCTCACTGGGCCTGGGCAAGGCGGTCCTGAGGAGACCAAATCCAGACTCCCGTCCTGCCCGGCGCAGGGCCCGCCTCCCAGAGGGAGCAACTGTGGGGCCTGGAGGGGCCAGACGTCACCTAGTCCTCACCCACCTGGTTTGCAGCCTCGGCTTGATCTCTAGCTCCTGGGAGCTCACTTGCAGCAGGGGGGAGCCTCTCCCTCCAGCCACGGGAGGTGTCCGCCACCCCAGAGCACATGGCACCCGGCCTCTGTTCACGGCGGGCCCTCTGCTTAGGACACCCCTCCTGCTGCCCCCTTTCCCCATCACCGTCACCCGAGGCTTCCATCACAGCCGCCACCCCCAGCTTCTGGTAACACACGCCTGACACTGCCGATGTCTTCCGACCCTTTGGTGGGTGTTCTCCCCTCCCCCATCGTAATGAGAAGAAATCTGCCCAAGGTCCCACAGCCTGGCAGACGCACATCCTGCCTGGGGTTCCAGGCACACTTGCACAAACACGAGCAGGCCTGGCTTTGCCTCCACCAGCTGCCCTGGAGGCCAGGGTCCAGCCGCTCCACCTCCAGGGAGCCTTCCTGGAAGCAATCTTTCCTCTCGGCCTCACACCTGCACCCAGACATTCCTAAGTCCTGGTCCTGGGCTCCACAGATGGCTGGGAGTGGAGGGCGTCGGTTCATGGCCCAGGGCAGCCTCGAATGCAGACTCTCCAGAACAGGATGTTTATCACTTGAGGGATTGCCTTGGGGGGGTGCTGCCTTCCAAAGGTCCTTCAGCTGGGAGACAGAGCTGGAACGGGCAGCAGCTACACAGTAGGGTTGGCGGGGGGCTGCCTGGGGTTTTGGAGGCACAAAAGAAACAGCAGGGGTGGGATGGAGGAGAGTTCACAGATTGCTTCCTGGGACAGGTAAGTCCTGAGTTGGGTTTTGTAGGATGAGTAGGAGTCTGCTAGCTACAGAGTAGGAAAAGGAATGAGGAGCCCCGCCCTCGCACTCTGTGATTATACGTGTTTGTTTGGGGGCCTCTGGGGGGTCGCTATGTGGTTTGCTGATGTGGTGGAAGAGTGAGGGACCCTCTGTGGGCACCGGGGACCACTCATACCCAATAAGGCAGGTCATTCCTAGAGTCAGTCTCAGAATTAATCAGGAAGCTGTTGTTGCAGGTGACAGAAACTGAAGCCAAACCAGCTTAGGCCCAGGGGGTTTTATAGCCTTTGACAACCAAAACTCCAGGAGCTGGACCGGCATCCAGTATGGCTGGATCAAAGGGTGTCTTCAGGACTCTGCCTCCCCCATTTCTGCTGCCTGCTTTCTTCCCTGTGCCAGCCCTTTCAGGCCGGCTCCCACTGACAAGGCGGAGAAGGCCACACCTCCATCCCACTCCCCGACCCTACTCTGCCCCAAACTGGAGGCCAACCCCGAGAATATGACACACAGCTCCTTCAGGCTGGATGCCCGTGCAGGGACCAGCGCTGGTCTGACCCTGGAAGACCCTGGTGAGTGACACAGCCAGGCGGCCCCCGGTGCTGCCCCCTCCCCTCCCCCTGCCCTCCCCCTCCCCGGCCCACAGGCCCCTGGAAGAGCACCCCCCCCACCTCGAGTGCCCCAGCAGCCCTCCCCCGATCCCCTGGGCTCTAGCCTCTCCCCTGGCTAGGGCTGCAGGAGACTTGCCAAGGAGAAAGCTGGGTCACCCCCTCCCACGTCCCCCATGGGGAGGGGGAGCCTGGCTGCCCAGTCACTGATGCCCTGTGTCAGGTCCCCTGCCTGTGTCACCATTCCATCTTGTGCCCCCTGGCCACAGCAGACCCTTTGAGGCTCCCTGCCTTTGGCCCACATCCCCTGCCAGGAGAGCCCCGGCCAGCTGGCCCACCCCTCCAGCTCGTCCCCATGTAGGCCGCCCCTCACGGCCGGGCCAGTGGCCACCATGCCCTGCCCCCACTCCCAAGCACTTAACTTCCAGCTGTGGCACGGCTGTCTCTGGGCAGTTCCCCGAGAACAGGCGTGGGGCAGGCCCAAAGCGGGGGTTGGGAGGCTGGGCACCCAGCAGCAGAGGGTCCACCCATGCCCACCTGTGGCTCTCCGTGCTGTCCTGTCTCTCTGACCACGGGCCCGGAAGGCCGTGAGCCCGCGGCAGCGAGCCTCCCAGCCCCCTGCCGTTTACTGGGTGGCAGCCCCAGAGTGAGTGGGAGCTGCCCCTCCACCTCATGGGGCAAGGGAGATCCGGGGCTCCTGGCCAGCCCACGCAGAAGCACCGTGTTCGGCAGCAGCCAGCTTCCCAGGCACAGCTGGGCCGCTAGGCCGGGACCCAGGCCTGGGGACAGACGCGGGACCTGGCCCCGCAGTAGGGCCTCCGAGGGGCAGTCAGCTCAGGGGGCCGATGACCTTCCCAGGGCAGCCGGTCAGACAAGGGCCAGAAGCATGCCTGTTGGCTCCTGACCAGTCGCCGCCCCCCCCCCCCCCGTCCCCCGGGACCCACCTTGTGCCAGCTACTTGACCCAGTGGGCTGGGCGCTACTGCCCCGAATCACCCCCCTTAGTCTCAGCCTCTGGGTGTTTTCAGGGCCAGGAGACAGAGGCTAGGCAAGATCAACCCAAGGTCACACGGCGGTGAGTGACAGAGCTGGGGTTGGAAGCATCTGTGGCCCCAGCCTGCATTCTCCTCTCGACACCCGATGCCCCTGTGTGGGGAGATGGCTCCCCATTTCACAGGGGAGGAAGCTGAAGCCCGGGAAGAAGCAGTTCCTGAGGTCAGCGCTGATCAGGAAGAGCGCCGGGTCATGGACTCAAAGCCAGCACTTCCTGCCCGCGTACCCCGCCTTTGGATGTGGGCCTCCATAGTCCACCCCCACCCCCAGAGCAAGCGGGTGTCTCTGTCTGGCCTGAACCAGGAGTGTACAGCTTTATCTGGAAGACACTACATCGTGGGGTGATGGCAGCGGCATAGAGCCCGCCAGGGCAGGCAAGCCCCTGGGGAGCTCGGCTTCAGAGAGAGAGCTTTGCAGTCAGTATAGATCATGGAGGGAGGGAAGGAACTCTAGGCAGGGAGGGGAGGAGGTGCGTCAAGGGTCCATGAGCAGCTGAGAAGACGGGGTTGATACCTGCAGGGCACAGAAGTCGTGGTGGGTCAAATGGGGAAGAGTAATCCAGAGCCACAGCTGTCATCACGAGACATCCCCTGAGCTCTCCCTGTGGCCCTGCAGGCCCATTTCAGGGACTGTGGTGCTGAGTGACACCAGGGAGCATTGCAAGGAAATCCCTACGTTCAGGGAAAAGCAGATGAGGAGAAGTGGGGGTACGTGGTTTGGGGACATTGATGCTTCTAGAAGGAGTTGTCCAGCATGAGTGTGGTTTTGGGGGCCAGGGCCGGGGCCAGGTCCCAAATTCAGAAGGTAGTGTGAGTGGCCCCAGTGGCCAGGGTGGCCAGGAGAGGGCCCGTGCCAGAAGCATCTTCGTCTGGCTTCTGGATCCTGCTTTCACATCCATGCCCAGCCCCAGGCAGGCCGGGAAGGTAAGTCCAGGCCCCTGAGTCGGGCGGGGGGGGCTTTGGAATCTAGGCTGTGTGTGTCTGGCACCTGAGGCCTCGGGTCCAGCAGCAGGATCCAGACTCCTGGGCGGCCTCGGGGTCCACAGCCAACCCCCCCACAGGACAGGAGATTTGCACACCCTCAGCTCTGGCGTCTGGGTCCAGATCACCTGTGAGGCTGCACGCAGGGAGGGACCCGGTGTTCCCCACCCTTCAGAGGGGCTCAACCTTGGTCTGTTGATGTCCAACCAGACCCAACCTGGGATTTCATCTTGTAGTTGACTTTCTCCATGGGCCTGGTCTGCGCTGGCTGGAGCTGTGAGCAGTAGCTGTCTCTCTGACCGCAGCCGGTGGGGTCCTGGCACCTGGGGAGGCTGGAGGTCCAGGGGTTTGTCAGAAGGAGCTGGGCCTCACACAGCCCTGGGGGCACACACCACTGACCTGGCCTCGTGGTGAAGCTGTTTGCCCAAGGGCTGGCTACCGGCCAGGGCCTGGCTGGGGGGGACTGGAGACGCTCAGGGTCAGGGGAGCAGCGGGGTCGGGAGGTGATGCGGACAGACTGTTACGGGAACAGCCCTCCCTGGAGCCACTGGGCTGAGGGCCCCACTCAATGTCCGTGTGACATGGCCACAAGAGTCCAAAGGCCGGGTCAAGGTCAGGGCCGGCCGGGGCTAGAAGCCAGGGCTCTTATGCCATGCTGAGCCCCCTTCCCGGCAGGAGGCCACAGCATTCAGGACTGGGCCAGTATGAGGTTGTGGTTTTCTACTGTTATGGGGAAGCCAGCCCCAGGCTGTGTTAGCTGTGGGAGTGGGGGCCAGGGTGTGGAGTGGCTAGGAGGTAGCGTGAGCCTGAGGACCTTACTCTCTCGGGGCTGTGCCTTTTTGTTGTTTTTTTTTAAGATTTTATTTATTTATTTGTCAGAGAA
This sequence comes from Zalophus californianus, assembly GCF_009762305.2. Classification (NCBI taxonomy): domain Eukaryota; kingdom Metazoa; phylum Chordata; class Mammalia; order Carnivora; family Otariidae; genus Zalophus; species Zalophus californianus. Next base: position 3,843,581 of record NC_045603.1, on the reverse strand, counting down.
AGAGAGAGAAAGAGAGACGGGGGAGGGCGCCTGGGTGGCTCAGATGGTTCAGCGTCTGCCTTCGGCTCGGGTCATGGTCCCAGGGTCCTGGGATCGAGTCCCGCATCAGGCTCCCCGCTCCTTGGGAGCCTGCTTCTCCCTCTGCTTCTCTCTCTCTCTCTCTCTCTCTCTCTCTCTGTCTCTCATGAATAAATAAATAATAAAATCTTAAAAAAAAAAGAGAGAGAGAGAAAGAGAGGGGGAGAGAGTGGAGCGCACACACAAGCAGGGGGAGCAGCAGGGGGAGAGGGAGAAGCAGGCTCCCCACTGAGCAGGGAGCCCCAGGAGCCCCATGCGGGACTCGATCCCAGGACCCTGAGATCACGACCTGAGCCGAAGGCAGACGCTTAACTGACTGAGCCACCCAGGTGCCCCTCAAGGCTGTGTCTTTTAAAACAGCTCCCACTGTGGGAACAGCAGGCAGAGTGTACATTCCAAGGGCACAGGAGGGAGCCTCCCGTCTCCCACCTCTACCTGGAGAGTCAACCGGTGGACACTTCCTCTCGGTGACCTCCTCCCAGAGAAAGCTGTGAGAATTCCCAAATTCTTGCAGTCTGGGCACGAACCTGGATCTCCTCCAAGATGGAGAAGATGACCAAATTCAGCTGGAGCAACAGGGGCCAGTGTTGAAGGCCAGAGCGGGGGCCCAGGACCCAGCGAGGAGCCTGGAGAAGGAGGTCTGGAAAGGCCGGTGTCCGGAGTGAGGAAGGAGAAGCCAAGGGTGTCCCAGACACGCCTGCGGGAGGGGACTGGGGCAGTCACAGGACAGAGGCAGAGTGGGGACAGCAAGGGGCGGTGACCCGCGCCGGCCGGCTGGCCACCCGCACCACCTGCCCCAGCCTTCTCCCAGAGGGAGCTTCCGAATTCCCAGCAGGCCTGGGCCTGGTGATAGGGCTCAGATCAGGGAAGGAAAAAATAAATTCTTTGTGCCGCACCAACTGTTGCCCTTTCCCACGAGCGCTTACAATTCTGGCTTTGTTTCCGGGGAAGCAAATGGTAGAGAGACTCATGGCTGTTCTGTTCGCATTATGGGGGAGCCTTAAAAAGGAACCCCCCAGAACTGGGGGGTGGGGGAAGGGCGCCAGCTGTGAGTTCGGTGGCCAAACGGGGGGGGGGGGGGCGGGTCACCAGGGGAGGGCATCCCTCAGAGGCTGGCCTGGAACAGGCACCCTCGCTGGGGTGGGGACACTTACCTGGGAAACTGGAAGATGGAGCTCCCCCAAGGACAGCATGGCAGCAGGCTCTCAGAATGGGCTAGAAACCAAGAAACACAGGCAAGATGCCCTCAAGGGGGAGAAGTTGGGAAATGAGCAACAGAGACGGTCAAAGGTGCTGGCAGCCTTGTCCTGGGAAGCCTCCTGCCCTGCTGACCTTGGCTTTGCACCCAAGGTCTTCTGATCTGAGCAGACCATGGGTGAGCAGAAGGCAGGACCCGGCCCAAGCCAGCAGTTCTCCCCGGGCCTGAATTTGCCTCCACCTCCACCACTACCTCGACTCTCCACAGCGTTGCCCGAGAGAGGACGTGAAAACTCACATGCGTGCACACGCAGGGACATGAACACACACAAATGGGCTCACACACGCAGACGTGAACGTGCTCCACACACGACTATATGCAGATGCACACACAGAAGCAAACACACGTGCACACACGTGTGTGCATGCTCATGCATACAGGCTTTTGTGCATGCTGATGCACACATGCGAGCACACACATGCACTCACATACGTGCATGTTTGCACTCGGAAGTGCACCACACACAGTCACCGGGGTGGCGCGCGCACACACACGTATATGCACGGTCACAAGCATGCACACACACACATATGCACGCGGTGGCAGGCGGAGCCCTGAGCAGAGAGGGTGTGTGGTCTCTGCTCCCTGCTCTACCAGGGGCCTATCCCATATGCTGAGTCCCATAGCCCCCTCCCAGCCTTCTTTCGCCTCTGCTGGAGGAAGCAGTAAGCCAGGGTGTTGGGGAGCTCCCAGCTCACCCCAGCAGGATGAGCTCACTCAGGTGCAGTGCCTGGCTTCCAAGGGCATCTCCCTCCCGCCGCGGGGGGCTCACTGTGCCCACCCCGGCAGCTGGGGAGAGGTGGCTCAAGGTCACATGGCCTGCTGAAGCCAATGTTCTTGTTGTTTTGAAATAAATACCTCTGGGGCGCCTGGGTGGCTCAGTCGGTTGGGTATCTGCCGTCGGCTCAGGTCATGATCTCCAGGTCCTGGGATCGAGCCTTGTGTCAGCTTCTCTGCTCGGCAGGGAATCTGCTTCTCCCTCTCATTCTTCTGTGCACGCTCTCTCTCAAATAAATAAATAAAATCTTTAAACAAAAATAAAAAAAGAAAGAAATACCCCTTCCATTCTATGTTGACAGAGACAAATGGAGGCTTTGAGACAGCCGGTGGGGAGAAATTCTGATTCTATCTCTAGTCCACCTAGTCGACCAGTGGATGACTCACTATCCAACAAGTGCACATTTCAGCATCTCTGTCTTCCCAGGATCGGGGAGGACATGACCCTAAAGAAAACTCAAGTCTCTTTCCTGTAAAGCAGTGAAATCCACGGCAAAGCCCGGTGGTAGCATGGTGGGAGAGCCCCACCCCCCTGCCCTCCCATCCCCCACCGCCGGGCTGCCCCTGGGTGCCCTCTGCGTGTGCAACACACACTGCGCTCTGGAAAGGGTGATGGACGGGTGGAGGGCGTCCTGCCCATTGACACCCTCCTCAGCTGCACAGGAGGTTCCAGAAACATTGCCACGACCCACATCACCCAGCATTGGCCAGGAGGTATCGTGGCAACAGTGAGCAGTGAGCCAGGAGGCGGGGCCCCAGCAGCTTCGAGGCCACCCAGCTGGCTGGTCCCCCTCTGGGCTTCCGTCTCCTCACCTACATAAAGGGGCAGGGGGTGTTGACCCAGGCCATCTCCCTGGGGCCTGGTGCTGCAGGAGCCTGTGGGGTCCCGGGAAGTTCCTCCCGGCAGGCTGGGTGCAGGGGCTCTGGGGTACAGACTGGCCTCCCCTCCGGGGCAGCATATGGACCATAAGGAGCCCCAGCAAAGCAGCCCCAGGCAGGGTGGCGTGAGGCTGCCTGGTGACTTGTCAGGCCGGGGTTGCTGGGCTGCGAAGGGCCTGTGAAGGGCCTGCCTCCAGGCCCGTGGCCAGGAAAGCCTGACCCCCTGGGAATTGGGAGAACCTCCCAGATGTAAGCCTTCTCAAAGCCCCACCCCGAGGAACTTTCAGATGTTACCTCACTGACCCTTCCAGCAGCCTGACGAGGCAGTACTATCATTATCCCCTCTTTACAGATGGGGAGACTGAGGCACGGAGAGGTGACATGATTGGCCCATGGCCCCTCAAATGGCAGAGGAAGTCTGCTCCCGTGGCCGTGATCTCGACCACTGTGATGACACAAAACAAGCCCCCCACCCAAGATGTCCACGTCCTGAGACCCAGAACGTGAAGAAGTTACTTTGTGTGGCAAAAGGAACGTCGCAGATGTGATTAAGTCAAAAATCTTGAGATGGGGATAGGATGGTGGATTTCCTCACGGTGTCCAGTGTCGTTGCCAGGGTCATGAGAAGAAGAAGGGGGCCAGAGTCAGAGACTGGATGGGGTCAGGCTGCCGGCTTGGGAGGTGGCGGAAGGGGCCGTGAGCCCAGGAATGCAGGCAGCTTCTAGGAGCTGGGGAAGGTCAGGACACGCCAAAGGGAGCTCAGCCCTGCCAACCCCACGGGACCCACATCAGACTCTGACCTCAGCACTGGAACATTAAGTCTGGGTTGTTTTTAGCCACAAAATGTGGTCATTTGTTACTGCAGCCACAGGACACTCATACAATTACTGGGTTCTTGAACTCCTTTCCGTGTTTCTCCAGGGGCTTTGTCCCCCCCATCTCCGTGGATACAAAATGAGCACTACCGTGTAGGGCAGTCAATGGGACTAGGCTTTCTTACCCAAGCTCCTCCTCCCATGAGCCCTCAGGAGGAGGGGAAGGGGGAGAGGTCTCTCAGCATCCACCTGTCTGCAAGGCTTGAGGATTTTCCTAACGGGACCCCTGCCTGCCTGGCATCTCCCCTTCCATGGTGTCTTCCTATCAGGTGGGGAGGGGGACCCAATTTTACCCTGGTCTGAGCACACTCCCTTCAAACACCCGCCCCCAGACCCCAGGAAGGATTAGGAGGTGGTGAGGGCTGCAACTCGATGAAGACTCTAAAAACCCTAGAATTTAAGAGCATGAATTTTATGGCACGTGAATATACTGCCCTAAAGCTGTTATATTAAAAAAAGAAAAGAAACACTCATTTGCAGAATTTTGGTGCAATGTCAAAGAATACTCACGATTAACCTGAAGCCGCTATTAAATGCTTTCTCTCTCCCCCTTCCGGTGGGAGGCTAGGTTTTCTTCACACACGTTTGCAGCAGATCAGATGCAGATGCAGAAGCAGACGAGGAGCCAGCCACCTGCCATTAAACCAGACGTTCAAGAGCCTTGCAAAAATGTTTTAAAAAATTGGAGGGGGCTTTGGAAAATTTAATCACTTCGTAAAAGTGTTGTATACGTTCCCAAATACAGGGCTTCTTATTTTTATATGAATTCATAAATATTTAAAGCTTTTTTTCAATTTTAATTCTAATACCGGAAATATCTACAAGTATAGCCCACAGGAGCAAAATATATTGGGGTTCTCAATAGCTTTTAAGAGTAGAAAGGAGTCATGAAACCAACATCTTTGAGAACGGTCATCCTACACAACCACCACTCGATGGAAGTTAACACCAAGGGGACCCTAGGCTACAGATCTCATTCTGATTCCACCAAATGTTCCAAAATCTCTTGCAGCACCTGAAAATCCTGAAGGGGAATTGGGGGGTTAGTGTTCAGGGGTACAGAGTTTCTGCTGGGAAAGAGCAAAGGAGACAGACCATGGTAATGGTCTCACAGCAAACCATACACTTAGAAATGGGAAATTTGCTGTTATGTTTATTTTACCACAACAACAAAAAAATTACAATGTAAAAAATAAATTAAAAGTGTATTCAAACATAGTAGCATATGCATCATAATAAAAACAAGCAAAATTACAGAGCACATATGTGATACATTTCACTATAAAATAATATTGCAGTATGAATAAACACAATCACTAGAGAGCTTTATGCACAAAATAGCTGGGCATTGTTAAATCCAAACATGTAGGAGGTAACATACCCAAAAAAGGGTAATTTTTTAATGCCATCGTTTCTGTTGTTATTTGTATTTATAACCTCAGATAAGATCCTAATTCCCAGGAAGCTTCCAGTCTGGTGGAGATAGACTAGTAAACAGACACGTATGACCCAGGAAGATCAGCAGAGGTGCCGGGGCTGATGGAGCACGGAAGAGGACGAGTGCCCGGACAGGGGAGATCAGAGAGGACTTCCCGGAAGAGGCGGTATCCCGCACGAGGGAAAGCTAGTGTGACACATCAGATTGCAAGTGGAGAGGCTGACAGAGAGAGGGGGGTGTGACCCTGGCCGACCCCAGGGGGGTGGGGAGAGGGTGGGACAGAGCCTGGTGGCTGGTGGATAAGGGAAGTGAGACTGGAGGCCCCGTGTGAAAAGACTGTGCAGGCCGGTGGGGGAGGGGTCAGGGCCCGGCAGCCTCTTGACTGGTTCCTGTAGATCTTCATTATCTCTGACTCTTGTCAGTGACCGTCCGGGGCAGCCTCAGTACTCCGCACAAGGAAACGGGGGAGCTGAGGGCTGAGGGGATGAGCCAGACGCCCCCTGCAGAGCCGGGACTGGAGCTCAGACTCTCAGCACAACTTTACTGCCCTGAAAAAAAGGGTGATGGGGACAGGGAGCCTCTCGCGGTGAGCCCTGCGTCACCCACCCAGCTGTTTGAGTCTTCCTTTCAGAGCGTGTGCCCGGCCCCGGGGGCCCAGTGAGGATCTCATGGGGTCCTGCCCTTTCCCCCAGTCCAGAAAGTTCCAACTGGACCTCAGGTCCTGCCAAGAGCCTCTCCCTCCCTGCCCCGCCACCGGCCGACCTCTCAGGTTCCCTTCCAAAGGGGTCAGGAGCGACTGGGCAAGGAGGCCCAGGTCTGGGTGGGAACGGGGCGCCTGGTTTCCTAACATCATGGTGCATGAGTGAGGACACGTGAGACAGCCAGGCCCCGGTGCCCGCCATTCTGTCCGTCTGCCAAAGCGTGCCCCATCCAGTAACCTCTTCACCTGATGCAGGATCTATCACCTCGCTGGTGCCAACAAGAAGCCAGAGCCCACTTCTAGACCAAAGCAGCAAGTGACTGGGAGGGCCACTGGAAGCAAGCTGGAGGGTGGGAGACCACGGTGAGTGTCCCCTCCCTGGGAGGTGGTGGGGACGGGACACGGAGCCACCCTTCTACTCCCTGTTTGCAGAAGGCAGAGGTGGGCGGCTTTCTGCCTCGGCCTGGGATGTTCCGGCTGAGAAGGGGAGCTGGTTCCCCCCAGGCCCTGAGCTCTGCTGATACCAGTCCTGGAGGTTGGTCCTGAACACATTCCCAAAGCCCAGAGCACGAGCCCCGCTGAGCATAATTCACCGCAAGTGCTCAGCCCAGAGAGTCATGTGTCTGCTTTCCCCCAGCGAGGCAGGAAAAAATGCCTCCCTCGTGGGCTCTGGCAGCTGGCTCCTGGGACATGTCCCAGTCACACCCCCAAGCACAACTCAGAGTCCCCGGCTGGCAGTGCACGTTTGAGACCAGCCAGCCCAGACTCTCAGTTTACAGTTGGGAAGGGACGCAGGGCGGTCGTGGCTGTCCAAGGTCACGGCGCCCAGGAGGGGAGTCGGGGGCACAGTGGAAAAAGCAAGGACACGTGAGCCGGCCCTTTGGGCACCCGGGTGGGGCCTGGGGCTCCCGGGTTTGCGTCTCGGGGTGATGGCTCAGCCCCTCCAACCTCAGTTTCCGCAACCGGGAGCCGGGGAGAGGCAAGCTGCCTACTTGAGGCTGAGCAGTGCTGAGTGCAGAGTGCTCTGTGCACGGCGGGCACGTCATCCCCGACCTCTCTAGGTGGCCAAACAGGGAGGGAGATAGGCGCCTGACCCTCTCTCTGCCCGGGAAGATCGGCAGCGAGCTGCTTTGCTCTGGACCAGCACCGCTCCTAAGGGACACGCTCAAAATCCCTGCTTAGTGAGGGACCACTGCCCCTGTGCCAGGCAAAGTGGGGACACACCAGCATCAGGGACGGCCAAGTCCCCGTGCTTAACGTCAGAACCAGAAGACAGACCAGGATCACCGATGACCTGAAGTAACAATTTAAGCTTCTGTGTCTAAGCTCAGACCAGGGTATTAGGAGCAGGTCTCTCTCTCTCTCTCTCTCTCTTGAAATAAGTAAAACGTTTTGTATTTTTAAAAATCCCTTTCAAATGATGATAAAAACCTCTACAAGTGGCCAAAATAGTGGAGAACCTCCAGGCCAAGCTTGGGTGGGTCGGCCACTTTTGCCCTGAGGCCCTTGGCCAATTTGGAGAGTTTGGGCCTTGACCTTGACGGGGAGGGGCATGTGAGGATAGAAGTCAAGGTACCAGGTTTCTAATGGGAGACTCCCCCTCGTGTGAGGCTGGAGGCCCAAAGGCCACACACCAGGGACTCGGGAAAAAGGAGGCGTGGGGGAACTTTCTGGCAACTCTGCAGGGGTTGGAGGAGGAGATCAGCGCCAGGGTCGCTAGCTGGTAAAACAGGAGTCATGTTTGCAAAGGGCCAGCTCAGTCCTCGGCACCTACCTAGCCATCACTAGAGTGTGTTTTCCGGGTGAGGGAGGGTGGTTGTAAAATTAAACTCAGCACTAACACTTGCTTCCACCTGGAGAAAAGAAGCGATGGGTTTACAGTCCCCCCCACCCCCCCCACCCCCGTCTGTCTTTCCCACCAGCCATCTAAGAAGACCGCCCGCCCGGCTGCTGGTCTGGTGTCCTGCCCCACGCCACCATCCCCTTCTAGGGATCGTTCCAGTGACTGCCTTCACATATGTGTGGAATTCAGCTCTCTTTCTGCCCCCAGCCATCTCCTTCCCCTGCACCCCCCAGGCTCCCAGGCAGAGGGAACTCCCCCCCCCGCCCCCAGGCTGGGCTCCCCTACCCCCAGGATGCCCGATGGCATGGGAGCCGGCCCCCATGTGGGTGTAACTCCTGCAGGCTCCCAAGGCAGTCACCCACACCCTGCTCTGTCGATTTGTCAAAGATCAAAATCGGGCCCTGGCGGAGGATTGTATATTCCATGCTGCAAGTCTCAACACAAACCGGAATGTTGACTTGCAAATAAATATCACAAGTAAATCTGGAGGAGAGAGCTGGCCGGGTACAAAAAGACTGGAAAAATGTCAGGAGGCCTTCGCAACGTGCTGTGTGTTTATCAGTAAACAGAGCTTGTGGGGGCCAGGAGGTCCCGGACTTTGGGCTTTCCAAACCGACAACATGTTCAACAGCTTTGGGGATGGACCTGGGGCCTGCCGAGTCAAAACACACCAGTCCCTATCAACCATTATCAGCACTTCACCTAAGACATTTTTTTTTTAAGATTTTATTTATTTTTGACACCGAGAGAGAGAGAGAGAGAGAGAGCACAAGCAGGGGGAGGAGCAGGCAGAGGGAGAGGGAGAAGCAGGCTCCTCGCGGAGCAGGGAGCCGGATGCGGGACTCGATCCCGGGACCCTGGGATCATGACCTGAGCCGAAGGCAGACGCTGAACCGTCTGAGCCACCCAGGCGCCCCTCACCTAAGACATTTTTATTAAGAAAAGGCATTTTCAATAATAACCCAAGAAGGTAAAGGACATACTCTCAGGGAGAAAAAGGATGTTTCTTCAAATTGACCAGTTGACCCTTTACAGGAAACACAAGGTCCTTGCTTCTCTTCCCCATCTTGCTGTAGACCCTCTGCCCGGGGAAGATCGGCAGCGAGCTGCTTTGCTCTGGACCAGCACCGCTCCTAAGGGACACGCTCAAAATCCCTGCTTTTTGGGACAGGGACATTTGGCATGCATGGCCTGTCCCTGCAGGGGAGTGGGGACCACAGTCCACTCCCTCATTTTAGTGAAAGCCAGGGCCTAAAGCCAGGGCCTAGAGGTGCCGATAGAACGTCCCGGCCCATACCTTGCACATTTATGGAGCCTCGTGGGTTCTGGCTCCTGTGCTGGGCACCCGGGAATGACGAGCTGAGGGAGGCCGGCCCTGTTCCAAGGAGCTCTCTCCGGAGGCTCACAGCCAGGGCCGAGGGCCTGCAGACTACTCGGGCTCAAGTTCATGCTGCCTCGATGAGCTGGAAGGACTCATCCGTAAAAGGCAGAAGCCAGGGTAGACCTGAGGGTCGCATGAGTGAGCAACAAATAAGCACTTTGCCTGGTGTCAGAGAGGTTTGAGGCCTCAATGGAGGCCGGCTCATCTGAGTGCTGAGGCAGGCAGGGGAGAGGCACCTTTTAAGACAGTGCTCAACTAGACAAATGCTACATGGGAGAAGGTGGCAACCCAAGAAGGAGGGCGGCTTTGCCGGTGGGATGGATGCCAAGCAGGCTTCCTAGAGGAGGTGACCCTTGGCAGAGCCCTCGGGCAGGTGGTCACCAAATCTCGACTATGACCTACCTATCAGGTCCTCTCCCTGCACTTCCTACAGGCTCCCTGCTAATTCTCTCCCCAGGGCCCATGGAGATAAGCACCGCTGCCCCATTTTATAGATGAGGAAATTCAGTCAAAAGGTCATTTGTCCAAGGTTCTATATAGTATGAGTCAAAGGTAGAGCCAGGTTTTGACTCTACGTCTGCTTGATTCCTAATCCCAGGTTCTGCCTCCTAGTTTCATGAGGGAAATTGGGGGTGTCCCAGGCAGAGACAGTGATGGGCCTATATATCTGTATTTCCTATGCATTTGTGGGTGAACATGCTGTGTCTTCTGTCTACACTCCCCCTGACCTTGCCCCCCAGCAAGAGTACACTTCACAGTTGGGATCCCTACCCGGGTCAGAGAATTGCGAATCCCATCTTCAGCAGAGTGGACTATCCTTATCGACCAAATGCATCTCTACATCATGCTTTACGGTGAGGCTCTCACCTACTGGGTCACATGGGTCCTGAAGCTCCAAGCCCATGCCCTAAACTGGACAAAACACGTCAGTGATGCAGCCCCTGTCCTAAGGAGCTTAAGCCCCCCGGGGATGGAATAGCGTGTACTGGTGGGGAGGGTATCTTACTCTTGGGAAGGGAGAAGATGGCCAGCCTTGCTACAGGTGGGCTGTCGTGGGCTTCTCAGGCACGGTTGGTTATCTCAGGTTAATTATCAAAGAGGTAGAATGTCTAGGGCAGCAGGAGTGGCTGGGCCTACAGAAGGTTCCAGAACCTGCAGGCCTCATGTGAGTGCCTAGCTTTACCCACCACCACCACCACCACCTCTGCTTCAGTAATAACAATCAGTTAGCATGCATCATTTCTTATTTTTTACCAATCTGATGGAATCAAGCCAAATTCCCCACTCGGCCACCTCTGCCCACCTTGCACCATTTCCATCTCTCCCTTTGAACGTGGCCCTTCGCTCCTGCCACAGGCTTCTGCACGTGCTGCTGTCAACCCACAGTGCTGGGGCCAAGACTGATCCTTGACACCGTGTTCCTGTGCCTGCCAGACACCACCGGGTTAGCAGGCCAGGGGAGCACCGGCTTCTGGACCAGACCTCTGGGGGTACCCTGGGGCTGGTGCAGGTGGCGAAATGGATCTGGACTCTGACAGCCTGGTTCTTGCTCCCTCTCGGAGGTCTCAGCCGAATGATGTCATTTCTGGCCCTCAGTTTCCTCATCTGTAAAATGGGGATGAACCCAGCTGCCTTGCAGGATTGTTGTGAGCTCCATGCCCTAATGTGACAAGACTTTGTTATCTGGACCCAGGAGGTTCTGCTGTCGTTACTAGGATGGCAGCCACGCACATGCCCTCCGTCAGCTCCCACTGAGGGCCAGCCATGGGCCACAGGGCGGCTCTGTCCTTGCCAACAGCCAACTCTCCATTGCTCAGCCTGTACTCCCTGCCCCCATCGATTTCTACCACCTGACCTGAGGGCAGGCTTCCAGGAGATCAGAGGCCACTGCCCTGGCTGATGACACCCTGGGAGCACAAAATCCATCTCATCAGAGGCTTTGCAGACCAGCAAAGGGCAAAGAAGTGACCTGTAGAGGCACTGGTTCCTGGAAAATGGCTTACCTAAGCCGTAGGGCAAACAGACAGACTCTGGCCTGGGCCCCCAGCCCCGTGGGACCTGCTCCCTCCCCCGCAGGGCCCGGGCCGGGCGGTCAGGTCTCACCTTCTTTCTGAACACAGATGGCGGACATCACCTTCTTACAAGTTCATTGTCTAACCCATAGCCTGGTGCCTAGTGGCAGGAGACCCTCCAGCTACCCCCTCCTCTCTGAACATCCCAGCATCCTGATTCTCCCCCAGAGGCCGAGGGCAGAGCCTCGGTAGCTCCGGTGACACTGGGCGAGTTGGTGCATCCAGGAGCGGCTCAGCACGTGTGGGTGCCACAGACCCCCGTCCTAGCCTGGGCTCTGCAACCGGCCTCTGTGACCTGGTGCCGCAAGCGGCCTCTCTGTGCCTCGGTTTCGATTGTAACGTGGGCACCATAATAACGATGTCTCCGAACATCTTCAAGATTAGAAAACATGGTTAGAAACGCTGAAACAGCATCAGCCCCAAATAGATGGAAGATATGGACTAAGATACACGTACTCCCAAAGGCTCCTAGTATTTATTAAGGCTCCAGAATGATCCAGGTGGTCAGACACATTGTCAAGAGCATTAATTTGTCCCCGACGTTATAGATCCTGCTCAGCCCTGCACAGGAGGCTGTCTCTGTTCTGTGGCATTGCCCACATTCCATCAGTGCTGCAGGTAAGGAGAGAGCGAGGGAGAGACTTCCAGGAGCTGGGGTGGGGGGTGTTCTTTGTGACAGGTTCTTCACGGCAAACAGGAACCCCCCCCCCCCCCCGACAAGGGCAGCATGCGTGGTGCTGTCTCCTGGATACTCCCGGGTGTCCCGAGCATCTTCCTCCTCACTACCTGGATGGGGGCAGGAGGGTTCAGCTGGCTGAAAGCATTTGTTCAAAAGTGACAGCTTCGGACACATGCATGGAAAATAAATTTTCTCTCCCTAAAACCTTGCGAGCCCCAAGAATCCAAGAATATAATTTCTCTCTGTCTGCTAGGTAGAGTCTACACTACTCTGTGGAACCCTATGCGGCTTCCTTTGTCCTCATTCGAAACAATTTTTACCGGGTCTTTCCAACCGCCTGGTTGAACTGGGTTTATGGCAGACCATCACAGCGGATACAGGAAAAGAAGCCAACACCCCTGCATTTGGACTCCTGGTTCTTCACAGCCCGGGATCTGGAGTATGTCAGATGACATCTTTGAACCTGGATGTCCTCATGAGGACATAAGCTCTGTACTTCCTCCGCTGCTATATCCGTGACACCCAGCACAGTATATGGCTCCTAGCTGCGTGAGTAAGGCATACTGTTCAGCCTGCCCAGCCTATGCCATATCCAGGATATAATGTGCATGGATCACCTTGAAAACTGGAACATAATACAAATATTGGTTATTGCTAGGATGTGCAATAAAAGTTGGGCTTGTCGGTGTGCGAGTGGGAAGGTTCTGTGGGTGTCTGCAGGGAAGGGCAAAGTTCACCATAGGTAGGGGCCAATCCACAAGGGTGAAAGGGCCAGGTACGGCCCTCGGGCTCCAGAGTCTCTGCAAAATACGGGGATTTGTTTGGAGCTGCGCTTCCTGCTCTGAGCAGGTCCTCCTGGGCGCTCGCTGCTACAAATAGAACAGTGGCAGGAGCAGCGGGAGGGCAGGGAGGAAGGCTGGCATAGCACACATTTCGTTCCCAAGGGAGGGGTGTCCCGATGCACTGGCACCGGGGGCTTTGTGCATTCCGTTCGTCGCCGGGCAAACAGAGCAGCTTTGCAGCTCTCTCCCCTCCTCCTGTCATTGGCTGCCGGGCCGCGACCTCCCCCTGCGCTGGCAGCGGCCCAGCGCCTTGGCCAGGCACAAAGTCAGCCCCTCACCCCTGACGCACGGCGGGAGGGGGCACGGCTCGCCCGCAGCCGGGGTAGGGATGTGGGTGTGGGGCGGGTGGTCGGAATTGGCAGCGGGTGCCCACGCTGTCCCCGCTGCCCTTCACCCTTCTGGGTCCCCGCCCGCGGCGCCCGCCCGGGCACCTCGGCCACCTGTTGACGCGTCCTCTCAGCTAGTGTTCTCTTTCTCCTTCTTTTGGATGCTGGGGTGCTTGGGACTGGTTCTGCCCCGACCGCCCCCCACCCCGCGCACCCCGCGACTACGAGGGCACTCGCACCTCGGCCCGGGTAGAGACCAGCTCGCCCTAGGCCAGCTGAGCAGGGCTCCCCAGGGAGGAGGGGCCTTGCCAGCGTGGCCTGGGCGCCCGACGGGAACCCCCAGGGTCCCGCGGCCTCGCGCCCGCCCCCGCCCCGACTGCAGCCCCTCCTGGTGCGCGGGGCTGGACGCGCGCCGACGCCCAGCTGCACGCGCTGTCCCACCGTGGCTCTCTACCCGCCAGCCCGGTCACCTCCGCAGTCCCTCCGCCCCTCCGGCCTCAGTTTCCCCCCTGGTGCAGCAGCAGCCGGGCACGAGATGGGAGCCTCCGGGGCCGCGGCCCCGCCCCCGGCCCCGCGGGCAGCCAATCGGGCGCCGCCGCCAGGGGGGTGTGTCCCGCCCGGGGCCAGGCCAGGGGCCCGGGGCGGGGCGGGGCTTCCGGCGGCCATCCGCGCCAGCCGCCCGCGCAGCCGGGCCGGGGCGGGGGACAGAGGGGCGGCGCGTGCCGCGGGGGGCGCGGCTGGCACCGGCGCGGGGAGGCGGCGCCGGGCATGGGCAGGGGACGCGGCGGCCCCACGGCGGGGGCAGCGGGCGGCAGGGGCGGAGGCGGCCGCAGCTAGCGCCCTGCCCGGCGCTGCCTCCCTCGGCGCGCTCGTCCGGCGGACCCGCAGGCGGCGGACCGGCTCCAGGTGCCCAGGGGCGGGCGGGCGCTCGCGGGGGTCCGAGAACCGGGCCTCCACTTCTCTGGACGCGGAGCGGCGGCGGCCAGGGGAGGGGCCGGGCGGCGCATGCGCGGGATCCGGGGGCGCGGGCCGAGCGCGCTGGGTCTGATGCGGGGGATCCCCGGGCCCAGGGGGCCGCCCCCTGCTCGGCCTCCTTCCGAGCGCCGGGGGCCTCGGAGACGCTGGGTCCACAGGTTGTCCCGCGGGAGGGAAGGCCCGGGGGCTGGGGCCTGGGGCTCACCCTTCCCTCGGCCCGGTCGATTTGGGGCGTCACCGACGGGGGGGGCGTTTCCCGAGACCCCTGGGGATCCCCGAGGCTGGGTAGCCGGAGGCCCGGACAGACGGACCCCCGAGGCTGCGCGCCCGGCGGCCGCGGTCGGACGAGAGAAACTCGCCCGCGGAGCAGCTTTGAGGAACTGCCGCACTTTGCGCCCGAGCGCAGTCGGCCACCCGGCCGAGCCCAGGGCAGCGGCGCCACGCTTCTCCCCAGCCCGGCTCTGCGGGTCCCGCGCGCCGCTTCCGCGCCCGGGTCTCCCCGCTTCCCGGCCGCGCGGGCCCGGGGGGCACAGGGCGGTGCCGGCGGCGCTCCGGAAGCCGGGTTCTGCCCTCACGCCTACCCCAGACTGACAGTTCTGCATGCCTGTGCTTTCCTCGCCTTTTTAAGTTTAAAGGAGGGATGGCGTGCCCCAAATGTCAGTGTCAAACGTCTTTCTAAGAAAAGTCCGCGGCTGTGTCATGTGTCGGATTTTGCGGGTTGCTCTGGGCCCTTAGGGGCTGCGCGGCCACCCCCACCCCGGCAGCCCCTCCTCAAACCAGGGAGCCCCCTCCTCTCTCAGGGCCGCTTGGGAAAGGGTGCGTTGGGCGGGAGCGGAGCGGGGAGCCCGGCAGGGCAGGGGGGCACCGGGTTTTCCATTCCTGCTGAAGCAGGGTCACGGTGACTTTCCTCTTCCAAGGTGGTGGAGAGTTGGGGAGAATCCAGAGGACATATCGTAATCATTTCCTCCTTTACCTTCTTACTGCCAAGGCTGCAGGGAAGGGCCCTGCCTCCGCGAGGAACCGTTGGTGGTGAGACCCGCTCGGAAGGAAGTAAGACGTTGCCATCACAGGTAAATAGAAGGTTTGATTCGCTCCTGTTTCCAGACCGAAATATTTTTTAAGTGTTTACTTCTGTTGCCGTACAAACTAGGCATTTGGGGTGAGTTATTACTTTGTGGTGCAAAGTTAGGTGTATGTTCAGTGCTTTGAAAGTCAGATGAACGTGGATACTGCTAAGTGGCGGGTTCTTGTCTGGGTTTCGCTGAGAGATTCATTGCTTTATAGGGGCTCGGTTCCATGGAGTATAAATCTGGACAGCTGAACTGTGAGAGATGTTATTCTTTGACAGACACTGAAGTTGCAGGAGCAAGTGCAGAGCGGCATGAATGAAGATTCTTCTTGCTGTTTCCATGCTGATTTGAGTATCAAGCAGATAGCTTGCTGGGGTAGTAGGTCAGGTCTGGAACTGTCATTACCCAGGACAGGGACAGTCTGGAGGTGTGGCTGGACGGGAGAGGTCCCTGTCACCCAGGGGCCAGATGGGGGGACGAGACACTTCTGGACAACTTTGAGACAAAAGTAAATTAACCGACAGTAGAGAAAAATGTGTTTTCTCTCTTTTCTCAGATCTTAGACATATAACGAGAGGCATCCCATAATCACGAAATAGTTTGTACTAGCTCATGTCTGTCAGACTTGCAAACTGATTTTTAAGCATTGTGTGTGTAAGAGAGAGAATGAGAGAGAGCAGAGAAAAGGCATGTTTCTTCCATAGAAGTCACTGTGTAATCTGCTTCTGCTTCGTTGACTATTGGGTAGTGGAAAATCTTGCCGTGTGAAATAAATGTGTTTCTGCTTTGTTTTGAATGTCTGTGTAATATTCCATTGTGTCTAGGTAAAGTCATCATTTAGCCAATCCCTTAATGTGTGTTTGTGTGTGTGAGCTCACATATATGTATCTATATAATTGTGTATTATATATATATATATATATATATATAATTTCATTCATTCTGCAACTATTTGCTGAGTAGCTGCTAAATGCTAAGGTCCTCAGTATGGAGCAAGACAACTATGGATCTGCTTGTGAAGCTGATTTTTGTACCAGAATACTGTCCTCCTCATCCTAAAAGGTGGAACTGGAGTATAAAGAGGGAAACTGTTTTTGCCAAAACATCTTGCTGTTTCTCGATTGATAGCCAACACTCTTTTTCTTGCGTGCCTATGAGCATCTGTGTTTGTATGACAAATATTCTTTAAGTAATCTTTAAAAAAAAAATCAAATGTTTCTCAGCTTAGTGTAAACAGATTTTAAACACCCCCAATTCTCTTTTCTCCTTTTCCCCTCCTGCATCCCTGCATGTATTCTTAAAGGAAAATAGCATGAGTGTCTCACCTTCCAAGTGGCTGGTGTTCCTGTTGAACATTTGTACTAATTTTGTTGCACTGCTCTGAGAGAGGATGTGACCTATATGATTTCTGCTGGTTTTGAATTTAAGGACCCCTGTTTTTATCTCTGGTTTTGGTGGCTTGATATTGAGTCAGTCAGTCTTTCCCATGTTCCGTGGATATTCCAAAGAAAGGCATAGTTTCTGTGTGTGGGGCAGACGTTTGCTGTATCTGTCACTTCAGCCTTATTAGGGACACAGAATAAGCGAGCTCACCTCCAAGGCCAGGTCATGTGGGTAGGGAGAATGAGGCAGTGAACTTTAATTTCCAAGTTGGTGTGAAGATAGTTTTAAAGTAAGAACCAAGGAGGAAAAGCCCTAGAAGCCCCAGTGGACTGTATGTGAAAGACCTTGTTTCTTCTTCCAAGGATTCCTAACGCTGACATGCCGTGAGCTTCTAATGGAAAGGGGCACATGCATGTGATTTTCCGACTGGTTCTGTGGATAATCAGATGTGACCTAGTCTGACAGTTGCCGTGATTGGGAGGTGTGTTTGTTCCTTGCCTCTGGAGTATTAAATTACATAGCATCTCGTCGTCCGGATAGTGTGGTGTCTGGAAGAGTTTCTGCACTCCGAAAAGTGAAGAATTTAGTCCCTGCTGGGTCAGCTCTGTTAGAATTATTTTTGTGGTTGAGCTGCCTGTGTTTTGAGGTCAGCGCGTAGTATAAGAAAAAACAGTCGGACATGTCGGTTTGCGTTGGAAGCAGCTCGCTACGGTGGAAATGCATTGGGTCATTAAGCTCAAGACTTGGTTTCTTGTTCGTTGGCTGCAGCCCGCCAGGCCCGGGGTCTTCCTCTCTAGATGGCTCTACCACTCTCTTCTCATCGGAAAATCCTGTTTCACTTCTCTGAGGGCTTGGGAAGCTCAAAAGTGGCGGCTTACATGAAGACTCCTGTACAATATGAAAATGTGCGCATAGCCCAAGGGGTGTCTTAGAAGGAAGCAGCCTCACCCTGGCCTCGGCTTCTCAGTGGGCCACAGCTGATCCCTACATTATTTTTGCTCTGGCCATTTTATGAATTTTCAAAGGCTCTCAGAAAGCAACACCCCCACATAACTACAAATTTTGTCCCCTGATTTTGAATACATAAACAAGAGACCTACACCTGTCACGAGTGTTTCGTGCTTTCTCTGAATGCGGACGTGCCCCTCCCGTTGTGGTGCTCGTATATTGTGCGTTGGCCCTTATTCCACTCTACTAGAGCCTGGGGAGGCTGTCCCTCATCCCTGGAGGGTGAAGGCCTCCCGGACTTAGGCCGGGCTTTGCTGGGCGGCACCTAGGCGCTGCCCTGCGTCACGGTTTCTCATTGGCCTGACTTTCCCCCCGGGGGTCTAACTTGCTAAGAGCAGTGTGTGTCCATTCATGTCTGCCCTGCTGGTCTTACATCCTGAGTAGGTCCTTGCAAATGGTCATTGAACAAAGCAATTAGCAGAATTCAATCTGGCAAGGATTGATTGGTGGGCCTCTGTTTTCTACCTGCCACCAATGTGGGTGGGAGCTGGCTTAGCAGTGCAGACAGCAGGCCGGCCCATCACACCCCCTTGGCATGTTGTGGCTTCCCTCCCACCTGGGATGGCGAGACGGCGCTCCTGCCACGAGACAGGGGAGTTGCTGCATCCAGGCGGGACCCATTGCGCAGTGCCCATGGCATCCATATCATAAAGGCCATAGTTGTAGTCAAAATGATTCCGACCATGATCGTCACTAGGTTTGGGGCATGTTATGTGTCAGACGTACTTTTTATGAGCTGGCTTGAGAATCTAATTAAATAGAATGCTCTTTCTTTCTGCAAGATCATGGATTCAGATTCCAAACAACTGGCTCCTCAGGAAAGGGGTATCTTTACCCCGGTGTGAGTGCGGGAGCGCTTATCTCTGCGAGGGCAGGGGTCCAGCAGACACTCCAGGTGTGGGGGTGAGGAAAGGGGTATCTTTACCCTGGTGTGAGTTCGGGAGCGCTTATCTCTGCGAGGGCAGGGGTCCAGCAGACACTCCAGGTGTGGGGGTGAGATAGGCGCAGGGGCAGTTGGAGAAAGTGCCGGCTACGTGTCTCTCTATTGCAGGAAGCTGCCCTCACCTGACTGCTCCGGCTTTGCTCTATTTTAAGAGATTTGTAAATAAAGAGGAGTGAGGGTTTCTAGTCCGATGTCCTCGCTTTACACTTTTAGCTTAGAGACCACAAGTACACCTTTAGGAAAGCATCACTTTGCATAGTCAAAGCTCGGAAGGCAAATGCAGAATGACAAATCACCTCAAAGATTATGAAGCTTCGTATGAATGGTTTGAAATTATAATACAGTTAACTGAACAGTATATTGTGGTTCCTTTTTTTTATTTTTTCCATTTTTACGAGTGAGTGAGGCCCCAAGCTTTCTTACAGCCATTTATAACTGAACGAGTCTGCGGTCATGTGATAACCACACTAAGGTGACAAATTGCCAAGCTCCAGTAAAAGGGACCCAGTTATGTAGAGGCTGACATGTGGATATGTCCTTTCTGAAATATTCTTAGAAGTTAGTTGTCAGCCTGACGTGACTTTTTATATATTTTTATATGACTTTTTATATATAATTTATAATTAAGCAACATGGCTTGTAAAAGACTGGATGAATCTGCAATCAAATCTTGATTGTCTGCAAGCCTGTTTCTCCTATTACCTGGGTGTTAAATGGGATATGTTTTGGCCAGAAGAATTTTTAAAAAGCCTCTCTGGCAGCTTTCATTATCGGACAGGTTGACTAGGCTGCCAACATGCAGAGCACATTCCCTCTTTCTAGGATCAGGAGGATATCTGATAAATTCGACAGTCTCCTTTTGGCTCATTTTATGGGACAGCTTGATAACTGGGCCAGAGTCTTATCCGTTTGCTGTGCACTCAACTTTCCATTTCTGGTTTTTTCTCTGCATGTCAGGGGTGGGAATGATGTGAAAGACGTTTAAAAGGAAAATTGTTCAGAGAAGTGTGAGATCTGGTTGAAACCGGAGCATTTGAATGGCTCGTGCCGTCCTCAGATGTCCGGATCTGCAGGGGGAAGACTCTGCTGGCCCGTGATGATTGCCCCCTTTCTCCACTTAGAAGACGTCCCCACCTCTGTCAGTGTCGCGGTCTGGGCACGGGCCTCCCTCCCGCGCCTGCAGGGTTCCCCAGTCCCAAGTGCACACAGGCTCAGGGAAACACCTACTTCCCTCTTCTCCTAAGAAGCACCCACGTGTGGAGAGAGTTTTCCAGAAAGGAAGACATTCTGTTGTTGCAGTTTTCAAATCTGGAAGGTAAACCTAATCCGGTCTACTCAGCCAGGAGTCCCGAGAGCTAAGGAACAAGTTGAGCCGGGCAAGGATGCTGCCAGCCCAGGCTTCGTGGGGAGCAACACCCCAAGGAGAAGGCTTTGGACAATGAGAGGCGTGAGGAGAAAGATATCGAGCGTTCAGAAGCATTTGAAGCTGGTGTTCCTTAAGAGGAAAAGACCAGCATACACGGGGTTAAAGGAGCTTGTGTGCTGGGGCCGGTGGAAATGCTGGTGCCCTGGTGCCCGGAGCATCAGTCAGGTGCAGAGAAAGGAGGCTCTAGATGCGGGGACAGCGCGTGGAGAAGGGGCAGGGTCGGGGAGAGCCTGTAAAGGCCACGCCAGAGAGGAAGGTCACAGTTCCTGGCTGGGGTGACGGGAAGATTCCAGCGGGACACTTTCTGTGAAGGACAGTAGTCATTCTCTCAAAGCTCCGGGCTCCGTGTGGGAAGACGGGGACAGAGTACGTAGCAGGATGTCAATATAAGAAGAGGAAAAGGTGGTCTTTTGATTTCACCCCGGAGACTGAAAATGATCGACCTTCTTCTGCTCCGTTCTCTTGACTTAGATGATCTAACAAAGTTGGCTTTTAGCGTCGAGGTCAGAAGGCTAGATGGAGGTGAATATTTAACCACATTCAAGGACAGCCGCTAATCTTTAGAACTCACCGGGCACAAGACAATAAAGAAACAAGATTCTGGAAGGAAAACGATAGCCAGGAAGGCAGACACGTCTGTGGCTCATTCACGGCCCGACCCCGAAGACGGAAGCACGGAGGCCCGTACTGACCGTGCATTCGCAGGTGGGCCTTCCGAGCCACGTGAGTCCTCTTCTAGAAGGTATTTGGGAAAGACGCCCGGCCAGTTATGACATCAGGACTGGCACGGTCTCCGAGAACGAGAGCTCTGAAGGACAAGAGCAAGAATCCAAACTTAGGGCTCAGTGAAGGGATTGCTTTTCAGAGATGAAAAGTGACGTCCCAGCCGGAGGTGTTGGCACGCCCTCTGCCTGTCGCCGGAAGACCGCTTCGGCTGTCACCTGTGCACCCCCGCAGCTGCGTTGCCAAGGGACCAGGGACACAGACCCCCACTTTCCGGTCTGGGGCCCTCGGCGCCCCTCTCCCGCCGTTCTCCGGGTCCAGCCGGCTCGCGTGACCTCAGGCCTGACGCCCACCGGCCTCCTGACCTCACCCTGACCCCCCCGGAGACTCCCGCTGAGAGTGGCCAGCCCTCCCTCCCGGCCCAGGTCGTGGCCTCCGGCTGGGGCTCTGGATGCAGGACCAGCGTGGGTCCTGCCCCGCAGCTCTGGGCCTCACATGGGCCCTTCTGGCCTGCACCTCGGTCTTGTCGACATGTGGGGCGGATACCAGTGCTTTCCAAGGGTGGTCGTCCCTGCCAGATAGTGAGAACTCTGTAGATGTTTCTTGGCTTATTTTCTCCGTCGGGCTTCATACTGACTCATCCAGCCTTCTTCATCAGCTTCCCTGTGAGCAGGAAGGCCTGGCCCTCCTCTCGGGAGCTGACATTCTTCCTGCACCACCAGTTCATTTCACGCGCCCAGCTCCCTCCCTCCTGCCTGGGACACTCCATTACCCCCACCCCAGCCCCTACCTCGCCCCCAGAGCCTCTACCCTGCAGCCCCGGGCTTGAAGCTACCCTCTTAGGGGAGCCTCTCTGAATTCCCTGCCCCACCTGGACCTCCCTGACGCAAGCTCTTACGACGCCTGGGTGCTTTTCCTGATGAAGGTTGCTGTCCCCGTGAGACGTGGACCCCAGAAGCCCGGAGCCAGAGCAGCCTTGCTCACCATCGGCTCAGCCTCAGGCCATGCGACCGGGTCATGAGCTGCAGCTGCTGTGGGGCCACCCTCCCGTGGAGAGTCCCTCAAGGCTCAATCAAGTGCCCCCTCCTCCATCACGCCTTCCAGGACCGTCCCCCAGACCGGATGCAAGATTTTGTCCCTCAGGCAGTTGCAAGGTTCTCTGATTCAACGTATTCCGCCTGCACCACAGCCGTTTGCCAAATGCCTCCATCGTTTATCTCCGAGCTCGTGCATTTATTCACCAAATATTTACTGAGTGCTACTTTGTGCCAAGCAGTGTTCTAGGTGCTGGGGAAGCCATGGAAAGGCAACGGGCATGGTTACCTGCCGTCACAAAGCACTGGGTTGCATGACGAGTAGGGCTCCCAGGCAAAGAAGGGACGCAGGTCCCAAAGCAAATGATGTCAGAGTTTTAACAGTGATCTGAATGGGTGGCTCAATAAATATTTGTCTTTAAAATTCAGAACTTCCTTTCACTAAAAGGAAATAAGTCAGGAAGGAGGCAAGAGTGAACAAAAATTATCCGAGAGATTTCAGAACCCATTTTAGTTCTTCTGATTATTATCTTGAAGGCATTAAGTGCTCAGTTGAAATCCTTTTGACCCACTTAGTTCAGCAGAATTTAAATCTTAGGTGAATATTAAATCTAACTGTGCATCTAATGACCTAAATGCAGGAAGCACTGTTCCCTTAGTTACGGGGTCTGCCTTCTCTTTGTCACCGACACTTCCAGCATTAAAAGCAGACAAGCCCCCCGAGCAGCGAGCCTGTCTTAATCATGTAAGCGTGGTAATTGCTCCCCAAAAGGCAAACTTGATGGGACAGGAGCTGGATTCTGTGCCGTTAGCTTGACACCATTTGGCTTGATAGCAGTGAATGAGGCATATTATTCCATAGGCAAAGGCAGGCCCCTTTGCTCGGATTATAGGTGATGTGTGATGTTGAGGCCTTCGAGGACTGGGAGGTTTCTGGTTCTGTGGCTGTGGTGGTGGAGATGGAGGCAGCTACCTCCTGCCCGGGGCCGTCAAGGGCAGGTGGGAGCAGGGCTGGCTCCCAGGAGTGCCTGGGAGATCATCCTGGCCGCCTTCCTCCATGGGCGTGATGATGTATTGGGCTGGCTTCCAGAACCCATTTTACCAGACGTCCCTCTTTCTGTTAGGCTCCCTACAAATCAGGTGACACAGATGGGTTTGAGGTCGGGGTTTTTTTTCTCAAGTCTGGTTTACCGAGGTATACGGTATATTACATACCGTACAATTCACCTGTTCAGATGGACGAGCCATCTATGGTCCCTGTTCCCTCGCTGGCAGTCAGCCGGAGGTGCTTCTTGGCTTCGAGAGGCAGCCCCCATGCCTTCGCTCGTGGCCCCTTCATTTTCAAAGTCAGAACCATGGGTTGAGTCATCCTCACACTCTGAATCTCTCAGACCTCCCCTTCTGCCTCCCTGTAGCCAGAGAGCATTCCCTCTGCTTGTAAGGGCTCAGGAGACTCCCATCGGGCCCAGCTGGATGACCCAGGCTAATCCTCTGCCAGGGTCTGGGCCTGTGTCCGTCTCCTCCAGTGGCTGTAACAAAGCAGCATGATCAACAGCCGTGTGTTTCCCCCCAGTTCTGGGGGCCAGAAGTCTGACATTAATGTGTGGGCAGGGCTGCGCCTCCCCCCCCCCCCCCGGAGACTCTGAGTGGAACCCATCCTTCCTTTGCTTACCTTGTGGCAATGGCTGTCAAGCCTGGCATTCTCTGGCTTGTAGACACATCAGTGCAGTGTCTGCCTCTGTCATCACATGGTGGTCTCCATGTGTGTGTGTCTGTGTCCAGATGTCCCCCCCTTTTTTTTATAAGGACACCATTTGTATTGGATTAAGGGCCCACCCCACTCCCATATGACCTCATCATAACTACAGCTGCACAGACCCCTTTTCCAATAAGGTCACATTCTGAAGTACCGAGGTAGGACATGGACATATCTTTTGGCAGGGGGGACACGAGTCAACCCATTGCAGTACCCTCAATCACATCTGCAGAACCCCCTCTGCCGTGCAAGATCACCTAGGCTCCAAGATTGGGGCACGGACATCTTTGGGGGACATTATTTGGCACCACACCACGACCCCATATTCGTGGGATTCACCGTCTCTCCTGTTCATACTCAAATGTGAGTGACCTGCTTAGTGTCCAGCTCCGTTGATGAAAGACATCTAGAATATCAAAGACAAGAAGCTGGGCCCAGAGTTGCAGGTGCACGAGGCAGTCAGGGTAGGGGAGGTCGCGTGGACGCAAGCGGGGAGAGTCGGAGAGGGACGCGTGTAACAGCACAGCGCTAGCGTGGCAGAGCATGGGGACTTCCTTCTTGCCCTCCATCAGCCTGAGGCCAGGGGCAAAGCTCCAGAGGGTGTGAGCCGTGGAGGGTGCTGGAGTATCTGCAGGTCCTGGCCCCACGGGACTCTCCCAGTTCCGCGTCCCTGTTTACAGGAAGGAAGGACATCCTGACTGTGCTTCTTCCCCGTAGGGGGCGCTCTTCTCTGACCCCCTATGTGTAGCTGTAGCTGCTCCTGCCCGCCTTGCTGCCGCCCAACAGAGGACACGCTTCCTTGATTTCGCATCCACCTCCTGTCCCTCGAACGGGGAGCTGCAGCTGCTGGGGAGCCACCCTGCCATGGAGATCCCCACGGGGGCAGGGGTGTCTGTCTCTCTTCTTCACTTCTGTACCCTCAGTGGCTAGAACGTGGCCCAGCGTAGAAGGCTCCTAAAAATATCTGTGGGATGAACAAAGCTTCCCTCTCTACTTAATAATCTATGCCCTCGTGCTCGGTTAAAAGATGAGTTTTTCTGTTCTAAACTTTTATTGGCATTTTACTAGAAAGATGTTATGTGAGTAAGATTGCCTGAACATGAGGAAAACCTTAAGGAAATGTAGTCATATGCCAGTCTACGGAGTTTATTTAAGGGTACAGAAGTACTCTGGAGCTCTGGAAATAAAAAATAAAGAGAAAAACAGCGATTTCAAACTGTGGAGCTGATATTCACAACTATTAAGCGGTCCGAAAATGTTGAGATGGGGGCTCCACTTTTGATAATGGCTTAGTAGTTTGAAAGCTGACTCAAAAAGGTGGATGAAATCTTTAAACGTGTTCCATGACATTGCAGAACTCGCCAGCCGGTGAACCGTTGTCAGGCTGAGGACTGAAGAGGATGGGCACTTGACCTTCAGGTCATTTTTGTCCCTGGTGTGTCGGCCAATTTATGGATGAAGCAATAAAAAAGCTAAATAGCACATCTCTATGGCTGAGAGTAAAAACTTGGGATATAAAACCTATAAGAAGGGAAGATCCTGGGAAACAGCCCAAACTTTGGGTTGGGACCCAAAAAGCTGCCCTCTAGGAAAACAGGTAACCTGGAAATCGATGAGCTTGCTCATGAACCGAGCCCGGTTCTAACTAATCTCAGTCCTGGAAGCTGGATGGAGGTGGTCCCAGATTGCCAGGACCCTGGCAGACACCTGCAGGAAGAGAGCATCATCCTCGGCCTCTATTTCTAGGAGCAAGTTCTCAAACATAGTCAGGGCTCACTGTGCGGTTCCATATGCAGGAATCCCAATGATCACAGTTAAATACCACCAGCCTCCTTACAACACAACTCAGGTGTGTTGTAAGCAACACGTGTAAACAACACGACCAGGTACCGGAACGAAGTGGGTGCGAGAAGTCCGCAAATCACTATACAGATAACAGATGTATGTAAGAATCAGTGGCCAATCCCATCTCTCCTTTCAAAGTCGGTCTGTGATTGGCCCTGCGCGGCTGTCATTCGGGTCACGCACAGCCCGCCCCCTTGCCTCCCAGCCGCAAACCCACTTGACGATGTTCTTCTAGCACCAGATAGGTGCAACAGAGAAAAAGGTACCGCAAATAAATGAAAGGTGGTAACACCGCAGTGAGATTAGAATCGAACATACATGGAGTTACAGGGAAAACAGCCGGCAGTGGGGTTGCTGCCAATCGGAGACTCTGGATGGGCAGCCAGAGGCATGTGGCAAAACTGACTTAACCGCATAAACGAGGACCCTGGTGGTGACGGAAAGATGAAGAGGTCACAGACGAGGTGATCCTAGTGGAACATTTCACATTGGAGGAGGTCTCCAAGATACTTCACGACACTGAACGTGAAATAAATGCTGGAAGACACTCCAAACTTAGGAGTTTGACAATGTACGAAAGCCCAGAAAAGATGCTCTCTCCAAATCGTGAGTTATACAGTAAGAGGAAGGCAAGCGCGGTTGACGCTGCTTGTGGTAAGTTTTTTACAAGGAAGTGAAACACTGGGATTTCGGTGTTTCTAATGTTTTAAGTTACAGGGTACTAAATGCATATTAGTTTCACTATATATATTTTTTTGTTCCCCTGTTCATTTATAAGTGGTAATAAGAGAGTTTTTAATGTTTTGCCGAAAACTTTTAAAGGGCATGGTAATTTTCACCAGTGATTGGTAAAATCACTTCGCACAATTTCTGCCCATATGATCCTTTTCCTGGTCAGGCACGATTGTTTGCACAGAATGGCACACAACAAAACCAACCAAGCATATGAGAAGACCTCATGAACTAAAGAAATGATAGATGATAGAAACAGACCCACGAGACGCTAAATATTAGGCTTATGAGATATAAACTTTAAAATAGCCTGCTGGGGCGCCTGGGTGGCTCAATCGTCAGCGTCTGACTTCGGCTCAGGTCATGATCCCAGGGTCCTGGGATCAAGCCCCGCATCGGGCTCCACGCTCAGAGAGCAGAATCTGCTGAAGACTTTCTCTGCCCCTCCCTGCGGCACGCTTCCTCTCTCTTTAAAGTAAATAAATAAATCCTTTTTTTTTTTTTTTTTTTTTTAAAGAGAGAGAAGGGGCCCCTGGGTGGCTCAGTCATTAAGAGTCTGCCTTCGGCTCAGGTCATGATCCCAGGGTCCTGGGATCGAGCCCCGCATCGGGCTCCCTGCTCGGCGGGAAGCCTGCTTCTCCCTCTCCCACTCCCCCTGCTTGTGTTCCCTCTCTCGCTGTCTCTCTCTCTGTCAAATAAATAAATAAAATCTTTAAAAAATAAAATAGCCTGCTTATCCTATTCAAGAAGATAAACAACAAGGATGGGAATTTTGGTAGACACTAGAAATTATATATTTAGAAAGGACATTGATTTGAAAAATACCCAAGTAGAAATTATAAAAGTAAAAAATACAAAAACTGAAATGATGTACATTGTGGATAGATATAACAGCAGAGTAGACACAACTGTTGGGAGAAAGGTGGAATTAAAGACAGGTCAGAAAATAATACCTAAAACGAAGCACAAAGAGACAAAAGGACAAAATACAAATATATTGAGTATTCTGTTGTACGTATAATTGGGATCCTAGGAGGACAAGAAAGAGAGAATGGAGCAGAAGCAATATTTGCAGTGATAGGGACTGACGTTTCTCTAACACCGATGAAAGACATCAAGTCACAAATTCAAGAATCCTGCAGAGCTACAGGCAAAATTAAAGGCAAAACAAATAAAATCCCTATCTAGACACACTGTAGTGCAACGGCTAAAAAACAAAGACAAAGAGACCATCTTAAAAGAAGGTAGAGGTTAAAAACAACCAAAAAAGACATTACTTCAAAGGAATAACAAGCCAGAGATCAATTTCTCAACCAAATTCTCAGATTTCTCAACCAAAAACAGATAATTTTCTCAGCCAGAAGACAATGAAAAGACGTCTTCAGCGTGCTGAAAGTTGGTTCCCCTCCCCACGAATACAAGGTGAGTTTAACATTTAAAAAGTAATCAAGCATCAGAAAACTATGAAATGCTTGGGGCTAAAATGCATGGGGTGTGTGCAAAGAAATCTACAAAACATGGCTGAGAGAAATTTTAAAAGACCTAGACCTAAATAAATGGCAAGTTATACCATGCTCCTGAATCAGAAGACTCAGTATTGTTAAGATGGCAATTCTGCCTAAAATGATCTACACATTCAGAGTGATCAAAATCGAATCCTAGCATGCCTTTTTGTAGGATTTGACAACTTGATTCTAAAATTATATGGGAATGTAAAGGACCTAGAGCAGCTAAAACAACTTTGAAAGAGAACCCAGTCGGAAAACTTAGACTACCTGATTTCATGAATTATTATGGAGCTACGGTAATCAAGACAGTGTGGTATTGATATGAAAACAGACAAATAGATAATGCAAAGAATAGCAAGTCCACAAACAGACCTTCACATGTATGGACAATGGGTTTTCAACAAAGTGCCAAGTCATTTCAATGGGAAAAAAAATCATCTTTTCAACAGAGAGTGCTGGAACAATTGGATAGCAGTATGCAAAAGAACAAATCTTGACTCTCATCAAACACCATATTAAAGAAGAGGAGGAGGAGGTGGAGAGTGAAGAGGAACTTGAAATGGGTCTTAGATCCAATTGTAAGAGTGAAAACTATACAACTCCAAAAAGAAAATAAAGAAGAAATCTTAGTGATTTGGGGTTTGGCGAAGATTCTTTTATATATGATTCAAAAAGCATGAACTATGAAAAAAATTTCATCACAAATTAATAATAAATTGAATAAGTTGGATTTCACCAAAATTACAAACTTCTGATCATCAAACAACACAAGAAAATGAAAAGGCATGCCACAGACTTGGAGAAAATATTTGCAAAACATACAGCAGACAAAGGACTTACATCTGGAATATATAAAGAGTTCTTATAATTTTTTTAAAGATTTTATTTATTTATTTGACAGAGAGAGACACAGCGAGAGAGGGAACGCAAGCAAGGGGAGTGGGAGAGGGAGAAGCAGGCCTCCCGCCGAGCAGGGAGCCCGATGCGGGGCTCCATCCCAGGACCCCGGGACCATGACCTGAGCCGAAGGCAGACGTTTAACGACTGAGCCGCTCAGGCGCCCCATAAGTTCTTATAATTCAATAAGAAGACAACCCAATTAAGAATTAAAGCAAAAATGGGCAAAAGATTTGAACAGTCTCTTCAACAAAGGGCATCAGATGGCAAGTAAGCACATGAGAAGATGTTCAGCATCGTTATCATTAGGGAAATGGAGATTGCTAGCAGTAGATGTCACTGTCAGAAGCGGAGAGATATCACCACACACCAACTAGAATGACTGAAATTAAAATTTAGAAGACTGACCAAGTGTGGCTGAAGATGTGGACCAACAGGGACTCTCCTTCGCTGATGACAGGAATGTAAAATGGTGCAGCCACTTTGGAAGACGTTTTTCCAACTGATATCACTGACGTTATTATCAAAAATGTCATATACCTGAGAGGCACCTGGGTGTCTCAGTTGGTTGAGCGTCTGACTCTTGATTTCAGCTCAGGGTCATGAGCCTGGGCATGGAGTCTGCCTAAGATTCTCTCTCTCTCCTTCTCCCCCTCGACACCTCAATCCCTCCCTAAAAAAAAAAAAAGAAAGAAAGAAAGAAAAAAAGAAAAAAAAATCATAAACCTGAAAGAAGTCACATCAAAAGACTCCATACTGTATGATCCCAACCATATGACATTCTGAAAAAGGCAAAACTATGGAGGCATAAAAGGATCCGTGGTTGCCAGGGGCTGGGGGGAGGGAGGGATGAATAGGCAAAGTATAGAGGATTTTTAGGCAATGAAACTACTCGGTTCGATACTCTAATAGTGATACATGTCATTGTACATTCGTCAAAATGCACAGAATGTACAATAACGAAAGTGAACCCTAATGTAAACCATTGACTTTAGTTAACAATAGTATATTGATCCTGGCTCGGCAATGGTAACAAAGTACCAGGATGTTACTAACAGGAAAACTATTTAGGGTGTGTATGTGTTGGCAGGTATTACAGAAACTCTTTGTACTTTCCACTCAATTTTTATGTCAACCCAAAACCACTCTAAATAATAAAGTCTATTAATTGAAGGTTAAATTTCAAATGTATATATCGTATACCTAAGAATAAATCTGAAAAAGGTATGCAAGACCTCTCACTCAAAAAACCAATGACATTAAAAATTAGACATAGCCCGAATGAGTAAGTGGTTATACCATGTTCATGGAGGAGACGTGCAGTGTTGGAAAGGCATAGGTTCTCTTTGGAGAGGCTTCGTGTGCCACGCAGGGGTACCACTATCTGAAACCAAGCATGTGCGTGCATCTTGCAGGTATCAGCTGAACAGTGTGGACTCTCAGAACTGGTCACAGACAGTTTGAATGGCCCTGAGGCCCCCAAGTGCACCCCCTCCCAGGATGTCTTAGGGTGCACTTCAGGAACTTTACAGCAGAAATTTCCATTTTTTTTTCTTAAACGGATCAATCTTGTTCCCTTAGCATTCTTGTCACCAGGAGTTGCAGTCTCCTTGTTTTATTTAGAAAAGCTCCACACAAAGCCTTTGCCCTGTAGATACTGGTGGTGTTCCTTTCATAGGCTTGTTACTTAAAATGATCTGAGGGTTTTGTTTTGTTTGGTAAGCAAGGGAACAGTATTCATAATTTAGTGCCAATGTTAGATTCATTCAGTCAATATTTATTGAACACTTGCTTGTATAGCAGAGGGCGGTGGCAGACATGAACTCTGCCTTAGGTTACAGATCATTTGGGCAGGAAGGCACTAGTCAGACCCTGGGATGTGAGCTGTGGGGGTGCAGAGGGTGGGTCTGGGAAGGCTTTGGGGAAGAATTGGTATTGGAGCTTCCCTTAAAATGTGTGGGAATGGGAGGCATTCCAGGCAAAGAAATAGGATAAAGTATAGAAGCTGGTCAACATGAGTTGAGTCTGGCAAACGATGAGCAGTTTATTTTGGCCAGAATACAGGGTTTGCAGAGGGAAGTGAAGACAAGATTGATTCCTCAAGATCAAATATTTGGGATGCCTGGGTGGCTCAGTCGGTTAAGGGTCTGCCTTCAGCTCAGCTCATGATCCCCGGGTCCTGGGACCGAGTCCCGCATCGGGTTCCTTCCTCAGCGGGGAGCCTGCTTCTCCCTCTGCTTATGCTCTCTCTCTCTCTCTCTGACAAATAAATAAAATCTTAAAAAAAAAATCAAATATTTACCCAGCTCCTTCTTCGTGTCAGGCATGGGTTTAAGTGCTGGGGATACATGAGCAACCAAACACCCACAAAATCCCCTTGCTCCTAGAGCTGGCCCTCCGGCAGGGACAGACAGGTGATAAGCATTGTGACCGAGTATGTGGCTTGGTGTGCTAGAGGATGCTAAGTGTAGGGGGAAACACGTGTGGAGTAGGTGAGTGGGTCAGGAGCACCAGGGAGGGTGGCCAGGGGCGTCCTGGCAAGAAGGTGGCGTTTGAGGAAGGACTGGACGGTGAGGGTGGCTGGGCAGACACCAGAATGGGAATGTCCTGGCAGAGTGGGGGGAGGGGCACGAGGAGGTGTGACTGTGGAGGAATGTCACAGAGAGGAGGAGGACGTGAGGTCCCAGGCCAGAGGTGGCAGCAGGTCACCGTGGAGACCTTGGGAGTATGATAAGGTTATATACTCTATGTGAAAACAGCCACAGGGGAGGGGACCGCTGAGTGGGGGTGTGGTACACTTTGATTTAGCTGTTAGAGGCTCCCTCTTGCTGTCACCAGGGACCAGGGACAGAAGCTGCAGGCGGGTCCTGAGGCTGACAGGGCTTCCGGAGGGCCTGGAGGCATGCGGCTGGGGCCAGCAAGGTGGCATGGAGGAGAGACCTGCACCTCTCGCGGGGCAGGGAAACCCCAACTTTAGGTCTAGCCCGGCCTCTGAGTAGCCATGTGCCCTTGGACGATGCTTATCCTTGGGCTGTGTCCTTACTAAAAAAGCAGTTATTTGGAACTGGGGGTGGTATGATCAGGGCTGTCCTCGAGGTCGCGCTTGGCAGTGAGATCCTGCGAGAGGGAGACAAGTGGCGAGGGGGCCCTTTGGGAGGCTGTTGCAGGAGTCCCGGCGGAGGGAGTGGTGCCCTGCGCTGGGCTGGTGATTGGGTGCAAGTGACTTAAGAAGGACACAGTCTTTCAAAACAACAAACAAACAAACAAACAGAGCAGACAGGCCAAAGGACCCTAAGCCGGAATTTTGTGCAGACGTAGAAGACCAAGGTTACATCAGGGTGTGCTGGGTACAAGGCACGGTGACAGCTGTCCCTGGCCTCAGATGTGCCCTCTTGCTGGCAGGGTGGCCGTGCCGAGCCTTCTGCATATAAAGCATCGTTGCTCTGACAGGTTCCTCCGCCCGGCGCAAGCGCAGAAATCAGTTACCCCAGAAACAGGACGGTCCCCCGCTTCAGGTCCCCAGCGCTGGAACTTATGAGTCAACCCTTTAGGTCTCCCCTTTCTCTTATTTTCATGCAGAGCTTTACTTTAGAGCAGAAAATTCCATCCCCCGCCCCCCCCCCCGCCTTAAACAGATTGCTCCTGTGCCCTTAGCATTCTCGTCTCGCTCGCTGAGTTGTATTCTCCTCGTTCCTTTAGGAACGCGTCCGCTCTACGCTGAAGAAGGCCCTCGGTTTACGGTTACAAAGGTTCGCTAAATGTTTGAATTACGTCCAGCTGCTTCCCATCAGCGTGAGGTGGATTCCGTTTGTGTTCCTTTCACTCCCTTCTTACTTGGGAATATACAGAATAATTATGTTTTCGGCTTTCTGTGTTATGGTGACTATGTAGCTCAGGGAACCTCTAGTTCCAAGTAAGAAAGCCTTGCAAGCCCTTCCAGCCGGCACCCTGACAAAACTGAAGGCGTGGAAGCTGCCAGAGAGGCTCGGAGCCTGCAGAAGGTCCCAGCTTCAGGAGGGGCCCGCGGACGCCTGGGTTCGCGGTTCCTCCCGCGAGCGGCTCCCCCATGGAGACCTACCGAGAGGAGGTATTTAGTACTACACGCGGGTATTCACGCCATTTCTACCTTCTGTTTGAAAACAGGAGGAGAGAGGGACGTGTATTTTTATGACACTACAAAAATCTGCGGAGCGGTTTCAGATTAAAACAAAACGACCACAAAGTGCTGTACCCGACTGCAGGCCGGATCCTGTACCGGAGGGAAAAACGCTCTCCAGGGCGTTATCGGGCCAAGTGACAAAATTGGACCATGAATCATAGATTAAAGTATCGTATCTCTTGAATTTACCGCAGTTGATAAGTGTACTGCGGTACAAGAGAATATCCGTATTCTTCCGAACGCATCCTTCATCCAGTATTGAGGGAGACGGGCCACGCCTCACACACCTGCGGACCCGCGTGCGCACACACGCTCTGGGGCTCCCTACGCGTAGAGACAAGGCGAAGGGCAGAGCAGTTGGGTAGAGTGATCATCATAAGGGGATACAGGTGAAGGGCGTACAGTGTTCTTCGGGCTGGTTTTTGTTTTGTTTTGTTTTGTTTGTGTAGGTGCAACTTTTCTGCAAGTGCAGTTACTTCCAAGTACAAAGTTAAAAAGCACACAAACACAAAACATGGTTTCCACGTTATGTATCTCAGCTGCATTTACTGCCACATTTGGATTCTGAGAGCTACAGATCAGAAAATATGAGCTCTAGCTCACATCTTCTTAATCAGTCTTAATTTACCTCCCTTTTAGTACTTTCTTAAAATGAAAAACAAACAAACCAACTTCTGAGATAATCGTAGATTCACATATAGTTGTACGAAATAAAAGAGAACCTCGGTACCCTTTACCCAGTTACCTCTTGCAAAACAATAGTGCAGTGGGCCAATCAGGATATCAGTGGGGATATCAGCATCCATACAGACAAGATAAAGGATGCCTTCGTCACCCAGTGATCCCTCACGATGATATAGCCACACGGATCCCGCCTACCCCCGCCCCTCCTGTGTCTCTGGCAATCTCTTCTCCATTTCTATCACTTTGTCATTTCAAGAATGTATGCAGTGCATCCTGGGGTATGTAACCTTCAGGGGCTGGCTTTTTCACTCAGCACAGTTCCCATGAGATTCATCCACGTCGTTGGGTTTCAGTCCTTTTCATTGCTATGGCATGTTCCAGGGAATGGTGGTACCACAGTTTGTGGAACCCTCCACCCACAGAAGGACATCTGGGCAGTTCGCAGTTGTGAGTTATTATGCATAAAGCTGCTGTGACCTTTCGTGTTCAGGGCTTCTCTTTTCGTTTGGAATAGCTCTGTTGAGATGCATACAACACCGGCTTGAGTGTACCAAAAAGTACATGGTTTTTGTTCTACTCAAAGGGTTCTACAACCACTTACCACAATCTAATTTTAGAACATTTTCATCACCCCGAGAGGAACCACATCCCCATCAGCAGTCATTCCCTGTCTCCTCCATCCGTGCCCCTTCCAGCCCTGGGCAACTACAGATCCACTTGCTGTCCATACTTTGCATATCCTAGGCATTTCACAGAAAAAGAATCCTATAATATGGCCCTTTATGACTGGCTTTTTCCATGTAGCATAGTATTTTCAAGGGTCATTCATATAATACTATCCGTCATACCTCATTGCTTTTTATTGCCAAAAGTACTATATAGATATGTAGTACATTGTATACAGTACCTTTTGTTTATCCAACAATCAGTTGGTGGACATTTGGATAGTTTTCACTTGTGCACTGTGATGAATGATGCTGTCAAGCTGTCTTAGATAGAAGTTTTTGTGTACATGTAGGTCTTCATTTTCTTAGAAGTGAAATTGCTGGGTCACATGTAACTCTGTGTTTAACTTCCTTGAGGAACTGCCAAAGTGTTTTCCAAGCAGTCACATCATTTTACAGTCTTACTAGTCATGTACGAGAATTCCGACTTCTCTGTTCCTCACCAAGACTTCTGATTGTCTTGTTAATTATAGCAGCCCTAGCGGGTGCCCAGAGCGCTCTCTCACTATTGTTTTGATTTGCGTTTCCCGAATAATCAATGACGTTAAGCATCCTTTCATGGGTCTACTGGCCATTTGCATATCTTCTCTGGAGAAATGTCTATTCAGATCCTTTGCCCATTTTTAAGTTGGGATATTTATCTTTTTATTGTTGAGTTGCAAGAGTTCTTTGTATGTTCTGGACACAAGTGTCTTATCAGATATATGATTCACAAATCTGTTTTCCCATTTGGTGAGTTGTCTTCATGTTCTTACTGGTAGTGTTTATAGCACAAACATTTCGAGTCTTGATATCAAGCTGATTTTTTTTTTTCTTTTGCCACTTGTACTTTTGGTTTTTGTGTGACGAAAGTTTTTGTTTCACTGGGATAAGTGCCCAGGAGTGCAATTGCTGGGTCATATGGTAGTTGTGTGTTTAGTTTAGTAAGAAATTAGCCAGGGGCGCCTGGGTGGCTCAGTCGTTTTAAGCGTCTGCCTTCGGCTCAGGTCATGATCCCAGGGTCCTGGTATCCAGCCCCGCATCTGGCTCCCTGCTCCGCGGGGAGCCTGCTTCTCCCTCTCCCCCCCACTCCGCTTGTGTTCCTGCTCTCGCTGTGTCTCTCTCTGTCAAATAGATAGATAGATAGATAGATAGATAGATAGATAGATAGATAGATAGATAGATAGATAGATAGATAGATAATCTTTAAAAAAAGAAATTGGCCAGTTGTTTTCCAAAGTGGTTTTACCCTTATATGTTCCCACCAGCAAAGTCTGAGTGATCCTGTTTGTCTGCATCCTTACCAGCATTTGGTGTTGGTGCTATTTTTTATTTTAGCCATTCTGATAGGTGTGCATTGATATCGCATTGTGGTTTTCATCTGCATATCCCTAGTGGCTAATGATGCGAAGCATCTTTTTATATGCTTGTTTTGTCATCTCTACATCCTCTTTGGTAAAATGTCTTTTCCTGTCTTTTACCCATTTTCTAGTTGGATTTTTGGCTTTTTATTGTTCAGTTTTGAAAGTTCTTTATATATTCAGGATACTTCTTTGCCAGATATGTGGTTTGCAGATATTTTCAGAATGTACTTGTCTTCTAGGCTCTCCATCGAGTCTTTTACAGACCAAACATTTTCCATTTTTATGAGGACCAATTTATCAATTGCTTTAGGAATCATGCTTCTGGTATCGAGCTTTTTAGTCAGCCATAGATCCAGAAAATTTTCTGCTGTGTTTTTTCCAAAAGTTTTATGATTTTATATGCTACATTTAAGTCCATGATTCACTTTGAGTTAATTCTTGTGGGAGACTTAGGTTGTGAGACTTAGGTTGAAATTCTTTTTCTTTTTTTTTTTTTTTTCACAGATGTCTACTTGCTCCAGCACCATTCGTTAAAAGGCTGTCATTCCTCTCTTGAATTGTTTTTTGTTTTTGTTTTTTGTTTGTCAGAAATCAATTGGGGGGTATATTTGTGTGGGTCTATTTCCGGGTTTTCTAGTCTGTTCCCTCAGTCTATGTGTCTACCCCTCCACCAGTACCACGCTGTCTTGACTACTGACTTGATTACTTAATATTAAGTAGAGTCAT
Organism: Zalophus californianus; assembly: GCF_009762305.2. Taxonomy (NCBI): domain Eukaryota; kingdom Metazoa; phylum Chordata; class Mammalia; order Carnivora; family Otariidae; genus Zalophus; species Zalophus californianus. Next base: position 3,807,496 of record NC_045603.1, on the reverse strand, counting down.
GTCTCACACCTTATACTTCTTTGTTCATGATTATCCTAGGCTTACCTAGGGCATGTGCCTTTCCATCTAAATTTAAGAGTAAACCTGTCTCTGTCTACAAAATATTTTGCTGGGATTTTGATAGAATTATATTAAACCCATAATTTGGGGAGCATTAACATCTTTATTGTGTTGAGTCTCCCAGTTCATGAATATGGCATGTTTCTTCTTTATTTAGGTCTTCTTTGATGTTTTCCATCAGCATTTTATAATTTTCAGTATACAGATTCTATGTTTTGTTAAGCTTATGCCTGTTTTATTTTCTTTGGAGTGACTATAAGTGGCATTGTTTTTAATTTTCACTTCTGCATGTTTATTGTTACTAGATAGAAATATAACTTATTTTTATATGTTGATCTTGCAACCTTGAAGAACTCACTTTAAAGTTCCAAGAGGTTTTTTCATAGGTTCCTGGGGGATTTTCTGCCTAGACAATTATGTCATCAGCAGATAAGAACTGTTCTATTTCTTTTTTTTTTTTTTTAGATTTTATTTATTTATTTGAGAGAGAGAATGAGAGAGAGCGAGAGAGAGAGCATGAGAGGGGGTTGGGTCAGAGGGAGAAGCAGACTCCCTGCTGAGCAGGGAGCCCAATGCGGGACTCGATCCCGGGACTCCAGGATCATGACCTGAGCCGAAGGCAGTCGCTTAACCAACTGAGCCACCCAGGCGCCCAAGAACTGTTCTGTTTCTTCTTTTCATCTCGTATGCCTTTTATTTCCTTTTCTTGCCTTATTACAGTGGCTGGAACCTCCAGCACTATGTTGAACAAGTGTAGTGAGAGTGGACATTCTTGCTTTGTTCCTAGTCTTAGGGGAAAAGCATTTAGCTTCCATCATTAAGTAAGATGTTGGACTTTTGTAGATATTCTTTATCAAGTTGAAATAGGTCTTCTCTATTCCGAACTTACTGAGAATTTTTTATGAATGGGGGTTAGATTTTATAAAATATGTTTTCTGCACTAGTTAATATGATCATATGATTTTTCTTCTTTAGTCTGCTGATATGGTGGATTACAATGAGTGATTTTCAAATCTTAAACCAGCCTTGCATACCTGGAATAAATCTCACTTGATCATTGTGTACAATTCTTTTTATATATTTTGGGATTTGGTTTGCTACTATTTTATTGATAATTTTTATGTCCAAGATCACAGACAGTATTGGTCTATAGTTTTTTGTCTGTTGCTGTTGTACTGATTTTGCTTATTTTGGTATCAGAGTAATACTTGCTTCATGAAAATGAATTTTCTCCTCTATTTTTTGGAAGAGATTGTAGGAAATTGGTGTGGTGTTAATTCTTTTTAAAATGGTTGACAGAGGGGTGCTTAGTGGCTGGCTTAGTAGACTAAGTAGACAGAGGTGGCTGGCTCAGTCAGTAGAGCATGCAACTCTTGACCTTGGGGTTCTAAGTTCAAGCCCAACATTGGGTGTGAAGGTTACTTAAAATCCTTTTTTTTTTTTTTTAAGATTTTAAAAAATTTTTAGATTTTAAAAAAAAATTTTTTTTTTTTAAGATTTTAAAAAATTTTAAGATTTAAAAAAAATTTTTTTTTAAGATTTATTTATTTGAGAGAGAGCGAGAGAGAGAGAGAGAACGAGTGAGGGGAAGGACAGAGGGAGAGGGAGAGAATCCTCAAGCAGACTCCACAATGAGCACAGAGCCCAGCTTGGGGCCTAATCCCAGGACCCTGAGATCATGACCTGAGCTGAAACCAAGAGCTGGACACTTAACCAACTGGGCCACCCAAATGTCCCAAAAATAAAATCTCTTTTTTTTTTTAAAGATTTTATTTATTTATTTGAGAGAGAGAGAATGAGAGTCAGAGATCACGAGAGGGAAGAGGGTCAGAGGGAGAAGCAGACCCCCCCGCTGAGCAGAGAGCCCGATGTGGGACTCGATCCCGGGACTCCAGGATCATGACCTGAGCCGAAGGCAGTCGCTTAACCAACTGAGCCACCCAGGTGCCCGATAAAAGCTTTTTTAAAAAAAAATGTTTGACAGAATTTTCTAGTAAAACCAGCTGGGCCTGGAAATTTCTTTTTCAGGGTTTTTTTCAAATCACAAATTCAATTTTAAAATGGTTATAGAGCTATCGAGATTGTCTATTTCATTTTGGTTAAGTTTTGGTAGTTTGTAGTTTTCAAGGAATGCATCCATTTCTTCCAAGTTGTCGGTTTTATGAGCCTAACGTCATTTATAGTAGTTTCTTATTAACCTTTTACTTGTTGCAGGGTCTGTAATGATATCCTGTTTAATTTCTGATATCAGTGATTGTATCTGGTCTTTTGATTTTTGTCAGTCTTTCTAGGGGTTTATCGATTTTATTGATTTTTTTTTTCAAAGAATCAGCCTTTTGTTTCATTGCTTTTCTCTGTGGTTTCCCTGATTTCAATCTCTTTGACTGCTGCTCTTACCTTTATTATGTTCTTCCTTCTGCTTGCTTTGCATTTATTTTGCTATTATTTTTTCTAGTTTCTTGCGGTACAAACTTAGATTATTGATTTTAGGCCTTTCAGCTTCTCTATTGTAAGCATTTAATGTTATAAATTGCCCTCACAACACTGCTTTCACTTCATCTTATGTATTTTGATATTTTACTTTCTCATTCAGTTCTATGTATTTTTAAGTTTCCTTTTTGACTTTCTCTTGACCCATAGATTACTCAGAAGTATATTGATTAATTTTCACATATTTAGAGATTTTCATATTGTCTTTGTTATTAACTTCTACTTTGACTCCATGGTGATTAGAAAATACACACCATAAGCTTTCAGTTCTTTTGAATTTGTTGAAGTTTGTTTAATAGTCCAGGATATGATCTGTCTTGGTGAGTGTTCTGTGGATGCTTAAAAAAAAATTGTATTCTGCTGTTGTTGGATGGAGTGTTATATTTATGTCAGTTAGAGCCTACTGGTCAATTGTGTTCTTCAGATCTATAACCTTGCTGGCTTTCTCTCTAGCAGTCCTATTAGTTGCTAAGAGGGAGATTGGAGTCCCTGCTGTAATGGTGGAGGCATCTGTTTCTCCTGCCAGTCCTACAAGTTTTTGCTTCACGTATTTTAAGGTTTGCCTGTTTGGTACATACATATTTAGGATTGTCGTAACTTCCTAGTGGATGAATCATTTTATCGTTTCGTGGTCCCTTTAGTACATTTTTTAAAAATCTGTTTAATAGCCTGTTAGTGTTCTGCCTTCCCTATTTATTCAGCATTTGTTGATCTTAACATTGTGTCAGAAGTGACAACAATATTGTATGTGAAATTTTGAAAATACTATGCTCTGCAAGATTCAAAATGACTTCTGAACAATCTTAAGTATTCTCTTTTTTTAAATATTTTATTTATTTATTTGACAGAGAGAGACACAGCGAGAGAGGGAACACAAGCAGGGGGAGTGGGAGAGGGAGAAGCAGGCTTCCCAACGAGCAGGGAGCCTGACGCGGGACTCGATCCCAGGACCCTGGGATCATGACCCGAGCCGAAGGCAGACGCTTAATGACTGAGCCACCCAGGTGCCCCAATCTTAAGTATTCTTGAGAAATAGTATTTTTAGGTAGAGCTCAGTGTTGAGTCTAAGCAGGGATTTGAGTATGTGTGAGGAGAAGGAGATGTTCCAGAGTCTTGAGAGCTATATCAGGACCTCAAGTATATCCAGGAGATATGTCAGAATCATGGGTATATACCCAAGGAGGTATAGCAGAATCTCAGGCATAGACCCAAGGAGGCTTAGCAGGATCTCTGAGGAGGGGGTGGATTGTAAAATTATAGTCTAATAATTTACTTAAAAACTTAAAACAATTTATTAAAAGAGGATATGAGATATTTCTATGTATCAGAAGGGGACATGGATTTTTTTAAATGGAGAAATACTGGCTGTGGCCGTAATACCAACTCATTCTATGGGGGTAAAAATGATCGGCTCCATTGCCCAAAGTGGAATAACAGAGACTGGTTTACCCTCCTGCCCGAGACAACCAAAGATCCAGACAAATCATATGAAGCAGTGTTTTTCAAGACATGGAATCAGGCAATGAATGGTACTGATATGAGTGGAAAACAGCCAAGGTGGGAGGTGTGACTCAAGAGCTGACAGGCAATGACAAGGGAGGAGGAACATTCCTTAGGTGAGGAGGTGAAGCCGAGAGTCCAGAGAGACTGAAATGTCTAGAGCTCCCAGGGCAAGGTACCAGAGGAGAAAGCTGTACGTCAAGAGAACTCCATCGATCTGCTGAGGTGAGGATCGGTGCATGCATGTGAGCAGAACTGCTGGAGGCCAGGGAAAGAACCATCTGAGAGGATGACAGCGAACAGTGCCTAGCACTCACACTGAGCCAGGAATAGTGCCTAGTGCTCACATGGGGCCAGGAACAGAGCCTGTTTCACCTGCCAGTCTGGAAAACCTCATACTTCAAAGGGAATTGGATAGGGTACTCAGAAGGATCTTGCCTCGGTAGTGGGGAACAATTACACTAGAGTACATACTGCTGTGGGTCTGCCTAACAAGCCTCAAAAATCAGATACAAAAGTATCAGGCTTTGTCCAAGTAACTTAATGGCATCTTAGAATAAAGCTCAAGGATATTTATAGGAATATAAACTGTGCAGCACTGAACTAACTAAAATCAAAACGCCTGACATCGGGGCACCTGGGTGGCTCAGTCGTTAAGCGTCTGCCTTCAGCTTGGGTCATGATCCCAGGGTCCTGGGATCAAACCCCGCATCGGGCTCCCTGCACAGCGGGAAGCCTGCTTCTCCCTCTCCCCCTCCCCCTGCTTGTGTTCCCCCTCTCTCTGTGTCTCTGTCAAATAAATAAAATCTTAAAAAAAAAAATACCTAACATCTAATCAAAGATTACTAGATATCCAAAGAAACTGGAAAGGAGGACCCATAATCAGGGGAAAAATATCAATGAATTGAAATCTATCCAGAACTGAAAAAGATATTAGATTTACCAAGAAGTACATTAAAATGGTTATTATGACTGTATTTTAGGTATTCAAAAAGTTAAGTAGATATAACAAAAGATATAAATTGAACTTCTACACTGAAAACTACAGTATCTGAGATTAAAAATAACACCAAGTAGGATTAGATGCAGAGGAGACATTGCAAAAGAAAAAATTCATGAACTTGAAGGCATAGCAATAGAAAATAAAATGACACACACACAGAAAAAATAATTTAAAAAGATGAAAACACCATCAATGAACAGTAGAACAGCAGCTTAATATATGTATAATTGGAGACCCTGGAAAAAAGTGGGGGACAGAAAAAATATTTGAAAAACAATGGGGTCAATTCATTGGAATGATTTAACAATCCTAGAAGTTTATGCATCTAATAACAGCTCCTTAAAATACATGAAGCAAAAACTGATGGAACTGCAAGGAGAAATAGACAAATATGCAGGTATAGTCAGAGATCATTCATAGAACAAATATAGAGGATATCAGCAAAGATACAGAAGATTTGAGCAATACCAACTGGATCTAACTGACATTTATCTATAAGACATTCCACCCAACAACAGCAGAATAGACACGATTTTCAAACACATGTAGAACATTTACCAAGATACATCATGTTCTGGGCCATAACACAAGTTTCAATAAATTTAAATAAATTCAAGTCATACAAAGTAGACTCTCTGGCTGTAATGGAATTAAGTTAGAAATCAATAACATAAACATGATTGGGAAATCAAGAAATATTTGGGAACTGACACACTTCCCAATAATCCATGGGTCGATAAAGAAATCAAAAAAGAAATTAGAAAGTACTTTGGACTGAATGAAAATAAAAGCAACATATGGAAATTTGTGGGATCCTGCTGTAGCAGTACTTAAGTGGAAATTTATAACACTAAACACCTATATTAGAAAAGAAGGAAGGACTCAAACAATGACCTTAAGAAACTAGGAAAAGAAAATTAAATCCAATGTAAGCAGACAAAAGGGAATAATAAAGATCCAAGTGGAATTTGATGAATAGAAAACCAAAACACAATGGAGAAAATCAATGAAACACAAGACTGGTTCTTTGAGAAGATAAATAAAATTGATAAAATTGATAAACCTCTAGCCTGGCTGATCCAGAACAGGAAGAAAAGTCACGGACCAATATCTGGACCAAGGGAGGCAACATCACCACAGATTCTACAGATATCAAAAGGATAACAAGAGAATATTATAAACAACTTTATGCCAGTACATTTGACAACTCTGATGAAAAGGACAAATTACTTCCAAAACTGAACTCAAGAAGAAATAGATCACCTGACAAGCCCTACATCTAGTAAATAAATATAATTTGTACTTAAAAACCCTCCCCCGAAGAAACTCTGGGCTCAGATGGCTTCACTGGTAGATTCGACCAAATATCTAGGGAATAAATAATACAAATTCTACACAAAAATATTCCAGAAAATCAAAGAGGTGGAAGTACTGTGCAGCTCATTCTAGGAGGCCAGCATTATCTGATACCAAAACCAGACAAAGGCATTTCAAGTAAAGAAAATTAAAGCCTAATATCCCTTATGAACATAGATGCAAAAGTTCCAAACAAAATTTTAGGACAGTGAATTCAATGATATATAAAAGAATGTTATATGATAGCCAAGTGGGGTTCAGCCCAGGAATGCAAGGATGGTTTGACAGTAAAAAAAAAACAACAACAACAACAACATGTAATTCACCATTTTAACAGAATGAAAAAAAACTGTATAATTATTTAATAGATGGAGAAAACATATTTGCTAAAATTCCACAATTGTTACTAATAAAACAACTGATTTTTTTTACAAAGGTACAAAGGCAATACTGTCAAGAAATCTTATGTTGAGACTATCTTTTCAACAAATTGTGCCAGCATAATTGGCTATCCATATGCCCCAAATGAACTTTGATCCATACCATTTTTGTATATGAACCCAAAGTAGATTATAGTTCTAAATGTAAAATCTAAAACTCTAAAATTTCTAAAATAAGCACAGGAGAAAACCTTCATAACCGTGGGTTAGGCAAAGATTTTGTAAATATGACACCAATAACACAATCTGTAAAAGAAAAATTGATAAATTGGACTTCATTGGAATGAACCGTTTGCTCTTCAGAGGACAGTTTTAGGAGAATGAAAACACAAATTATAGACTGAGAAAAAAAATCTTTGTAAAGCATAAACCTGATAAGGGACTTATATCCAGAATACGGGGGGGGGGGGAGGGGGGGGAAACAACCTCTGAAAATTCACCTACAAGAAAATAAACAACCCAGTTTTTTAAATGGAGAAGAGATTGGAACAGACACTTCACCAAAGAAGGTGTATGGATAGCAGTGTGAAAATGCTCCACATCATTCGTTTACGACTTTCACGGTGATGGTATAATACCACGATCTACCCATTAGAACAACTCAGAGAGAAAGACCGTCAACTGTTGGCTATGGTGTGGAGGGACTGAAGCTCTCGAACACTGCTGGTGGGAATGTAAAATGACACACACACTTTGGAAAAGACGTTGGCAGTTTCTTAAAAGATGAAACAAACACCTGCTGTATGATGCAACAATTCCATGACCAGATATTTAGCCAATGGAAAGAAAGCATATGTCCACCCAGAGACTGTGTGTGGGTGTTTATAGCTGCTTTATTTATAACAGCCCAAACTTGGAAACGATTCAAACATCCATCACTGGTAAATGGGTGATCAAACTGTGGCTAGCTGTATATTGGAATATTATTTTGCAATAAAGAAAAATGAGCAATTGATAATGCATGACGACGTGGATGAATCTCAAAATAATTATGCTGAGTGAAAGAAGCCAGGCAAAATGGGCATATACTGTATGATTCTATTTATATAAAACTCAGGAAGATGCAGTGACAGAAAGCAGGTCAGTGGGGACCAGAGTATGGAGGACAAAAGGGAGGCATGACCGAAGGGCACAAGGAAACGTTTGGGGTAATGGATACGTTCATTATCTGGAAGATGGTGGTGGTTTCACAGGTGTAATACATATGTCAAAACTTACCGAACTGAATACTTTAAATATGTACAGGTTGTTGTATGCCCCTTACATGACATTCATAAAGCTGATTTTAGAAACAGAACAAAGCAACTGGCTCCTGGTCAGCACTAGCCCTGAAGCGTCAGTTCTGAGGTCTTCCTTTGAGCCTCAAGTGGCCCCACATGAAGATACTTACAGACGAGACTCCATCTGCTGGCTGACAGGATGGTTCTCCACTAGTTATGCAAACATTTAGCAGCCTAAGTACTGGGGATTCCAGTAAGCCCCACATTTCATTTTGCCTTCAGTTGAAACCTCTACTCTTTATTTTATGTTTTAAAGATTTATTTATTTTAGAGAGTGAGAGAGGAGGGGGAGGGGCAGAGGGAGAGAGAGAGAGAATCCCAAGCAGACTCCACGCTGAGCACGAAGCCCTTCATGGGGCTCAGTCCCAGGACTCTGAGATCATGACCTGAGCCAAAATCAAGAGTCAGACGCTTCAACCAACTGAGCCACTCAGGGACTCCTCCAGTCTTTATTTTAAAAACAAATTAGAGCAATGCTGGCTTGTTTTTTTCTCACCTCTAAACTTTACAAGGACTCTAGCAAAGGATTACATTGGCACAGTGGAGCGTGCGCTCAGCATAGGTGAACTGGGAAGGGGAGCCCTTGCAGGTAGTCAGGAACCAGATTATCACATCTCGAAATCACTGGTAGTAGGATTTGAAGCCACAAACATTAGCTCTGGGACACGTAACGCAGAGGACAGTTGCATGGTGCTTTGGAGCAGAAACCAAGGCAGCCTGTCTGGGTTCGAACCGCAGCTTCACTGGTTGTGTGACCCTGGGCATGTTATTGTCACCACTCTGTCCTGCAGTTTTCTTGTCAGTAGAGTAAGCATATTAGGAGTGTCCACCTTATGGGGTTGTTTGGAGACTGAAGTGCGTTCATACAGTCTCGGCACGCAATAAGGGTCCCAGAAGTGCTCCTGCCATCGTCAACGTCATCAGAATCTCTACTGGATAGTGGTGTTGTGTCCGGATAATGGCCAACGATGACCAGGTCCTAAAGCTGGCCCAAAGGGGTCTGTAAAACTATGCTGACCTGAAGCGTACAAGCAACATTTGCTGCTCGACAAGTTAGACGGCTGGAAAATGTGTCATTCCAGAGTTGAACTCCAGACCTGTACAAAAAACCATGTCCACCAAGAATTCCCCCCAGAACAAGGCAAGTGCCAAGCATTACGGAGGGAGAGAGTCCAGAGTCCCAGAGACACAGCCACCACATGAAAAGAATGCATAGGATCTTTTCTACCTGCCCACCTGATGGATGGCTTATCTGAAGATTTAGTAATGAGTTGGAAGCAATTTTCCTTCGGCATTCTAGAAGGTTTGACCTGTTCTTTCGTCTCTAGCACTCTTGAGAAACCCAAAAGCATCTGGTATTTGATCTTTTGCACGAGACATGTCCTCCCTCTTTGGAAAGCCTGTGGGATCTTGTAGGAGCTTCTCTTTGTCCCCAGTGTGTGCTGGAGCCCTCTGCAATGAGCTTGGGGTGGGTCTGTGTTCACCCACGCTGTGGTGGACCTGGTGGACTCTCCCACTGCCTTCATTTCTGAGAAACGTTCTTGAGCTCATCTGCCACTGCTTTCCTGTGCTCACCTCCCTCACCCGGGCCTCCTGCTGTTCGCCTGGCCTGCTGGCTGCCCCCTGGCTTTCTCCCTCATCTCAGAAGCCTCCATCTGAGCACTCTTGATTAAGTTTGTGATGGTGCTTCTTTAATTCCCAGGAGAGCTTTCAGTTCTCTGACTGTTCCTTTTTATGGCATATTCCTCTCTTCCCACGAAGGCGGTGTCTTATCTTTCCAGGGATATTAATACCAGTTCCCCTGGTTTTGTTCTTTTCTTCCTCCTGTATTCTGTTTCTCCAAGTCGATCTTTCCGGATTTGTTGGTTGGTTGGCTCTTGCTTTCCTGTCTGAGGCCTTCCTCGGAAAAAGTCTGGTATTTTGGGCTTGTCTACCTCCATGTGAAAGTGAGGAGCTTAAAAGTTGGCTGGGGTCGTGGGCAGAGGGTAGGGAGGGTCACAGCCAGCTTGCTGCAGAGGTCAGCCTGGGAGGGGACAGCCCCCGCTGTGCCCATGGCTGGCGTCTGCAGGCGTTCCCCCTTAAGGGAAGACCTTCCCAGGTGAGATGTTTCAGGCCCCCGCCATGGGGGCAGGTGGAGGGTGGGAGGCGCCCAGCAGAATGGGGGCGGGGCTGTGGTCCGGCTGCCCCTTCTACCCCTCCCCAGTTACGAGGAACTTCTCAAGTGTAAGAGCGATGTCCTCGTCAGCTGTGTCTTAAATGCCCATTACAGTCCACGCACAGACTGATAAAGCAGAGAGACACAACATCTTGGTGTCAGAAGAAATACAATTCTAGTATCATATGTCTATTATGTAAATAGAACCAGTGCAGAGAGGAAGTGTTTCCTTTCCCTCTATGCTTATGGAGAAGGATGAAACCAGCGAAAACATTATATGAACTACCCCATATTGGGGCTTTTTTCTTACTTTGGTCTACTTTGCCATAGAGCGGAACACAGAATGAGAACGAGCAGACACCCGTCGTTCAGTTTAGTCAGAAAAGCTGAAGGCAGGGTGCCTGGGTGGCTCAGCTGATTAGGCGACTGCCTTCGGCTCAGGTCATGATCCTGGAGTCCCGGGACCGAGCCCCACATCGGGCTCCCTGCTCAGCGGGGAGTCTGCTTCTCCCTCTGGCCCTCCCCCCTCTCATGCTCTCTCTCTCTCTCGTTCTCTTTCTCAAATACATAAATAAAATCTTTTAAAAAAAAAAAGCTGAAAGCAGAAAACTCTGAAGACACATTTACTGTCTTTGTTACGTAGCATTATTTACAAAGTTGTCATGAAAGCAGTTCTCACCTGGCAGAAAGTTGACCCATATTGGAAAAGTCATTCTTCTTTCCAGGGATGTTGGAAATGGTTCCACGGGCGAGTGGGTGCTGCGTGCTCAGAGCATTGCTGCAGAGGCTATGCCCTCATCAGAGACTCCTGGCATTGGCCATTTCCTGTAACTTTATAAATAGAGTGAGAAGTGTTTTTCCTTGGAGTTCCCTTAGTTCAGAACTCTACTGTTGACCCCGTTCTCCTCTTCCCATGCTGCTTTTTGCCAGACTTGGAAGAAGTGGAAATGCATACAGAACTTGTCTGCTCTGGCAAAACACAACACCATGGCCTTAATCTGAAAACTGAAGGAGGAAGTCCAAGGAGAAAGGTTTAAAAATGGGCACATCTTTTTTTATCAACTTCCTGAAATCATAAAACCAAAGTTAACCTCCAGGACATAGCACTACCCCAGAAGTAATTGTCTTTCTACTCAGTTACTCTTGATCTTGAGCGAATTGGACTTCCATTGAGTTGTCCCCTAGGAGTTAAAGATAAAAGGGCTTTTTTCTTTAAAGCTAGTCTTGCATGTCTGGCTGAGACTCTAGAGGCTACAGGGTTGGCAGGACAGAAATACATCCGTAGGCTGGACGCTGCTGGTCACCCTGTGTGATCTGCTCCAGTCTGAGTCATTGGTTTAAGTGATGGACGTGAATCCTTGTGGGTCTCAGGCCTCTGTTTTTAGGTACTGGTAGGGCTTTCCCCCCTTACTTTTGTGTTCAGCTCAGTGCATTCAAGGGTGTGTTTTGTGCATACACTTGAATGAGGCCTGGTCTTGCCTCTGGGGATGGTATTGTTTGGGGGAGGGCCACGTGCCCGTCATTCTGCAAACATTCAGAACAACCTGCTGCACAGATAGAATTGACGCTGACCACGGGTACTGAAACCTTGACTCTAAGAAGTGTGGTCATGTATCCCAGGTCACACACTGTACTGCCCTGTCCCCTGAGGGTGGGACTTGCATCCTCCCTAGCCGCTGCCAAGAACCGTAGAGGAGAACGCTGCTGGCTGCCCGGTGACTTCCCAGAGGTGGTGGGGAGACTAGAGGGGTCGAGCCTGGGTGTCCCTCAGAAACCCTGCGGCTGCTTTACCATGGCCCTCTCTGTCTTTCCACCGGTCACAGCTCCCTCCGCTTGGGAAACCTACCCTCCTCCTGCTGTCCTGGATTCCATGGATGTGACCTCATGCTCCCAGGTGCCTGAGCCAGAGCATAGGTTTATCGTTGACTCTGTCCCGCATCCAGCTGCGGGGAGCCACCATGTTAGCCCCATGTGTTCTGCCGGTCCTCCCTCCCAACACCCCTCCTGGGGATGGTTGGTCTCGTAAGGACTCTGGCTGCTTCTCATCCCGTCCCCCTTAAAAGCAGGTACCACCCTGTGGCCAGGACGTTGTAATGCAGGTGTTGCCATGCCCCACGGCTGCTCAGCACCCTGCCCTGACTCCCACGGCTCAGAGGCCGAGGACCACATCCCTGCCCGCGATGAGCTGTGATGCACCGCCACCACCCGCCTCTCCTGCTTCTGCTGATCATCCCTCGCCACATCCCCCTGTGCTGCATCGGCAATGGTCACAAAATCTCTGTGTCCCCCTGCCTCAGGGGTAGGATGCATTCCCCCGTCACTGGGATCCGAGCTTGCCTTGTGACGTGCCCTGAGCCACAGCACGTGGCAGAAGTGACACAGAAGTAACACTGCAGGGCTTACACGTGTGGTTATGCAGTCCCCACACTCACCGTGGAGTACTGTGCATCTGAAGACTCTGAAGACGGGGCCCAAACTGCTGACCCGCAAACTTGGGAAGCACGTATACTGGTTGTGTTTCAAGCCACTATGTTGCAGGTTGTTTGTTACGCAGCAGCATGGAACTGACAAGTCTCAGAGCGGATGGTGTGGCCCTTCTCAGCTGTTTACTGATGATGCTTTAGGTCACCGCGCACATGGCTGCTCCCTTAGCCTCGTTCCTGTCACTGTTTTCTGCATTGCTTTCTCGTCATCTTTCAGGATTCAACGCGGGCATCCCCTCCTTCAAGGAGCCTTTCTGGACCCCCCTTCACCCTGCCCCCCCCAGGATTCCCCACATTTCAGCCTCTGCAGGCGTGTTTGTTCGTGTCTCCTCCCCTGTGAGCGGGATGAGTTCTTTACCTCTCTGAACTGCTGGGTTTCTCTTCTGGAAATGGGGCGGATACCACCTGCCCTGCCCGGGTCCTGGGGAACTTAGCACAGCACATCTGGCTGTTACTGGGGCGATGCTCAGCCAGTGCTTCTGGCTCCCTCTCTGCCCTGGGGCTGGGGGTCCCTCCTGGGCTGAGACTGCCTCTTCCAGTGTCTTGTCCAGGGTTAAGCCAGTCACCAGCTCAGGTGGACCCTCACGTGTTTCCGGAAGTTCATAAAACATGGTCTCCCCACCCAAAGGTGACCAGCATCGGTTGAGCCCAAAAAATGAAGGCTCAGCCTCACAGAGTTGGCTGTTGGGTGTCTGATGTCGTTCTGCCCTCACCAGGCAGGGCCTCCCTTGTTCCCAAATGTCATCATTTGGTGTTGTCCCAGGGGAGGCCCAGGGTCCTCTCGCTTCTCTGCCCCCTGCTGGGTACATGCATCAGTGCTGGGCTTCTGTCTGCATCAGAGCAGAGCTTTTGTGTGGCAAACACGAGTCTCATCTCCAGTGACTACCAATTCTTTCGACAAGCTTTTCAGCTCAGATTTCATTTTGCAACAGGCACACGATGTGTGTGAAGTTACAGCTTTCCCTGTAATTATTTTAATTTCACCACCACCAAAAGTAAGATGAGATTTAAAAACAAGAGCCCCGGTTTCAGGAAAATGGGAAGTTTGCCGGGTTTGAAGTGAAGGTAGATACTATCATCCAGTGTGAGCTTTGTGGGAAACTGGCAGTTTCCTTGAAAGTGTTTGGGAACATTCTTCTTGCACCTTTTTCTTTGTTTAAAGATTTATTTATTTATTTTAGGGGGAGAGATAGAGCATGAGCGGGAGGGGCAGAGGGAGAGGGAATCTCAGGCAGACTCTGTGCTGAGCAGGGAGCCTGACGCGGGGCTCGATCCCACGACCCCGAGATGATGGCCTGAGCCAACACCAAGAGCCAGACACTCAGGCCCGTCCACCCAGGCGCCCCTCTTCTTGGACCTTTAAAGATGAAGGTGCAGAGACTCATAGCCATTTTCACACACCAAATTCTTTTGATTACAAAATGCTGATGCATTAGGTGTCGTTGGGGAAGATCTTAGATGTCCCCAGATAAATCTGTGTGGTGTGCAAACTACTCCTAATTACCCCGCCTTTGGCTTAACTCATTAAAACACCCACTGCCACACTCCGGTGCTCTGCTTCAGATTCTATCGGAGGCATTTTCTGCACTGGTTTTGGAAGCGCGTTAATCATTAGGCAGGTGGCAGTGGTTAATCAATGTCTATGAACTTTTGGTGCTGGGTGAAGGTACAGAGGGCTTTGTAGTGCTTCTCTGTTTATTTTGAAATGTTATTTTAAATGCTAGCCCAACAAATTCAGCTGAAAGCTCTAAATATTAAAGATCTAAAAGGTATACAGAGAAGTATAAAGAATCTGACAAGGTGTTGAATTACAGTTGGTGGAAAATGGAAAAATTCCTTGCCTGATAGCTCATGGAAATGGTACTGCTCTGACAAAAATCCCATCCTTTGCCTTAGGACCACTAAGTGAAGTCTTATCAGACAATTTCGCCAACAGAAAATGTAAATAGGTTTCTATAAGGTGGCATTAGTAAGCACATTAAGTATAATTCGAGGGGGTTTTACAGTGTAATAAGTTAGGGTTGCTTACAGAAAGAGAAGTAGTAGCAAAGTAGAAGTCCCAGGTTTGGTATTATGTATTCGGACACTTTTGTGTCAAATACAAGTGCTGGGTAGGGGAAATTCAAGCCCAGCTCCATCTGTTCTTTCTCTTGAGTATCTGATACCACAGCATGTAAAACTATTTTGACAGTTGGGCCAATATCGAGCTGTTATTTAGTATTTAATTTCAGAAAATACTTACGAAGGGCCTGGCAGGTCCAAGAAACTCCATTAGTAATGTAGGGGTGCAGAGATGGGTCAGACCCTGTCACAGCCCCAGGAGCCAACAAGGACGTGATTCTTCCTTGGCCTTTGATTCCAAGCATTTGATGAGGTGAAAGTCAAAGCACCCTACTTTATGTTAGCACAGAACTTCTCCCACGTTCTCTGTTGCTTCTAAGGTGGAAAGTCAGTTGATCATCCATTCATGCCCTAACCCCAAGGCCTCTCCTTCGGGGTAAAGGGGCTGATGGCTGGCAGCCCCGCTCCCTCCATCCCTGTTTGACACAAGCTCTTTCCTGCCAACTTGGAACTTTGTTGTTCACTATGGAGCTTAGACTTACGTTTCCCTCTTATATGCTTTGTATTTAAGTTCTGATGTGCAAATTTTTGATCACTTTCCCAACGCAGAACCATGCCGACTTCTGATCTAGATATCCTTACGTGCTGTTGTCTTTGGACACGCTGGGTTCGTCTGTGCCATCTGGGTGATGGCAGGCCGCACTTGCTAACACAGAGCCCGGGGAGTCTTCACAGACTTTCACCGAGTTACTGCTGGGGTAACCTGCGGGGGCACATGCTATGCCCACCTTAGCTAAGCGCTGGAAACAGAAACTGGACACCTCCTGCACCATAAGGATTGTGCAAGAACTATGGATACAGGGATTAGCAAAATACATTCTCTGCCCTCAAGGCAGATGTGAAACGTTCTCATGCTACATATAATTGGGGCTCTGTCAGAATCCAGCCCAGGTGCTGCGGGAACCCAGAGGAGGGTATATTGGGCCCTGCTTGGCTTCACAGAGTAAGAGCTCATCATGCCATTAGCAACTCATTTTAGCCTAATCTTTTAAAAAGTCATGCCATCTAAGAGTTGGTGATTTGAAAGTACTATATGGTGAAGGTTGTGGGTCACTGTTGAAATCCTTCCAGTGCTTCACCTGCCCTCAGTGACACAAAATGGTAATAGTTTCTACGTCTCCTTCTTGCTGCCTCTCTTTCCCTTCTTTCCTTCTTTCTTGTCATTTCTTTCTTTCTTTTTTTTTTTTAATGTTCTATAATTTTTGGATACTCTGCTCAAAGGAATATTCTGATTGGTAAATGCTCTACTGAGACCTAAAAGGAGAATTTCAGCAGTTTACATTCGAGTTTCTGAAATAACAAGATGCAGCTCTAACACTTAAGTTGGGTGAGAAAGAAAAGATGTGTTGAGAGAGCGCGCCGGTGGGCCTCGGGTTCGGGAAGGACTGTCAGGATTACACGGAACATGCATCTTGGTGGGAGCCGGGCGGGGAGCTCCGCCATCCTTTCCCCAGACTCTCGGCCCCCCGTGGAAGCCTCTCTGCGTGAGGAAACCGAAGACCCACTGGAGTTCTGCTGGCCTTCTCGGCTTTTCCTCCAGCCGTTTGTCTCACCTCCTTGGCCAGCCTGGGAGCGGCTGAGAAAAGAGATCATCTGATGTGCCTGTCTGTCCCTCCAGAGCACCCGGGGTGGAGGACACCATAACCGGCATCTGGTTTGCTCTCCTCGAGGAACTGGGCAGTGGCCGTGCCATGTGGACTTTAGAGCCAGACTTCCTGTGATATTTCTGCTGCTTGAGCAGAACCCACAGTGATGGGGGTAGGGCCCGGAGCCGGGGCACGCCGGGAGCCACAGGGCAGGTGGGCTGGGGTGTGTCCCCAGCTGCCTGGGCTCTCAACCTGGGGATGCCGTCAAAGGGAGCCCTGCCTTATCTGCTCCAGCCAGAAGCAAGAAAGGGCCAGTGTGTTCAGTGATCTGTGCAAACACCAGTCCTCTGGCCAGAGTTCAGGACAGTGTTGCCTCACTCTGCAGAGGGATTTTATCTTGTTAGCTCTTCATTAACAGCAAGACCGACGTTCCCCTAAGTAAGTCTCAGGTATGCTTTAAAAGCAACTAAATAGTAAAACGCTAAGAGTGTTCTAACTCCCTGAGTGTAATGACAAGGAAACGAACATCATTTTATAATCAAAGATCAGTTCTTCCAGCTTTGACACTCCTGGTTGGAAGACAGAATATTTGCAAGGGGAAAAAGGCTACTGTCTACACACGGGTTCCCTTGCAGCACTGGGGGTCTGATGAGGAGGTGGTCATAGCCCCACTGACCGCACGGCTTCTGCCCGGCTAGCTGATACGTACTGGGCTCAACTTTATGGTTAATATTGTACTCTAGTGAATACAGTTTTTAATCTTTTGTTCATGGTGAAAAATATTTTAAGTAATACCCCACTGTCTTGCTTGCCTTTTGAAGAAACCTGCCTTCAGATATAATGCAGAATGAAATATGATAGAAAAAAATGCACAGATTCACAGCCTGATTATAGAAATACAGATTACATAGAAAGTCCTTTAAATCTTATGAAAGGCTGATGGTTCTCTTTTATTTTTCCTGTGTGTTATTGTCAACCATGAGAACTTATTCTCCGAATTCTAAGCATGAGATGTGACTTTCACAAAAATGTGTGAATTGTACCCATTTTTCATTCCTAAAGGAAGTCAAAACATCCCTTCATCTTTGCACTTAAAGATATTTACTTGAAGCAGGGCTGCACTGTGAAAATGTTTTAGAAGAGTATGTTCCGCGGATTTGCCTTGGAATAGTGTTCTCACTCGGCCGGGCGAGCCTGGCGTCCTGTGGTCACCATGTGAGGGCAGCGCTTCGCGGTCAGCCCCTCGCGGTCAGCCCTGGCTGTTGATGGCAGGCACTTTCTCAGGGCCTCTTGGGGCCACTAGCCGTGGGCTTCACTGGGACCACTTCAGATGGGAAAGCAGTTCCCAAAAGCTAAATGTCACTGAGCGATGCATGACCGCCAGGCCCAGGGATGGACCTGAGGCAGGACCTCAGGAGGGCAGAGATGGGAGGGCAGTTCAGGCAACTGGACCTGCCACGCACCTGTGCACGCACGCCCCTGGTGTCTCTTTTTATGTGTCCCAGGTTCCCCTTCTTATAAGGCCACCAATCAGATCGGATCAGGGCCCGCTTTAAAAGACCGCATCTTAACATAAGTGCCTTTTCAAGACCCTCTCTCCAAATATAGCCACGTTCTGAGGTCTGGAGGGTCAGGATTCCAACACAGGAATGTTGGCAGGATACAGTTCAGCTCATAACAGTACCCACCCGGGGAGGATTCTGTTGTTTGCTGGCTGAAACAGTCTAGCTTTGTCAAGGACTCACCTAGTTGGGTTTTTTAAACTCTATGATGTATCTGCAAGTGCGCAATCATTTTTTAAGGAAAACCTGCGTGAGTTACCCCTGGGGTACAAGGAGAACCTAGAATATCGCACCAGGGTATCGTGTGCTGATGACTTGTCCCTCCTGCTCTCTCTGTGCCCCTCTGCTGAGCCACACTGGCCTGCTTTTTCCTAGAAGGCTTTCATTGTGGGGCTTTTGTGCTCGCTATTCGTTTGCTGGAACATTCTCCCCAGAGACCTCTGCGCAGCTCACCCTCTCAGGGCCTGCTGTCCCCGGATCGGCCGGGCAGTGTCCCCCTGTAAGGCAGTGTCCGCTCTCCATCTGCTCCTACTGTGCCGTCGGATCACCATTCAGTCCACACGTGTGTTTGTTTACTTGCTAACTGTCTATGTCCCCACCGAAACAGGTGTTCTAAGCAAGCGGGGACTTTGTGTCCCACTGCCGTTTCTCTCCAGCTCAGATCCGGTGGGTTGAGCTGAACACACCCTGTGCACTCAGTAGCAGGTGAATGATTCTCACAGGATCGGCTTTGTCTCCTTAAACAGCTTGTGTTGAAAGATTTTCATTTTCTGAGCATGCTTATCAAGAGGCATGCTGAGAAAAGGTGGTCAACACTGTTCCTTCTTAGATTATGAATTCAGTGGGTCGTCATGGGTAAAGGATGTTTTCACTGAAGGAAAAGTGTTCTTCTGTGTTTGTCTCACTGGTTACTGCTCTCTCCTCCTAGGTTGGGGCTCAGCTACATTTCCAGAACCATCTAGTCAAGATGGTAGACACAGAAAGTCCGATTTGCCCCCTCTCCCCACTCGAGGCTGATGATCTGGAAAGCCCATTATCTGAAGAATTTCTACAAGAAATGGGAAACATCCAGGAGATTTCTCAATCCATTGGTGAGGACAGTTCTGGAAGCTTTAGTTTCACAGAATACCAGTATTTAGGAAGCGGTCCAGGATCTGATGGATCTGTTATTACAGGTAAGTGTGCTGTTATCCCAAAAAGCTATATTTAGAAAAGTTCTTGTGTTGTTTTGTTTTGTTTTTTCCTGCAGAGAAAACTGTTCTCTTTAGCTGACAAAGAAGTCACATCTTTGTGCAATAAACTCTTTAAACATGATAAAGCATAACACCCAGTCCACTGGGCCTGGAGGGCTTTCAGGAGACATTGTGAGATACACAGTATGCCCCCTTTTAAAAGCTATACACAAATCAAATAATGCTTGAAATTCAGTTAAGGCAGTCAGCTACATTTCTAAAAAAAAATTCTGAGTTTCTATTTCTTTAAAGCAGAGGCTCCTAGTATAATAAAAAGGACGATTTTTTTTTTAAATCTGGAAACCTCCCTATTTTCTACACTGCATTAAGAACTGCAGGAAAGGGGCGCCTGGGTGGCTCAGTCGGTTAAGCATCCGACTCTTGGTTTCGGCTCAGGTCATGATATCAGGGTCCTGAGAGTGAGTCCCATGTTGGGCTCCGTGCTCAGTGCGGAGTCTGCTAAAGATTCTCTCTCCCTCTGCTCCTCCCTCTGCTCATGCGCACTCTCTCTAAAATAAATAAATAAAATCTTAAAAAAAAAAAAAAAGAACTGCAACAAGTATCAGCAGGGCGGATGCAAAGAAATAAAACATGGGGTCCACTCAGGTAACCTCTGCTATCACTGAGGAGAAACGGCAGAACGCACAATCCTTCCAGGCAACACTGAAGCTAGCCCGGGATAATGGGGTGTCAACTGTGCCCTCAATTGGACAAGGCTCCCTGTGTGGCAAGTCCTTACCCTGGAGCACATTTCCGCCCACCATCTCCTCGCTTATTCCTGCTCCAGGAAGATGATTCTCATGATGGAGCGCTGACTTTAGTGACAGTGGGAAAGGGGAGGTTCACGCTCTGCTGGGAACGGTGTACGCTGACGAAACCACTGTACACTGACGAAACCTCTGTAGCAAGAGTAGTGGAAGGTGCATGCACTCTCAACCCAGCAGGCCCGCTGGGGACAGACATCGTTTTAAAAGGAGACACATGGCAGCCGTATTTGGGATTGTGCATGCGGTGCGTGACATATGTTGTTGCCGTGCGCCGTGGTGACCTTCACGTTGGGGACGAATGAGAAGCAAGGGAAGCAGATAGATTGAGAAAGCTTCCTGCAGCAGAGTTCTTTATCATAACTTAAGAGAAAGAATTTGCTCCACCTGTATCAACTTGAATCCACGTAAGAAGCAACAATGAATGAAAATAAACAAGCTTGACAATACATTCTGTATGATTCCATTCGTGTAAGATCTCCAACACCGGACAGCGCTGAATGTGGTCGGTGGGTATGGGCACACATCTGGGAAAGCTCGTGCCAGTTTTATGATGCTGGTCCCCTGCAGAGAGGAAGGTGGGATTGGGCAGAGGGTCCCACCCGGACCTTAGCTCCCGTAGGTTGCACTTTAGACAGAAGGCATGAGGCAATGTGATAAAACATTACCTTTGTAAATCTGGGCGGCAGGGGTCCTACTGTATATTTTTCTGTATGTTTGAGATACTTTAAAGAAAAATAAAAGCAGCAGAAAGGAGCATTCCTGGCAGAAGGAAAGAGCATCTTGCGCAAAGCCTCACATAATCCTTGTAAAAACTCAGTGAGAAGACTGTTGTCGTTTTACAAGTGGAAATAAACTCACAGATATCAGGTAACGTGGCCTGGTCACACAGCTAGAAAGAGACCGTGCCAAGACCTGAGCCCATGCCCCTCAGCTGGCTCTGAAGCCATGTTCTTCGTACGAACATCCGTTTTGGCAGCAGTGTCCTTGACCCAGAAAATCAGGCATTGCACGATCCAAGCGAGACCCTGAGATGACGAGTTAATGGACTCTGTGGCCTTCCTGTCTGAACAGCCTTTGTAGTGACCCGAACAGACCTTTATAAATGGTTTGCGGTTTTTGTTTTAAGATTTTTTAAAATGATTTATTTATTTATTTATTTATTTGAGAGAGAGAGACAGAGAGAGCACAAGCAGAAGGAGAGGGAGAAGCAGACTCCCCAGCTGAGCTGGGAGCCCAACGTGGGGCTTGATCCCGGGACCTGGAGATCACGACCTGAGCTGAAGGCAGATGCTTAACCATCTGAGCCACCCAGGCGCCCCAGTGGTTTGCGTTTTGACTGCCTTTCTCATGATGTGTTTTTGAGGGAGTGAGCTTTGAGGGAAAGGAGCAGACGTCCAGGGTGATGGGAGCTTCCAGAAACAGCGAGGAAGGGGAGACAAGGAAAAGCCTCTGGGGTGTGGGATCACCTTGCAGAGCCTCGGTAGGTCGCCTCTTGGCTGACCTGTGCTACTGTCCGGGACAGTGACAGCCCAGGCTGCTGGGCACCATGGTAGCCACTGTGCACGCCTTGTCTCCCTGAACCCCAAGAGCAACGTTTGAGCTCGTTATTCTGTTTCTTTGAGTTAAGAGGTAGGGAGACAGACAGCTGGGACATGCTGGAGATGACAAGCTCAGAGTAGGAGAAAACCCAGGGTCAAACCCAGCTCTCAACCCCTCCACATGGGTCTTTGATTCAGCACATTGCAGACACACCACATGCTGTCCAGTTGTTTTCATGTACTATTTGTGGTTATACTGACTACCAGAAATTTCTTTTCTTCTGGATTTGAGAAGATTTATCTCTGTCCATTTCTTTCTTTTTTTTTTTTTAAAGAAGGCAGTTCCCCCCCCCACCCTTCTTTGGAAAACATATTGTTCATTTTATGATGAAAGATTCAAGGATACACTTTTCCTACAGGTCACACACACTCTCGAGGTCGTTCTCAAATAAGGAACTTGCGTGAGCAGGGTGGGCGTTCAGTTGTAAAACCTCTGGAAAGTTCTGTTCTAGCCATGGACAGGAATAGTGTTCAGACACCCACTTTCTCCAGGAAGGTAGAGTCCACAGTGGCCACTCGGCCTGGATTTTCTTTCTCCCAAGTCCTCACCCTCAAACAGGAGGGATCCGAAATTACGTTCTTCCAGTTTGTCTCAAGGTTGTCTTTTAGGTCATTGCCAAGAACTATGATCTAAAATGTATTCCTAAGCCATCTGAAAGCTCTGACACATAAGACTTGGAAATGTCATATAAACTAGCCTCATGGTCCATATGCTTCATCAAAAGCCACACTGGACCCAAGTCCACGGGCTGCCATGCGCTTCGCATCTAAATAAAGTAAGGGCAAGGGTTTTGGGGGAGAGAGTACCACCCTGGTCTTCACAAGAGTAGTTCTTGTTCCTTCAAAGGGACTTCGTGGCAAAAACAAAAGAGGGGGAACTTACAAAACGTGATCACATTGAAATGTACTCGACGCACACCCCCGACTCTGGGCCCCTGGCCTTCCGGGCCCTGGGCATGCGGTCAGCTGTCCATAGCTTCTCCAGCTTCTCCTCACTGTTGTTGTTGATCCTTTGGGTCATTTGGCATCATCTCTTGCTTCTTAAAATCTTGCTTTGTTTCCTTTCCAGGTTCTCCAGTGCTCGTGTGACTAGCTAATTTGAGATAAGATTATCGCTTATTTGTAAATTAGATTTTCCATCCTTCAGGGGGTATTTCTGCATTATGTAAATGGCTCCTATGGAAGGGCCGTCTATAAAATGTATTCACTTTAAACTTTACACCCAGGAGAACAGATGGGCGAGGCTGCTTGCACGGCCAATCTCTTTCGCCCCTGATTTTTCTTAGCGACTTTATTGGCATACAGTAAACTGCACATAGCTAAAGTGTACAATTTGATGTGTACACACACATTTTGAGTATGTAACCATCACCACAATGAAAATAGTGACCGAACTCGTCACCTCCAAATTTACTTGTGCCCTTTTTTTTTTTTTAAAATAAAGCTTTCATTTATTTATTTGACAGAGAGAGAGACAGCGAGAGAGGGAACACAATCAGGGGGAGTGGGAGAGGGAGAAGCAGGCTTCCCGCCGAGCAGGGAGCCCGATGCGGGGCTCGATCCCAGGACCCTGGGACCATGACCTGAGCCGAAGGCAGACGTTTAACGACTGAGCCACCCAGGCGCCCCACTTGCCCTTTTATAAACCCTCTTCCCCACCCCTGGGTCTCCCTCTCCCTCCTGAGCAACACCGATCTTTCTATCATTATAGATCTGTCTGTAGCTCCTAGAATTTTATATAGAAAGAATAATGCAGTAGGTATTTTTTTCAGCTGACTTCTTTCACTCAGCAAAATTCTTTTGAGATTCATTTGCATCGAAGCACATATCAATAGCTCAGGTTTTTTTATGTGTCGTATGGATACGCCACTGTTTATTTACCCATACACCTGTCGAAGAACATTTGAGTTGCTTCCAGGTATCAGCTGTTACAAATAATGCTGCTGGGAACATTCACGTACAAGTCTCTGTGTGGACATGTGCTTTAGCTTCTCTCTGCTAAATACCTAGGAGCAAATGGCTGGGACCTAAGGTAGATGTATGTTTGACTTTTAAGAAACTGCCAAAATCTTTTCCAGAGTGGTATATCACTTTTTTAAAAGATTTTATTTATTTACTTGACAGAGAGAGAGAGAGAGAGCACAAGCGAGGGGCAGCAGGAGGGGGAGAAGGAGAAGCAGGCTCCCCGCTGAGCAGGGAACCCAATGCGGGGCTCGATTCCAGGACCCCAGGATCATGACCTGAGCCGACCGAGCCACCTAGACGCCCCTGAGCTTTATATCATTTTAGGTTCCCACCAGTGAGTGTGAGAGCTCCAGCTCATGCACACCCTCTATCAACATCAGATACGGTCAGTCTTCTGGGTTGTAGCCACCCTAACAGGTGTGTAATGGGATGTCACGGTGGTGGTTTTCATTTGCATTTACCCAAGGCCTGATGATGCTGAGGCTCTTTTGCCAGATATCTTCTTTTTTAAAATGTTTTTAATGAAGTATAGTTGACACACAGTGTTACATTAGCTTCAGGTGTACAACACGGTGACTTCCCAATTCCGTGCATGACCCAGCGCTCACCGCTATACGCTGTCACCATCTGTCGCCGCACAATGTTACTATGATAGTTCAGACTATACCTCCAATGCTGTATGTGTCTTCCGCATGACTTGCTTATGTGATAACTCCAAGCTTGTACCTCATATGTACACATCTTCTTGGGTGACATTTCTGTTCAAACCTTTTGCCCATTTTAAAGTGAGTGGTTTCCTTGCTCTTGACTGTTGAGAGGGATTCATATATTCTGGATACAAGTATTTCATCAGATGTGTGATTTCTGGTAGCTTCTCCTAATCTGTGGCTTGTCTTTTCTTTCCCTTAGCAGTGTTTCTCAAAACACAGAAGTCCTTAATTTTGAGGAAGTGCAATTTGTCAGTGTTTTTCTTTCGTGGATCCTGCTTTTTCTGTGTTATATTTAAGAAATATTTGCCTGACCCGAAGTCACTTTATTCAATAAGTTTTACATTTTTTAGGTTTTACATTTTTGTCCCAGATCTATTGAATTGGTTTTCATAAATGGATCAAAACTTATTTCTTTTCTCGCTCTCTCTTTTGCATTTGTAACTGTTCTCACATACTTTATTAAAAAGACTGCTATCTCCACTATACGGCCTTTATATTTTTGTCAAAAATCATTTGGCTTTGCCTGCCTGGGCCTGTATCGGTTCCATTTGCCTGTCTCATTTGACGCCAGTGCCACTAATTTCTGTGTACTGTAGCTTTATAATAACGCCTGAAGTTACGTAGCATTAAATTCTCCTACTTTATTCTTCTTTTCTGAAGATGTTTTGGGTATTCGATTAGTTTTAGAATCGGTTTTTTAATTTCCACCAAAAAAGCCTGCTAAGATTCTGACCGGGATTTGCCTCAAATCAAAAGGTCAACGTGAGGAGAACTGACATCTTGCCAACACTGAGCCTTCCGAGCCGTGAACTTAGTTCCCCTGTTAGATAGCTCTTCGTTAATTTCTCTCTGCAGGGGCGCCCGGGTGGCCCAGTCAGCTAAGTGTTTGCCTGAAGCTTGGGTCCTGACCCAGGGTCCTGGGGTGGGGCCCCGCGTCGGGCTCCCTGCTCAGCGGGGAGTCTGCTTCTCCCTCTGCCTCTGCCCCCCACCAGCTTGTGTGCTCTCTCTCTTGCTCACTCTCTCAAATAAATAAAATCTTAAAAATTTTCTCTCTGCAATGTTTTCCAGTTTTTAATGTACAGATATTTCATATATTTTGGTCA
Source organism: Zalophus californianus (assembly GCF_009762305.2). Taxonomy (NCBI): domain Eukaryota; kingdom Metazoa; phylum Chordata; class Mammalia; order Carnivora; family Otariidae; genus Zalophus; species Zalophus californianus. The sequence continues at coordinate 3,782,085 of NC_045603.1, read as the reverse complement.
GGTTTATTGCTGAGTGTTTCATATTTTATAGATTTTTAGCATTTTCTACACAGAGGATTATGTCATCTGTCCATAAAGACAGTTTTACTTCTTCCTTTTTAAGCTGGATGCCTTTATTTCTTTTTCTTGCCTTATTACACTGGTTAGAACCTCCAGCACAGTGTTGAATAAGGGGAGACACCCTTGCCTTATTCCTGACCTCAGTCTTTCACCTCTAAGTATGACAATAACTGTTTTTCATAGATTCCCTTTCCTAGGTTGAGGAAGTTCTCCTCCTAATCCTAAGTTTTCTGTGAGTTTTTATCAGAAAGTGATGTTGGATTTTGTCAAATACTATTCCCTCATCCAGTAGGATGATCAAATGGCTTTTCTTTTTTAGTTGGTTGATACAGCAAATTACACTATTTGATTTTCAAAGATTAAGTCAACTTTTCATTCCCAGAATAAATCCTACTTTGTCGTAATGTGTTGTCCTTTTTGTACATGGTGGACTTGTTAAAATTTTGTTAAGAATTTTTGCATCTGGAGGCACCTGGGTGGCTCAGGCGTTAAGCGTCTGCCTTCAGGTCAGGTCATGATCCCGGGGTCCTGGGATCGAGCCCCGCATCGGGCTCCCTGCTCGGCGGGAAGCCTGCTTCTCCCTCTCCCACTCCCCCTGCTTGCATTCCCGCTCTCGCTGTGTCTCTCTCTGTCAAATAAATAAATAAAATCTTAAAAAAAAGAAAAAAGAACTTTTGCGTCTGGGAGCGCCTGGGTGGCTCAGGCATTAAGCATCTGCCTTCGGTTCAGGTCATGATCCCAGGGTCCTGGGATCGAGCCCCGCATCGGGCTCCCTGCTCGGCGGGAAGCCTGCTTGTTCCTCTCCCACTCCCCCTGCTTGTGTTCCCTCTCTCGCTGTGTCTCTCTCTGTCAAATGAATAAATAAAGTCTTAAAAAAAAAAAAAAGAATTTTTGAGTCTGTGTTCGTGAAGAGTATTGGTTCTAGTTTCCCTGTAAAATCTTTATCTGGTTTTGGTATCAGATTAATGCTGGCCTCATGGAATGAGTTAGGAAGTGCGCCCTCTTCTTCAGTTTTCTGTAAGTATTTCTGTGGAATTGATACTGTTTCTTCCTTAACTGGTTGGTAGATTTCACTTATGAAGCTATTTTTTTCCATCTTATTTCTCTCAGTGTTTCATTTTGGATAGTTTTTTTGCTGTGTCTTCAAGTCTACTAATCTTTTCTTCTGCAGTGTCTAAGCTGGCTCTGATCCCATCCAGTGTACTTCTCACACCAGGTGGTGTAGTCTAACTCACTAGAAGTGTGACACGGTTCTTTTCCGCCCAGTCTCCAGTCTTTCATCCAGATCCTTGAACACTTAGGATACAGTCATAACTTTAATCATCTGTGTTAGTTCAGGTGCAGCCTGACCCTGAGATCATGACCTGAGCCGAAATCAAGAGTCAGACGCTTAACCGACTGAGCCACCCAGGCGCCCCTGTAATTTTTTTTATTGGATGCCATGCATTATGAACTTTGTTCATGATGGATATTTTTGTATTCCCATAAATACTTCTGAGTTTTGTCCTGAGACACAGTGAAGTTACTTGGAAAATGTTTGACCTTTCAGGTCTTGTGTTAGATGGAACCATAACAGTGTTGATCCTACAGTTTAAGTGTGCCCCAGTACTGAGGCAAAACCCTTTTGAGTCCCTTTACCTGACGGCTGGTGGATTCCGAGGCTTTCACTGTGAGTGGTGGTCCCAGAGCTCTGTCCAGCCTTGTCAGAGTCCTGGCCGCTGCTGCAGTGTCTTTTCTTTTAGGCTCTTTTAGCTGATGGATCAAAAAGATACGGGCCTGTACTAATCCACGTACATACACAGGTCCATGAATATTTCTGTATGTAGCCCTCGGTATCTCTGTCTGTTGCCCCGATGCCTGCGGTGCCAACCGGCCACCACGTGGGCCATTCTCACCTCTCCCAGCTGATCTGCAAGCTCCCACGCCACCATTCCTTCCATTCATGGTCTGTCTCCGGTCTACACAATGGTGGCGTCAGGGTGGCTAACCCGTATCCCTGTGGGGGCCGCTTTATCCGCAGACACCCCATGCTGACACGCCTTTGGTCCCACAGAGGCCACTCGTTTCCAAGTTTCCTCGGGTGGCGTCTTCTCCACGCCTCCTTCAGGGAGGCCGTTCCGTACCTGTGTGACACGGTGAGCTTGCTTCGTCATACTCTGTACTCCCCCGGGGGACCCCCAACCCCCTAAATGATTTTTGTTTGCACACATTGAAGCCTCGCTCTGTGCTGTAAAGTTCTGTGGGTTTTGACGAGCGCATCATGTTGTGTCTTCACCATTACGTTCTCATATGAATTGTTTCACCGTCTCCAAAAAAACCTCTGTTTCGCCTGTTCAGCATCCCTCCCACCCTGCCCCCAGCAACTCACCTTTGTACCGAACCTATAGTTCAGCCTCCCCAAACGTCAGGTATTTAAATTGTATAGTTTGTAACCTTTTCAGGCCGGCCTTTCTTTTTATCCCTCCACCTATCGAAGGGCGTCTTGGTTACTTCTGATTTGGGGAGATTAACACTAAAGCTTGTATAGACATCCGTGTGTAGGTTTTTGTGTGAACTCAGTCCTCAGATCACTTGGGTAAGTACCTAGGAGTGCAATCCCTTTAAGACTGTTTTGCCAAACTGTCGTCCAACGCGGCTGCACCATTCTACCGTCCCAGGAGCCACGAGCGAGCATTCCTGTCGCTGCACATTCTCGCCAGCATGCAGTGTCGTCAGGGGTCTCTTTAATTTTTTTTAAAGATTTTATTTATTTATTTATTTATTTATTTATTTATTTATTTATTTATTTGAGAGAGAGACAGGAGAGAGAGGGCATGCACAAGCAGGGAGAAGGGCAGAGGCAGAGGAGAAGCAGGGTTCCCGCGGAGCAGGGAGCCCCATGCGGGGCTCGATCCCAGGACCCCGGGATCATGACCTGAGCCGAAGGCAGACGCTTAACCGACTGAGCCACCCAGGCGCTCATGTTTGTTTTAGCCAGTCTAATAGGTGCCTAGTGATGTCTCGTTTTAAGTCACAATTTCCTAATGACAAGTGATACTGATTTGCTACCATTCTTCAGTGAGGTATCTGTTCAGATCTTCTGCCCATTTTTTAATTGAGTTGTTTATCGTTGAGTTTTAAGACCTCTCTGTGTATTTTGGATACAAGTCTCTTATGAGATGTGTGTTTTGCGAATATTTCCTCCCTGCCTGTGGCTTGTCTTTTTCATTCTCTTGGCAGTGTCTTTTGCAGAGCAGAAAGAAGTTTTTTAATTTTAAGAAAGTCCAACCTAATTTTTTTGGTAATCTTTCATGGATTGTTGCCTTTAGTGTTGCCCACACGGATTTTTATCCTGTGTTCTGGTGTGATTTACTGAGTTAACATTTGCAGAAGAGCTGGAGGGAAGCAGAGTACAAATTGTGTGTAGGCCGAGCCGGGGTGGGGGAGGGGAGACAGCTGGGTGTGTGGGTCCAGAACCCGGGGGCGGCCCAGCGGCAGGTTTGGGGATGCCACGATGGTAACTGGAGGCACCCAGGCAGGGGTGGGACAGCCCAGGACAGGGGCCAGCCCAGGCTGGGAACTCTGCCCACTAGCCGGCGCCTCCCCACAACGCAATCATGTCCTCGTAAACCTGGTATAGAATCGATGATGGTGTCTGGAATGCTCATCAGTCTTTCTCCTCTGTTCTCAGACACCCTCTCACCAGCTTCAAGCCCCTCGTCGGTCACTTACCCAGTGGCTCCCGGTAGTGCTGATGAACCTTCCAGCATAGCCTTGAACATTGAATGCAGAATCTGTGGGGACAAAGCCTCAGGCTACCATTACGGAGTTCATGCGTGTGAAGGCTGCAAGGTACGGTGGACCCCGGCAGGGAGGAGAGTCCCTGCTCGGGACGACGGGTGCTTCCTTTTATTTTAAACACAGATTTTCATCATCACTAAAAAGATCTGGCCATCAGAGGTGTCAGGCCCCCACATCATGCTTTTAGGACTTTGTGTACACTCTCCAGCTCTGGTACTTCATGTACCTGATATGTGGGGGAATCGCATTATCTCAGTGTTCGGTTAAAATCAGAAATCTCCTTCCCCTGTGCGTGCTGAGACAGTTTACTGACTTTTGGAAGATACCACAGCCTCTCCTGGTGCAGGCACGACCCGCGTCCTTGACACAGCAATGCCGCGCCTGAGCCCGGGCTGGCCTTGGAGGCCAGGGCCCCAAGAAATTGCTGTCCCCGCTGCCGCAGGCCCACCGGACCTGCCCATCTGAAATATGCAGGAATGAGTGGGAAGCAAACAGAAAAAGAACCAGAGCAAATACAGACGCCTTCACAAGCCTTCTGACCATGAACCTGTAAAGTAGCCTTTCCTACCTGGCTGTGCCTGAGTTCCTGTTGTTACATTTTGTTTCTCGTGGACTAAGTCCTGAAGTTTCTTACTGGGTAGAGTTTAGTGCTTTTGTAAAGCACGAGCGTTGTTTACAAACAGGTGGCTTCCTTTTATTGGTTTATTATAATTTTTGTCTTTCAGGGAGTTAGTATTCTCTTACGTAGAGATTTGTGTAGTCACAAATCTGGACGTGAGTTGGGGAGGGAAAGTGACACTTGTATGAATGGGGACAGGACTGAGTGACTCTGGGAGACCATAACCGGGTCTTCCCAAGCCAGATGAGGACGTCTTGAAACGACTTTGAATTTTGCCTCATTTTGTTAGTTTTTCATCTTACACGTAATGAAATTTAAATTTTTCAATTTGTCCCAATTAAGTAAGACTTCTTAGAACGATTTCGCTAATTTCAGTCCACTTGGGAAGTACAGTAAGTGAACGACCAGAAATGTGAGTAAAGCCGCGATGCTGACTTAGCGGCCCACCGCAGCCCCTCCCCAACCGTGCGTCCGTCCCACAGGGTTTCTTCCGGAGGACCATCCGGCTGAAGCTGGCCTATGACAAATGTGACCGCAGCTGCAAGATTCAGAAAAAGAACCGGAATAAGTGCCAATACTGTCGTTTCCACAAGTGCCTTTCGGTCGGGATGTCCCATAACGGTAGGTAAGGTTGTCTAGTGTACTTCCCCAGCCCGTGCCTCAGCTTACCTCCCTTGTCTGGCCGCCACAGACTGTGTTTTGAATGAATGTGTGGCAACACTTAGTGCCCAGATCATTTTGCAACCAGAATAGCCCAGAAAGGGAGCAGTGTCACATAGCTGAGACGCAGCAGAGCTCCTGGAATTCCACTTAGACACTTCTCACGGTAAGACTTTGATGGAAGCTTTTCAGCCCGATTGGAAACGCCCCCCAGGACGCCAGAATGGTCCCAGAGTCTGCACGAAGCATGTGCCATTGCAAACACCATCCCACATGGCGAATGTCATTATTCTGAAACCTACTGTCCTTTTAGAACGTGCCAATGATGACGCGAGGGTAAATCTAAAATGACTAATTCCTAGCAGTTGCATGTCCACCTTCTGGACAAAGAAAAAGGTGTCACATGAACTCGCCCTGGGGGAAACTGCCATCTCCTTGAACTAAGGGTCAATTTGGGACCTCATGACAGTAAACAACCTTCAACCGATCCTGTTGACGAAATGAGGGATTGCCTTTCCTTTTAACCTTTTGAAAGAGTCCAAAATTGATGGAGAGTTGAGTTTTATTTTCCTCTCTCCGGAATAGAACGTTGACTAGTCCCGAGGGGCAGCTTTGCGCTCGCTGGTGGTCGAGTTCTCGGTGCGCACTCTCCGCCCAGCGGCCGGTCCCCTGCCATGCGCCCCAGTGCTCACCTCTGCCCCCTTCCCATTCTCTCCCATGTCCCCCCCTCCCCGCCCCCAGCAATTCGCTTTGGACGAATGCCAAGATCTGAAAAAGCAAAACTGAAAGCGGAAATTCTCACCTGTGAACATGACCCAGAAGATGCAGAAACGGCAGATCTGAAGTCCCTCGCCAAGAGAATTTATGAGGCCTACCTCAAGAACTTCAACATGAACAAGGTCAAGGCCCGGGTCATCCTCGCGGGGAAGGCCAGCAATAACCCGGTAGGTGACCTCGCTGCTGCTTGGGCTGCTGCCTGAGGTGCCCCCCTGGCCGCAGGGAGGGGCTAAGGAAACAGCCGTTGGATGGCGGGAAGGCAGGACGGCTTTGTGGGCCCCGAGGCAGCAGGCCGAGGCAGCTTATCAGCAACTCCGATCTTCAGGTTCCTCCACCTCAGAGCTCCTAGCAACGAGGTCATTACAATGACTGTGTAATTAATAAACCAAAAAAAAAAAAAAAAAAAGAAAGAAAGAAAGAAAGAAAAGAAAAGAAAAAAATCTGGTTAATAGCTTAGGGTCATCTCTTAAGTGCATTTTTTTAAACACCTCTATTTTTTTTCTTAAATTTCTATTTTAATGCCAGAAAATGAAAGCATTTTCTTTCCCTCAACAGTGTTCCGGCTCCTTCCCCTAAATCTCCTCCGTCCTCTCCAACCCCCCTGCCCTGCAGCCCCCCACCCATCCCACCCCTGTTTCTTCAGTGAAAAGGCAAGGACATCTCTGGGTTTAGAAAGGGCTGTTTGTTCACAGAAACTCTGTTGTCTTTTCTGGACCGTTCTGGGCCTTTTCTGTAGTGCACTCTGCCACCCGCCCCCAGCCCCGCGGTCGGCTCAGTCCCTGTGTTCATTGCAGAACTGATCTCAGAGCTACTTCAAAGAGGGGCCAGCCCAGGGTTGGCTAATGAAGATATTTTTACCTTTTTCCTACGAGCATGGCAAAACAGGTTTAATTCGTACTAATGAGTAGCTTAAAGCGATCCTGATTGGGAATTACAAGCTGGAATTTTTAGTCACAGGAAAATGAAGTATTTCACAAGCTATTTACTTTCATGAACAAACCAAACCTCTTTTACTGAGTCTTTAATTCTTCAGTAAAATTCTCCAATTAAATAGGCTGAGACATTTCAGAAGGGCTCAAGCAAACTCTATTAAATTGGTAAAACCACACCCATGCTGGGAGGCCCCAGGGGCTTTTATAAATTAGACCCTTTCTGGATCATAAGGGTGAAAGCAAAGTAACCTTTTAATTTTGAGTTTCTCTCCTGGAAATGGTTAGGAGAGATCTTCCTTCCATTTCTCTCTTGGGGTTTTAGAATTTAAAGGAAACTTAAAAGTCAACTTTACTCGTAACCAAACACTCTTGTTTAGTATCAGTCTCATTTCCACGGAGTACCCTTCTGCATACCCCACTGAGATCTGCACACTCTTGGAAGGAGCCCTGTCCCCCTTGGCCCAAGCTCGGAGCTCACAGTGTGGGACACAGCCTCTGCTTTTCTCTTTTCCGTGGCCTGTAGATCATATAGCACGAAGACCTACAGCTCACCTCGAACCGGTTAGGGGCTGGGTGGGCCAGAAGGGGGATGCTGTGGGAAGGTGGCCGGGAGACGGTGGACAGAGGGTCTTGGGAGGAGGAAGGAAGCTGCCGGAAGCCTGTAGATCCCATTGTTTTGGGAAAAGATGGGTGTTAGCTGAGGGCTGAGGGTGGTGGGAGAGGTACTGAACGTTTCTGTCTGGGCCTGGGGCCGGTCTGAGCTGCGGAGATTTCAGAACCGGAGGCCAGACAACCACCAGGGCCCTTAGTGACCCGGTCGGAGCTCGTCAGGGCCCCGGCTGCCCTGTGACTTGAGGGTAGCAGAAACAGAAGCAGAGCGGAGGCACGGGGGTACATCGGTCCCATCTGAACTTGGCTTCCAAAAGACGTGCTTTTCAACAGCATCTTAAAAAGTTGGTGTGTTGACGCTTGAGGTGTTAAAAATACAAGAAGCCTCTCCAGGAGGCCACATGCAGTGAGAGGGTGAGGAGCACTGAAGTCCACGGGAATGCAAGAATGCACGAGTACTCTCATTCTGTAATGTCACAGACCGTCATAACTTCCTTCATTCAAATGAAGGGGACGGCACATGTTTATCTCAAAGGTTCCCATATTGCTCAAAATCGTCAGGAATCATCTTTAGAGTCTTTGAATGTCTTCAGTCATGGAGAATCTGTGTCCTCTAAGAAGATAATTGAATTTTAGACAAAATCATGAGTGCTTTGTAGCCAGTCAGTTAACAGTCAAGTGTCTTGTCTGAGAAGAATGAATGAAGCAAGGGGATGAGATTTTGGCACGTGGCCGAGAATAGATTCTAACATGCGTTTTGGAAGGGCCTTCAACATTATTCTCAGCGTTTCAAGATCTTTGGGACAAGGGGCCCCCTGGGCACCATCCTGAAATGGCTTTGGGGGGATGATGCGCCACGTGGTGGGGTTTTGCCCGCGGTGTTATGCTGAAGTATTACACCGACAACTTAAGTTGCCTTAAGATTAAAAAACATACTTAATATTTTATACCGTTTCTTGAAATGTGTAGTAAAATCTAACCAAAAGCTTATTAAATGGTTTCATCCAAAGCAATTCTACCAATAAATCACAATTTTTTCCTAAAAGATGGTGCTGCCTGATTTTATGTAGAAAATGCTATTTAGATGTATGTAAAGATGAGTTCTTGTCAGTAGCATCATTAACACACACAGAACACCATCAGGCGTGAGCACGAGTGATAGATGTCAGTTAGGAGAACCTTCTGGTCTTGGTGGGGAGTGATTTGGGGGTGGGGGCTGGGCAGCTTTCTGCCTCGTGCTATTTAAACTCCTGACAACATGCTTTATTTATCTGAAATGACCACCTGTGATGTCAGATACATTCATATTCAAACTTAAGTATAAAAGGCGCATTCCATAATTAAATATAAGCAGCATGGATTTTTTTAAATAGTCCTATCAACAGTGTTTATCAAGCGTGTTAGTATATGCATTTTCTCTTGAGTTTCCATAAACATTGGTTTCTAAATGTTAGCACTGGTTTTGAATTGAGATGGTTTCTAATTTTGTCTGTTAATGAGGGCCTGCCTTCTTAAAATCCAAGTGATAATTTTATAAAAATGAAATGAAGTATTTGTACCAGATACATCCCCATTTACGAGAATATGTTTCACATAAAACTAGTCCCAGGCGGGTTTCACGGGCGTGTGTCCTGTTTCACAAGGCCCTTTGCCTGGAAGGGCCCCGCATTGGGATTTCATTCCCTGCTGTTGCTGTCTTGAAATTCTTCATCATTTTTGAACAAGGGGGCCCACGTTTTCATTTTGCCCCAAGCCCTGCAAATTCCATGGCCGGTCCCGCGCCGGTCATGAGAATCTTCAGCAAAGGACGCAAGTGCTCTGGGATCACACATTTGGGGAACCCATGCCCAGCCTGTCCCTGTTCCTGAAGCTTCCCCAGCACACACCTGCTGCGGTAGAGAGTCTGGAAGGCGCTAACATCATTTAACTCAGCGTTTCCCAAATTTCTTTGGACCACACAACTTTTGTTTTTAATGCCTTTGTTTCTGCCGAAGGTTACAAAGCCAGGGATACAGCCAAGGTGGCCTACTAGTGTATTTTCTGGAATTGAAGGGATACTGCTGCGTATCCCTAGAATGTTAATTCCTTCAATGTGAGCAACTTCCCAGAAAACAGAACTGCCCCCAAACTTTCCCCAAACAACAGTAATCCGGCCTGCTTTTACAGTGTTTGGAAGGAGATGGTTTTAGTCTTCCTTAACCAGACTTGAGATAGTCAGGACTTTGGCTTTGAATTTTGTATTCAGATTGTTTTCACTCACGCACAGGTAATTTTTCGAGTATCCCCTTTCTTCAGACTTAGAATCAAATTATTTTTTTTTTGTCCAACGCTGCATTGCAAATTCTGATTTTGCTTAAACATTTCTAAGACAATCCCTTGCATTGTTCCAACACGCTTGCCTTGCGTCTGAGACAAGGACACCCTCCAGGTGCCCTGAAGATGTTTTTTTGCTGTGGTTCCTCTAGGTGCTCTTGGGAGCCCAGGAATAGGGGACACATCGTGCCGTGGGGCCAGATAGAGTGTCAGTGACATGTTTTGCCCATTGGCAGAGTGAGTCTTAAAATCATGAGCTGCTTAGGCATTCTACATTTTGTGTATCCTGGTAGGAATTGAAAATAATGCTTCGGCCCACCTCATTACTGATCTATAGAACACATTATAAATCAGAGAGATAGCCGAGAGACTGTCATTTCTTCTGCTCCACGCACAGATCCGGTGTACATTTTGGCCAGCAGCACAAAACATTCATGTTGTTCCCCTGTGCCCCACCAGATATATGATCCCTTCTGGCCATGCTGGCTTCAAATAATAGGGCCAACCGTCTCTTCTTTCCTCCACTAGGTACTTAGAAAATGGCAGGACCCGTGGGCTTAGAAGCAAATGGTATATGGCCACATGTAGGCTGCTGGTCCACGGGTTTGCACTTGTTCCAGAACACAGAGCACCGAAGTGCAGATCTCAGTCCTACACTCAAGGAGGTGAGGGTCCTTCAAGATTTGCCCAGGTTACCCCCAGAGAGCAAGGGCTTAACAATGCTTGTTTGCTTATTGCTACGCAAACATGAACACCAACTTTCCAAGTTCTATTTACGTGCCAAATTTACTCATGCGGCAGTGTCAGGTAACAATGGTTATCTCCAAAGTTCATAAAATGGTAAAATTAAGAATTACTGTAGGGATGAGGGAAAGAGGTGAAGGCACACATTTTTAGTTATAAAATTAATAAGCCCTGAGGATGAAAAGGAGGACTACGGTCAGTAATGTTGTAGTTACGTTGTCACGACTCCGCTCGAGGGGCGGGCACCGCCTAATGTGCAGACGTGTCGAATCACGAGTCACGCTATGCTGTGCCCCTGAAACTCATGTAACATTGTGTGTCAACTGTTCTTCAGTGATAAAAATGTCAAAGTTATTGTAGTTAGGGCCATTGCAGAGGTATTTAGGAGTTCAGAGAATGTCATAAAGTATTAATAAAGTGCTTTGCGAATATTCTCGTTAGCTTTATTGCCGAAATCAGGACTTACCTTTCATAACAATGAAATCCCCACCCAGTGTCAGGCACTGATGATTATTATCTTACTGATTTGTATTGCTAGTTCCCTATGAATGTCTTTGTGTCCCCAACCAATTCTGAGGTTATTTAAGGACGAAGACTGCATTTTGTTCATGTTGCACTTCTCCGCAGGTGACCTACAGACAGTGGCTGCTCATCAGTTCATTGATAATTAAGAGGACAGCCTGTCACCAGTGACCTGGCTCATTTCCATGTCTTTCTTTGCAGCCCTTTGTCATACACGACATGGAGACATTGTGTATGGCTGAGAAGACTCTGGTGGCCAAGTTGGTGGCCAATGGCATCCAGAACAAGGAGGCAGAAGTCCGCATCTTCCACTGCTGCCAGTGCACGTCCGTGGAGACCGTCACTGAGCTCACTGAGTTCGCCAAGTCCATCCCTGGCTTCGCCAACTTGGACTTGAATGATCAGGTCACTTTGCTGAAATATGGAGTTTATGAGGCCATATTTGCCATGCTGTCTTCTGTGATGAATAAAGACGGGATGCTGGTAGCATATGGAAATGGTTTTATAACTCGTGAATTCCTAAAGAGCCTAAGGAAACCATTTTGTGATATCATGGAACCTAAGTTTGATTTTGCAATGAAGTTCAACGCGCTAGAGCTGGACGACAGTGATATCTCCCTTTTTGTGGCTGCTATAATTTGCTGTGGAGGTAAGTCATTGGCCGAATCTGGTGCCACGTCACCTGCAGCCTCCTATCCCGCAGGACAGCAGTAAATCTGGTCTGTGCGTGAGTGGTGCACAGTGGAGTGCACACTGGCAGGCGGGAGGGCGTCTGAGCCCCTGCGTCACCACCACTGGGAATTAAGTGAGAATTATATCATATTGTATCATAGTATAGCATACGTTATTATATATAAATACATGTTTGTACATTATATAAATGTTCCATTCATAATTATGTTACATACATAATATTCTAAGTATAACTATCAAATATTTTAGGTGCAATGGTAATATAATTTTATCTAGCATATCTAATATCTAATACATATTAGAATCATGATATGTGGTGCGTATTGTTGTTGTTATATAATTCTATTATTATAGTATTATATCCATATCATAGACAGTATTCTATGAAATGCCATACAGATGTTAGTAGAGTTTATCTCACTATTGGTATATTTATTCTATTTCATAATGAAAAATATCAGTAGCTAACTGGCAGTGTTTGCAGTTCGCTTTGCCAAAGGAAATGGATCCCAGTGAAGGAAAATCTGGGCCTCTCTGCAGGGACCTGGCTCTGCAGCTCCCAGAATTTTGGCTCAGTGTCCTGTTCCTTTAAATAACCCTGTCCTGGTAGAAGAAGGTCACCCGTATACTGTGAACTCAGCTGACCTTACCCAGCCTGGGGGAGACCGATGGGGCGACCACCGACCGCCACCACAAACTGCTAGAAGCTGTGCTATGCCCCACAGTTGGCTGACTTGTGGAGCTGAGGCTGGCCACAGCCGCCCAGACTCCGGAAGGCCCACAAGGCCTGTGCCTGTAACTATCCAGCTGCGCACGGCCAGGTGGAGGGAGTCCTTATGCTCTGGCAAAAAATGTAGAATGCAGAACAGTTGTACGTAAGCCACCCTTGTCCTTTGTATGCTCAAGATGTAGTGTTGTGGGTAAAAAGCAATTGCACCACCCTTATGAGTGGTAGGAGCACAGTTTTCTAAAAGAAATTATAATCATATATCAATCCTGGGGCACCTGGGTGGCTCAGTCAGTTAAGCCTCTGACTCTTGGTGTCGGCTCGGGTCATGAACTCAGGGTTGTGAGATCGAGCCCAGTATCAGGCCCCACACCGAGTGGGGAGCTGCTTCAGATTCTCTCTCTCTCCCTCTGCCCCTCCCCCCCCCCATGCTGGCTCTTTCTCTCTCTCAAAAAAAATCATGTATCAATCCTATATATAGAAAAGGGTCTGGTGTGATACACATTAAACCTCATGAGGGGGATTCACTTTCTGTTTTTTTTTTTAATCTGTTTAAAAAGTGAGTAATTATATTCATTTTACAACCAAAAAAAGCAATGAAAAAATCCACACCCTTAGCAACACTTTTAACAATCCTAGTAAGGACGGGGCTTAAAAGAGAGCACTGCCTATTGGACAGGGACAGGGACAGGGTGTGTTCTGGACCCAAGGCAGGACACGTGGTCTCAGGCTGTCCTGGGAGGGCCGGTGCCTGCGGATGAGCTACCGCAGGGAGGGCATGTGGTGTGCTCGCTGACCTGCCGGCACCAGGTCTCAGGCCTCCCCAGGGCTCGGCAGCACCCTGTGCAGCTGGCACCCGCCACGCACGTCCCGTTCCCCAGTCTGTGCAGCCGGCTCGTGTCAGAAGGCTGTAGCATCCCTACGCCTCACAGCGCTTTATACCGCAAAACCAAGTCTAACACAGTCACACTCCTTCACATGGTGATGGAAAACTTGAAACCAAGTATCTGGTTTTCACTCAAGAAGAAGTACTTCATTTCATCTCATGCAAAACTGGTTGTTTGAATCATCATTGGAATATATGGTTACTCCTAATGTTTTGGGGTTTTTCCCCTGACCGGTGGTAATCAGATAAACCCAAAATGAAAGGGCCATGCTGCAGGGCAGCTGGTCGATTTAAGGTGGTACACAAATATTTAGGACCGAGTATTTGTCCTGTCTGCCCAGTAGGCCCAGTGACTTTGGAAGAATGGAGTTCTGTCTTCCAGCCGAGTCAAAGGCGGAATAAGAAAGAAAGGCCACATAAAATAAGAATGTTTGGTTTCCCCAACCGATAAACAGTTACGAGGCGTCAGTGGAGTGATTATCACAAACATCTCTTCTTTCTTTTGAGAATAGATCGTCCCGGCCTTCTAAACGTGGGACACATTGAAAAAATGCAGGAGGGCATTGTGCACGTGCTCAAACTTCACTTGCAGACCAACCACCCAGACAACACCTTCCTCTTCCCAAAACTCCTTCAAAAAATGGCAGACCTCCGGCAGCTCGTCACGGAGCACGCGCAGCTCGTGCAGGTCATCAAAAAGACGGAGTCTGACGCCGCCCTGCACCCGCTGCTGCAAGAAATCTACAGGGACATGTACTGAGGGCTTGAAAGTGAGACACACAAGCCACGTGCCAAGGACTTCCAAAGTCAACAGCACTACAGATGGGAAACGGGAGCAACGTCGGCTTTGCACAAATTCCACCATTTTCACCTCAGAGAATGGGACGGATGAGCCCTAGGTAACCGGAACCCTAGACCACATTTCCTTCTTTTTCACACCAGTACTTCTGAGAACGTGCGAAGTATTAAAATGCTGGTGACAGGTAGCTGATAGGCAGTTCTTAGAAAATTAAGGGGAATGATGCCCAGCGGTCTGATTTTAACTCACCTGATGTTAATCAATGCAGATTTCTTGATATCACATGAGTAACATAGCGCTGAATTAACTGGTGACCTCGAAATACGTGGTCTGTCTTTGCCTTTTGCTGCCTTTTGACTGTTGCGCTCCCTTATCGTTTTAAAAACTAATCAGCACTTTTTAACTTTTATAATCCTGTAAATCTAGATGAATCCAAAGGTTAGGTATTTTTAAAAAGCAGCAAAATATTTATTGGGAAGACTCTAATTCTGTTTCTTGAATTTGAAGACAGACAACATGCTGTTTCTTAATCATAGGATTTAAAATTTCAGAGGATTCTTTGATAAGCTATCCGAACGCAGCAGTCGGTTGGTTTTCATTGTGTTCGTGGTTGTGACTTAATAGGGCGGAAGGGCCTGTTTCCAGGTTTGTGTAGAAGATCCCAGAAAGCCGCATCTCAAGACTCCCCCTGGACTCGATGCTCTGCCTGTTTCGAGCTGGCATCTGGAGTCAGCAGGAGCAAGACAAACGGAATGTATGTCAGCTGTCCATCCCTCTGACCTGTTTCCTATCAAATCGGAACCAACCGAGTCAGATTGTTTGGGGGCCATGATAGCGTTTTCGGGGGCAAACTGACAAGTTGTTTGTCAGTGTTCCTCTGGGCCCCATGTGTCAAGGCAGCTCCTTGGCCTTTTCCTGTGTTGCTTTTTAAAATACGCAGCTTTATTTTTTTAACTATCGGTGGTAGTAGCTGCTCCCAAGGGTGTAGAAGGTGAGGCGAACAGGACTTTGGAGCATGGGCCCCAAGGGGACCACGTAGAGAATGAGCGGGACAGGCACAGAGTCCTTCGTGGGGCAGTTTTCCAATTACATAGGGAAGGCGGCTTTCCCAACATCTGAAATATTTGTTTCAGCCTCAAAGATCATTTCTCAACCCCGGTCTGGTTATGAAAGCGGTGTTGATAGTGGTTTTCGTCCAGAGCATATGGACCTGGGAAGATTCTCTCTGTCTGTCCACCGTGGTACGTAAATGTCCCATCAGGGGATTTACAGCAGCCCCGCCCTCAAGGCCACCCCGGCCTGAGCCTGCCAGAGCTGACACCTCCGCAGGGCGGTCGCTGGCCACGTGCCCCTGCCTGACCCCCTGCCTCATGGCAGCTCGTAGCACCTGGCTGTGCCTTTGGCGCCCCGCCCCCATCTCTAGAAAACAGGGCTCTAGAAGGTCGCTACTACTTGCTCTGGAAGAATGATTAGGATTGAAATTGGTAAAGTTCCCAAGGTCAGCATCATGGAAATTCGACAGGAGAGAGAACGATAAAACTGTGAGGCTTCAACTAGAGAAGGCGAACGTGAAAACGGGCACATCCTCCTCAAAATCAAACCTTAGTGGTAGTTTTCATTTTTATTTTGTTGAGAGATCCAATCAAAGGCTCTGTTGGAAGCAAATAAAAGTATTTCCACGTATGAATGATACCGGTCCAGAGGTCGTCCAGAGTCAGAGGGCACGCACGTCCACGTGGCGTTCTTCCCTAAGACAAGGCCCCCTCGGGCCGCTGCCACGTCTTTGCTGCCGCTGGCAACCACTGGCCTCTCTTCTCAGGTGTCCCAGGCAGATGCCATTCGTGGATGTGGCCTCAGAAAGGGACCCTCAAGACCCAGGCTTTCAGAAAAGTCGCTCACTCTGGTTCTGTTTTCATAAAACTTATTTTTAAAAGCTCCTTGTTTCATGCATTCTGCCACCAAAGTCACGGGTTCTGTAGTGCTAGTGTTAGCCTTTGGCTCTCTTGGGGCCCGGCTAGACTCCCAGCGATGTTCCCGGTGAGGCCACGAAGGAGGCTGCAGAGAGCACAGCTCGAAAGTCACTCGAATTCGTTCACTGGTACGGATGGGAAGAAAATCACAGATTCCCGTTCATTTTAAGTAACAGTCACTGATTGCCAAGCAGAATGTTTGGGCCATCTAATCAAAGATTTCTCAGACCACCGATAGTCAGATACGGACAGATTATTCACCAGTTCAGAATACTGTCGCGTTTCCAGTAGAGGCTTGTTAAAGCGCATTTATTGCCTGCTGCACTTCAGCAGACGTCAGCATGAAGTGGGGTAGGTATGACAGAACAGGTTCGAGAAGCCTCAGACCAGAGCACGGAGCCCCTCCTCTGCTGGGGAACTCGGCAGGTGGTGCAGCTCCCCTCACCACCACCTTGATGCCCTTCAGCAAGTCACTGTTTGTAGCCACAAGTCCCAAATGCCTCAGAGACCACAAAATTACAAACAGCCTTTGTCTGCAGGACTGACAAGGAACGAGTCCTGAACCCAGCAGGCAGCTCCAGCTCAGGGGCCAGCCTGGCCCTCTCTCCCCAGTCCCACAGGGTCCCTCCCCTTCGTCCTCCCGGGCATTTCCAGCTGGGTGTCCCACACGCAGAATCCTGCCCCTGCCACCTTGAGGGCTGCACACACCAGTGGCCATCTTGGGGAAGCCCAGCATCATCAAAACCAGTATGCTGGCAACTGCATCAGCACGAGTGAGAGGCAGGGACAGTTTGGGAATCATCAAAGCGCCAGTGAGCCGCTCCTTTCTTCCCGCCTTGCTCTCGAGTTTCCGTGGCCTTCCTATAACTCTCGGATGAGATGCACTCCAAGCATCTCCCTGAAGAGTAGGTGTACATATGTCAATAAGAATGTGAAGTCCAGGAGAAGAACCTTGGTGCATGGTGCATTCAGGAATGCTTGTGAGAGCTATCCTTGTTTTAAAGGGACTCTTCATTTTAAGAGCAAGCATGTATCCTTCTGCATTTTGGATGCATTTCTTACACTGGGCCATCTGAAACTCTAAGGGAACGAACAACCTCAAGGATCATGTGGGGGTTCCAGAGACAGGGCAGCATCCTAAGATCTGAGCAGAAGCTCAAGGCACAAGTAAAATCCTTTGTTTAATGTGCGATAAGTAAACTATTAATTTAGCAACTACTGTTTCCCCAAATCTACAGCATAACAGCTACCTCAATATGATACATCAAAAGGCACAGTTAAAATTAAGGTACACGAAACACTAGGGGTCCTTTTGGAGCATCTATAGTCAGATCATTTATGAATAAGATTCAGAAGTTAAAACACCTTTGATTGCACACTGAGAGGCAGAAGGTCATGTGACTTCTTAAAGGCACTTTGGTTGAGCCTCCAAGACACACATGTGCAGAAGTTGCTGCCCCCAGTTTGGGTGAGTTGGAGCATGACCCAGGTCTGGAAGTGGGAACAGTCACCGGCCCCGGTGACCCGCCCTGTGGAGGGCCTCCCCTGCTCCTCCGCTGCACCTGCTGGCCGAGGCAGCCTGCTCAGGGAGAGACCCTGCCAGATGAAGCTGGAAGCAGATGCCTCCAGGCCGACTTAGCGGGGCGCATCTGGGCCTCCTTGCTGCCTCTGGGCACTTCCTTCCTCGCGCTTCCTTCTTCAAGCCACAGCAGCACCAAGCACATTTGATACCTAGCCACTGCATACATGATGGAGGGTGGTCTTTTGTTTGGTTGTTTTTGTCTCGACCCAGCGGCCACACCCATCTCTGGAATGTCTTACAAATGCCTGTTTCAAGAGGGGTACACTGTTTTGACCAACCTGCACTGCAGGTGTTCCTTGGGGTGTCACTTAAAGCCTGTCTTTTAAGTCCACAGCAGTGTGTCCATTCAGGACAGCGAGGACATCCCACTCTGTGGAAGTCACCAACTACGATCGGTGCCAGCCACCGAGGGCTTACGGCTTATTAACAAGTGTCCGTGGAATTTTTTCCCCTCGTACCCAGTCTTTATAGCACTGGCACAGCCCGGCACCGGGTGACTCCAAAGCCAGGCTCTCTGTACTTGTTCTTCTCCTTTTAAAAAAAAGTGGCCCAGCTTCTCTTAACTCTTGGTCCAAGCTGATTTATAGGGTTCCCCCTGGGATTAAAGATTCTTGCCAGGCTCCAAAGGTTGAGTCTACATTTTTTGCTGGGATATATATATGCCATTTTAATAGAATTCAGGAAAATGGTCATTGACCCCCAGCCTGTGACACACACCAGAGTTAAGAATAAAGGCAGTGAACCTTCCTCTGACTCAGGATAGAGGAGATCCATTACATTTCTCTGGAAACCACAATGCAAATTAGAGGTGATATTGAAAGTGGAAAAGACAATGAATCCTCATGCATTAGTTTAAAGAACTGCAGAATTCTTTCCATTATGCTGTTTTTGTGGAGTGAGACTCATAAAGGCTGTGGGTGTGGCCCACATATCCAGACAGCAACTGAGAGGCTAGCAGCCTGAGGCCTGGGACACCTTCTCAGGTCTAGCATGGGGCTCTCAGCAGACCATCTGCTTCTGGACATTTCACTCTGAGACAAAGACAAGTGTCACCGTGTACTGCCCCACCTCGGGAAAACGGGGGTGGGGGGGACGGGGACCATATAACGTGGCCCAGCTGAAATACATACAGCCACAACCTTTTGGAATTCCTTGCCAAACAGAACAGACCAAACTGCACCCACGTTCAATGTCACATCTTGACTGAAGCAATGGAGAACGTCAAGGACGCCTGTGGCCCCCCCCAGCTGTTCATTATTTGCCAAAACAAAACAAAACAAAAAAACTAAGAAACTTTTTTTTTTTTAACATCAGAGATAGGGTTAACACCTGGATCAGGTTTTTTTTTTTATTTAAAATATGTTTGCTAGTTTGGGTCAAATGTGAAGTACTTCCCCCAGTGCTTCTCCGGAGAAGGGAATATACCAGGCTCCTCCTCCCTAACCCTTCTCCCCACACCCAACATCTAAACTTTGCTAATCCTACAAACTGGGGCACCGTGGAGACCAGTGCAGGGACCCGCCCTCCACCATGAGCCCCGAGGTGAGGGCTCTTGGCCCCAGGGGGTCCTCCGGCCTCAGCATGGCCTCCTCAGGGCAGGAAGGTCAAGGTTCGGGCCCTGAAGACAAGTGAGTGACCAATCTTTCCAAAGTAAAATCATTCACTTTTGGAAACTATCTTTTCTTTTTAAAAGCACAGATATCTGTTCCTTTTTTCAGGCCTAAAAAAAAACAAAGGAAAAAAAAAAAAGAGTACCTCACAATAGATGAATACCACTCAGTACCCTTTCCAGTAAGGTCACAGTCATTGTGTTTGTCATTTTTCCTACACTGTATGGTAAAATGAACTATGTTAATATCTATATCTTAAATACTGTGATTCAAGTTTAAGAAAAATTTTAGTGTATTTTACTAACTTACAATCGTGCATCTAATAACAAAGATTTGGACTCTTTTGAAATCAGTATTAGTTGACATATACTCTTAGTAGCCTGGCTCATGGAACCTACTGGAAACACAAAGGATGCTGGAATATAAGTGACGTACAGTTGCACATACATGTGCACACACACACAGCTTTTTGTTACCTTCGTCATGAGTCACATGCGAGCACAAGCAAGTCTGTCTTCACCGTCTCTTCTGGCAAGGGGGCCAGAGACCCAGGTCCGGAGTCACTAACTGCTCCCAGCAGTGACCTGCTGAAGACCTGAACTATTCCTGGGTTGTGGGTCACAGTCTGTTCTTCACGGAGTTATTACCTGTGGGTTATTACCAAAGCACTCAGGCAATCCAAAATCTTCGGGTGGCATATTTTGCACCGGTGGTTCTCTGGCAGCCCCCAGATGGCCCAGCCCGAAGCATACAACAGGAACCACAGACCCCGTGAGGCTCCCGTGGGTCGTTCGCAGTATCTCAGCAGAACTTCTTGATGTCCACAGGGCCATGGCACTGAGAGTGTCTGACTGACACATGTCAGAACATCAGATGGATGCAGATTTCCAAAGCAAGACTGAGCTTGGTTTCTTGGTGTGTTTGTTACCACTCTGGTGCCTTATACTCTCCAAGTATTCAGGGGCTGACAGACCCCTGGTCTTCATACTAAACAGGAGCAGTTCCAAAGCAGATCTTTTAGAGCAAGCAGGTTCTGGGGTTCTCTCTCTGGGTCTGGGAGGGGGCATCCATCCAGGGCCTCAGGGAGCAGGGGTGTGCACAGAAGAGCAAATGGAATCTTCCGAGTCACATTAACCGATAGCGGTTCCAAGCAATTAAAAAATGACTATAACTTTAATTTTTTTAAAAAAATCTTCGGTCTTATTCTGTTTCCTGCTAGGAGATTGAATTGATCACATATTTTAATATTCTGAATTTATGGGAATGTACAGGTTTGGAATGTCCTACTGTAAGACTGATGAATGTCAGGAGTTAATTTCAGGGTACAGTGTTGCCTTAATGGTTTTAAAAAATAAAACTATTTTTTAAAATTGGTTGGTGAGTTCTGAGTGATGCCGTGAGATGAACTTTTGGCTTGAAAATCCCCGGCTAGAGCGTCTGCCCTCAGCCCAGGGCAGCCCCCGCCCCACTCCCCAGGGGTCTTCACCTCTGGTCCTTCTGTCCTTCGGTTCGAATGGACCTAGGACAATGTGGCCCCCAAATGACAGCCCTTCGTCTAAAGTAATGTGATGCAGGGGAAGCATCTGAAAATAAAACCCAGTGCGCCCATCAGCCAATAAAAGCTCTTTCTTCATTCTTTCCTCAAATGCATGTCTGCCCCTCCCCCCCGCCCCGACCCCGGCCCCGGGGGCAGCGTCAGCTGGCCTCCCAGTAGTTACAGGTGAAGACAGAGCCGCTCCGGCCCTGAGAGCCAGCAGACAGAGGCCAACGAGCCGTTCAGTGTGTCCCCCACGGCGAAGGTGGGGGCCACGGGGGCAGGGGAGCCCGCGGGAGGGGTGTCCATGGGGGAGGAGTGCCCCAGGGCCGCCTACAGTAGCCTGCAGGGCTGGTGCGGGGTCCCCCGTGGAGAGGGGCAAGACAGCACCTCAAGCTGTGAGCCCCTGCGTGAGGAGAGGGAAGGCATGGGAAGGGCACTGCTCTACCTTGGAATGGGACCAGGCCTATAGCGGCCAGAGCTGGAGTCCGCAGGCCGGATAGGATGGAAGAGGCTGCACGTGGCAACACCCCAGCCCCCAACCCAAGCCGGATCCAGGATGCCAAGGAGAACATCTGCCTCGCAAATGTTTCCAGGAAGGATTACTTTTCAAAAAATTAACTGGTTCTTTGGGTATTTAATTATGGATCTAACACATGGTCAAGATTTAAAACATTTTCCAAGCACAAGGATGTGAAGTAAAATTCCACTGCCCCCAGGCCCCCCAATCACGCCTGCAGCTCCCCACACACCTCAGGCACCTTCCCACAGGTCACCTCCCTGTGAACCGTCCCAACAGGTGACATCTTCACCACATGAGCACTCACTCCCTAGGACGGGGAAGACAGGAGTCCCCACCCCAGCCGTCCGTCCTGCCTCCGCATAAGCACGGACAGCATGACCCCCCAGCGTGACCAGAGGGCCTCCTCACACTAGACCAGGACAGTGGGCTTTGTCCCTTCACTCCTGTGTCCTCAGGGCCAGGCAGAGTAGCATGTCACCTGGAGGCAATTCCTGGACCCGATGAATCGTGCAAAGGGCACAAAGAGCCTTCCACGTCTGGCCGTGTGTAAGCAGGAGCCAGGGGATGACCCTGCAGGAAGGCCTACAGCCCCAGGTCCAGGAGTAGAGCAAAAGGGCCCGCAGGCCCAGCCTCAGCTTCCCTTTGTGCCAGTTCTGAGCCATTTCTCAGTTCCTGCCCTGCAGTCTCAGCATCAAGGAGGCTCTGGACAGGGTTACGTCTGCAGGATATCTGGTCCGAGGTCTGCCTTTTGAGTGCTTTCTCTGCCTGACTCCCGATCACCTTCCTGCTGCAGGCTGGGCCCCAGCCCGTTCCAGCTGCACACGCGGCTCCCACCTGCCCCGGAACAAGGCAGGGCACGACAGGTCCCAGCTCAGCCCCATCCCTGACCCAGGCTGCAGGCGCTCTGCCAGCCCAGAAGCTCTGTGCTAGGTGCTGATGCCAACCTGGCGCCTGGCCGCACTCATGTCCGAGAGCCAGGCTGGCTGGCTGGCCTCTTTGATGGAGCTTTCCTTTTCTCCAAGTCTTGCCGGATTTCCTGAGGGAAGGCATCCATGTTTTCCTGGACACAGGGGAGGCAAAACCTCTTGGAGTAGAATAAACTGCATTCCTGAAAGAGAATGGGGGAAAGATGGGGGCTAAGTACCGCAGAGCGGGGGGTGCAGCTTCTCCCAGAGGCCAGTCCTTCACCCCGTACAGGGCGGCAGTGGGGAGGGGAGGGTGCTAGGCAGGGGCAGCTGGGGGGTCGTGTTGGCAGGGGCTGGCCAGGGCCAGAACAGCACGAGGGAGAGCAGGGCCCAGGGCTGGCCAGCCACCTCCAAGAATGCGGTCATCACCTAAGAGAAAAAGACACAATGGAGGGCCGCCAGGGAGGAGAGAGCAGGTAGGCAAGAGACCCGTGTCAGCCCCTGCAGGCAGTGGGGTATCGGGGGATTCTGAGCATGTGGGAATCACCCAGTAAGATTGGCGAAGGTGTCAGAGAGAACAAGGCAATGCAGGCCTGGGTCAACCCGGGTGAGAGAGCCCGGATGGCGTGGAAAGACTCCGGGGACTGCCATGTTCCATCACGGGGGACATGGAAACAATGAAAAGCTAGAGCCGGGCCCACACCTCAACTGTCAGAGATTCTAGATCCCTCCCCCTGCTGGTTATCACAGCAGTGTGACAGGGGCTTGGTGACCACCGGTGCTGGGCACAGCCCCACAGACCAAAAAGGCCACTGGTGAGTGGCCGGTCTGCGTGGGAGGTCAGATCTGTCCAACCGCGGCCATTCTCCCCTGTGCCCATCCTTTGCCACTCAACTCCTGAGACTCGCTGCCCAGGGGCCTGTCCAAAGACTACTTTCCCAGCCCCTGCTGCAACTGGGTGTGGCCACAGGACTGGGTCTGTGTCACCGGCAGCTCTGTGCCGCCTCCTGGTTGTGCCCTTTGAAGGAACAGGCATGTGCTCCCTGTCTCTTCCGGCGGACAGGAGCGTAGGTATGGTGGTGGGAGCTGAGGCAGCTACTGCGGACCCAGGGGATGCTGTGTTTTGAGAATGGCAGTGGCACCACCTGCTCTGGACTCTTTACACATACAAAAAGTAAGTGAAGACTGTCGTGATCAGGCCACTGTATTTAGGGGGTCTCTGTTCCAGCAGCTCAGAGTGTGCCTCAGCTAAGACAAGGCTGTCCTTCCTGCAGCTGTCGGAAGGGATCTGTTCCCGTGTGAGAGAGGGGACTCGCCACCAACCGAGCACTTCCTCCAAGAACACTGGAGCTCTCGGATACCATATGGAGCACCCTCTCCCCTGCTCACCAAGTGCAGCCCAAATGTGTACGTGTGGCATTTAAGGCTTCTCCCCTCCCCCGTGCCCAACCCCCCTTTCCAGTCTTCATTTCCCAACTGCTTCTCTCCTGCTGAGTCCTCACCAGCCGTCCCATGTCCTCGAACACGCAGGCCTCTGCCTTGCTAAGGCTTCGTCACACCCCGTCAAATCTCATCACCCTGACCGTTCAGGGACAGAGGCTGACGTTTAAACCCAGTCTGTGATGCAGCACTCTGGCCTGTACTCTGCCCCCGAGCAGAATGCCCAGGGACCACTGTCCTGCTGCAGGGCTCGGGTTACAGGGGCCGCGCTTCAGCCACGCAGCCCCACCTCCACTCACCCCTGGGCTGTCCAACAAGAGGCTCACTAACCTGGTGGCCTGGACCCGCTCAGCCTCCTCAACCCTGTGTCCTCACCTATCAGATGGGGGCAATACTGCTTTGCACAGCGAGGCTTGGGGCAGGATTGAAGGAAACTACACTGGGAAAACAGGCCCCGAGCACAGGGCCTGACCCACAGCTAATGCTCAAGAAAGCACAGTTCCTTCCTCCGGAAGGTCCCTCCAAGAACAACAGGAAGAAGGTCACCGTCCCATGGAGAGAAGCACAATGGCCATCGGCATGGCTGGGAGGGGGAGAACTGTCAGCACCCACTCCGCAGCCAACACTGAGACCCTCTAACTGACCCCAGCTCGCCCCTCTGCCTGTCTGCTCACCTCTGTTGGCTGGCCCACCCATCCATAATGAGGTGGACCAGCTGGCCTCCAAGAATCCCCGGGCCCCCCACCATGTGACTGAGAGGGCTCCTAGGATCACTGCCACAAAGAGAGGCTGACGCTCATGCCATCCTCGGGGAAGGCTCACAGGTCACCTTTCCCACGATCATGTGTGGGGTCCCAGCCACAGGGAGGGAGGGAGAGAGGGCGGGGAGGCGGCCCCAGCCCACGCAGCTTACCCACCGGGCCCACGCACACCAGCCGGCTGCATAAACTGCACTTTGAGCCGAGGACCAGGAATCTGTCCTTGTGTGAGGTGAACGGATCCTTCATGACGTAACTCTCCTCCAGGAGGCTGCAGCACAGTAAGTGACACCAGAGGTCAGAACGGCCTGAACTTCTACTAACGGAAGCTCGGAAGCTGCATGGAAAGGACCTCCCCCGGGCCCCCCGCACACCTGGGTGGGTTCATGGGAGGAGGGGCTGGTCCTCCTTGTGCCACCGAGTAGTAACAGAAAGGCAAGCAATCGGGGAGAGGCTGGAACTGAAATCAGAGCTGCTCTCAGCTCTAACAGCGTGGTGGGGAGAACCACTCCTCCCCAACTGCTGCGATGCAAGGCCCCAGACCACCACCTGCCCCGCTGGGATGGGGGCAGGGAGCACAAGGTTCGTCCACGCTCTCCAAGCCCTTCCCTACAGTCCTAGCACGGTGACACCCACTCCCAAGCCGTGCTCCCACCATGCAGGGAGAACCAGGGCGCCTTACACCCTGCGTAAGGTGCTGGCCTCACCCTGCACATCAAAGGAGACCAACAGGGGTCCGTGATGATGGTGTTCCTGGTCAGCAGAGGAACCCAACCACGAGAAAGCCTTGGCCCCTGCCACCTATATCCCATGTGAGTAACATGCTGGGTGAGCAATGTACTGGTCAGGTTCCCCACGATATGGCATTCAACGGAGGACAAGTTAAAGGTCAAGAGTCAAGCTCCAGAACCCACTGGCTCTACTCAAGGTCGGTTCTGGGCAGATTCATGAGCAGTTGGTCCTTAGGACCCACTTCCCTCAGCGCAAGAGGGCAGGCAGGCTTCCCACTAAGAAAGTACATCCACAGGAACCAGGAGGAACGGCAACAAGGCGCAGCCCCAAATGAGGAGGCTGCCACGGGGCCTTTTATTTCCAGATGTTGAGCTGCTCCAGCCACAGCCACAGGGCTTCTGCCTCATAGCTGGAGCAGGTGTTGGTCTCTGGGTTGAGTGGGGAGGAAGGGGCTTGGAGGTCCTGGAGGAGCCAGAAGGCCCTTGAGCCTTGCCCTGTGCCTCCGCAGGTCACTCCTGCAGCGTCCAGAGCCTGGGGAGGGATGGGCCTAAAAGACGACGCCCAGGCCCCATGTCAGACTCAGGCTTGGCACGAGCCAAGCAGCTCAGCCAGCGGCCTCTTGGGCCAGGAGCCCAAAAAGTGCGGGGTACTCACATGACAGCGTGGGTGTCAGGGGGCTTCTGTCCCACATAGCTGTATGGCGCTGTCAGGGCACAGAGCTGGCACGTAAACACACCCAGGGGACGGCGCTCTGCCGCCCCCTCCATCTGCAAAGCTCAAGAGACGCGGCACGGCACCTTCAGCACCAAGAACCACGCACGTCTCCAAGGCCCCATCGCACACGCTGCCTGGCCGCGCGCCGCCCGGCGTGGCCCCCGCTGCGTTCCCCAGGCGCCACTTCCGGAGCGTCCCGCCGGCTGCCTCCACGGTTCTCCCTTACGTGGGGCTCTCAGGAGTCGGAGGATCTACTGTACCCACCCACCCACCCACCCACCCACCTACCTACCCACCTACCCACCTACCTACCCAACCACAGGTTTCCCTTTTTCTGTCACCGGCCTGGCCTTCCTTAACCAAAGCCCTGGACCTGTGGTCTGGCGCCTTCCACTGACTCCGAACAATTCCCGACCGGCACCACTTCAGACAGCTCTCGGGCCCTCTTCCCCGAGCTGCGGGGGTTCCGGCCGCGAGCCCGCGCGACCCCCACGCTGGCCTGCCGGTGCCGGCCGCAGACTCCGGCTGGGCTTCCTTCTCCCTCCCCTTGCGCTCCGGTCCCGGGTGACAGCCGACGGACGCGCGCCCGACAGGCTTCTTCCGCCGCTGTTCTACCCGCGCCCCTACGCCGGATGGCCTCAGTTCCCTGGGGGGCCGCGCACCTGCGGGCCTGCCCCCCACGCCCCCGCCCCCGCCCCGACTTCGCCGCTCCAGCCCCTCAGGCCCCTGCCGCCAAAGCCGCGGGCAGCAGGGAACCGCCACGCCGCCAGGGTGCGCCACTCGCCTCCTCACGGCCCGCAGCCCGCGGCGCGTGCGCGACCCCGCCTCCCGACAACAACAAACCGGAGCGCGTGCGCGGGCCCGCCTCCCTGCAGCGACGAACCGCGGCGCGTGCGCGGACCCGCCAAGGTCCCGGACCGGCCCTGGCCCCACACCGGAAGCCCTGGGCAAGACTGCACGGTGCACTTCCGCCTTTGGGGCCCGGCAGCGGAAGGGGAAGAGCGGGCCTTCCTCGGGCAGAGCAGTCCCGCTGGGCCTTCTGTAATGGCTACTCCAAACCTCGCCGTTGATTTCTTGGTTTTCCACCGGGCTTCGCAGAGTCCAGGCGGCTGTGGCGCCGTCCCGCATCGCCTCGCTCTCAGCGCGCCTGGGCTGGAGCGTCACGGTCCTGAGTCGCTGACACCCTCCACCCAAAGCCCCGCTCCCCCCCGCCCCACCTGCAACGCGAGTCCCCTGGCCTGGGCCAGCGACGCACGCAGGAGCGGCTGTGTCCGACCTAGGCGGCAGACAAGATGGGTTCCAAAGGAGCCCTGTCCTTCCCCGAGGCCTTTATAAAGCGCTGTGCACTCCGGACACGTCGCTGTGCTGCTCGCAACGTGGCCTGCGACGCCCTTTGGGATCTGAGCCCCACCGTCCTGCCCCGAGCCTGCCCTGCTCCAGCTTCCAGAGAGCCCTCTGGCCCGCGGGGTGCCGGGTCCCCTGTCTCAGACCTGCTCTTCCCTCTTGCCTCCCCACCTTGCCCCTCTCCAGGCCCCTCTGCACCTACGTAAGCCAAGCACTGTGCTGCCCCTGAAGCCAGCAGGCCTGGGGCCTGGGCCTTTTTCCTTTGGGAAACTGAGAAAGAAGGAATATACAAGGCATTTTAGTAATCCTGGCAATAGCAACTACTCCTGGACCTGGACTCCAGGGAGTTGAACAAGTGCTCTGACTTTCTTCCTAGCGGCTAGGACCTCTGGGTGCTTCCAGCAAAGGCATCCTTTGGATCCGTGCCAGGATTATATACTGTTTTGACTTTTTCTTCTGGGTCTGGCCAAAACTGGGCCATCTGGATGAAGCATTTCATATATGACCTATAACCACCCAGATACATGACCTTGGCTCCTGAATAGTGTTAAAGCTGTTCGACAGGATAGACAAGTTAGGAGATGGACTAGAAGAGCTAAGGGAAATCTTCAAAGAGCAAACATGGTGTTGTCAGAAAATAGAGTTAATTTTGAATTTCAGCTGTCCACAGTTGATAATATAAGAAAATATAAGAAAAAAATCCAAAAGGATTAACAATATCTCAAATATTTTTTAAAATATTTTTCCCAAAAGAAACCACATATTTACAGGTAAAAAGAGAGGGACGCCTGGGTGGCTCAATCAGTGAGCTTCTACATTCCCCTCAGGTCATGAACCCAGGATCCTGCGATCCAGTCCCGCTTCCCGCTCCCTGCTCCCTGCTCAGCGGAGAGTTGGCTTCGACCTCTGCCCTCCTCTCTATCTCTTTTTCAAATAAATCAATAAAATTTTAAAAAAGAAAATCCAAATCGGACCTTCAGACGCTATTGGGTGAGCGGCACGGAACTCCCGTGTGTGTGCGTGTAAGCCATTTCAGCACAGTCAGGACCACAGGGGCACTGAGTGAGTAGCAAGGCCTTGGGACAACTTTGTCACCCACCGGATTGCGTTGTCCCCCTTCACTGGCTCTCGATGTGGAAGGCAGGAGCCGTCTGTATATATGCCCCTCGCCCAGAAATCACAGCAAGTCTCGCAGGAGAAATCTCACATTTAATTCTGATAAAGCTTAAAGTGGCATCTACGTAAATGAACATGCTTCTGAGCAGAACTATAAGAGTTACGAGCTCATACTGCTCTTTAACAATAAACCACATTTTCTTTATTATTACAAATAATCTACCATGCTGTGAATAACCCAAAGCCCAAGTCCTGGATGGACATATTGTTACAGTCAATATATAGAACATTCACTATCTTTCAGTGTGAACCCACTCCCCCCCAAACATAAACACACACACACACCTTTTGGTTGTTGAACAAAATTCATGTCTAATGGCCGGAAAATGTTATTAAATTTCACATTTAACTTTAACTGGCAGTAGCCCAAAGGAGTAGATGGGAAGCTCAGACTTCTGACCCTCAGGTCCCATCCCTGAATTCAAAAGCAGGAGGACAGATCCCAAACTCACCACAAGGTCCCTACAACCCTGGCCCAGCTGGATTGTGGGGTCTGGGGCTGGGGAGGGGGCGGCTAGGGGTGTGCCCCAGCCCTGGTCTGCAAAGGGAACTCCCAGAGGGACTGAGGGAGTCATAGGCTCCTGGCTCCCAGCCCCAGGGACACAGTCCCAACAGGAGAATGCTCTGCCCTGCAGAGGTGGAGTGGGGGCTCTTTAGCTCTCTCTCCACCAAATCTGGGTCTCTAACACTCTAAACTGCTGTGGGCTTCAAAGACACTAAGTTCCCTCTAGAGGGAAATCAGCCCTGGGTTCCCATGCTGCAGACCTCCCTTTAACCCAACACTCAAGAGTAGAGGCCAAAGGTGGAGATACCTCCGAATGTGGGGTGTGCGTGTTCCAGGACACGGGTAGAGAGCACTACTGAGCCATTGAACATTCCTTGTAACCACAGAATGAGCATCTGGGGGGACTCTTGCCTATGGTTCTTGACCCTGTCACTGATCACACAACAAGATAAACCATCTTCTTCCCATTGATGTTTCTAGTCTTCAGCCCCAGATACCGGCGGCTGTTCTTCTCCGGCTGCCCATACAGCATGTTGACAAAGAACTCTGGTTCATCTTTGTCCCTGGGTTGGAAGGTCAGAAACCTAAACATAGCTCTTAGCTTGCGACACAGATAGGTCACTGCTTCCGCTTCCTCTGATGGTTCCTCATACACGGGCTGCTTCATTTCCTCATAGGCAGACAAATCACTGCCTGAAATAAGTTGATCAATATGCAGATCATCACCAGCATGAACGATGAGAGGAATAGGACCCCCAGAACCCTGTTGTTGGAGAACTCGGTGTTCTGAAAGGCTGAAACGCAATAGGAGAATATCGTCTGCGTGGCGTGAATCAGGTTACTATAGTTCCACTCGTGTTGACCGAACACCAGGTAGCCGAAGGCCACGTACACAAAGAAGTACACGGACACCACCAGCGCCATGTGGCAGATGCCGGGAAGGGCGGCCTGAATGGCCCTCTGAGCCAGGCGCACATCATAAAAGAATCTGGAATACCTGAGCGTCTTCAAAATGGTCAGAAATAACAGGAAACCCAAAATGATCCTCATGACGTGATCTACTTGAGAAACTGCGTGAAAGGGAATGAAATCTGCAGGGTTCGACAGGTAAAACCGAATTATGCCCGTGGCCAAGAAGTGCCTCCTGAAGAAGAGCACAATCAGCACGGTAAATATGCATTTTAAAGCAAGTTGAGCAGATTATACACACTTCTCACGTAGGAGGCCCTTTCTTGCGTGATGATATAGCCCTCATCGACGATGTAGGCTAAAACAAAAATGAGAATGGCCACATACAAGTAGACTTCCGCTGAAGTTTCCCTGTCGAAATCAGCAACCGAGAAGGAGTGCACGGATATACTCGTGTCACAACTCCCCAACTGAGACGCCTCGAAATGACAGAAACGCTACAGAACAGACTGACGTCTGGATTGAAGGTGGTCAGCTCCAGAATCACGGCCCACGTCTTCTCGTCAAGCCAGCCGCTGCTCTGGAGTTCCCTGAGCCTCACGGTGGAATTAAACTGCTGCTGTTCTGGGAAAAATAGAATGCATAGCCTCCTGACCCGTAGGTGTGTAAGAGTCCGTGGGAGAAATAGCCCCATGTCTTCTCCGGAGGCTTGTAAGTAAACCCGTTGGCATGCTTGTCCTCGGACCTCTTCGCAAGTTTGGTCCAAAGGCTAGAGTAGTTTCTCGTGTCTTCCGGGTCAGTGCCATAGTTGGGATGACAATGGACTTCTCCTTCCATGCCGGTTTGCGCAAAGTTGTTGGCAGGCAGGCAGGCTTTATCGCCAGGTTTTGCCCTCACCTGCCTCAGCAGGGGAAGACCCAGGATTTTAGAGGAGCTGTCGGGAAGAAACGTTGGATTCGGGTCATTGTGGAGCAGAGGCACCAGCACGCTGTTCAGCCACCTGTAGATGTCCGCCAGCTTGGTCACCGAGCCGAGATCCACAGAGAACTGACTGCGAATAAACTGATTATAGTAAAAGCTGTCCGTGTGGCGCAGGAGGGCGACGAGGCTCAACAGGAGGGCTAGAAAGATGAAGTGGGTCAGAATGTAACACAGGAACAGCAAAGCCCTTCTCTTGATTGTCGTCTTTCTTTTGAATATTAGGATTTCATCTTCGGTGAGGGGCTGGTACATCCTCGATCTTCGGAGCTGCAGGATCTGCTCGTGTCGCTCTTGCATTTCTTCTGGGCTCAACTTGCTTCGCAGCTCGATCTCGGTATAGCAGTACCTGCCTGCCCATGAAAGGTTTTTACAATATTTGGGCCTACTTGTTCTGAGGCCTGACAGGAGTATAATTTTAGATGGCTGCACCAGAAAAATGGACAGACAGAACGAACAAAATGAAGCAAAGAGCCATTCTAGTGACTTTTCATAACCATAGGTCAGCCCGTAAAATACGATGAAGAATGAAGATATACTGGACGTGACGAAAACCAAGAACCACGCTATATAAATGCAACATGAAGGCAAAATGATCCTGCTCTTCTTGAGTTCTACAGGAGCCACTTGGGAAGGTGGCTCTCTAGAAGCAACATCTTGATTGTTATTTGTGTTTGTGTTACTGGCATTTATATTTTTTCCCTGGGTGTGTGAGAGCTTGCGCTCTCCTTTCTTCCGCATAGGCTGTGCCATGGAGGGTATCTTGGCAGAAGCCTTGTGAAGTCTAGTGCTTTTCACAGATGGAAGCTTCGAAGCCGTCTTGGTGGATGCATGCACAGTTTCACGAGCATGCCACTTTTCAACATATTCCTCCCAGTGTCCATTTTCTGGCACCAAGGAATGCTTCTGGGGAGATACCTTTTCTAGAGTCACACGAGGTTCCTTCTGGGAGTAGGTGAACAGAAAAGTGATCAATAATTGCACAGGGATTGTAATTAAGACACTTTCCAGTCCTATCATCATTGACCTGATGTACCTTCTCTCTTCTGACTCTGTTTCGTCTGGTCTGTCGAGATTAAGGAACATAATATTACACAGAAGGGAGGCCATCAGCATTGCCAAACAGCAGGACAGTCTCTGAAGCCTATTGAAGGGCCTACCAATGACACCGGAGAAAATAGAGAACCACATGTGATTTCTCCCCAGCTTGTAAGTCGAATCTATCAGGAAATAGTCCATTCTGTTTATAGGCTTGTCTGGGTCCGTAACATGAAATGTTCTGTCCAAAGAGGTGCCAACAGAAAGCCATTTCCGGCATAAAAACAGCCAGATGCGTCTGCTGAACAGATTTTCCACTTTGATTCTGCTTAAATACCAACTGGGGGCTTTGCCCTCATTGTTGTGCCACACACGAATGGAATGGATGTCCCCCAAGACACTTTTCGCCGTTAGGAGAAAAGTGTAGATGCTTCCCCGGTAGAGGGTTTTAAAATAAGGATGGCTCAGACAATGCACATCACTGGCACCGTCTGTCCCCCTAAGTTGGATGAAGACATCGGCCCTGGTCCCAGCCCCACCACGGCTTCCTGTAAAAATAGTGACGAGGTAACACACCTTATCATAAGGATCGTTATCAAGTAGAATTACCACATGTAGCCGAAGATACTGATCCACGTCATCTCTCAGCAAGGCCCAGAAAGCTAGGATTATGTACGTGAGCATAATGAAAAGTACGGTGAAGAGCGTCACAGGGTTTTGGGTAACGTTCTTGATGACCTCCAACCGTAGATCTACAGGATTAGGGACCACAATCACCTTGGCCGTCAGAAAATGGGTTTGCAGGTGGGTGCTGGCTTGTTTTATTAGGTCCAGCTGCCGCCGGGCCCTCCTCGTGTTTGCGCAGATACAGTGCACTCTACGCCAGGTGGTCTTCTCTCCGAGAACACAGGTATCTTCTCTCCAATCGCTCTGGATCCCATACATGTCTAGGCAGTGAGCACTGAAAAGAGCTATTCTCACCAGCTTTTCACTGGCTTTCTTGACAAAACGGGGTGCCTGCAGAACTATGATCAAGGTGCACTCAGACGAGCCACTTCGCTGAGCTATGACTTGCAGCAGGGATGCTGGAAGGCAAACCACGCGGGCCTCCCTAACTGTACAGGCCGAGTCAAACAGGTCACTCTGGTTGGCCATGGGAGGGATGTCATGGGGCACGAGGAAGGTGGCGACCAGAGCAGTGGGGGTCATTTCACTGCCGGCGTATACCAAAACCGTGAACAACACGGTCACTTCGGTCACAATGTGGACCAGCAACTCCTTCACTACACTGCTGTCCACCTCAAACCTAAACTCCCCTGTCGTCATTGAGAAAGACTCCTCAGCTCCCTCGGGCTCATTCTCGGGTCCCACTGTGAGATTAAAAGCCGCAAAGCTCAAGTTTTTTCTGGCGATGTACACTTCGGCTACATCAGGCAGGATCTCGATCACATCGCCGTTAGGTGTGCTTCCTGTCATTCTGAATCCAACCACCTCTGCAGAACAGCTTTCCTGATCATTCATCCAAGGAAAGGGATCATCTGCAAATTCACAAAACATGGTGGAAATCGGGGCATTTGGGGGCAAACTTGGAACACTGCTCACGTTTAGCGTCAGACGAAAATAATTTCGACTGCTTTTCTCATTGCTGAAGACGTCAGTCACGTCCCACTTTTCAGCTTTCCTGACGTACACGTTAAAGCTGGAGGATGTCATTGCAGTGGTCTCATTCCCTGGCACTTTACCCTCCAGTATTGTGTCTGCTAGTAATTCCAACTCGTAGAAAGGCTCATCAACCACTTCGTAGCTAACGGTCAGTTTAAAGATATTAGACAAAGTTGTTAATATCCCAGTGCTCACGATTTCTATTTGTTCAGAGTAAAACTGTGGATCTTTCTGTCGAGACTGTTGGAGGGCTCGATTTGCTTGCCAGATCCTCACTGTGGCGAGTTTCTGAGCCATTCGAGTGAATCCAGAGGTCGTCTGGGTTAATTTAGTAACACTCATGACTACCTGGCTGACTTCCACCAGAGTGCTGTTGGGAAGAACGAAAGTCTGGTTGACAAGGTATTCCCGGAGTCTGGTTCTCTCAGCGTGCAAAGTTAATTCAGGTTTCATGATATTCAGAACAGAAGCTGCTATATATATTAAATAACCTGCAGGTAGAAATTCCTGGTTGTCAAGCAAAGTAGAGAGCGATGAATTTGGTCCCATGGTGAAGTTGAATAAGCGATCGAGCACATCCTTCCCTGAGATTTTGTCCGTTGGAGCATGTACAGTCGCGTGCAAAGTCAACTGAGAAAAAGCGCCTAGAGCGTCATACACCTGAACGTGGATCTTCACGGCGTAACGATTGGCCAACACGCCGACAGGGAGAAAGGAAGGGGGCGATGTGGACTCACTCCCCAAATACAGGATGGCCCCCAAGGCGTTCTCTTTTACAGAACTGATCTGACCAAAACCATACAAATCAGAGACTACCATTTTGTATGTAAGAGGGATGTTCTTGTCCTTAAAATTATTACACCGGATGACAAACCTGGTAAAAAATGCAACTCCCTTATCTGGATTAATGGTGCACTCTCCGCTTTGAGGGACATAGTTAATAATCAAGGGGTGCCTCAAGTCCAAGGTCTCCCCACTCCAAGTTGCTAGATGCACAGACATCCAAAACTCAGCTTCAGGAAAATCCTTAAAAGCAAAAGCTTTTATAGACAAAGAAGCACCATTCCTCCCTGTTGTGGTGTGTTTCACCCAATCAAATGTTATCTCATCACCTGAAGAGGACAGAATCGACCATTTATAGACATCCTGCCTCGCTGAACAGTTTGTGCAATTTAGAAACAAAGAAAATCTGTCTGAAATGACCAAAACGGCACCACAATTTTCAATACAGTAAATGTTTGCTGCGGGGGGTGGTCCTTTGAGCACGTGCACCATTTTATCAATATATGCTGTCCTACCTCCCTTCCGGATCACCATTCTGAAAAAATACACACCTCCACCTTTAAGTATTCCTGGTGAAAGTGTTAGGACAGGGCCAGGGGCCCATCTCCAGCTCAGATCAGTTTGCTTCGGGTGACAGACGCTGTTGCTCATCACTGTAATCTTAGCTCCCTGGTAGTTTTTTGGATCTGTGGTACAGTACCAGGAGAAAAGGAGTCCCTCTGAAGGGTTGTCTGACTCTGGATCCGAGGAATTCGTTCCATCCAGAACCAGCCTACCTGTGAAATTAACTGTTATGTTGGGACCCCCAGGAATAACTGCCTTTAGGTCACTTCTAACGATGGTGACGTAGATGACATCTGAGCCTCGTGCCTTAAGTGTCTTTTTTTTTCCTTTGAAGATTTTGACTGTAAATCTGAACACATACACGCCCCAAGATAAAGAATTTGGGGGGATATACACAATTGCTGGAGTTTCCCCTAAATGGACATTTGGTCTATCCAAAGGTGCATTCCAGTCCGGCACAGCATTTATGGAGGGCACGGAAAAGACTTGCCACTGTGGAACAACTAAGGATGCGTTCTCGCAGTTAAACGAAAAGCTTGCATTGAAGGTATCCTCCATCTTCCTGGTCAACACCACGGGAACACCATCTTTGTTCCTATTGATCTTTACCGTGTTTAAGACACAGGGCACATCTTCGGATACCTGGCAGGACACCGAAGACTCGATGGCTTGAGGACCGTCCGAGTTGACAGCTTCCAAAACCACAGGCGTGGGCCCGTCCGTGGGACACTTGGTTTGGGCCACGAAGCCCGCGTAGGGGCGAGGGCCATCCGCGGGCAGGTCGGAGGCGGCGCGGCGGGGGCGCCGCAGGTTGGCGGGCGGGACCCGCACGAGCCGGAAGGTCCACTCCGGGCGCCCGAGCGCGCGCTGCAGCGGGGTGCGCCAGAGCAGGGACAGGCGGCCGTGGCGCGCGGACAGCCGCAGGTTCACGGGCGTGGGCGCGGCGGCCAGGCGGGCGCGCAGCACGACGCGCAGCAGGACGCAGAACGGGCGCGCGGGGCCGCGGGGCAGGCAGAGGCGGCCGCCGCCGCGCAGGACCACGCCGCCGCCAGGGGCCGCGCGGGGCCGCAGTTGGAGGCGGGCGCTGCCGGCCGGCTCCCTGACGCCCGGGCCGCCCCTCCAGCCGCGCGGCGCGGCCGCGTCTCCCTGCGCCGGGCCCCCGGTCCGGGCGGCAGGCGGGGGGCGGCGGGCCGAGGCGAGATCCGAGCTGCGGGGTCCGGACGCGGGCGCGCCGGGCGCCCAGGAGACGAGGACGGCAGCCCGGGCCCTGCGAGGGGCCGGCGGCTGCGGGAGGAGGCCGCGATCCAGGCCCAGGCCCGGGCCCAGGCCCAGGCCCGGGCCCAGACTCAGGAAGAGGAGGAGCGCGGGCCCGGGCCCCATGGCGCCGCCTGCCCGGGAACCTGGGAGCTGCTGCCGCAGGCCGCGGGGGTCCAGCCAACCGCCGCGGGGGGGGCGCGGAAGCGGGGGGAGGGCGCGGGCCGCGGGGTCACGACCCTGATGCGGCGAATGGGGTGGGCTTCCGGGGTCCCACGCCCTTGTAGCCCCCGACCAGGACTGCTAATGGAATTAAGGCGGCCCAGGTTCCCAAGAGCCTGCAAAGGCCCCTTAGCTGGAATCCCCCCCCTGGGCAAAAACCAGAGGGACTGTGAGCTCCCTGAGAGTCCAGGGACGTCTGACTCTGGGTTTCGTTCTTTGCTTTGCTTTTCCTACTTTCTTAGGTTGAAACCCCGAGTCCTTGCTTTTAGATCTTTCTTCGTTTCTCATTGAAGCATTTAATGCTGTAAACGTCCCACCCAACACTGCTTAACTGCCTCCTGCATATTTGTGGTAGTGTTGTTATTCAATTAAAAATAGTTCTACTTTCCCCTGTTTGGGTTTTGACCCATCCATTGAAATGCGTTGTTTAATTTCCAGGTATTTGGAGTTTGTGTGAAATCTTACCGGGTACAGTGATTTCGAACTTAAGTCTGTCGCGATCAGAGAATACATTCGATATGATTTTGAACTCTTTACATTGATTGAGACTGTTTGAAAGCTCACACAGCAGTGTGGTCTGCCTTGTATTGTGCATTGTCCTGCACAACACATGTCGTGCACAGTACAAGTCGTGCACTTGAAGACTACGGGTATCCTATCGTCGTTGGGTGGGTCGTCCTACAAATGTCGACTCCATCAAGATAGTTGGTACCCACCCGTCCCTTCTTCCGTGTCTTTTCCGGATTTTTCTCTAGTTTTTCTGTCACTGCTGAGAGAGGCTGTTAATCTCTCCTATGGTGACTGGGAAATTGTCTCTTTTCCCCTTTAATTCTGTCCATTTTAGCTTCATGTATTTTGAGGCTCTGTTAGATGGATACACATTTGTGGTTATGTCCACATGAACTGGTCCTTTTCTCATGATGAAATGTCTCTGTTTATCTCTAGTAATGATCTTTGTTGTGAAGTCTATTTTACCTGATATTCCAATGCTGGATGATATGTTGATTGTATCTCAATAAAACTGGGAAATAAAATAGCCATACTAGCCTTCTTATGCTCACTGTCTCTATGGCATATCTTTTGTCTTCATTCACTTCTTTTCAACTTATTTATGTCTTTATGTTTAAAGTGGTCTTTCGCAGGCAACATTTAATAGGATTTTATTTCTTCTCCACTCTCTCTCTCCTTCTCTCTGAGTGCCCCACACACCAAGGACAGGCCGTGTAAGGACAGAAGAAGGCAGGCATCTGCAAACAAGGGAGATGGCCCTTACCGAAAACCGGATCGTGCTGGCGCCCTGACCCTGGACTTTGGGCTCCAGAGCTGTGAGAAATAAATGCTTGCCGGCCAGACACCACCCCTACTCCACCCGGATCTATGGCATTTTGTTTTAGCAGTCTGAGCTGACCAAGACAACAAGAAGGGTCAGGGCTGAAAACTCAGATTGGGGTCATCGGAGGCATGTAGGGAGGAGGCACAGGTGGAGAAGGAGACAGACTCTGGTCCCCTCCAGTATTTAGAGGTGAGGCGGACAGAGAGTTGGAGAAGTGGTGGTGGCAGGAGGGAAACCAGGAGGGTGTGCTGTCCTGGAAGCCAGGGGAAGAGGGGATTCAAGAAAGGAGCAGCGTGGCCTGCTGGGTCAGAGCAGCTCAAGATGAGGAAGCTGGGGCGCCCTGGTCCTAGCTTGCTGACTCCCTGTCTCCCCCCGTCACCCTTTTGGGACATGAATCCTTTGGGCCTGGGCCAGCGACGCAGGCCGGAGTGGCTATGTCCAACCTAGGCAGCAGACAAGATGGGTTCCAAAGGAGCCCTGTCCTTCCCCGAGGCCTTTATAAAGCGCTGTGCACTCCGGACACGTCGCTGTGCTGCTCGCAACGTGGCCTGCGACGCCCTTTGGGATCTGAGCCCCACCGTCCTGCCCCGAGCCTGCCCTGCTCCAGCTTCCAGAGAGCCCTCTGGCCCGCGGGGTGCCGGGTCCCCTGTCTCAGACCTGCTCTTCCCTCTTGCCTCCCCACCTTGCCCCTCTCCAGGCCCCTCTGCACCTACGTAAGCCAAGCACTGTGCTGCCCCTGAAGCCAGCAGGCCTGGGGCCTGGGCCTTTTTCCTTTGGGAAACTGAGAAAGAAGGAATATACAAGGCATTTTAGTAATCCTGGCAATAGCAACTACTCCTGGACCTGGACTCCAGGGAGTTGAACAAGTGCTCTGACTTTCTTCCTAGCGGCTAGGACCTCTGGGTGCTTCCAGCAAAGGCATCCTTTGGATCCGTGCCAGGATTATATACTGTTTTGACTTTTTCTTCTGGGTCTGGCCAAAACTGGGCCATCTGGATGAAGCATTTCATATATGACCTATAACCACCCAGATATATGACCTTGGCTCTTGAATAGTGTTAAAGCTGTTCGACAGGATAGACAAGTTAGGAGATGGACTAGAAGAGCTAAGGGAAATCTTCAAAGAGCAAACATGGTGTTGTCAGAAAATAGAGTTAATTTTGAATTTGAGCTGTCCACAGTTGATAATATAAGAAAATATAAGAAAAAATCCAAAAGGATTAACAATATCTCAAATATTTTTTAAAATATTTTTCCCAACGGGTGCCTGGGTGGCTCGATGGTTAAGCGTCTGCCTTCGACTCAGGTCATGATCCCGGGGTCCTGGGATCGAGTCCCACATCGGGCTCCTTGTTAAGCGGGGAGTCTGCTTCTCCCTCTCCCTCTGCCTTTCCCCCTGCTTCTTCTCTCTCTGTCTCTCCCGCAAATGAATAAATAAAAATCTTTAAAAAGAAATAAATAAAAGAAAAGAAAATATTTTTCCCAAAAGAAACCACATATTTACAGGTAAAAAGAGAGGGACGCCTGGGTGGCTCAATCAGTGAGCTTCTATGTTCCCCTCAGGTCATGAACTCAGGATCCTGCAATCCAGTCCCGCTTCCTGCTCCCTGCTCCCTGCTCAGCGGAGAGTTGGCTTGGCCCTCTGCCCTCCTCTCTATCTCTTTTTCAAATAAATCAATAAAATTTTAAAAAAGAAAAAAAAAAGAAAATCCAAATCGGACCTTCAGACGCTATTGGGTGAGCGGCACGGAACTCCCGTGTGTGTGCGTGTAAGCCATTTCAGCACAGTCAGGACCACAGGGGCACCGAGTGAGTAGCAAGGCCTTGGGACAACTTTGTCACCCACCTGATTGCATTGTCCCCCTTCACTGGCTCTCGATGTGGAAGGCTGGAGCCTTCCACATCGCCGTCTGTATATATGCCCCTCGCCCAGAAATAACAGCAGGTCTCGCAGGAGAAATCTCACATTTAATTCTGATAAAGCTTAAAGTGGCATCTACGTAAATGAACATGCTTCTGAGCAGAACTATAAGAGTTATGAGCCCATATGGCTCTTTAACAATAAACCACATTTTCTTTATTATTACAAATAATCCACCATGCTGTGAATAACCCAAAGCCCAAGCCCTGGATGGACATATTGTTACAGTCAACATATAGAACATTCACTATCTTTCAGTGTGAATCCACTCCCCCCCTAAAACATACACACACACACACACACACACACACACACACACACACACACACCTTTTTGTTGTTGAACAAAATTCATGTCTAATGGCCGGAAAATGTTATTAAATTTCACATTTAACTTTAACTGGCAGTAGCCCAAAGGAGTAGATGGGAAGCTCAGACTTCTGACCCTCAGGTCCCATCCCTGAATTCAAAAGCAGGAGGACAGATCCCAAACTCACCACTGTCCCTACAAGCCCTGGCCCAGCTGGATTGTGGGGTCTGGGGCTGGGGAGGGGGCGGCTAGGGGTGTGCCCCAGCCCTGGTCTGCAAAGGGAACTCCCAGAGGGACTGAGGGAGCCACAGGCTCCTGGCTCCCAGCCCCAGGGACACAGTCACAGCAGGAGAATGCTCTGCCCTGGAGAGGTGGAGTGGGGGCTCTTTAGCTCTCTCTCCACCAAATCTGGGTCTCTAAACTGCTGTGTGCTCCAAAGACACTAAGTTCCCTCTAGAGGGAAATCAGCCCTGGGTTCCATTCTGCAGACCTGCCCTTTACCCCAACACTCAAGAGTAGAGGCCAAAGGTGGAGATACCTCCGAATGTGGGGTGTGCGTGTTCCAGGACACGGGTAGAGAGCACTACTGAGCCATTGAACATTCCTTATACCCATAGAATGAGCACCTGGGGGGACTCTTGCCTATGGTTCTTGACCCTGTCACTGATCACACAACAAGATAAACCATCTTCTTCCCATTGACGTTTCTGGTCTTCAGCCCCAGATACCGGCGGCTGTTCTTCTCCGGCTGCCCATACAGCATGTTGACAAAGAACTCTGGTTCATCTTTGTCCCTGGGTTGGAAGGTCAGAAACCTAAACATAGCTCTTAGCTTGCGACACAGATAGGTCACTGCTTCCGCTTCCTCTGATGGTTCCTCATACACGGGCTGCTTCATTTCCTCATAGGCAGACAAAATCACTGCCTGAAATAAGTTGATCAATATGCAGATCATCACCAGCATGAACGATGAGAGGAATAGGACCCCCAGAACCCTGTTGTTGGAGAACTCGGTGTTCTGAAAGGCTGAAACGCAATAGGAGAATATCGTCTGCGTGGCGTGAATCAGGTTACTATAGTTCCACTCGTGTTGACCGAACACCAGGTAGCCGAAGGCCACGTACACAAAGAAGTACACGGAC
Organism: Zalophus californianus; assembly: GCF_009762305.2. Classification (NCBI taxonomy): domain Eukaryota; kingdom Metazoa; phylum Chordata; class Mammalia; order Carnivora; family Otariidae; genus Zalophus; species Zalophus californianus. Next base: position 3,741,056 of record NC_045603.1, on the reverse strand, counting down.
ACCACCAGCGCCATGTGGCAGATGCCGGGAAGGGCGGCCTGAATGGCCCTCTGAGCCAGGCGCACATCATAAAAGAATCTGGAATACCTGAGCGTCTTCAAAATGGTCAGAAATAACAGGAAACCCAAAATGATCCTCATGACGTGATCTACTTGAGAAACTGCGTGAAAGGGAATGAAATCTGCAGGGTTCGACAGGTAAAACCGAATTATGCCCGTGGCCAAGAAGTGCCTCCTGAAGAAGAGCACAATCAGCACGGTAAATATGCATTTTAAAGCAAAGTTGAGCAGATTATACACACTTCTCACGTAGGAGGCCCTTTCTTGCGTGATGATATAGCCCTCATCGACGATGTAGGCTAAAACAAAAATGAGAATGGCCACATACAAGTAGACTTCCGCTGAAGTTTCCCTGTCGAAATCAGCAACCGAGAAGGAGTGCACGGATATACTCGTGTTCACAACTCCCAACTGAGACGCCTCGAAAATGACAGAAACGCTACAGAACAGACTGACGTCTGGATTGAAGGTGGTCAGCTCCAGAATCACGGCCCACGTCTTCTCGTCAAGCCAGCCGCTGCTCTGGAGTTCCCTGAGCCTCACGGTGGAATTAAACTGCTGCTGTTCTGGGAAAAAATAGAATGCATAGCCTCCTGACCCGTAGGTGTGTAAGAGTCCGTGGGAGAAATAGCCCCATGTCTTCTCCGGAGGCTTGTAAGTAAACCCGTTGGCATGCTTGTCCTCGGACCTCTTCGCAAGTTTGGTCCAAAGGCTAGAGTAGTTTCTCGTGTCTTCCGGGTCAGTGCCATAGTTGGGATGACAATGGACTTCTCCTTCCATGCCGGTTTGCGCAAAGTTGTTGGCAGGCAGGCAGGCTTTATCGCCAGGTTTTGCCCTCACCTGCCTCAGCAGGGGAAGACCCAGGATTTTAGAGGAGCTGTCGGGAAGAAACGTTGGATTCGGGTCATTGTGGAGCAGAGGCACCAGCACGCTGTTCAGCCACCTGTAGATGTCCGCCAGCTTGGTCACCGAGCCGAGATCCACAGAGAACTGACTGCGAATAAACTGATTATAGTAAAAGCTGTCCGTGTGGCGCAGGAGGGCGACGAGGCTCAACAGGAGGGCTAGAAAGATGAAGTGGGTCAGAATGTAACACAGGAACAGCAAAGCCCTTCTCTTGATTGTCTTCTTTCTTTTGAATATTAGGATTTCATCTTCGGTGAGGGGCTGGTACATCCTCGATCTTCGGAGCTGCACGATCAGCTCGTGTCGCTCTTGCATTTCTTCTGGGCTCAACTTGCTTCGCAGCTCGATCTCGGTATACTGGTACCCGCTTGCCCATGGAAGGTTTTTACAAAACTTGGGCCTACTTGTTCTGAAGCATGACAGGAGTATAATTTTACATGTCTGCACCAGAAAAATGGACAGACAGAATGAACAAAACGATGCAATGAGCCATTCCATTGACTTTTCATAGCCATAGGTCAGCCCGTAAAATATGATGAAGAACGAAGATATAATGGAAATGGCGAAAACCAAGAACCACGCTATATAAATGCAACATGAGGACAGAGTGATACTGCTCTTCTCCTTGAGTTCTACAGGACCCGTTTGGGAAGGCAGCTCTCCAGAAGCAACATCTTGATTGTTATTTGTCTTTGCTTTACTGGCATTTATATTTTTTCCCTGGGTGCGTGAGACCTTGCTCTCTCCTTTCTTTCGCTGGCGCGGAGTCGCAGAGAGCACCTTGGCTGTCTTTTGAAGTCTAGGACCTTTCCCAGATGGAAGATTCGAAGGCTCCTTGGTGGGTGCATGCACAGTTTCATGAGCATGCCACTTTTTCAGAAATTCTTCCCAGTATATATTTTCTAGCTCCAAGGAATCCTTCCGGGGAGATACCTTTTCTAGAGTTACACGAGGCTCCCTCTGGGAGTAGGTGAACAGAAAAGTGATCAATAGTTGCAGAGGGAGTGTAAATAAGACACTTTCCAGTCCTATCATCATTAACCTGATGTACCTCCCCTCTTCTGACTCTGTTTCTTCTGGTCTGTCGAGATTAAAGAACATAATATTACACAGAAGGGAGGCCATCAGCATTGCCAAACAGCAGGACAGTCTCTGAAGCCTAGTGAATGAACTAGAATTAACGCTGGAGAAAATAGAAAACCACGTGTGATCTCTCCCCATCTTGTAACTCGATTCTGTCAGGAAAAAGTCCCTTCTGTTTATAGGCTTGTCTGGGTCCGTAACATGAAACGTTCTGTCCAAAGAAGTGTCAATAGAAAGCCATTCCCGGCATAAAAACAGCCAGATGCGTCTGCTGAACAGATTTTCCACTTTGATTCTGCTTAAATACCAACTGGGGGCTTTGCCCTCATTGTTGTGCCACACACGAATGGAATGGATGTCCCCCAAGTCACTTTTCGTCGTTAGGAGAAAAGTGTAGATGCTTCCCCGGTAGAGGGTTTTAAAATAAGGATGGCTCAGACAATGCACATCACTGGCACCGTCTGTCCCCCTAAGTTGGATGAAGACATCGGCCCTGGTCCCAGCCCCACCACGGCTTCCTGTAAAAATAGTGACGAGGTAACACACCTTATCATAAGGATCGTTATCAAGTAGAATTACCACATGTAGCCGAAGATACTGATCCACGTCATCTCTCAGCAAGGCCCAGAAAGCTAGGATTATGTACGTGAGCATAATGAAAAGTACGGTGAAGAGCGTCACAGGGTTTTGGGTAACGTTCTTGATGACCTCCAACCGTAGATCTACAGGATTAGGGACCACAATCACCTTGGCCGTCAGAAAATGGGTTTGCAGGTGGGTGCTGGCTTGTTTTATTAGGTCCAGCTGCCGCCGGGCCCTCCTCGTGTTTGCGCAGATACAGTGCACTCTACGCCAGGTGGTCTTCTCTCCGAGAACACAGGTATCTTCTCTCCAATCGCTCTGGATCCCATACATGTCTAGGCAGTGAGCGCTGAAAAGAGCTATTCTCACCAGCTTTTCACTGGCTTTCTTGACAAAATGGGGTGCCTGCAGAACTATGATCAAGGTGCACTCAGACGAGCCACTTCGCTGAGCTATGACTTGCAGCAGGGATGCTGGAAGGCAAACCACGCGGGCCTCCCTAACTGTACAGGCCGAGTCAAACAGGTCACTCTGGTTGGCCATGGGAGGGATGTCATGGGGCACGAGGAAGGTGGCGACCAGAGCAGTGGGGGTCATTTCACTGCCGGCGTATACCAAAACCGTGAACAACACGGTCACTTCGGTCACAATGTGGACCAGCAACTCCTTCACTACACTGCTGTCCACCTCAAACCTAAACTCCCCTGTCGTCATTGAGAAAGACTCCTCAGCTCCCTCGGGCTCATTCTCGGGTCCCACTGTGAGATTAAAAGCCGCAAAGCTCAAGTTTTTTCTGGCGATGTACACTTCGGCTACATCAGGCAGGATCTCGATCACATCGCCGTTAGGTGTGCTTCCTGTCATTCTGAATCCAACCACCTCTGCAGAACAGCTTTCCTGATCATTCATCCAAGGAAAGGGATCATCTGCAAATTCACAAAACATGGTGGAAATCGGGGCATTTGGGGGCAAACTTGGAACACTGCTCACGTTTAGCGTCAGACGAAAATAATTTCGACTGCTTTTCTCATTGCTGAAGACGTCAGTCACGTCCCACTTTTCAGCTTTCCTGACGTACACGTTAAAGCTGGAGGATGTCATTGCAGTGGTCTCATTCCCTGGCACTTTACCCTCCAGTATTGTGTCTGCTAGTAATTCCAACTCGTAGAAAGGCTCATCAACCACTTCGTAGCTAACGGTCAGTTTAAAGATATTAGACAAAGTTGTTAATATCCCAGTGCTCACGATTTCTATTTGTTCAGAGTAAAACTGTGGATCTTTCTGTCGAGACTGTTGGAGGGCTCGATTTGCTTGCCAGATCCTCACTGTGGCGAGTTTCTGAGCCATTCGAGTGAATCCAGAGGTCGTCTGGGTTAATTTAGTAACACTCATGACTACCTGGCTGACTTCCACCAGAGTGCTGTTGGGAAGAACGAAAGTCTGGTTGACAAGGTATTCCCGGAGTCTGGTTCTCTCAGCGTGCAAAGTTAATTCAGGTTTCATGTTATTCAAAACAGAAGCTGCTATATATATTAAATAACCTGCAGGTAGAAATTCCTGGTTGTCAAGCAAAGTAGAGAGCGATGAATTTGGTCCCATGGTGAAGTTGAATAAGCGATCGAGCACATCCTTCCCTGAGATTTTGTCCGTTGGAGCATGTACAGTCGCGTACAAAGTCACCTGAGAAAAAGTGCCTAGAGCGTCATACACCTGAACGTGGATCTTCACGGCGTAACGACTGGCCAACACGCCGACAGGGAGAAAGGAAGGGGGCGATGTGGACTCACTCCCCAAATACAGGATGGCCCCCAAGGGGTTCTCTTTTACAGAACTGATCTGACCAAAACCATACAAATCAGAGACTACCATTTTGTATGTAAGAGGGATGTTCTTGTCCTTAAAATTATTACACCGGATGACAAACCTGGTAAAAAATGCAACTCCCTTATCTGGATTAATGGTGCACTCTCCGCTTTGAGGGACATAGTTAATAATCAAGGGGTGCCTCAAGTCCAAGGTCTCCCCACTCCAAGTTGCTAGATGCACAGACATCCAAAACTCAGCTTCAGGAAAATCCTTAAAAGCAAAAGCTTTTATAGACAAAGAAGCACCATTCCTCCCTGTTGTGGTGTGTTTCACCCAATCAAATGTTATCTCATCACCTGAAGAGGACAGAATCGACCATTTATAGACATCCTGCCTCGCTGAACAGTTTGTGCAATTTAGAAACAAAGAAAATCTGTCTGAAATGACCAAAACGGCACCACAATTTTCAATACAGGAAATGTTTGCTGCGGGGGGTGGTCCTTTGAGCACGTGTACCATTTTATCAATATATGCTGTCCTACCTCCCTTCCGGATCACCATTCTGAAAAAATACACACCTCCACCTTTAAGTATTCCTGGTGAAAGTGTTAGGACAGGGCCAGGGGCCCATCTCCAGCTCAGATCAGTTTGCTTCGGGTGACAGACGCTGTTGCTCATCACTGTAATCTTAGCTCCCTGGTAGTTTTTTGGATCTGTGGTACAGTACCAGGAGAAAAGGAGTCCCTCTGAAGGGTTGTCTGACTCTGGATCCGAGGAATTCGTTCCATCCAGAACCAGCCTACTTGTGAAATTAACTGTTATGTTGGGACCCCCAGGAATAACTGCCTTTAGGTCACCTCTAACGATGGTGACGTAGATGAAATCCGACTTTGAGACCCGAGGCCAATTTCGTTTAGTGTAGATGTTGACTGTGAATCTAAACACATACACCCCCCAAGATAGAGAATTTGGGGGAATATGTAAAATAGTTGGAATATGCCCTGATTTGATGGTTGGTACATCCAAAGGTCTATACCACTTTGGCACATCATTTACGGAGGGCACGGAAAAGACTTGCCACTGTGGAACAATTAACGTGGAGTGCGGACATTCGTGGTTAAATGTTGCATTGAAGGTATCCTCCATCTTCCTGGTCAACACCACGGGAACACCATCTTTGTTCCTATTGATCTTTACCATGGTCACCTCACAGGTCGCCTCATCGGATACTTGGCAGGACACCGAAGACTCGATGGCTTGAGGACCGTCCGAGTTGACAGCTTCCAAAACCACAGGCGTGGGCCCGTCCGTGGGACACTTGGTTTGGGCCACGAAGCCCGCGTAGGGGCGAGGGCCATCCGCGGGCAGGTCGGAGGCGGCGCGGCGGGGGCGCCGCAGGTTGGCGGGCGGGACCCGCACGAGCCGGAAGGTCCACTCCGGGCGCCCGAGCGCGCGCTGCAGCGGGGTGCGCCACAGCAGGGACAGGCGGCCGTGGCGCGCGGACAGCCGCAGGTCCACGGGCGTGGGCGCGGCGGCCAGGCGGGCGCGCAGCACGACGCGCAGCAGGACGCAGAACGGGCGCGCGGGGCCGCGGGGCAGGCAGAGGCGGCCGCCGCCGCGCAGGACCACGCCGCCGCCAGGGGCCGCGCGGGGCCGCAGTTGGAGGCGGGCGCTGCCGGCCGGCTCCCCGACGCCCGGGCCGCCCCTCCAGCCGCGCGGCGCGGCCGCGTCTCCCTGCGCCGGGCCCCCGGTCCGGGCGGCAGGCGGGGGGCGGCGGGCCGAGGCGACATCCGAGCTGCGGGGTCCGGACGCGGGCGCGCCGGGCGCCCAGGAGACGAGGACGGCAGCCCGGGCCCTGCGAGGGGCCGGCGGCTGCGGGAGGAGGCCGCGATCCAGGCCCAGGCCCAGGCCCAGGCCCAGGCCCGGGCCCAGACTCAGGAAGAGGAGGAGCGCGGGCCCGGGCCCCATGGCGCCGCCTGCCCGGGAACCTGGGAGCTGCTGCCGCAGGCCGCGGGGGTCCAGCCAACCGCCGCGGGGGGGCGCGGAAGCGGGGGGAGGGCGCGGGCCGCGGGGTCACGACCCTGATGCGGCGAATGGGGTGGGCTTCCGGGGTCCCACGCCCTTGTAGCCCCCGACCAGGACTGCTAATGGAATTAAGGCGGCCCAGGTTCCCAAGAGCCTGCAAAGGCCCCTTAGCTGGAATCCCCCTCCCCTGGGCAAAAACCAGAGGGACTGTGAGCTCCCTGAGAGTCCAGGGACGTCTGACTCTGGGTTTCGTTCTTTGCTTTGCTTTTCCTACTTTCTTAGGTTGAAACCCCGAGTCCTTGCTTTTAGATCTTTCTTCGTTTCTCATTGAAGCATTTAATGCTCTAAACGTCCCACCCAACACTGCTTAACTGCCTCCTGCATATTTGTGGTAGTGTTGTTATTCAATTAAAAATAGTTCTACTTTCCCCTGTTTGGGTTTTGACCCATCCATTGAAATGCGTTGTTTAATTTCCAGGTATTTGGAGTTTGTGTGAAATCTTACCGGGTACAGTGATTTCGAACTTAAGTCTGTCGCGATCAGAGAATACATTCGATATGATTTTGAACTCTTTACATTGATTGAGACTGTTTGAAAGCTCACACAGCAGTGTGGTCTGCCTTGTATTGTGCATTGTCCTGCACAACACATGTCGTGCACAGTACAAGTCGTGCACTTGAAGACTACGGGTATCCTATCGTCGTTGGGTGGGTCGTCCTACAAATGTCGACTCCATCAAGATAGTTGGTACCCACCCGTCCCTTCTTCCGTGTCTTTTCCGGATTTTTCTCTAGTTTTTCTGTCACTGCTGAGAGAGGCTGTTAATCTCTCCTATGGTGACTGGGAAATTGTCTCTTTTCCCCTTTAATTCTGTCCATTTTAGCTTCATGTATTTTGAGGCTCTGTTAGATGGATACACATTTGTGGTTATGTCCACATGAACTGGTCCTTTTCTCATGATGAAATGTCTCTGTTTATCTCTAGTAATGATCTTTGTTGTGAAGTCTATTTTACCTGATATTCCAATGCTGGATGATATGTTGATTGTATCTCAATAAAACTGGGAAATAAAATAGCCATACTAGCCTTCTTATGCTCACTGTCTCTATGGCATATCTTTTGTCTTCATTCACTTCTTTTCAACTTATTTATGTCTTTATGTTTAAAGTGGTCTTTCGCAGGCAACATTTAATAGGATTTTATTTTCTTCTCCACTCTCTCTCTCCTTCTCTCTGAGTGCCCCACACACCAAGGACAGGCCGTGTAAGGACAGAAGAAGGCAGGCATCTGCAAACAAGGGAGATGGCCCTTACCGAAAACCGGATCGTGCTGGCGCCCTGACCCTGGACTTTGGGCTCCAGAGCTGTGAGAAATAAATGCTTGCCGGCCAGACACCACCCCTACTCCACCCGGATCTATGGCATTTTGTTTTAGCAGTCTGAGCTGACCAAGACAACAAGAAGGGTCAGGGCTGAAAACTCAGATTGGGGTCATCGGAGGCATGTAGGGAGGAGGCACAGGTGGAGAAGGAGACAGACTCTGGTCCCCTCCAGTATTTAGAGGTGAGGCGGACAGAGAGTTGGAGAAGTGGTGGTGGCAGGAGGGAAACCAGGAGGGTGTGCTGTCCTGAAAGCCAGGGGAAGAGGGGATTCAAGAAAGGAGCAGCGTGGCCTGCTGGGTCAGAGCGGCTCAAGATCAGGAAGAGGAGGTGCTAGAGGTCGCCAAGGTAGCTGCTGGGTTTGGAGGAGGAAGACCTTTACTGTTCTTGATAAGGTCAGGGTCTTTGGTGTCTGGTGTGGACAACCACAGAAAACTCTGGGCAAGTTTTGCAGACATGGTAGAATAGGGAAGTGGGACGGGAAGCAGAGGGGAATGGGAGTATTATAAAAGATCTAAGATCTGTGAAAAGACAGAAAAAATGACAAAGATCCACCATGTGCCCACATCCCTACTACGGATGTAGAACCATCCTATGCAGTCCAACGCCTCAGTGTACCCTTCAAGAGAGAATCCTCAGCACCACTGGTGGCACCCATGGATCTGAATTCAGTTTTGCTATTATTTCGTTTTCCTTTAGCGTTTACATAGGAACCAGACCGTTAGCAACACGTTGTTTTGTATATTACTAAATGTTATCAAATGGGATCATATTTCAGATTTTCTTTACAGACTGTAGTTGTGAGCACCTTTCGGTTTGATTCTATTCAAAAAATGACCTCTAGGCATGCGCCCGCGCAAGGCTTAATATGGGACTCCGAAGAGCTTGAAAGTGACCGCTGCCCTAGGGGTCCCCTGCCTCCCAAGGGACTCTGCAGTTGCGTCCCCAACAGAGTCCCCAGCAGGGAAGAGCCCCTGGCGGGGGTGGGGAAGGAGTTGTGACGGTCAGCGAATCCCGGACCGCCCTCCGGCCCTGTCGCCCAGCATCCGTGTCTGATGGGGGAGGCAGGTGCGCCCCCCAAAGCTCCCACCGCGGCGTACCCCTTCCATCCCAACCCGGGCACGGCAGGCGCAGACGCCCTCGGAGCGCCCCGGGGCGGGGCCGGCGCGGCTGACCAGTGAGCGAGCGGGGAAGCGCGGCCGCTCCGCCCCGCGGTGTCCGTCCCCCGCCCCCACACGGGAAGGCTGGGGAGGTGCCCGGACCCCATACCGGCCCCGCCATCCTCAAGGCACCATGGCCGCTCCCGCTCCGCTGCGCGACTGTCAGGTACGTGGAGGCAGAAGCCGGCCGGCCCCCACGGCCCCGGGATGGCCTGGCGCCCGCGGCGGGGCAAGGACCGACCTGCGCGGGACCCGAGGTCAGCCGGGGAACCGGCCGTGAGGTCCTGGCGTGCGTCCTGGGTGCAGGAAGGGACCAGAGCACCCTCCCGTGGGACCCCGGCCGCGTTTCTCGGCCCCGCGGAGACCCCGGGACCTAAAAAGCATTAGCCCTGGCATGGCACAGCGGGGACGTCTGCTTGCTTGGGACCCGCCAGGGTGGGAAGCCCGAACCCATTTTGCAGATGAGGAAGTTGGAGTTCAGGGGACTTGCCCCCCAGTCATGCAATAGGCAATTGGTGCTGGGGGAGTAGAGGACATTTCCCCTCCCAGGGGAGTCACAGGCCCTGGTAGGACACCAAAGGCAGCCCTAAGGGTTAACAGGTCTGAGTCGTCTGATGAAGCTGAGAGAGGAGAGGAGTTGTTTTGGTGGTTGGCAGATAGCCTTGCCAGCTAGATGGAAACACCACCTTGCCCACCATGAGTGCTAACGCTATACCCCTTTTCTGCCCTCCCAGACCTCCGTTAAGCCTTCTCAGGGACTTCCGAGTACTGTGTGTTTGCTCCCCTGGCAGACACTTCACAGTTGCCCCATACATCCTCTGGAGCCCCATGTGGGGCCAGCTAAGGGTCTGATGGAGGATGTTGCCGGGAGGCACACAGCTACTTAGAGACCCCTGGGATTTACATGAGGCTCTCCCACCCAGGGCTCAGCTTCATGTGCTCTGCACCGATCTCACGGATCTATGAAATCTGAGAGTCCATGCCCTCAAGGCTGGGGCTTATGGAAACCCAAACCGGGTGATAATCCGCATTTGGAGATCTTCCGGGGTTGGGGTTTATGTTTACATTTGGAGGATTACATGAATCTTCTTTTCTCGCTGTGTGTAGGCCTGGAAGGATGCAGGGCTCCCACTCTCAACCACAAGCAATGAGGCCTGCAAGCTGTTTGATGCTACCCTGACCCAGGTACGCCTACCGAGCAATGTGGTGGTCTCTGATCTGAAGGCCCATGGTGCGGTGTTTAAAATTACTGAAGGCTTTTAGGTAATATATTTTTCATGTTTAAATGTTCTGGCCTATCCAGCAGCTACATTTATTTATGCCACAAAATAAACAGTACTTATGCAAGCATGCAGCTGTGCTCCGAACTCCCATCTAACACGGCTGGCTTCCATTTCTAGCCAGACGCATGTATCATCTGACGTACTCTCCACGCAAAGTTGCTGAATGATGACCACAAGCAGGCACAATACTTGAAGCTTCTAAAGCTTTACACCTTTATCAGCACTCCGGTTTTATAAGCAGTGAAGCCCATCAGCCCTGTGGCTACCAAATCTCCTGGTCGACTTGGGTACAGTAGGGCATCTTGGGGACACAAACATGCTTCATCATGTTTTGAAGCCCCACAGCCAACAGCTTGGAAAGTGGTGGATGCTGTTTTCAATTTCACGATGAATTTAGCAACCGGTTACAGTGGGATTTATGTACTCTGGGCCCTGGTGTTGGAAGCATTTTTGCCAACCCATGGCACAGCTGAGAGGCGCCCCCAGTGGCCGGCCGACAGCCATGGGATGTTTATGAGGATGCTGACCCTCCTCCCTAGGCATCCCCCTGTGGCCTGCTGAGGGTTTGATATGGGCCCCCTCCACTGCGGGCCTGAGGCCCTGTGCTGGAGCTAATCTTTGAATATATTGCTCTCACCTTGGCTGTTCCACGACCCTCCACCATGTTACCAGCAATTTCTAACACCACTGAAGGAGCCTATAGTTTTAGAACTAGGAGGGTCTCAGAGGTGGAGTCCAACAACTCTGTTTGACAGGTGGGGAAACTGAGGCCCAGGGAGCTGAGCTGGCTCATGCACTCAGGTAGAGCAGGAGCAGGATGCACCTGGGTCTGTATATGCCGATGGAAAACCCCAGAGCTGTTCTTTATCATGAGCAATGAGAACATTGCTGGCTAACTCCATCCACACAACGTAAGGACCAAAAAGGCTTCTAGAAACCTAAGTAGAAGAAACAGCCAGTGAAATTCTGTTAGCTTGCCAAAGGACTCCACTGTGTGCACGTGAGCTCTGTTCGTGCTCTTCCTGCACATTTTGGCCTTGGTAGAGCCCTTGATTTTTTACACAGCCCAGTTCCTCAATGTAGCATGGTCCACCCCCACCCCTGCGCGGCCTATCCCATGGATCAGCGTCTCTGTGCTGCTCTGTGTTAGAGCGTGGGACCTCTGAATCTCTGTACCGCCTCCCCTCTGTCTTAGTAAAACACACTCCGCTAGTTCTTTGTAGATGTAGGTTAGACATCTGATAAGACACATTTTAAAATCCAGTGCATTATTATGGTTTTAGGATTTTTTTTAAATGAGCATTTTTATTTATTTTTATTTTATTTATTTTCTATTGTTGAACACGGGGCCTGAACTCATGACCCTAAGATCAACACCTGAGCTGAGATCAAAGGTCAGATGCTTCACCGACTGAGCTACCCAGGTGTCCCCCAAAATAAGCATTTTTGAAAAAAGGATTAGAAACAGATCTACCAAATTGTCAAAAATGGCAATGGGGTGAGATAGAGTTTGATCATTGGGCTTTCATGTCTCCTCCTAACTTTTTGTCAAAAATGTTTAGCAAAGTTCTTTTTTGGAAGGAATGAATAAAAAGTAGGAAGGTTCCCACTGTGGTGCCTGATTTCAAGGCCCATCTTATGGCTAAAGAAGCCGATGTTCTGGGAAGGTCATCTGTCAGAAAGAAGCTTCCTTTAGATGTTTCTTTTCTGAAAATGGTGACCTGATCAGCTCTAGAAAACGTGCCTTCAGGGGCGCCTGGGTGGCTCAGTCGTTAAGCGTCTGCCTTCGGCTCAGGCCATGATCCCGGGGTCCTGGGATTGAGCCCCGCATCGGGCTCAATGGCTCAGTGGGAGGCCTGCTTCTCCCTCTCCCACGCCCCCTGCTTGTGTTCCCTCTCTCGCTGTGTCTCTCTCTGTCAAATAAATAAATAAAATATTAAAAAAAAAAAAAAGAAAACGTGCCTTCAGTTATGAGTGTTCAGTCTCTTCACAGGAGACCAACCTAGGTGTGATCCCTCAGAGTTCAGACTGAAATACTGAATTCTCTAGAGAGAAAATCCAGATTGAGACACACGCCTTCCTCAACACAAACTTAGGACTCCCTGGGGACAACTTTGTTTTGCCTTTTCTATTTCAGTATGTAAAATGGACCAACGACAAAAATCTTGGTGGCATTGAGTCCTGCCTGTCAAAGCTCAAAGCTGCAGATCCAACCTTCGGTGAGTGATGCTGTCCCTGAGTTGAGCCCCATCTTGTGTGTCCAGCACCTCTCTGGTTCCCTGACTTCGAGACTAGGCTGGTACGGGGAGGGCAGACTGGTGGCAGTGACCGGGCTGGCCTTTGTGCGGAGGGAGGGCGGGAAGGCAACAGCTGCTGTTGGGCTTGGAGTAACAGCTGCTTTCATAGAGATGCTGGGTTCCACAGAAGGCATCTTCCTAATTTTTTCCCTCAATTGTTTGTCAGTTCTGCATGGAAGACACTGATCTCATTTCTCAGAGGAGGAGAGGGAATGAGAAATGCATCCAAAATCACCCAGCCGGTAGTTGGGTGGCTGGGATCACATAAGGCTTTCTGTATCCCGGACCTGCCTCTGGAACCCAAGAGGTGGCTACCGCAGCCTTTCAGGACACTGGTGAGGCCTTAGCCACAGAGGCCTAGTGACAGGCCGGCGTCACAGAGAAGCCACGGAGGCATAGGGAGGTCAGCCCAGTGCATTCTGGAACCTGCTGAGGACGGGGTGCACAGAATGGGGGAAGAAGGAAGCTGAGCCCAGCCTATAGGGGACCAGGAGCCAGGAGTGCGTTCAGGCGCGCTGAGCAGACCTCAGGCCCCACGATAGAAGCAGGGGCCACATGGGTGGTCTCAAAACTACACTACAGCTGGGTCCTCGGTCTCGGGCCTGGGCCAGTGACAGAGCTCTAAATGCCAGCAGACACCTTACCGCTGTCAGGCTGGGGGCTAGGAAGCTTAAGTAGGGCCTGGGGGTTCCGCAGACCTGCGAGCAAGGTTGCTACAAGGGCCCCAGGCATATACCCTCCCGTCTCCCCCCCCCCCCACCCGCAAGCTGTCCGTGCAGGAGAGTGGCTCAGACCCGCCGTGCTCCAGAGACCAGCCCCCCGCACTGGCTCATCTGCTGAGCTCTTCCCTGGAGTCTCTGTGTGGGTGGTAGTGAGTGTCAGCTGACGAGGGAAATTAGGGGTGGAGGGCCATGGGAGCCCACAGGCAAGCCCTAAACAGTTCAACCAGTGTGGGGGGGAACATGCTCCAGACACTGGCACTCACCACAGGGTCCTTGTTAGAAAAACATTGGCGGAGGTGCAGAATGCTTTGGGGATTGCTGCTCTTTCACGTGCATGGTGGGGGTCCCAACTGAGCCCTGGACTGCCTCGGGGGCCCGGCGCACAGCGCACCAGCCGGCTGGCTCGGCCCTCCTGGCGCGGGGTTGGGGGGAGCGGGGCATTTATTTCACACTCTGGCTGGGCTGGCTGGGCGGGGCCGTCGGAATCACCAGTTGCTCTCCAACCTTTCACCAGCGCTGGGTCACGCCATCTCGAATGGCCTCGTGCTGATCGGCACTGGGAGCTCTGTGAGGCTGGACCGAGAGCTGGACTTGGCCGTGAAGACTATGGTGGAGGTTTCCCAAACACAGCCCCTGACGCAGCGGGAGCGGCTGCACGTGTCTGCAGTGGAGACCTTTGCCAAGGGGTGAGGGCCTCCCTGGCTGGGGCTGGCACCCTGAGAGCGCGCGGGGTGGTGCCATGGGCTGCCCAACACCCTTGGGAAGGGGGACTCGGGGTGCTTCTCGCCCTGCCTCCCAGGGCCGTCTCCCTGCCTGCTGCTTTGTCTCCACCTGGCTGCAGAAATTGGGAAACAGTCGGCCAGGATTTCCAGTCTAGCGTTCAAAGCAACTTACTTTATTTCTTTAACTGAATCAGTTATTATGTTTGTTACAGAAATAATAGGACCACGTTACAGAAATACATAAAAGAAAAGAAGAAAGCACTCACCCGATGCTCGTTGCCCTAACACACCCTCGTGAGCATCTGCTCATAGCCTTCCAGGTGGTCCCCACAGCTGCCCCCCCGAGTGTGTCGTGGTCCTGGAGCCCCTCTCGGGGACAGCCCCTACATCTGCTCAGGCAGGGGAGATCCCCTGCACGGCTAGGTGACCTGAGCGGATGGCGCAGTAACCGAGTTGTGCCGGGTCCTTCCTGCTGGGTCGGTGCCCGGGGTCAGGCCGGGGTGAGCTTCCCCCACTACAGACTTCACATGGCCGGGTTCACCAGCTCAGGGAAATTGCCTTTGGCAACCTGTTAAACCAGTTTTTTGGTTTGTTTGAATTCCAGAGTAAAGCATCCCCCTGGTTTTTCAATTTTCTGAGCCACAACCTAACACAGAAACTTTTGTGTGGGGCTGTGTGTAAAATAAGTTCTCTCCCTCCCTCCCTCTCCCCTCCCCTCTTTATATATTATATATATTTCTGTTGAACCAGTTCCGACTCTGGCAAGAAGCGAGGCTTTTGGCATGCCTCATGTGGTTGAACTACATGTTCAGTGGCTGAGAAATCTCTCTTTGGCTTTCAGGAACTTTTCCAGAGCCTGTGAACTATGGGAACAGATTCTCTGCGACCACCCAACAGACATGTTAGCCCTAAAATTTTCCCACGATGCCTATTTTTACCTGGGCTACCAGGAACAGATGCGAGATTCTGTGGCTCGAATTTACCCCTTCTGGACACCCAGCATCCCCCTGAGCAGGTAGGTGCCAGTTGGAGATCACATCGTTTCTTTCTTCTTCTCTCTCCTCTGCCCTGAAAACATGGCACCTGTCCTGGCCCTGCCCTAAAAATACTGAGTCTGCTGTGGCTATTCTCCTCGTCCTTGCAAGTGAAAAGATCTCTCCGTTTGCTCTTCATCCCATCCCATCCTGTGAGTGAGGCGGTACCATGTGTATCGGTCAGCCCAGGGTAGTTTTTGCCACGGTAACAAACATCCTCTAGATCTGATTCTCCAAAGGCTCATTTCTCACACACACTACACACCTGTTAAGGGAGGGCTGAGGGCTCTGCACCCCTCTTATTGTCTCCATCCCACATCAGGGACCCAGAGGATCTAGCAGGTCACTGAGGAAGAGAAGAGAGCACCCCTGGGGGACTCACAGTGGCAGGACTCAGAGAGGAAGGGACACGCTCTACCACTTCCAAGCCATCGGTTGGAGCTGGTCCCCCACCCACGGGAGGCCAGGAAGTGCATCTCTGCTCTGTGCTTGGGAGGAGAGGGAGGCCTGGAGTACTGAGTGGCCCTAGTGACCGCTACACAGAATGGCCTCCATCATGTCTAATCACAGGATGGGGGCGCCTGGGTGGCTCAGTCGGTGAAGTGTCCGCCTTTGGCTCAGGCAGGTCATGGTCCCAGGGTCCTGGGATGGAGTCTTGCATCAGGCTCCCTGCTCAGCGGGGAGCCTGCTTCTCCTTCTGCCCTCCCCACTGCTTCTCTCCCCACTGATCTCTCTCTCTCTCTCTCAAGTAAATAAATAAAGTCTTTAAAAAAAAAAATCACAGGATGGTTGTGAAGGTCAGACGGACTCATGGATTGGAAAGCTGTGTTAGTCACGGTTCTTTGTAGAAACAGAACCAAGAGAGTATGAAAATCTATGGCTGTATTATTTACAGATATATATGGGGGGAGATAATTGATTTTAAGGAATTGGCTCATGAAGTTACAGGGATTGGCAAGGAAGTCTGAAATCCACAGGCCGGGCCAGCAGTCTGGGGAGTCAGGCAGTGTTTCTGTGTTGCAATCTGGAGGCAGAATTCCTTCTTCTGGGGACCTCACTCCTTTCTCTTACGTCTTCAACGGATTGGATGAGGCCCACCCATATTACGGAGGGTAATGTACTTTACTCAGAGTCTATAAATTTAAATGTTAATCGCATCTGAAAAATACCTTCACGAAAGCATCTAGATAGTGTCTGACCGAACAACCGGGTACCATAGCCCAGCCACGTTGGTACGTAAGATTATATCATCACAAGAGCCTAACGGTACTAGGTAAACCATATATGTGTAAAGTTGAAGGTTAAATGACCTCAATAAATATTTAAAAGAAACATTTAAATATTCAAGAGAAATATTTGAATATTTAAGAGAAATATTTGAAAGAACTAAATATTTGAAAGAAAAGTCTGGAAGCCAGTGTGTTAGGACAGGGATTCTATGAATAATGAGAGCTAGACTTTGTCTGTATGCATGGTAGTAAAGATAACATCTGAGTCACAAATAGGAACTCCATCGCTTTATCATGTTTTCCCATAATCCCACAAAACCGCAGGAAAGGATGCCTCTTTCAGCCCGGTACTCCATGCCAGCGAGAAATCGTAGGGTGCATTTATTCAGTGAAGTGTCTTCAGGCTCATCCAGGGCTGGGCCTGGGCTAAGAGGGAGCTGGGCAGACGGGGTCCTGGACTCTAGGAGCTGGGGTCTGGGGAGGAACTGTCCAGGGGGTGCAGGTCAGGCTGGGCCGGGGGTGGGCACAGGGCTGCCACGCAGAGAAGGCCCCGCCAGCCTGCACTCCCTGGTGCTTCCTAGGGAGGTGTGTTCTGGGCTGTGCCTCTAGGTGGGTGCCCCCAGCCGGACAGGAGAGAGAGGGCCCCGGCATCCTCAGGGGAGGCCGTGTGTTGATGGGGGGGGTGAATCACAGAGGGGCCCACTCTAGAGACAGGGTTTGGGGGTCAGACGATTGTGCCGACGATGAAGGTCACAGTGCTCCTCACCAGCCCGAGCATCCAGCTGCTAGGAAGCATGGTGCTCGGGGGGGGGTGCCCGGCACAGGGCCACCACCGGCTGGTGAGGGGGAGGGGGTCAGTCTCCCGGACCTGCTGTAACCCTGCCGCAAACTGGGCAGCTTCAAACAATGGCTATTCATACTCTCAGAGTTCTGGAGGCCACAAGGCAGAAATGAAGGCATCAGCAGGGCTGTGCTCCCCCCCGAGAGCTCTAGGGGAGAACACTCCCTCGCCTCTCCTTAGCTTCCTGGCGGTAGCTGGCAGTCCTTGGCGCTCCTTGGCCTGGAGCTGCACCACCCTAGCGTCTGCCTGTGTTCATGTGGCTCCATCCTGTGTGTGTGTGTGTGTGTGTGCCCGCGCGTGCACGTGTGCCCGCGCGTGTGCGTGTGTGTCCAAGCCCACCTCCCCTTTCTCTTGTAAGGACACCGGTCATTGGATTGCGGGCCCGCCCTCACCCCGTAGGACTTCATCTGGACTGCATCATCTGCAAACACCCTAATTTCAAATTAGGGCATATGTGCAAGCATCATTTGGGGGGACACAGTTTGTCCGTACCGAGGGTTGAACAGCCCACTTTTCCTGAAGACTTGTTTCCTCTGTTTTCAGCTATGTGAAAGGCATCTATTCTTTTGGATTGATGGAAACCAACTTCTACGATAAGGCAGAGAAGCTGGCCAAAGAGGTGAGAGGGCCCTTGCCCAGGGGCCGACCCCTAGGGAGGGGCGTCGGGTGGGGCCAGAGCACACGGCCCCCCACTGCTCTCCCTGTCCGGCATTAGCAGCGAAAGCAGCCTCCCCTCCCGCAATCTGCAGGGCTCCCTCCGCAAACTGCCTCCGCGGGCTGGGAAGGTGAATGAGACCCAGGGAGGCTATGTTCACCTCTCCCTCCGGGCCCCACGGGAGGCAGCTCCAGGTTCCCCCAGCTCTGTCTGTCTCAGTCCAGAGCTTCAGGGAGCTGCCCCATGATTGCAAACAAAGGCTGCTTCCGGGAGCGCCCTACCTGGGGGCTGGGCTCCTGCCAGCCAGCCCTTCCCTGGACCTCTGCCTCCTTCCAGAGGGAGGGAACCCCGGTGAAGGGTGCCGCCGAGCAGTGTGGTTTCGCTAAGTGCTTCCTGTCAGCCCAGGGCCGTCCAGCCATGCTCGCCTGGTGGGCGGGCTGGTACCCGGGTGCATGGTCGGCGCCCCTCACCAGGGGCCCAGGACCAAGCAGCAGGCCACGGCGGTGGACTTGGGCATGGGGTGTCCTCATGGGAGTGGAAACTGAGGCCGGGGGAGGGGTTGTCACGCACTCCTGTGCCTGGCCGGGTGCCAGCACTTGATATATACCCACTCTGGTCTGCTCATTCCCTCTACCACGAGCACTAATCTTGTCGTTGTCCCAGTGAGGTGGTCACGGCTCAGAGAGAGGCCAAGGCTGGAGCCTGTTCAAGTCCACGCAGCTCAGGGAGGGCAGAGCTGGTGCTCAGCCAGGCCACCTGACTGGACCACCATCCTTTAGGCTGCCTGGACCAGACCCGGCTTCCCAGCATCCCAGCCAGTGTTCCTCCCCTGAGACACTGCCCTAGTTGGCCTCTAGTACCCCTCCCCAGGAGGCAGCCAGCACCCTCTGGGGGCCCAAGGGCCATGAGGTTTCTGAAATCTGTTCTGGTTATAGAGTTGGAGCCCGGATTTGAGTGCAGGGTGATGGTTCCATGCTTCATGGCGTCTGGGCTCCATGGCCTCGGTGAGCAGGCCACATCGTCCAGGGGCTCAGCCACAGGAAGATGCCCCAGAGACCATGGCAGCTGGACCCTTTTTCTGGATGGTGTCGGTCTGGGCACCCGAGGGCTGGCAGGATGGTTCGAGAAGCCGGAGGGCGGACAAAGGGTGCAGGCTTACGCCCCACTGGGAACAGGAGGTGGTGCATGGGGAGCCCCTCTTTGCACCCTCCATGCCCGTTCTCCTGCTGCACCCCCTCCTGCAGGCACCACGCTCTATCCCTGATGCTAGGACACCAGAGGTGATTACTGAGCAGGGCCCCACAGTGACAGTGACCACCAGGCCTCCAGGAGAGTGAGGGTGCGCTGCACCCAGCCCCGCTGGAGTCTGGAGAGGCTTGGCGGTGGTGATGGGTGCGTGGGGCGGGGGGGGGGGGGGGGGGGGGGGGGGGGGGGGGGGGGGGGGGGGGGGGGGGGGGGGGCGGGGGGGAGGGGGGGGGCGGGGTGGGCCTAGCATCTGCAAGCCAAACCCCAGGGGCAGGAAGAGCAAAGGGCCCCGGGGCGGGGATTAGCCCCGCTTCCGCGCTCAGGAAGCTTGGAGCCACTGGATAAGCTGAGGCTTGGGGCGGAGGTGGGCGGGGCAGGCCCTGGGGGCAAAGGCTGGGGGACCCGCTGGGCGGTGGTGCCGGGCCTCGTGACTCTGACTCCCGGGAGACTTGGGAGCAGGCTGGTCCGGAGCCCCTCACAGAGGGTGGGGCCCTCGTCTTGCTAGCTGCACCTGTTCCCTGCCCTGAGCTGCACCCCTCGCCTCCGCCCTGCACCAGACCAGCACACTTAGTGGGTCCCTTCTCGGGACGCCCCCTTTCTTACAGCGTCCCCACGTGGCCTGGGTAGGCTCCTGCAAGCGGCGGGGGCGGGGGCGGGGGGGGCTGGGGGTGTCGTGAGCTGGTGTGGGGGACCTGGGCTCCTGTGGATTGTCCGCTGGGCCGCTTCGAGCCTCAGCCTACTGCTCTGTGCCTGGCACTTGAGAGGTGCCCAGGACACGTGAGCTGAACCCAGGAGAAGAAGAAAACTTCCCACCTTCTGTCCCGCCTGCCTTGGGGGTCACTGCCAAGCTCACTGGTCATGTAAGGGCCTGTTCTTATGAATAGTAAGAACATCAGAATGAGCCCAGAAGGCCATTCACCGGCGTGTGGTCATCCGGGAGGGGCTGCCAGGAGCCCGCGGAGTCCGGGGCGGTCGGCTTAGCCTTCAGACACTCCAAGTCCACTTCACCTCCACAGCGGCCCGGGAGGAGGGCGGCGTTACTTCTCACCAGGTGGGGTTACTGCTCACCAGAGAGGCTGGTCGGCATATGGCAGGTGACTCAGCCATGTGCAGGAGCCCACAGGGCCCTGAGGATGAGTCCTGGCCTTGGAAAGACCCACCTGTGGTCTTGAGCCAGTCATCCAGCCTCCCTGAGCTCACTCCCTCACCTTTGAAATGGGCAGTGATAGCCTCCCTGGGAGCAGCGCGTAGATGGTCAGTGGGGCTGGACTTGGGGATCGTTATTGTTTTGAGGCAGGTCCCAGTGCTCACACGCTCACACTTGTGCCAGCCGCACACTCGCCCATCCAACGCAGGCCCCGCGTCCCTGCGTCACTTGAAGATGCCTCGCCACCAGGCGGCCTGACTAATCCACATTATCGCCAATAGTCTTCCACTCTCTCCCCGTGTAGGCTTTATCTATTAACCCCACGGACGCGTGGTCGGTGCACACCATTGCCCATATTCACGAGATGAAAGCAGAAATCAAGGATGGGTTGGAGTTCATGCAGCACTCAGAAACCCACTGGAAGGTACGATTTTTGTCCATGGGTCATCTGCCTGGAAAATCCCGTGCATCCCCCTTGAGTTAAGCCAAGGCTTTTAGACAGCAGTTCCAGGGTGCAGCTTAGCTCAAGGAAAATTCTGCTTAGAGGAGTTTCTGTCAAGCCCAGGAGTCCCCTGGGAGCCACATGGCTCCCCCAAACCTGCCAGTGTTTCGCAGGTGATTCTAGAATAGGTTTTGGGCTGGGGCATTTGGTGTAAAGGAACGGAGCAGAAAATTACCAGGGGCACAAGAGCCTGGCCCCGGTGAGGACCTGGAGGGCCCTGAGCTGCCGACCGGCTCAGCCGACTCCTGGGGAACAGCAGCACCAGGGAGCTCTCCTTCCTCTGTGTGCATCACTGGCCTCCAGGCTTATCTCCGGCACCCAGCCTGGCCACCCGTCCAGGTGTGGTCTGCTGCCCTGCCCTTCTCTGTGCCCTGGTGGGCTTCCCAAGGTCCTGCTGGCCAAGGCGGTGAGCCTCTGCCTGGTACTGAGCAGCAGATGCTCAGTGCCCGAGGGAACCATGAAGAGACCCGGAATCCGGCAGGGAGCAGGCGGGGAATGGTACAGCCCCTGCGTGCCTCCGAGCTGCCCCCTGGCCTAGCACATCCCAGTGGAGCTGCCCCCTGGCCTAGCACATCCCAGTGGGAAGTGGGAGTGGAATGAGGTAGAGCAGGTGAACAGGTGTGAGACAGCGTTTGAGAACTGCGATCCCGTGAGGTTCACACCCAGATCTTTCTGAGGATCCACAAACACTGGGGATGGGAGAGGGACTGGGGCAGCCTGAGCCAGAGCTCGGGGTGGAGCCCTGCCCTCGGGCTCCCCCAGGCAGAACAGGGCCAGCTCTTGTGAGAGCACTGAGTCTGGGGTTGGGGGCACAACCATGTGGCCGCCCTCCGGCTGAGGGCCGGGGGCTTCCCAGGCAGACCCGAGGGAGGCCAAGGAAGGCCTGGCCAGGGCCTTCCAGTGTGTTCCATTCACGTCCCCCCCCCCCAGATGCTGTGATTTTACTGGGTGCTGGAGGCCTGGCTGGACCCTGGGGCTAGAAAGCGATTCCTCTGAGCCTCGTTTCCTCATCGGTACACCTGCTATTGTAATAACTGTGAAGTCCTTGGCCCCAAATGAGTTCCCATTGGTGTTGGTTCCAGACATGTACAAATGAGGCCGCCTAGGCTGGCCAGCTCATCTCCCAAAGGGCACTAATCCCCTGATGTTTGCATCTGTCCCCTGCCATGGCTCCGGGCAGCCTCTGGCCTGACAGGACAGCCCTAGGGTAGACGGTGTGCCCTGGGGCTCCCTTTCCTCCTGCTCCTGCCCCAGACTGAAGTTCAGTCAAGATCCCACGCTATGGACCCCACTGAGAGTCCAGCCCAGACTTCTCTGTCCTCAAAAGGCCTGGTCAAGAGGAGTGAGCAGCTTCCCAGTAGCCCATGAACCACACCATGATAGGGGCACTCTCAGGGATGTGGAAACTCCGAGGAGGCATTCAATCCCACTGGACTTGAGGGGAAGTGGTCAGGGAAGCCTTCCTGGAGGAGGCAACCTCTGAGCTGAGTATCGAAGGATGGTAAGGGTTTCCCGGGTGAAGCGTAGGGAGATGGAGGGTATCCCAGCCAAGGACCAGATTGAGCAAAGACACTAAGGCCTGCTGGGGCCTGTGAGGAAGAGGGGTGTCCTTAAGCACAGGTGCAAGGTGGACATGGGTCAGCGAGGAGGTACTGTCAGTTCCTCTTTCCAAGAAATGGAAGGTAGTGCCCAGGCAGAGGAGGGAGCATTTGCAGTGACCTCATAGAAGGAAGGGCTAGCATTCACGATGGGGCCTGAAGGGTGCCAGTAGTAACTGTCCAGATGTCAACCCCGCCCCCTTATTTGTGGGCTTCCCCAGTAGCTGTGGGGAGTCCAACCCTGGGCTCATTGACCCTCACGGCTTTCTTGGGATTTGCACACCCAGTGGGCCTCTGCACCCATTTGTGGGATGGATTTATCACCCGTTTTCTCCACTCCATGCATAAGGAGGGCTTGAGGCTTGAGGAGGGGGCTGACCTCGATGTCGGCCCTGCTGCTCCCACTCTAGCTGCAGGGCTGGCAAGTCCCCAGTCACCGTTCCTCAGAGCTGGCCCGGGCAATGTCTCCTGCACTCAGAGAGGAGTGGGGGGGCCTCTGCCCTGTCACAAAAACCATAGTCAGTAAGTTTTGTCCCACAGGTTGTCCGATTTTTCTCTAATTCTCTCGTTCTTTCCCCAGGACTGTGATATGCTTGCTTGTCATAATTACTGGCACTGGGCTCTGTATCTGATTGAAAAGGTGAGAGGGCCTGCTGTCTTATCCTGTATAGATGTCCAGTGAAATAAATCTCTTTCTGCCTTTTGCTGTATCCCGGGGATAATATTTTGTGTTTGCACATTTAAATAGTGTCTGGATGTAATGGAGCGTTCATGTTTTCAAATAGCTTTTCAGGCTTAAACTACGTTAGGCATTTTTCACCGTCTGGATGTGAAAATCACATATCTTGTATACCATCTATGGAGACAGGTTACACTGAGCGTCGTCTGCTGCTGGAGTGAAAGGCCGCACCCCCCAGATTGTACCCGAAGGAGCCATGAGACCCTCCGAAGGCTTTGTCCCAGTGGCAGCGAGGGTGGGGGGCGCACCCTTGCCCCCAGTGATTCTGCCACTGGGTCCCATTTATAAGGGAGCTTCTTGCAATGGTGCTTAATTGTAGAGAAAATCTAGAAGCTCTCCAAAAGTCCAAAGAGAGATGCTTGGAAGGTGAGGGCCCACTGTGATCAGGGTCTGGAGGGAAGCAGTGGTCCCCACTGAATGTACCATAGGGAAAATAGAGGGAAGAAAGACTAGAGTAAATACATGAGAAAGCTTGTAACTGTTTGACAAGCATGATGGGGAAATTCGTGCCTCAACAGAAACTGTCCCTTGGGTAGCAGGGGCCGGCGCTGCCTCTCCCAGAGCACAGGGGCTTCTGCTGGGCCATCCTCAGACCCTCCAGGTGGCACTCCCTATCCCCTATGGAGGGTGCTGGGGGTGGAGTTGGGGCTGGGGATTGGCTTTTCAGCTCATTTCTCAGTGTTACCTTTGACCTTTGCCACATGCTGATCACGGGAACTTGATTCTTCCAGGGTGAATACGAGGCCGCCCTGACCATTTACGATAACCACGTAAGTCTACTTTTGCACCCAATTCGGTTGATTGCAAACGTTGGCCTTTTAATCTCTAGCACATACCTGAGCCCGTCAGTATCATCGCAGCCAGAAACAACACCTGGAGCAAGAACTCCCTTCTTGCGTAAGACCTCAGGGGTTCTTTCCTGCCCCAAGTGGTGGTGTAACCGGGACGGAGTGAAGACACTCAGTGACTGTTCAGTGTGGGTGCTAGTAGAATGACACATCTATGTTGGTCCTTTCTGAAATCCCCGACTTTTGTCTAGTCATTTTATTTTTTAACGATTTTATTTATTTATTTGACAGAGAGAGAGGGAACACAAGCAGGGGGGAGAGGGAGAGGGAGAAGCAGGCTTCGTGCGGAGCCTGGAGCCAGACGCGGGGCTCGATCCCAGGGCCTTGGGATCATGACCTGAGCTGAAGGCGGACGCTTAAGGACAGAGCCACCCAGGCGCCCCTTGTCTAGTCATTTTATTTACTGATTTATTTTTAAAGATTTTATTTATTTATTTGACAGAGAGACACAGCTAGAGAAGGAACACAAGCAGCAGGGGTGGGAGAGGGAGAAGCCGGCTTCCCGCGGAGCAGGGAGCCCGATGCGGGGCTCGATCCTAGGACCCCGGGATCATGACCTGAGCCAAAGGCAGATGCTTAACAACTGAGCCACAAAGGCGCCCTTTGTCTAGTCATTTTAGATGGTTCTTCTTTGGTAGAACCACTGATGTGCCCACAGGAATTTTTTTTTTTATTTTAGTAAAACACACATTTGCACTGTGACCATTTTTGAGTGGAGGGTTCCGTGGCACTGAGGCCCCTCACCATCCCCACGGTCTGTCTCTGGAACAGACTACAGCCCCACACCCACTGAACACGACTCCCTTTCCCCCTCCTCCAGCCCCCAGGCAGCTTTTTAAGAGAAAAGGAGCCTGACTCACAGCTCCTGGGAGCCCCTGGGCATGCTTTGTAATAGAAGGCCGAGGGTCACAAAAATGCTTGGAGCCCTGGGCTCTAAACCCCAGGAAAACACTTCGAATTATGTCAGGATTGTGGGGTGACAAAGAAGGACTGCTTCCCCAGTGCGATGAGGGATAATGCAGAACCGGGAGCGGGCCCCACGGCCTCCCCCCAGCGTGGTCTGACGCCGTGGTTGGGGCGGGGGGGTGGGGGCAGTGACAGGTGCCAGCGCCTGGCCTGTGCTCAGGGCTGGGCCTCTTTCCTCGGGTCTGGCGTCTGGTGTGGCCAGAGCCCTGGGTGACGGGCCCGTCCTGGAAGTGGAGGTGGAGGGGCGATGGCTGTGGATCCTGCTGGCTGAGGCTGGCTCTGTGCAGGCCCCCCACACGGCCCCTCCCTGAGGCCCCTCTGGCACCTGCCCACCCTTGTCTTCCAGGTCCTCCCCAGCTTGAAGGACAGCGGAGCGATGCTGGATGTGGTGGACAGCTGCTCCATGCTGTACCGGCTGCAGATGGAAGGTAGCCTGACCTGTGCACTCCCCCGGGCTCCTTTGCCCTCTGTCCTCCCACAGAATGAGGGGAAGGAGCTCTTTGTCCTGCTGCAGACCCGAGCGCTTGCCTGTGTGTGGCCTTGGGTCCCGGCTCTGCAGCCGCCTTCCAGCCAGCCTGAAGCCAAGGGGCTCTAGCCTCCACTCCCCTTTCTTCCAGTTCTCATCATCTCCGGGTGGGTAAGCTTAGGCTCCGTGCCATTCCCACCACCTGCCCACCAGCCCTGCAGGGCACGGCTGACACCTGGCCACCTCGCTCTGGGTGCTGCCTCCTTTCTCAGGTGACCGTTTCTCAACTCCCTGGGATTTCAGAGAGAGAGGTTTCTCAACATTGTCACCCCATGCTCTGCAGGTAGCCTGCATAGGGTTGACCACAGCTCTGGTGTTTCCGGCCAGCAGCCCAGGTGCCAGATGGTTCTCCCCCCTCCCTCAGGCCCAACAGAGCCAAACCTGTATTCACGCTAGGCCCTGGGTCGGCGGGACAGTGTAGGGATAAGGGCCTGGGCAGGGCAAGCTGTTTCCAGAAAGGCTTCCCAATGGTGGTGGTGGTGAAATGTGAGCCATGGAAGCATGTGTAGGGTTTTGCCAGGCAGAGGTGGGAAGGGATGTGATGTGCAGAGAGCAGCCTGGCCAGTGCCCCCAGGATGCAGAAACCAGCTGCCTGTTACAGGACGAGTGACCAAAGACAGGGTCATTGTGGTGATGGATGAGAGGTGGGCAGCTGGAGCCCACGTGCCAGAAAGGCAGGTAAAGAGTCTGGCTTTTCCCCGGGTCTGCGGGGAGCATCCTAGAGCAGGGCCGGGCAGGCTCCCATCTGCCTCTGAGACGTGGGGCTGAGCTCAGGTAGGCCAAGGCCCACGCTTTCTGGGCCAGCTCATGGTGTTCAAAGGGCGGGGCTGCAAAACTGAAAGCCGGGCTGTTTGTTGAGGGGCCTGGAAGGAAGGTGGAATCCTGTTGACCCTGAGACCCAGTGAACCCTCCACCTGTAGAGGCAGAGTGTAAAGCTGCCTGGAACTCTCCAGGGACCCTGAAGCCTCGAGCCTCCGGGCACGTCGGAGGAGGCTTGGAGGGACAGAAGCTGGGAGGCACAGTGGTGGTGCCAGGGGCACATGGAGGGAAGGGAAAGGCTGCTCGCTCCCTCGCCATCCAGAGTGGAGACTCGAGAGACCTGTCTGATTTGATGCGCTGAGAGACAGAGGTCAAGGGCAACGTCTCTACTGCAGGGGGTGCCCCCGAGAAGTAGGAAGAAGGTAGTTCCTTCGAGGGATCAGGAGGGACAGGAAGCGGGTGGGGGGCGTGGGAAGCAGAACGGAATTCGGGACTGTGTAGCGCTGAGAAATCTGGACACAAACGTGAGAGAATGTTATTTATTAACTCCACAGAGTTTTATTGAGCACCTGTTAGGTATCAGGTGCCATGCCAGTGGTAATTCCGGGAAGAATTTTAAAAATGGTTTTGGGGTTCGTCAAAGGGGCCAGAAACTTCAATACCCTTCGATAGTTCTTTTTTTAATTTGTTTTCTACCGTATGCATCTATTGCGTTTATAATTAAACAAAGTTAACATAAACTGGGCTCAAAGGCCTCAGCATGAGGCCAGGGGCCACCTGCCAGCCTCACTCACCTGCACAGCCTCCTCAGCTGGAACACAGGGGCCTCTGTGGGGCGTGGGGTTAAGGGGGCCCGTGTGCAGGACACGTACACACAGGACGCCAGGCCTATGGTTTCTTCCCCGTGTCCTCAGGGGTGTCTGTGGGTGAGCGGTGGCAGAACATCCTGCCCGTGACCCAGAAGCACAGCCGTGACCACATCCTGCTGTTCAACGACGCACACTTCCTGATGGCGTCCCTGGGAGCTCGGGACCCCCAGACCACGCAGGAGCTCCTGACCACCCTGCAGGACGCCAGCGAGTACGCGGAGGGGCCAGGGCCCTGCTGGGAGGGCCGCGACGGGGTGCCGGGGGTGGGCCGAGGTCTGCTCCGTCCCTGCGCTGACCCGCCAGGGAGGCTGGGAGTGGAGGCCCCACTGGTGAGCGCAGCCCCGGGGACACCCATGGAGAACTGTTGCCACACAGGCGCCCCACCGGGGTGTGCTCCCCCATGTTATATCCTGCAAGGGCACGGTTGTTCCCCTAAGAGACAGAGTCGCCTCCCCATCCCCCGGCTGGGGGTGGGAGCCTCAGTGTTGTGGGTGCAGCCTCCCACGGGGGGCACGGTGAGGCTCTGGAACCAGAAAGCCCTGCTGCTTCCCCTCTGAGATCCCGGACAAAGTGCTTCTCTGCTCTGAGCCTCAGCCTTCTCATCTGCCAACTGGGGATAGAGTCTCTGCCGAGGCAGGCTGGCAGGAGAGGGACGTGCGGTGACGTGGTCACACAGCTCCCTGGCATTGGTGGGAGCCGGTTTCAATCACAGGAGAGGCCGGAGGGAGACCGGAGAGGCAGGGTCCTCCACGGCATGGGCCACCAGGGAGGCAGCCGCCCCTCGTCTCCCCACTGGAGGGCTGGAGCTGTGGAAGCCATGACCCCTGGTGGTCTGTCCTGGGGGCCTTGCTTGAGCTGGCCACCACCCCAGCCACCTGCCTGCCCGTTCCTCCCAGAGCTGTGCTGCAGGATCTGTGGGCCTCGGCCGGGGAGGCAGCTTCAGGTGAAGGGTCCACGGTTCGGCGGTGGTCATTTCAGCACAGGGAAGGCCTGGAGAGCCCGCCAAGCACTCGAGTATTTGATTCTTCTTTTAAGACAGGCCTGGAGCAGGCTGTTGCCCGCAGTCCCCATGACCCAGCTCAGCCGCCACCCTCGCGGGCCAGCAGGCAGACACAGGTGGTGACCACCATTTGCCCCGGTGTGGGGGTCAACTCCAGTGCCAGGCCTTTACCTGCACTGTGTGCAATCCTGACAGCCCTGTGAGGTTGGCACTGATACCCACCCTTTACAGATGAGCAAACTGAGGGACCAGATGTTGAGAGACCTGCCTGAGGCCAGGGGAACAGCACCATTCAACCCTGTTGAAGGGGTCGAGAGAACCCTATTCTCTCCCTTTCCTGGCTGCTTCTCTCCTGTCAGCTCACCTGACCAAAGCACCTGCCGTGTCAGGCACGGAGCCAGGGGCGCCAGGGGGAAGCCAGGGGAAGAGCAGTCTGTTCCCTCAGGAAGCCCGAGTCCTGCCAAGGAGGCAGGTATGCCTTCAGGCAGTGTAAGGGGCCCTGCAGGTGACCGAAGACGTCTTCTCGGCTGGCAGGGCCCCCGGGGAGAACCACCAGCACCTCCTGGCCCGTGATGTGGGGCTGCCCCTGTGCCAGGCCCTGGTGGAGGCCGAGAACGGGAACCCTGACCGCGTGCTGGAACTGCTCCTGCCCATCCGCTACCGGATCGTCCAGATCGGAGGCAGCAAAGCGCAGGTGGGCCCCCAGCCTTGGGCCATGGCGCGGCCGGAGCGTGAAGGCCTGGGCCCGGCAGTCTCTCTCGGGGCCGGTGCCCAGGTGTGGGGGCGTCCTCATCTTTCGCACCCCCAGGAAGTTTGTCCCTGAGAACAGGCCTGCCCGCAGCGGGGTGGGGGCTCCCATCCCTCCTCATTGCACGTTACAGGGGCCCAACCTGTTCTACTGACCTTTCAGAGAGACGTCTTCAACCAGCTGCTGATCCACGCAGCCTTGAACTGCACGTCAGGTGTCCACAAGAACGTGGCAAGGTGACTTCCCCGCTCACACCCACGCTGGGCTTGGGGACATCTCTAGCAGAGCTGCCCCTCTCCGGCGGGGGTCTCCCCACGGGCTTCCAGCCTGCCCGAGGCTCCCACCTCCCTCTGCCTGAGGTGCTTCCCACCTTTGAGGTTGTGAGGACGTGAGGCTATGGGGTGCTTGGTTTTTCCCTGTTAGCATCTCGACTTGACCACCGGGGTCCACCCCACTCCAAGCCAGTCCCCCGGTCCCCAGCCCGGCCCTCCGCGCAGTCTCGCCATGCTGAGCTATAGTTACCCAACAGGCACACACACACACACACACACACACACACCCCAACCTGCCATGGGGGTGGGCAGGGCGCGTTGCTCCGGAGGCTGTGGTGGAGGCTGAACTGGTTGGGATTCAGGGAGGGAGGGTGCCCTAAAGAAGAGACAGTTGAGAGGAAGCCTAAAACCAGTAGATTTGACCAGGCTCAGTGGTCCGTTAGGAGGAGGACCTGGGGGGTAAGGGATGTTGGGGGAGGGGCACCTCAAATAGAAAGCTCTGAAAAGCCCAGGCCTCACCAGCAGCCGGGGAGCTCCCACACCCCGGCTCAGCTTGCCCTGCGTGGGGCGGCTGGGTTCTGTGCTGGCTTGTGCTCTGGGGCTGAGACACGACCCCTCCTCATGGGTCCCCTGCTCCCCAATGGAACACCAAAGGGGAAAGGGGAAGGGAGGGGCTGCGGGGTGCCTGGTGGGTAGAATAGGGGTTGGGAGATCCAGTGAAGTCCGGGGTGGCCCTTGGCTGAGCCCTGGAGGTCAGGTGGAAAGGCCCAGGGTCTAAGTGCAGGCTCAGGGGGCCCACGCCACAGGAGACTCAGCTGTCCCCAAAGCATCTCCAGACCGAGCAGTGCAGGTGTTGTCAGCATGAATGAAACAGTTGTGCGTGCTCCGGATGCTCTACAATTGGCTGAAACTCTGAAGCATCTTGGACACACCCCCCTCACTCTTCACCCCTCCATGGCCATACGCAGAAGCGACACACCTTTCTTTAGTGGTCGCATCACTTAGAGAGCCCCAGGCCACGGGGAGGGTGTGAGTTGGCATCTCAGGCTGGCAGGGAAGGCGGGGCCCTTCGGACAGGGAGGCTGGCTGAGAGCAGGGGCAGGGGAGCTGGGGCAGGTGCGGGTGGGGGCGTGCCGTGGGGGGTGGGGGATACCCTCCGAGCTGGGCGGTCTGCCCGTGGGGGTGCTGGGGCGGGCAACAGGCCCTGCGGGCAGCCTGGAGCAGATGCTGACCCCAGAGGGGAACCTGCTGCTGTGGGGCTGACAGGCAGTTCACTCCCCTCCCCTCCCCTCCAAGGCGGAAACCCTGCGCCACTGTCCACGGTGTCCCTGCCCCAAGCGCGGCCTATAGCCCATTAACCCCACCCTCACCCCACAGAATCACTGTTGCCAATTGTTTGGGGTCTTTGCCTTAAACAATACTGGCTTGGTTTAAACTTGGGTTTCTCCATACCTTGTCTCCTGCCACTTACCTTCCGAGACGGCCTCAGGCGTGGCTTCCCCTGACCCCCTTAGACAGGCTCTACCCTCCTGTGTGGTGGGTGGGTGGGCCCCCAGCTTCCCGGGACAGATGAGGCCACAGTGATGTGCTCACCCAGTTGTGTGTCTTGGGGACAGTGTCGACATGTTCTCCAAACACTGGACATCCTGGTGACGTACTGGAGTCCCTGCCTTCCCCCGTTGACCACTCCCCACCCCCCACCCCCACCCCCCCCTGCAGCGCTCTGCCTTCCCCCTGGCCCCCCTGCCGAGCCCCGCTTTCCTGCTGTGGGGCTCTGCCCCTCCTGTCTCTGCAGTGATGCTGTCCCCTCTCTGCCCATCTCAGCCCCAGCCCGAGTTTCCTGTCCACCTTGGGGCTCAGGGACCACAGGGCCCCACATCCTTCTAGGAAGTTCCACCGCAGACCCTGTCCCTGTTTCCACAGGAGCCTTCTGATGGAACGTGACGCCTTGAAGCCCAACTCCCCCCTGACCCAGCGGCTCATCCGAAAGGCCGCTGCTGTCCACCTCCTGCAGTAAGCTGGGCCTGGCCCCCTCCCCAGCGTCGGATCAGCTGCCCCCTGACTACCAGGGTTAGAAGCAGCAAGAGCCTGCTAGTTAGGGCTGTTGAGTAGTCTGCAGCTTTAAGCAGAAAGCCCTGTAACCCGCAGCATTACAGGAAGTAGGGACACAAATCAATTTTAGACATGATTCAGAATCTTGTAATCATTAAGGGTCAAGGTACAGTTGCAAGCCGTTAGAACCGATGTGGTCAGTGCTGTTACCACTTGCCTAGCAAACTGTTTTCCCAGGGGACTCTTACACCTCCTGGTGTTCAAGAGTTAGAAGGCAGGGTTGGCTGGGGGCTGGCTCGGCTCGGCTCGGCTCGTCCTCCCCCCGAGGCTGCCCCTGGGATAAACCCTCTCCTTTTGTCTTCCCCATCATATTCTAGATATGTTGTCCCATCTTTTGGGTGAGAGCACCCATGGGGGGAAGCGACTTGCCCAGGGTCACAGCTAGCAGAGGCCCCGCTGAGATTCACCTTGGGTCCCCCAGCTGCTGCACCCACCGCCCCCAAAGAAGCACAGGCATATGGGGTGGCCCTCTGCTGTCTCTGGAGAGGTCTGCAAGCTTCCCTGGGGGGCTTTGGTGATGCCGATTAAGGGAACCTCGGGTATGTGGTTTCCTTTGTCAACTGACTTTAATCACACAAGTGCACATGCACTAAGCGGGCACACTTTCTGGGGGGGTGTGTGGACTGAGCTCAGGGTTGCCCTGTTGTGGCAAAAACCAAAGTACTGTGGCATGGAGCTTTACCGAGATCTGCACCAGTTTTCTATTTCCCCATCTTCTTAACCTGGCCCCAGTGCCAGTCCTGAGCAAGCTGCTGATTTCCCTGGCACGCGCTCATGAGGGGCGATCTCAGCCCCTAGATGTTTCTCAGGTTCTGTCAGTGTAGCTGAAATTAGGTAGGGACTCAGGCAGGGGGCAGTGGAGGCCTCCAAACTGATTAGACAAATTTCTGAGATTAAAATAAATCAGTTAATTGGTTCCTTTGACCGTTGCTGGTGTCATTTTTCATCATCTCCCACGTGCCAGGCCTGGGCTGGGTCCTGGGGAGACAGGCTTCTCCTTGAACTTGGGAGTGGGGGCAGGGCAGTGAGTCAAGAAAATGGGTAATTACAATAGGATTTCAAGAGAGGTATTGTCTCTACCCAGAAGCTAAGGACACATGCCGGAGGGGAGCTTGCCCACCCATCCTGAGCTGTCCCCTCCTGCTGCCTGCTCACACTCCATCTGCCCTTCCCTCTCCTGGTTCCAAGGAAGACACAGCTTGGCCACGGAAGCAGGAACCCTGTGGCCTCCTCTGCGAAGCCCTCCTGTTGACCACTGCAGGCTGGTGAGGGTGCCCCCTCTGCCCCCCAGGCCTTGGCACCTGTGTTTGCTATTGCCCCCTTCTCTCCTGCTGTGACCTCAGGTCAGGAATGGCATCTGGTCCCAACATCACCCGGCACACGGCCTGCACTGAGGACTTGTCAGAGGACGTTAGTGAATGAACTCATGAAGGGTGGCATAAATTGCGGGGAGGAAGAAATGAATCTCTGATGAGCAGGCCCATGATAGGACAGCTGGATGAAGGTACTGTTCAGTTAACAGCAACAAGCTATTCATAATCAATGCAGATACTGACCTCCTATGTGCTGACAGGATAGAGGGAGAGGAGCATTGGGAGTGGGTGTTGGGGACCCTCACCCCCGGCAACATCCACGGGGCTGTGGGGACCTGGGCCGAGACCTGCCCCCTCCCCCCAGCTCCTGTTGCAGTTGCCCTGTGATTAAGTCAGGCAAGCGTAGGCCTTTGGACCATCGACTGGGCACGGGCACCACCAAACCAGCTGCTGTCTTCAGGAGGCCCTGCTAAGTGGAGGGAAGCCTGGAGCTCCCGGGCTGGGAGGCCCAGTAAAGCCAGCCTGATCAAGGGTGAGCAGGACCCGAGAGAGGCAGCTAGGAGGTGACCTAACCCAGTGCCCTCCTTTGAGCCCCTCTTTCAGGGACTTCCTGGTTCCTGGAGCCAGTAAATTCTCTTTCTAAAGCCAGCCTGAAGCTGGTTTTCTGTTTCTTACAACCCAAAGGCTCTTGACGGATACCTGCTGCTGGGTCTGCCTGGCACCACCTTCTCTAGTTAAGCAGGAACCTGAGCAAAAGACAACTCATGGGGCACCTGGGTGGCACAGCTGGTTAGGGGTTCGACTCTTGGTTTCAGCGCGGGTTGTGATCTTAGGGTTGTGAGATGGAGCCCCATGTCAGGCTGTGCTCAGCGTGGAGTCTGCGTGAGATTCTCTCCCTCCTGCTTGTGCTCTCTCTCTCTCTCTCTCAAATAAATAAATCTTAAAAAAAAAAGCCCCAAAGACAATGGAATTCAGAAGGGACCCCATGTACGGAGACTTAGGTGGGAAAGGCAGGGTCCAAGGGACCCAGCACATTTGAGAACAGTGGAAAGCCAAAGTCTACAGAGGGAGCCCTTTGATAGAGAAGAGGCGTTGGGGATGCCAGGAGACAAAGGGGATGCAGGGGGGAGGCTGGGCTCTTTCCGAGCTGCTTAGATTCCCCCCGCCAGACCCTCAGGCAGGGTGGGGTCTCCATTATGTGAGCTGGATATCCAGCTCCCACTCTCTCAGCTCTTGCCTGGGGCCCATCCCTGGGCGGTGTGAGGCTAGGGGACATCACATAATGGAGACCCCACCCTGCCTTTTAGAGGCTCACAGTCTCACAGGGAGCTGGACTCAGGAGCATAAGTGGAGAGGGACCACAACAACATGGGGTGATTGGTGTGGATGGTGTGAAACCAGAGACATGGGAGTCCAGATGCCAGCCTGTATAGAAGGCTTCTTGGCATAGGTCCTGGGCCCAGGATGGCTGCCCCCTGGACAGCTCTCCACCCAACCTGCCCCAAATAAATAGCTCATTATTGTCCCTGAAAATGGTGCTCTCCCTCTGGAGTTCTGACCTTCCCGGAGCAGACTCTACGGGGCATCCCAGCCTCCTCCTTCCCACATCCTCCTACAGCCACCGGTCCCCAGATACCTAGGGCAACGGCTTCATGACACTGTGTCCTGAACGGAGCCCCTCATTTCACACTCCAGGCCATGAGGTGGGTATTATTTATACCTGGTTCACACTCCAAGGCTCAAGTGAGGTCGATCTCAAGCTGCCGCTGACTGACCTATTCACCAGTCAGTCCTCCGTGTCGCTCAGATAGGGAATCTTGTTCCAACGTGTGCATTCTCCCATGCAGACTCCATCACCTAGCCACCGGACCTGCGCACCCCTTCAACCCCCCCCCCTCCCATCTTGCCATCAGAACCAATCCAGCTCCCCAGCGGCTCTAAAGCCCAGGGCAGGCTTCTGCCACGTCTCTGGCCATGCTCAGGCCCTCATCACTGTCCCCCGCCACCACTCAGCTTCTCCTGCTGCAAGGGCACAAACCGGCGTCACCTTGTGCGCTGGTCCGGGCAGGGTCCGGGCCTTCTTACTGTATTAGCAACGGGCGCGTACTGCTTTACAAAGCAGACAGGTGCACTTAATTTCGTTTGGTCTTCCCATCAACATCTACGCTAGGAATCGAAGCCTCTGCACTTACAGACAGAAAGCTGGGATCGGAACTACGTCCCTTGGCACGCGCAGCTACCCTGAGGCCAAGCCTGCGAGAACACAGTACGGCGCTCCAAGGAAACCCCGGCGGGCCTCTGCGGACCCACGGCAGGCGCGGGGCGGACCCCGGGCTTGCTCAGCCCACCTGCGCGCGGAGGCAGCGAGCGCCGGCGCCGAGCTCCTCCTCCCGGCGGCTCCGCCCCCAGCCCCCAGGATGCACCGGGCGCGGCGTCGTTGCGCAGCGCCTTCAAACCGGCCAATTGGCGGCCGCGCCGCGCCCGCCGCGCCGCGTTTAAATTCCAGGCCGGGGTGGGGCCGCCGGGTGTCGCGGTCGCTCGGGTGAGGGGCGCGGTGGCTCGGGCGGGCTCCCCTCGCGCGTCAGGTGGGGGCTGTGTCCCGAGCGCGGGGAATTCCGTTGTGCTCGGCCGCGGAGTATGGTCCCGATCGGGCCCCCGGAGCCCACGGCCTGGGGGCGCGCGGCCGCGGGCGGTGCGACGCGGAGGGTCTCGGCTGCACCTCCCGTGGCCTCCGGCCGCCATTCCCCTCCCTGACCTGGCCGCGGCCGCCCGCTCCCTCTGCCCCCGTCGGCACCGGGGAGCGACGGAGCCGGGGGGCCCGGGCCCCGACACCTGCTTACGTGCTGACCCCGTGCTCTCCGCAGACTCGCTGACAGCCCTCGCCGTGGAGGGAGGACACGCCGGCGACGCGCCAGCCAGCCAGCCAGCCAGCCAGGAGAAGCCGAGATGGACGTTCCCAAGGAGAATGGTACGTCCTCGTGCCAACCGCGCTGCGGCGCCGTGGTTCAGGGAGCTCGGTGAAGACGTAGGTCGAGTTCATGCTTCTGTGAGAACGTAGTCCTGTGTTTATTCAGCGCGCACCCCGTGCTCGGTGCCAGTGAAGCTCATGGCCCCTGTCTTCAAGAGGTTTGCATCCATCTAGCTTCTTTAGTTTTCGGTTTTCTGCCTCCCATGCGCCGCAGCTTCAGATTTCCATCATGGCAGGGATTCTTTCCAGGCCGACTTGCTGCGTATACCCCGTGCCGAGAACCCTGCCTGGCACTTTGTGGGCACTCAGATACTGGTGGGATCGAATTTGGTGTTTCCTCTTTTATTCATTGCTGGTTCCTGTTTGCCACGGTTTGTTTAGAAGCTTTGTGACTTTCCCGTCTTGTTCTGTCCCTGTCTGGCTGGAGCGCCGGGGTGAGAATCCAGCCTCAGGAGATGAGTGAAGGGCCGTACCCTCTCGGTTTTCTCCTACAGCGTGTTGACATCCGTGTATCCTTTGCTCCTCACAACATCCATGTGAGGCCGGTGGACTGGATATCCTTGACACTTCCATTCTGCCAAAACGGTCCTAGGGACTTTGCCAGTTTCACTTCTTCCTTGTATCTGGAAAGCTATTTGCCGATGCGCCCCTTTCTCCTTCCTGTCCGTATCCTCACTTTCGAATACCAGTCCCTTCCATGTGCGTGCAGAGTTCCCACTGGCTGCTCTTGAGGACTTCACCCCTTCTGTCACACCCCCAACAGCCTTCGTAACCTTGCTTTGCGCCTGTCCATTTGCTCATGCTCATCATTGGCATACAAATAGAAATCCTTCCACCTCTCTGGCTGGCTTATCCATCTCTTTGCAGGCTGCTCTTCCTCTGTTGTCTTCTGAAGCTAATCTTACCCAGGACTTGGTCTAGGGTCTGTTTGTATCCCGCACACCCCAGGGGCCCTCAGACGTTCCCACGGCAATCTGCTTTGTAGTGGTGCCCACATTTTGTCTCGAGCACCATCTTTCCCCAGAGCTCTGGATTCCTGTATCCACCTGCCTCTTTGGCGTCTTCACCTGAGTGTCTTGCACCTCAAACTCAATGTGCTCCCCCTCCCACCCCATTCTTAACCTGCTCTTTGTCCTCTCATGGAAGTAAATGGCCCCTCCATTTACCTAGCTGTCTAGGTTGTGAAGCAGCCAGGTTCATTCAATCATCCTTTACTGCTGTTTCCACCTTCAGAATATATTTGGATCCATCTATCTCTTTCCAGCTCCACCCAGATGCCAGCCACCACCTTTTGCCTCAGCCCCATTAGCTCACCTCCACCTCCTTGTGCATTTTTCACTTTGGCCAATGTGTGCATTTGTGATTTCAATAGACACTGTTTTTTTTTTTTCCTTTCTGATACAGTCTACACAGCAACCAGGGTAACCTTTTTATTTTTTTTTTTTTAATTTTTTATTGTTATGTTAATCACCATATATTACATCATTAGTTTTTGGTGCAGTGTTCCATGATTCATTGTTTGTTCATAACACCCAGTGCTCCATGCAGAACGTGCCCTCCTCAATACCCATCACCAGGCTAACCCATCCCCCTACCCCCCTCCCCTCTAGAACCCTCAGTTTGTTTTTCAGAGTCCATCATCTCTCATGCTTCGTCTCCCCCTCTGACATACTCCCCTTTTCTTCCTCTCCTGTTATCTTCTTCTTTTTCTTTTTCTTAAAATATGTTGCATTATTTGTTTCAGAAGTACAGATCTGTGATTCAACAGTCTTGCACAATTCACAGCGCTCACCGTAGCACATACCCTCCCCAATATCTATCATCCAGCCACCCCATCCCTCCCACCCCCAACCACTCCAGTAACACTCAGTTTCTTTCCTGAGATTAAGAATTCCTCATATCAGTGAGGTCATGTGATACATGTCTTTCTCTGATTGACTTATTTCACTCAGCATAACACCCTCCAGTTCCATCCACGTCGTTGCAAATGGCAAGATCTCATTCCTTTTGATGGCTGCATAATATTCCATTGTGTATATATACCACATCTTCTTTATCCATTCATCTGTCGATGGGCATCTTGGCTCTTTCCACAGTTTGGCTATGGTGGACATTGCTGCTATAAACATTGGGGTACATGTACCCCTTCGGGTCCCTACATTTGTATCTTTGTGGTATATACCCAGTAGTGCAATTGCTGGATCGAACGGTAGCTCTAATTTCAACTGTTTGAGGAACCTCCATACTGTTTTCCAGAGGGGTTGCACCAGCTTGCATTCCCACCAACAGTGTAGGAGGGTTCCCCTTTCTCCACATCCCCGCCAACATCTGTCGTTCCCTGACTTGTTAATTTTAGCCATTCTGACGGGTGTGAGGTGGTATCTCATTGAGGTTTTGATTTGGATTTCCCTGATGCCAAGCGATGTTGAGCACTTTTTCATGTGCCTGTTGGCCATTTGGATGTCTTCTTTGGAGAAATGTCTGTTCATGTCTTCTGCCCATTTCTTGATTGGATTATTTGTTCTTTGAGTGTTGAGTTTGATAAGTTCTTTATAGATTTTGGATACTAGCCCTTTATCTGATACGTCATTTGCAAATATTTTCTCCCATTCTGTCGGTTGTCTTTTGGTTTTGTGGACTGTTTCTTTTGCTGTGCAGAAGCTTTTTATCTTGATGAAATCCCAATAGTTCATTTTTGCCCTGGCTTCCCGTGCCTTTGGCGATGTTTCTAGGAAGAAGTTGCTGCGGCTAAGGTCGAAAAGGTTGCTACCTGTGTTCTCCTTTAGGATTTGGATGGACTCCTGTCTCACGTTTAAGTCTTTCAACCATTTGGAGTCTATTTTTGTGTGTGGTGTAAGGAAATGGTCCAGTTTCATTCTTCTGCATGTGGCTGTCCAATTTTCCCAACACAGGGTAACCTTTTTAAAAACACAAGTTAGATCATAACTCTTGTGCTTAAAACCTTCCATAGCTTTCTGTAGCACTTAGGATAAAATAGAAGCTCCTTGCCATGGCTTGCAAACCCTCCAGGATCTGACCCTACCTGTTTCCACTTCCTGCAGCCTCTCCCTCAGCCACCCAGCTGCCCCTCCAAAGGCCATCAATGTCTTTGGTCTCTTTGATCTTCCAAACCTGATCTGTGCAAGAGCAAACCAGTATGTGTACATTGTCAGCCGATTGCCCCTTTTTTATAGCAGATGGAACCCTTTGCTGCATCTTGCTTTTGGCACCAATTTATCTTGATGATCTTCATATATCAATGCATGCACTATTGCTGTTCTCTCTCTCTCTTTTTTTTAAAGATTTTATTTATTTATTCGACAGAGAGAGAGCACAAGCAGAAGGAGCGGCAGGCAGAGGGAGAGGGAGAAGCAGACTCCCCGCTGAGCAGGGAGCCCTATGTGGGGCTCGATCCCAGGACCCTGGGATCATGACCTGAGCCAAAGGCAGATGCTTAACCGACTGAGCCACACAGGCGCCCCTGCTGTTCTCTTTTGTACCTATGTAGTGGTCCATCTTTGGGGGGGGGGGGGCTGTAATTTCTCCCATCTGCTGTGGGTGCATGTTCGTGTGTGTCCAGTGTCTTGCTTTTTCAAATGCTGCTGAAGCGACATCACTGCGACTGTGGGATGTCCGCACACGGTCTTCTTGCTGGGCGGGAGGACACGTGCACCTCTTATTTTGTAGGTGCTGCCGGGCCACCTGGTGACACCTTCCTGAACGCTGTGTGAATTGTCTTGTTCCCCACAGCCTTGAGCACGTTTTACCAAACTCTCTGATTTTTGACAACCTGATAGGTGAAAAGTGGAATCTCGGGGTTATTTTTGTTTTATTTTATTTTATCAGTTATTTTATCTGTTCCTGTCATTTGTCAGTTCTTCCATTACATCATTGGTTATTTTCTTAGCAGTTTGTAGGCAATGTTCATAAATGAGCCCTTTGAGATGTGAGCTGCAAATACTTTTCCCCCTGCTTATTGTTTCTTTAACTTTGCTCATGGTGATTGTTGCCATGCAGAGATTTAAAATGTTTTTTTTATATACTGTTCTATTAGTCTTTTATGGCTTCCAGTTTGGTCTCACAGTTAAACCTCTTGTCTCCAGGTTATAAAATAATTTCCTCATGGTTTCTTCTTGTTCCTTTTTTTTAAAGATTTATTTATCTGTTTTGAGAGAGAGAGCACGCGTGCACGAGAGCATGCACATGAGTGAGGGGAGAGGGAGGGAGCGAGGGAATCTCAAGCAGACTTCGCACTGAGTGCGGAGCCTGACGTGGGACTCAAGCTCACGACCCTGAGATCACGACCTGAGCCGAAATCAAGAGTCAGTCGCTCAACCCACTGAGCCACCCAGGCGCCCCTTCTTGTTCCTTTTATATGTATTTTCCGCTTTGAATACACCATTTCCCCCTTTAATTTGATGTGCTACTTTTACGTTATACTGAGTTTTCTATATTATCTGTCTTGCGTATTTGTTAGGTTTATTCACGGGTATTTAGTGGGTTTTGCTGCTATTGTAATGAGGTCTTTTTTTCCATCATATCTTCGAACTGTTCTTTGTAGATATGAATGCCGTCGATTACTGTGTGATAATTTTGTCCTCAGGCACCTGCTTTTATCCTTTCACTACTTGTAACAGTATTTATTTGATTTTCTTGTGTCTGTATCATAGCATCCATGTACTGTGATACTTTTACCTCCAGATTCTTTACTTTGTCTGATTGTATTGGTTAGTGTACCCAGAACAGTGTCTGGGCTTGTTGTGAGAGCAGACGTCATGGCCATGTGCCCGGCTTTCATGGAATTTCCTCTTTAGATTTCCATTAAGCCTCATGCTGGTTTGCGAGTTAATTTACAAATAGGTGGTAGTTTTGGTGCTGTTTATCAATATTTCCACTGTTTTTTTCCCCTCTTTTCTACTTTTTTTTTTTTTTCCCGAGTACATGGTATAATTGTCCTTGTCTGCCCACTTAAAGTTGGATTCGTCTCAAGTGACTTGAAAGGTGGCCAGTGAAATGGGAATGCTGTGATATGTGTCACTTCTAGGTCTTTATGAACTAGTATGGAATTTGCTGTTTCCCCTTTCTTTAGCACAAAGGCCAGCCTCCATCAGCCTGTGTTCTGCAATGAGGAGGACGTGGAGCAGGGCCCAAGCCT
Organism: Zalophus californianus; assembly: GCF_009762305.2. Classification (NCBI taxonomy): domain Eukaryota; kingdom Metazoa; phylum Chordata; class Mammalia; order Carnivora; family Otariidae; genus Zalophus; species Zalophus californianus. The sequence goes on along the minus strand of NC_045603.1, from coordinate 3,700,506 downwards.
CAGCAGATAGAGAGTTTGAGTGAGAAATACACCACTTGAGATTCGGGGCTTGTTACTTCAGCACAAGTTAGCCTGTCCTGACTGAGAAAGTATATTTGCTCCTGACTTTAGAAGGAATGCTTCTGATAGTATCCCATTAAACCTAATTTTGGCTTTTGGCTGGAGAGAGATACTTCCTTGTATGATCAAATGTATCTGTTATATATCTGTTACTTTTTATGAAGAGCTTTTAAGGTCAACAAGGTATTTTGCATTTTTTTCATATGTCTTATTAGCATAGATGGACATGATGTAGGGCTTTCCTTTTAGATCTAGTAATATGACAATCATGTTACTAGATTGTGTAAAATTAAACCATCCTACAGTCCTGAAGTCCTGAAACAAACTTCACCTAGTCATGATATATTCTTCTTCTTTTAACGTGTTGGATTCTGTTACCTAATATTCCTATTTAGGATTTGTATGTTAGGAGCCTGGTCTGTAGCTTTCTTTACTGAGCTAACTCTAGAGCTTTTGGGATACGGTTATGCTTGCTTCATACAAGTAAGTTGAAAGGTTTCCTTTTTCTATCCTGTGGAGCAATCTCAATCATTTTGGGATGATACATTCTTGAAAGACTTGACAAAATTATCCTGCGAAACTATCTGGGACTTGTGTTCTTTTGAGGACAACAGCTCTTGAATAAATGTGTGCAGTTATTTTATGATAATTGAACTATTAAGATTTTTTCCCCTCTCTTCTGGAGTCAGTTTTATAAATAAATCCCCTTAAGTAATTCAAATACACAAAATAGTGTTTTCTAGAAAATTATGCATTTCAGCCAAGTTCTTAGGTTTATGGGCATGGAGCTGAGCAGGCTGGCTTAGGAATCTTTTAATTTCCTCTCTCTCGTTATTTCTTTTTATTTCATTTGTGCATTTGTGCTTTTACCTTTTCCTGGATTGGGTAATTAAGAATAATTGAAGCGACTAATTAGGACCTAATTAAGATATTAGTATATTTTAAATTTTTATAATTTTAATAAGCATGCTGCATTGTTTTTTAGGATCAAATAAGAAGTGATTTGTGAAAGTGCTGTATAAACTTGATAGTATGGAAATATCCGCTCAGCGCATTTCGATAATTATTTGCTAAGTGTCCAGGCCCTTAGCTGGACATAAGGGAATTTGTGAGAGCGTTAGACATTTTCTGGCTTGGAGGAGCTTACAATCTAGTTGGAGCCCAGAAGAGTAAAGGGACATTACAGAACAGCAAGGGAGTATAGTGACAGAGGTCAGGTCTAGGTGATGTGGGGAGGCCCTAGGGAGGAATGGGGGTGGATGGGGTGTGAGAGCTAGGGGAGGAAGCGGTTGCCCCAGGAAAGAGATCCGCTAACCTGGAGCCTAAGGTTTGTTAGAGGGAGTCAGGCTTACAGGCCTGGCTGGTGAAGGAACTATGGTGGAAGTGTAGATGGGGGGTACAAAGCGCAGTTTCATCTGGGGTTTCAAGGTGGGCTCTAAGAAGAGATGGTCGTCAGCAAATACGGATGGAGTCCCAACGGTGCATTTGAATAATACTGAATTTGTTTTTGAAAGAAGAGTAGGTGTTATGTAGTTTGTAAGCAAGGAATTTTTTTTTTTAATATTTTATTTATTTGTTTGACAGAGAGAGACACAGCGAGAGAGGGAACACAAGCAGGGGGAGTGGGAGAGGGAGAAGCAGGCTCCCCGCCGAGCAGGGAGCCTGACGCGGGGCTCGACGCGGGGGCTCGATCCCCGGACTCGGGGATCATGACCTGAGCCAAAGGCAGACGCCTAAAGATTGAGCCACCCAGGCGCCCCTGTAAGCAAGGAATTTAATTCTGGGGGACCTGAAGCAGATGGTCTTTTGAAAATGGTCTATATCTGAAGATGATTTATCTAGCAATGAAAAACTAGTTGAATGACTTGGTGAATGCATTTTAAATTATATCTTAAAGATAAGGAGTTGAACTTTTGGGTCAGCTTAGCAAACACAGAATTGCTGATGCTATTTTAAAAAGAAAACAAAAAAATTTGATAATCTAGAGCCCTCTATGATAATGTGACTGTTGAAATAATGATAAGGTACACTTTGGAGAGTGAAATATTGTCATTGTTTTTATAGCTGTAGAGACCGGTAATGTTTTGTCTTTGTCAGCTCCAACCCTCAAATAATGCTCGACTTTTTCCCCCCAGACATTCTTCTCTTAGCTGATGAAAAATTTGACTTCGATCTTTCATTGTCTTCTTCAAGGTAAATAGATGAGTTTTTTTCCCTTGCCTTGGGTTTAATCACATTCGGTAAAGTCTTTCAGTTAAATGCCATTGTCATTAATAATCCTTTTATTTAAAACAGTGCAAATGAAGATGATGAAGTCTTCTTTGGACCCCTTGGCCATAAAGAAAGATGCGTTGCTGCCAGCTTGGAATTAAATCATCACATTCCCGAAGAGCCTCTTGTGCCAGCCTCGGAAAGTCACTTCATCTGGAGTCCTCTCCCTGGGGAGAAATTTGTGGAAGTGTATAAAGAAGCTCACTTATTGGCCTTACAGATAGAAAGCAAGAGCAAAAACAAGGCAGCCCAAGATGTCACAGCTGAAGACCTTTGGAGCCAGGGCGTGGAGAGATTTATACAGGAATCAAAGTTAAAAATAAGCCTATTTGAGAAAGAAAATGAAATGAAGAAAAGCCCCAAGTCACTTAAGAGGGAGACCTATTACCTGTCAGACAGCCCCTTGAGGGACCCGCCACTTCAGGGAACCCAGACACCCTCGGGCATGGTCCTGCCAAGCGCTCCCGCCCAGACACAGGGGCGGCCACACTCACCCCACTCTTCTTTGCCAGTGGAACCAAGTACTGCTCACCCTCCAAACCAGGCAGGGACTCAGAAAAAGGTCATCAGCAAATTGGTGCGGCCCCGAGCTTTTTCTGTGAGAGGGAAAAACATTCATGTGGCCGCGGAGCAGGTAGACACATGCACGTCCCAGAACATCTGGCTGGAGAGCCAGGTGCCCCCTTGCGTTTTAGCCCATTTGGTTTATGGCCCTAATGGGAACTGTGAGACGGGAAGAAACTTGGAAATGTAGCTGTGCTGAGGGCTTAGAAGTGTAGGAACAGCAAGTCCATGAAGAGCAGGAACAGCATGGAGAGCTGGGTTTGGGGTGGATATGGACGGGGGCGGGGCTACCTTCCTCTTGTGATGACTGAAAAACACCTCCTCCTAAATGCCATTTGAAATTTTTCCTTTTGCTTTGTTACAATATTGCATTTTCTACTTATAGGGATTTCGTGTGCATTAACAAGCAACTTCCAAAAATTCCCTCTTGGAACAGCCACTAGTCATCTTCCTTAGCTGTGAATTTGTTTAGATCTCTTTCCTCCCAGGAATTAAACAGATGAGCTGTCCTGGGAAGTGGCAGTGGGCAGGCAGGCCTTTGGGAGACGGCTAGTCAACTCTGGTGCACTGGGGCTCCCGGAGGCTTGCGGGGTAGGGCACTCGGGTAGGGAAGGTGTCAGAGGGCGGCTGCTTCCAGGCTTTGCTGCTGCATCTCTGCTCAGGGGAGGAAGCCCCTGCTTTGAGGAGAGCCAGCGGGTCGGAGCCTGCCGTGTGCCATTTCTCAGCTCTGCTGCTAACCAGGGCCCCAGGCCTCCGCTCTATGAGACAGTTAACGGAGGAATGGTGCTCTGTGGGGTCAGTGCAAACCACCCAGCAAGGGCCTAGGAGCTCCTTTTCCCTCTACAAGCCCATCTCATGTACTGCATGACTTTCTGCCCTCAGAACCCAGAGCTGATCCGAGCTCAAAGCTTGTCTGCCACACTGAAGCCTGAACAGGAGGTATGCCAGCTCTCTCTTCCCCTAAATAGCCGGGGCTGTTCCTTTAATCATACAAACTCCCTTTCCTGGACACCATTTGGATGTAAATTTCTAAAAGTGATGTGTCTAGAATGAGAGTGACGCGGGTCTTATGTGTAGTACATGGACCCAGGTAGGGATTTCTGTATGTAACAAACAGGTGGACTCAGGCAATCAGGAAATGCAATATTAGTAGATAGTATGACATATAACATGGATGACCCTTGAAAACATGCTTAGTGAAGGCAGCCGAACACAAAAGGTCACATACTATATGCTCCCATTTATAGGACGGGACCATGATAGGCAAATTGTAGAGAGGGGAGTAGGTTAGTGTCTAGCTAGGCGGGGAAGTTGATGGGGGTGGGAAGTGACTGCTAGTGGCTAGCAGTTTCCTTTAGGGACAACTAGAATGTTCTCGGGTTGGTGCTGGTTGTACAACACTGTGAATATGCTAAAAACCACTGACACGTACACTTTGAAAAGGCGAATTTTTTTTATTATGTTAATCACCATACATTACATCATTAGTTTTTGATGTAGTGTTCCATGATTCATTGTGTATAACACCCAGTGCTCCACGCAGAATGTGCCCTCCTTAATACCCGTCACCAGGCTAACCCATCCCCCCTCCCCTCTAGAACCCTCAGTTTGTTTCTCGGAGTCCATCGTCTCTCATGGTTCGTCTCCCCCTCCGACTTACTCCCCTTCATTCTTCCCCTCCTGCTATCTTCTTTTTTTTTTTTTTTTAAACATACAATGTATTATTTGTTTCACAGGTACAGGTCTGTGATTCAACAGTCTTGCACAATTCACAGCGCTCACCATAGCACATACCCTCCCCAATGTCTATCACCCAGCCACCCCATCCCTCCCACCCCCCACCACTCCAGCAACCCTCAGTTTGTTTCCTGAGATGAAGAATTCCTCATATCAGTGAGGTCATATGATACATGTCTTTCTCTGATTGATTTATTTCACTCAGCATAACACCCTCCAGTTCTATCTACGTCGTTGCAAATGGCATCATTCCTTTTGATGGCTGCATAATATTCCGTTGTATATATGTATACGTATATGTATACCACATCTAAAAAGGTGAATTTTATGTGAGGCATATCAATTTTAAAGGAAATGCTGTAAAGGAAAAAAAGTTATTGTTTCAACACTATGACTTTATGAGCTGCTACTGCTTCCTAATAGCTGCCCTTGTTATAAGGGGTTATTTACATAAACATGGGTTAGTTCCATGAATGCCCTTGTATCTAAATATTGTCAGAAATGTATTCTTTGACTCTGTTGTCCAAAGAAAAACGGCTTCCAGTACTCTTCCAAGAAGATTTATTACAACTGAGCAGTGTCTCTGCTAGAAGGAATGACCTTTTAATGAGTGATTGCTTTCCATACAGCATTTTAAAATTTTTGTTACTAGAACCAGTTTCCTCATTATCATCCTTACATAAGAATCCTGATTGAGGAATAGCTTTAGAGGATCTCTCTCCTGTTAATGATCGGTCTTAGTATTATTCTACTCTGTTTTTAATGAGGAAGCAAACACCATCATCAGTTTTGTCTGGTAGTTTGGTGCAGGAAGTGAGCTGCTATATTTACTTCAATCTGGTTGATGAATGGAGGAACGTGAATAGCATGGGGAAGGTAGATGGTGCTTGCTCTGCATCAAAGCCTTGGTGCTTCTGTATGTTGTTAAAAGACCAGACAGCTCTCACATTTCATCTTAAAATTTTCAGCCTAGGAAAAGGATACCAGCCAGTCCTTCCAATATGAAAATCCTCAATGAAAAGGAATCCCACAGGGATGTGCCCCCTGACAAATCCAGTGCCACCCGGGAGCTCGCTAGCTTGCCAGCTGGTGGGAGCCACTTGGTCCAAGGCAAGCGATCTCTCCCTGTTCCAAACAAGGTGGGTCGGCCAGGGCTGCGGGCAGGCGTGGCTTGTGAGCAAAGCCAATACAGGGGCAGCGCTGTATACATATAATGTGTCTTTGACCAAAATCAAGTTTAGGAAGGTTGAAAATGGGATTGGTGTGAGGCAGCTTGATGAAAGGCAGCACGGCCTGGCGTGCGGTGGGGGCTCCGCAGACTGAGGAAAGTCAGCATCTCTGAGCATCTGTGTCTATGCCTCACTCCCTGCTTCCCTCAGACGAGATGGGAAGTCAGTGCTTCAACACCACACTCACAGGCATGGGGACAACCGCCCACAGCTCTGCTATTTCTTTCCTGGCGTTGTGGTTAAACTGAGCTGTGCGTAAGAACCACCGAAGTACTTGTTAAAATTGCCAGAAGCTGGGCCCTACAGCTTTGGACTCCGTGGGCGGGGGTTGGAGCCCAAAAATCTGCATTTCAGCAAGGTCCCACGTGTTTCTCAGGCAGGGCTGTGAAGACCCCTTGAGCAGTACTGCTTGGCCTTTTCCTGTACATTCAAGATGATCATTATTATTAACAATTATTTATAAACGCTATCTTTGCATTAAAAAGTCATGGGTAGATCATGAACTCTTTGATGACTCTTTTTTTTTTTTAACATTTTGTTTCAGTTGGGGCTGAAGAAAACACTGTTGAAACTGCCTGGTTGTGCTGGAGGTCTTTCAAGAAAGTTCTCTTCCTCTGGGTCCGTTTCGGCTGTGATTTCCAGGGCGTGTGCTTCCCCAGCAGCCGGCAGAGGTAAGGCCAGTGGGGATCTCTGCGCCCAGACCCACCCATGCCTAGCGACGCCAGGCCCCAAGTGCTGATATCCTTCTGAGACCGTTTTCGCAGAGCACTTAGCCTCCACAGGAGGTTCTGGAGGGTTTGCTGTGGTGTGCGGCAGGGGCCATGGGGTCAGGGTCCCTGCCCTCACGGCGCTCCTGCTCCTCTGAGGAGAGACGCTCTCAGGCTGGGGGTTTTGGTTTAGGGTGGCCCGCACGGTGCCCCAGCTGGTGTATGCTCCCGGTGCCCGCGAATGCACAGGGACACGGAGACCGGCCCGTGGACATGTAATCAGACACAGGTTTTAAAAATAGGACTGTTCCAGATCATTTAGAGCATATGACCCTTGTAAACTTGGCATTTATTTAAATCCCCACACCCAAACCTGATGAAAAGCAGGCTAAGTTGTCATCTTAGCAAGCCGTGGGCGCCATCTAGTGGTAAAGGGAAGAAGCCCTAGTGCGCGGTGGGGAAAGGCCACCTTCCAGTCCCTTCAGGACTCACCCCTCTTGTCCTGTGCTATTTGCTGTGTAGACGTGTGTGGATTTTGTTCACAAAATGTGACGGGTTCAGAAAATGTCAATTCTGGAATCAGACTGATGTGATTTGGAGTCCCGACTGCCCGGTGGTGGTGAAGACACCTGATGTTGCTTCTGTAACTGGACAGACGGCAGGACGGTGTCCCCTGCCATGCTGTCACGGGCTTTAGAAGGAGTGCTCGAAGGGCCCGCCCCGGCCTCTCTGGCACTTGGCCCGTGATCGGGGGTGGGGGAAAAGGGAGTTCTGTCAGATGAGGGGCGGTAAAGTTGTGTGGCTGCCGCGTGCAGGGCATCAGCACCATTTTTACTAAGGATTGCTGCAGTCCTAACTCGGAAAGGCTGTGAGGCGGACGTTGAGTGGGCCTGACAGGGTGTATGTGTGTCTTCCTGCATTATGCACAGACGGGACAGCATGTGGGGAGGAGCGCTGTAAAGCCAGTGTGCGTGGTGTAGTATGAGCTATGGCATCAGCCTTTCTCTTCGAGGTTTTCTGTAGGAGTCTTCCCAGGCTGACGTCTTCGTGGGGGCATATTGGCACCTGAGTACTTTTCGCCTGGGTTTATCTTCTTTCTGTTTTAAAGATTTTATTTATTTATTTGACAGAGAGAGACACAGAGAGAGAGGGAACACAAGCAGGGGGAGTGGGAGAGGGAGAAGCAGGCCTCCCACCGAGCAGGGAGCCCGATGCGGGGCTCGATCCCAGGACCCTGGGATCATGACCTGAGCCGAAGGCAGACGCTTAACGACCGAGCCACCCAGGCGCCCCTTCTTCCTGTTTTAAATAGTGCCCGTGATTGCTATGACCCAGCCTCCTTGGGATTTGAAGGAACCAACCCGTTTGACTGCGCCTTCTCTCCCTGTACCCTCCCCACCTCCCTGACTAGAGGGGTGGGGCATGTGACTACACTGTCCATTCCTGGATGCTCAGCCAGGGTAGATGTCTGCTGTTGACAAATCAGGGAAGACAGATGAGCTTGAATTTACATATACTTACATACATAGTGTGTCTAGAATTCGTACCTTAGAACACACTCAGATAAGCCATGAGCAACCAAGCTTGTCCTGTGTTTGAGGACATTACCTGACGGGCGTACAGAATGTTGCTCACAGGTCCTGTTTCATCATATGGAAATCATCATGATCGAAATAAATAATTTTCCTCACTTGAAAACTTTTTAAGTATTTGTTAAGTAACTTCATAATTTAAAAATGACATCAGTTTGAGTGATAGCCAGATTTTGTGTATTCTCTTCCAGCTAGATCCAGTGAAACTGCAAGTGTTCCCACGGGCAGTTACCTGCCTCTGCAGGCAGGCCCTGTGGGTGCCTCCTGCAAGCAGAGCAAGTGGGCCACGGTGGCTGAGGTGAAGGTGGAGGCTGCCAAGGCGCCCACCCCAGCAGCTCTTGCCCAAGCCCGGACACCAGAACAGGGAGGCCCGGGGCGGAGCTCCAGCTCCATCTGGTCCCAGCCCTCTCAGTTGAATACAGCCGGGAGTGTGAGAAGGCGTGACTCCTACCTACTCCGCAGGACGCAGGCCGTGCCCACCCCTACAAGTCAATTTAAGATCCCCAGGTTTGCTACTGGTAAGGAGTGGGTCATTTTTCATATGGTTTTAAAATACTGAACAGATTCTACAGAAGGTTTTTGGCTTTCTTCTTTTTTTTTCTAAAGACTTTATTTGAGAAAGAGAGAGAGAGAGAGCATGAGTGGGGGAGGGTCAGAGGGAGAAGACGACTCCCTGCTGAGCAGGGACTCCAGGATCATGACCATGGCAGTCGCTTAACCAACTGAACCACCCAGGCGCCCAGCTTTCTTTTTTATTTTCTTTTTTAAAGATTTTATTTATTTATTTGATACAGAGAGAGAGAGAGAGAGAGAGAGCACAAGCAGGGGGAGTGGCAGGCAGAGGCAGAGGGAGAAGCAGGCTCCCCACACAGCAGGGGGAGCCCGATGCGGGACTCGATCCCAGGACCGCGGGATCATGACCTGAGCCAAAGGCAGTTGCCTAACCAACTGAGCCACCCAGGCGCCCAGCTTTCTTTTTTCTTAAAGCACTTTAAATGCGTTGTTCTGGCATCTTCTAGCTTGCGCCATTTCAGATGAGAACTTGGTGGCATTCTTGTCTCGCAGTCACTACCCTTTGTCCCATCACTGCTCCTGCACTTCTCTCAGAAATTCCTCTTATTCTTTTCAGCATTTTGACTATTATGAATTTCGAGGTGGCTTTCTTTGGGTTCATCCTTCTTGGGAATTCTTGAGCTGCTTTGATCTGTGGATTGATATTTGTATTCTGGGAAAAAAAACTTTGCTGTTCTTTTTTCAGATTCTTTTTCTTGCTTCCCTTCATTTCCTGGGACTCTAATTACAAGTATTCCAGACCTCTCGATGTGGTCTGTAGGTCACAGAGGCCCTGGGTTTCCCCACCTGTTCTTGTGTTTCAGTTGGGACGTTTCAAGATCATGTCTTCACATTCACATCTTTCTCGGCAGTGTGTCTAATATGCGATTAAGCCCATCCGGTTAATTTTTCGTTTCTGATATTGTAATTTCCCCATGTTTGTCCTAACAGTGTTTGTTTAAATTCTTTTTTTTTTTAAGATTTCATTTTATTTATTTGACAGAGAGAAAGACAGCGAGAGAGGGAACACAAGCAGGGGGAGTGGGAGAGGGAGAAGCAGGCTTCCCGCTGAGCAGGGAGCCCGATGCGAGGCTCAGTCCCAGGACCCTGGGATCATGACCTGAGCCGAAGGCAGACGCTTAACGACTGAGCCACCCAGGTGCCCCATTGTGTTTGTTTAAATTCTTGAACGTATTTATGATGGTTGTTTTAAACTGTTTCTTCTAATGCCACCTTCCCTGTCACTTTGGGGTCCATTTCTAGCGACTAAGTTTTTTTCTGGTGATGGTCACATTTTCCTGCTTCTTCCCATGTTTAATAATTTTTGATCATCTCTTAGATGGTGTAAGTTCAGAATTTTTGAATATCTGGGTTTTGTTATCCTGCTTTAAGGAGCTGAATCTTGCCCTGAAAGGCATTTAAATTGTGGGTCAACTTGATCCTTTAGAGGATTCTTTATAAGCTTTGATGGGGCAGGTCTTAAGTAGCTGTTTACCCTGGGGACCGGGCAGCCCGGCTATGAACACGTAGCCTGTCCGAGTCCCTGCCAAACGTGCTGTGTGCTCCCGAGGTTTCTGCTCTGGCTGGAAGGACGTGGCAGTCCCCCAGCCCTGTGTGAGTGGTGGCAGTTGCTCCTGGTGGCTGTCTTCATCGGGGCCTTTCAGAGTCTCACGCTGCTCGCGTGCTGCTATTTCCTGCGCAGCCGGGGACTCTGGCTCCCTCCCCATTTCTGGAGCTCTTCCTCTGTAGCTCCCACCTGTCTAGGGCTGCCCCCCAAATGCTCGCCCCGCCCCCCAGCCTCCTCTGATCAGTAAGGCTGCCGGGCTGGCGTGGCCTCTCCCCGTCTGCACCAGCATGGTGTCCGGCAGGTAGCGGGTGGATGTTTGGTCGAGGTAAATTAATCTCAGAAATGTGTATGATGTGGAATGTTGTACAGAGCTGACTCAAGGGAGAGGGTACTTGTAGCCTCTCCCAAGTGGATGTGCTTTCCAGGCAGCTGTCTGAAGTTTCCAGCACCGCCGGCTGGCGCAGGTGGCCTTTACTGCCCCGGAGCCTCCTCTGCCTTGTTCTTAGCCTCTCTTCCTCGTGCTCTAGTACGGCTGCCCCCGCTCCAGCCTTCCCACCCGTCAGCAGCGAAGACGGGGTCGGTGAGGAGGAGCAGGGTGCTTCCCAGAAGCTGCATATGCCGCTTCCATCTCCGTCCCATCGCTCAGGCCTCAGGCACGTGACTGCGCTCGCCTGCCAGGGATGCAGAGACATGTTGTGTTCCCGCCTCACTAATGTCTCTTACTGAGAACAGGAGAGTGGCTATTGAACAAACACTGGCAACCTCAGCCAAGCTAGCGAACAAGGTGGGAGGTGAGGTGAGGTGAGAGGCGGCTGCCGGCTCACGTAGCGCCTCGTGACTGAGGAATGGTTCAGAGTAGTTCTCAGTGCAGGGGGCACCACGGGACAGGGCTTTAGGCCCTCGACAGCTGCCTCTCCTGAGGGACGAGCAGGCCCTCGTGGTCAAGAATGGAAGCGGGGCCAGCCATGCAGAAGCCTTGCCGTGATGTGGACTAGAGATCGTGGTGGCGGGAGAGCATGCGGCAGTGTGGAGGGGGGCCTCCGCAGGCCACCCGGGTGCCGCCTCCCACATCAGGGGAGGGCTCAAGGAAGAGCAGCCCTGGGGCAGAGCCCACGGGCCCAGTTTGCACCTGTTGAGTTAGAGATGCCACAGGGCTCCGGTGGGCTGTGTTGAGCAGGTGGTTGAATGTATGAGTTTGGATCCCAAGGGAGAAGCCACACCTGGAGATAAAATGTAGATTCCGGCAGAGAGCTCAGTGTGTTTGCAGAAGTGGGTTCTTCAGGGTACCCCACGGCACAGGGCGCGCGGACTGCGTTCAGCAGCGTTTGCTTCCTTTCTTGCTGGCTGCCCAGAGCCATGGCTGCCTTTCCTTCGGCAACATCTGTCTGCCGGTCTTGTCCTGTGCCAGTCCCACTGCCTATCAGCTGCTACCCTCTGCTGCCCGTTCGTGCCCTTAATGGCACCTCCAGCTCCTCTGGAATTGGGTTCTCCTTTCCTCACAGTGTCAGGGACAGGGCTGTCTCACGAGCACCTTTCGTCTTTGGCCCTGCGTCAGACTGTTCCCAGGAAGTCAGGGCTGGCGAGGCTGCGGGGAGCCACCACGCTGCTCAGAACACCCCCGCTCTGCGACGGTGTGACAGCGTGCTCCCTCGGGAACAGGCACTGGTGGGCGCGTGACACCAGCTGTCATTGTTGAGGGGACACGGCACGGGGACCATATGAACCGGGCCCTGCAGCGGAGCCTTCAGTGTTTGAGGAGAGTTGCCCCTGGTGAAGAGCCCCAGGTGGTGGGTTTATCACTTGCCCCACATGTGACTGACTGTACACGCTTCCTCTCCTGCCCCAGGTGAGCCCCCGGACAGTGCGACGCCGAAGTCCTGCCGGGCCCAGAGACCGCAGTCCTGCACGTCGGCGGGGAGGTGAGGAGTCACCGTGTCCTTTGATTTTACATCACTCTGAGGAGGAACCTGCTCGTCTCTCCGAGCTTTCTCAAGCGTGCGTGTGGTACCCCACAGCCTGGCCCCACTGGCCTGAGCCCTGGTCTGTTGGGGTGTGGCCTGGGCTCCCGAGGGCAAGTGTCACTTCCATCTGCCTCGCAATAGTCGAAGACTTGCCATCTGTGGTGTAGCGTGCCAACTCTCAGGCCTGACCTGGTGGCAGAAACGTCCACCCCCACTGTTGTAAAAGGGGGCTCTCATTTGTGTCATGGGTGCAAACCCTCGGTGTGGTGGTGTTATTCAGACTTGGTTTTGAATCCCCGGCTCCACTGTCCCTGGTCTGTGACCCAGTGCAGGTTCCTGGACAGCCTTGACCTCGTTTCCTCAGCTGTGCAGTGGGGACGGGGCACACTCAGCACAGCAGATACTGCAAACACTAAGAACGCACGCGCACACACGCGCGTGAGGGGCCCAGGCCAGTGACCGTCTTCCCCCTGCCCACCCTTTACTGCCATCTGCTAGGGTCAGAGGGCCCTTTCTGATGGCCTGGCCCCAGCGCGGCTGTGGGCACTCTGTCCCAGGGCAGGACGCTGTCCCAGCACTGCTCCACTGTGCACATCCGCTGCGAGCAGAGGCGGAAGTGAGGACGCTCACCCAGGGGAGCAGTGTTTCCAGGGCCTGCGTGCGGCCAGGATGGGGGTGCTGCTTTGCATGTGGGTGTGGGCTGGGCTGGGCTGGGCTGGGATAGGTGGTAAGACAAGCGATGACTCAGACGCCTGAGCAGGGGCCCTGATCCCGGCCCTGCCACAGGCCAGCCTGCGCCATCTGCGAGTCTTTCCTTGACCCCGGCCTTTCATTTACTTGAGTGTGAACTTGGGAGGTGCTTCCTGGGTTGGGCGGATGCCTCCCCTTACAGCATTAGCCATGCTGTGAGTCTTTCCCTTCACACCCATAGCCAGACGGCTGCAGCCTGCCTCACTTTAGCCCTGTCCCTCGGTCCTCCGCCTGTGTAACAGGACAGTAGTTCCTGCCTCCCAGGGTTACTCTGAAGATTACCTTTGCATTTTTATCTGTTCTCACTGGAGTTCAGCAGTAGAGGGAGTAAGGCAGTGGTTCCAGAACTGCAGAGAGTGGCTGCTCGGCTTGAGAGCACCCCACCCTCCTGCTGGTGCCCCTGGAGTGATTCAGTTTTCCAGTTAATGTTAATTAAAGTTTGTTTTCAGACTCTTTCTGAAGCACGTAAAGATTGTCCTTGATGGATGGTGTGTCACCCGCGGCCCTCCTGCGGGCTGCGCGTTGGGACGGCCTTGGCTTGTTTATTTTAAAATAGCAGCTGGCTCCACACAGATGGGCAGGATTCACTGGCCGTCGAAGCCACGTGTATTGCCAAGGTTGGAAGGAGGGAGGTGTGAGAAATCAGCAGCAGCTACCCTGATTTATTCACGTGTGCTCCGGGTGCTCCGGGTGCTCTTACCACTGGGAATGAGCAGACAGGCTCGTGAGTCCAGGCCAGGCCCCAGTGTGGGTCTGCCTTTCCTTCTGCAAATACCTACCCCATCAGAAGGTGACTTCCAGATGTGCTCTGAACCTCCCACGCTCTGCCTCTGCGCGGCACCACCTGGAAGGTGCCATCACGTTTGGTAGTGTGGAGAGGCCACTCGCTGAGGAACCAGAGGCCCACACCAGGGCCTCCTAGGGGGCTGGGGCAGCCCTTCCTTCCCAGAGCGGACCTCCAACAGGCTTGGTGGGCTTGAATCTTTTATCTCCTACGTTGAGATCATAGGACTTTTTACTTCATTAGCATATTGGCTGAATGGGTTTGTTTGTGTGTTTGTTTGGTTTGGTTTTTAGTCATGTCTGCTGAAGACTCCAACTTTGTTCCTCCAGGGTTGTTGTCCATAACACTCCTGCTAGACACTCATCAGTGGCAGCCCCACAGAGCCTTGTAAGCAGTACGAGGACCCCCACGAGTACGAAGCACGTGTCAGCCCTGCCCACACCTGCCAGCCGTCGGCTCTCTGGCCTCCCATTCATGACCCCTAAAACCGTGCCCAGAGCTCTGGCTTCGCCTCTGTGTGTGCCTGCTCGGTGGCGTTCTTCTGAGCCGCAGAAAAAGTCTTCAGTGAGGTAAGAGGTAGAGGCTGCAATAAGTTTGTCTCAGATTCCTAAGTCCCCAGGTGATTCTTACACTGGAAAGCCTGCCTGGTCTGGTGGGTGAGTCACTTGTCGGGAACCAGCCGGGCCGAGGTTCATCACGTCTGCTCGGCAACGGCCACAGGAGCCTGTCAGTGGCCCTCTGAAGTGAGGGAGGGCACTTGCTTGATCCGTCATCATAGTCCCCACTGAGCGTCCTATCCCAGGTGGGCTGCTGAGCTGGGCAAGGCGGGAGAGCCTCTGCCTCAATCCCGTGTCTCTGTGGGCCACAGCCTCTCACTGGGAGGAGCCCTTTGGACAGAGGGCTCCGTAAGGTGCGCTCACATCCAGAGCTCCGGGGTCTGGTGTGGTCTTTGTGACTGGATCCCTGGGAGAGTCCTGCGGTCGCTGTCGCTCAGAGCTGTCACAGATGGGGCTGGAACGCTGCACTTCACGCCTCCTCCAAAACTAGAATCCTAAGACGGACAGAAGTCCCCTCCTAAGATTTCCCATTTTTCTGTCTGGCAGAGCTGCACCAACGAGGGAGACCCACAGCAAGGCTACCTCTAGGCGTGAGGACTCGTCTCCTGACGGGTCCCTTTCCCCTCTGTCGGCTGTACCACAGGCGCTTAACTTTTCTCCAGAAAAGACTGGCTTGACTCTTTCAGGAAGTATCAGCACAGAAGTCGTGCTGGATGCAGCCCAGCCACCTGGAGACACACCCACTAGTGAGGTACACCTGTTACCCTGGATAAGCGGAGCCTGCCCCCGCCGCGGGCTGACTCGGCACGGTGGTCCCCAGAGTCGCTCTCCAGGACTTGGTCCGTCGTGCTCGGGGCCTCCGGGGCCAGCCGTGCCAGAGAGAGGGAGTGAGGACCCCCAGCCTGCAGCAGGCGCAGAAGCCACACCCCTGCCCTGTGTCTGACCAGAGAGGGCCGGGGCTCAGAGGACAGGAAGTAGGAAACAGGGCAGCAGTGGGAGTCTCGGTGGGAGCTCCTGTGTGGGCTGCAGGCCGGAGGGAGGTGGATGGGCTGGGGCTGTGTGGAGGCGGCCAGAGAAGAGAGAACTCAGCACGGGCACACACAGCCAGCAGCCCGCTAAGGCCCATCCTTCCCTGGGGTTCCTATGTTTCCTCAACATGGTTGACAAAAAGGTGCTAGAACTGCTTTTAAGTCTTGGGTTCTTGTCTAGGCTATTCTCGTGGATATCAAACTGGACCAACTGGCCATCACTCCAAAAGCTGAAAGCACAGCCCTCATCGACATCCCTCTCATTGACTTTTGCAATAGTCCAGAAGGACATGTGGTTCTGGGATCTGAGAGTAGACCTCTGATCGACCTGCTGATAAACACTCCAGACATGAACAGAAACACTGCGTCCAAGCCTCCCCAGGAGGTGGGACAGGTGAGGAGCAGCAGGAAGCTCCGTGGTGGCCTTGTCTTGGGTGGGCTCCGTTCTGGGTTTGTTCCTCATCCCAGAGTGCTTCATGGTGACCCTCGAGAGTGGCCAGGGCGGTTTCCAAAGTGACACGGCTCAGGGCACACTCCACTGGTAGCATGAGCTTGGAATTCACCAAGTCCTGCTGTGGGATTCTGCCCGGGAAGCCCGGGGCTCTCTGAGGGCGGGTGTCACATCGCCACCACTCCAGGGTTCCCCCGTGCCTATTGTGTGACGAGGGAACTCCGACTTCTTTCGTGTGGCACTTCCTCCGTCCATCTGCGTAGACAGGACGGCTGCAATGTCCCTGTGCCCAAGCGGTTGGTAGCACTGAGCCGTGGCCCGGAGGACTCAAGGGCAGCCGGGTCTTCAGGGAGCCGACGGGCTGTGCGAGGGGCAATGTGGCCACGCTGCTCACCTGCTGTCGCTTCTCTCTTGCAGCTGATAGACTTGGCTTCTCCTCTGATCCAGCTGAGTCCCGAGGCTGACAAGGAAAACATGGATTCTCCACTTCTCAAGTTCTGAGGAGAATACAGTCCTTTTTGTGTTTCACTATTTCTAAAAGAACTGTCAGTCCTAAGGTGGCTTTCAACCCTTAGAAATAAATCTTAGGAGAAGTTGTTTTGGGGGAAAAAACAACCCTCAGTGAAGGTCCCATGCCTGGAGGGAGTGCTGCGGGACTGGGGGGTGTTTTGGGCCCCGAGGCCACTGGTGCCTGTCAGCTCCCCTCTGTGCTGCCCCGAGCACTGGGCTGGAGCGAGCACTGGGCTGGAGCGTGGAGTTGCAGTCGCTCCAGGTGAAGAATTTTGAATCTTTTGTATGTAAAATAGCAAGTGACTGTTTTTAAAATTAAGTTTGTATGAAAAGTTAAATAATTCTAGATTTAAATTAAATTGTAAAATAAATGAAAATGTATTAAAACACAGCTTGGTTTTTAAGGTTATCTTGATTTTCAAACGTGTAACTATTTTTATTACTATCAGATTTAAGTTATCCAAACTATTTTTTTTTTAAGATTTTATTTATTTGTCAGAGAGAGCACAAGCAGGGGCAGCGGCAGAGGCAGAGGGAGAAGCAGGTCATAACCTGAGCTGAAGGCAGACGCTTAACCAACTGAGCCACCCAGGCGCCCCCTAATTTAATATTTTCTAAAACTTAGCTGGCTTGGAAGCCGCTGATCTATATAGATACCTCATTTCTATAGTATAGAAATGTACAGAAATGTATAGAAAATTTCTCAGTCCTAGTTCAGTGGCCTCACAGCAGACAGTAGTCATGGGACCTGCTTTTTTGGGCTCCCATCTGGTGTTTGCTGGCCGAGACCAGGAAACCTAGGCTCACAGAGCGCTGAGGGAAGCAAGCCGGGGGCTGTGCTTTGAGCTTTCTTTGGTTAAGGCCTCAAATGGAAAGGTGATTCCTATGCTGTCTAGAAACGGCAAGCATTTCACCTGCAGAGAAAAGCTTCACATTTAAAGGCAGGAATGCTTGCGAGTATGAGTGCTGACTCTGGAAGCAGGGCACCTTGCTCAAGGTACACTCCCTGGCCAGGGGAGCAGAGAACCCACCGGAATCACAGCGGCCCACTCCTCCCTCGTCTCTGTTCCTGTGGGCAGCAAGAATGTTAGAATCCAATATTAATGCAAGGGTCCTCTGATGTCTGGTGTGGCCCCTCAGTTCACAGGGGAGAACCCCAAACCTGGAATTGAATTGATTCATTCACATGTTATTTACGTTTTATTTATTTTTCAGTAATCTCCACACCCAGTATGGGGCTGGAACTCATGACCCCGAGACCAAGAATCGCACACTCTTCTTACTGAGACAGCCAGGCGCCCTGCATATTGATGGAGATTAATATAGGCAGGCGGCATTGCTCCCAGGGATGCAGTAGGGAGCAAAGCTCATGCATCCCCCCCTACCTTCTGGGGGCTTTACAGTTTGGTGGGAGGGAGGGACATTAAACTCTTAGCTAATATACAATCATTAAGTGGGGTTCTGGCCATCCCATCCAAACCGAGGGGATGAGCTGGGCCTTTGGGCCTTGGCCTGCTCCCTGGCTCTTCTCATCCAAGGCCCCTCCCCTCCCTTGGGCTGCCTCGGGAGCCACCAGGCTCTTCTTGGGGCTCAGGGGCATCACCCAATCCACAGGCACCCCCAGGCAGGACAGAAGTAATAGGATTTTAATTCTATTAAAAAAGACAGATGCTCTAGAGCTCCCTGAGTGCTGGCCATGTTCTCTGCACAGTGTGAGGTGACTTGGCGGCCACTGGAGGGCCACGCTCCCAGGTTTAAGAGGTCTGACTTCACGCCACTTTTACATATTTCATTAACCTCCTGGGGCACGTCTCTGAAATCTTATATCCCTGTTGGCACATGGCACCTGGGATGTCATTTTCCTTCTCATGGCTGAACCATCCAAAGTAGCTGAAATGCTAGATCTTTAACTGAAAAGCTGCAGAAAATGTTGCAAACGTGATCATGGTCCCGCCACTGTGGGGGTGGGTTGCAGCATACCTAAACCCAAACCCCTTTGCTTAGGCAAGAAAACTGGACTTCCACCCTAACCTTGTACCAAACTGCCACACCCAGGAAGGGCGTGGTCCTCTAGACTGAGCCAAAACGTCCAGTGGCCTCAACTCGGCCACTGCCAGACTCCACCAAAGGTTCACCCCCAGATTTGCTGTGTCTGCTCATCTCTTCTGGGAAGTGTGAGATGAAATAGATACTCTCGTTGGATGTTGTGTTGGATGATACCTTATTCTTCAGAAAAAGCTGTCATTCCCCTGCTTCCCCACGGGGCCCTTGACCGTCCCTTCTGTCAGAGAGTTCACCCCGTTACCCGCCCTTGGCACCAGCGGCCACGACTCTCTAGCTGGCAAGTCCTGCTTTTCTTCTCAGAAACGGAGACTTGGGGCCCTCCTCGTTTCTCTCCAGACCCTTACGGTCTTCCCATCCTCAGGAAAATGGCTTGCTTTAATAATTATCCATGTTTAAACATTTGGTCCACTGCCAGTCTACTAAGAAACTGCTAAGGAACTAGCACAGTTTTAACCTGAGGCTTCAGGGTGTGTGTGTTATTGGCCTGATTCCCATATATTTGCATCTGCCGTGGCACCTCCTCCCTTGCACTTTCAAACCATGGTCCAGATTCTCCATGAAATCAATCTAGTGGACTCGCCCGTGGTTTTGAAAAATGAAAGAGAACCAAATGGAAAATAACGGAGTACATGGCACGCTGCAAATATAAAAACTGTTTAGAGAGGCTTCTTTTTATGCTTTCTATGTGTAGGTTGGTGTGTCCTCTGGGCCACCCTGTAAAATGTGACACGGGGTTTGAAGTGAAGAAAGTTCAGAATTGCTGACTTAAAGGATGCCTGATGCTGCTTGTGTGGACCACAGCTTCCGGTGTCAGCGCAAATCTGTCCTTTGGGCCCCGGGGAGTCGTGCCATCCCCTGCCTTGGCCCTCCGCACTGACCACCCCTTCCCTCCCCCAGCCCCTCAGCCGGCAGGCTCTGCTCCGTCCAGGTTTCTTATCCGGGCCTCCCCCTTTGCTTTCATCACCTCCTACCTCCCCACTCTCTTTAGGCCCAGCGAACGTCTCCCGGTTCTGCTGTTCCCCTCCCGCGGAGACGTGCCTGCCCTCGGTCATCTGCCCCGGCGCGTGCGCTCCCGCGCGCGAGCATTCAGGAACAGCCACATCTCCGGTTGGACGACGAGGGCCCAAGGCACCTGACCCGCTGGAGCTGACCTGGCGGGCCACATCAAGTCCTCCACACTCTCTCATCCCCCCACATCCATTCCCGCAGGCAAGGGCTACAGAGTCGACCTGCACATGCACCCCTTCCCCACGTGGCTGTCACGGGCTGCTAACCAGGCTCCCAGCTCGTCCTCTGCACAGGGCAGCCAGGAAAATCTTTCGAAATTTAGATGTGATCGTTTCGCTCCCCTGCTTAAAGGTCCCCTCTCCTAGAATCCAGCTCCTCGCCGCACACCCTCCGGGACGACCTCCGCAGCCTCGCCGGCGGTAAGCAGGTCCGCAGGCGCGCACCTAAGCAGGCGCTGACCCCGCCCCCGAGCCGCGCACGCAGCCGCAGCCGCGAGCCCGAGCGGAGGGGCGCGCGCAGGGGGCGTGGGCGGGGCCTCGGGAGCGGAAGCCCGCCCGATCGCACGTTTCCGGCCCGGCCGCGTCTGCGTCGCCGCGGCGGAGGCGGGACTTCCGGCGCGGCGCGGAAGCGGTGGCAGAGGCCGCGGGAGGTTGGCGGTGAGCTGATGCAGGCGGCGCGGCACGTCGTGGTCGCCCTGTCCGGCGGGGTGGACAGCGCCGTGGCCGCGCTACTGCTGAGGCGGAGAGGTGAGCGACCCCTTCTCGGGGACCACGGCCGCGCCCGGTTCCCCACGCAGTGGAGGGGGGCATCCCCGACTTTGGGGACCCCGAGGCCCTCTGACCGGGGGTGACGGCGGCGGCGGGGTCTGCGCTGACCCCGGGGACGGTCCTGGTCCTGCCGGGGCCCGTGCGGCCGAAATGCCCACGGAACGTGCGTGCGCTCGGTTCACGGATGACGCCCCTGGGCGGGAGCGCCAGCGTCCGTTCCCGGGGTCTGGAGAGTGCCTGGGGTCGGGAGCCCAGCTGAGCTCCGTTCTCCATGTGTGTGGTCGCTTCTCCTTGTGAGGCCGCCTCCACGGGGTGACATGTGTGCACCCTCCGCTGTGAACACCGGGAATGCAGGGGTGCTGAGAGGTTCCTGAGTTAGTTCAGCTCTGCTCTGTGAAGTGGAGGGAACCCCTACCTCGCTGGGTTACTGGAAGGATTAGCTGACACGAGCCTACACAAGCTTTCATTCAGCCCTCTGTCCCAGCCCCGAGCACATACTAGGCCCTCCGAAAACAGTAGTGGTTATTAGCTTTAAATAGAAATGTAGGCACACGGGGTGCCTGAGTGGCTCAGTCGGTGGAGCCTCCGGCTCTTGATTCCTGCTGGGGTCATGGTCTCAGGGTCTTAGGATAGAGCCCGGCAAGGGCCCCGCACTCATCGGGGAGTCAGCTTGAGATTCTCTCTCTCCCTCTCCCTTCCTCCCCACCCACTCATGCGCGTGTGTGCGCCCTCACTCTCTCAAATCTTTTTTAAAAAGGTAGGCACACTAAGCATCTATAACTTGAGAACGGGGAATCAAAGCATCACAGAGGGTGATGGTGTTTAAAGTGAGACTTGAAGGAAGAGTAGGATTTCACTAAGCAGAGAATTGGCGTGAACTGTGGAGGAAAGTGCTCCTGGCAGAGTCAGCAGCCCGAGCAAAAGGTCAGAGGCATGCAAATGTTGGCTGGGTTTGGACGGAAGGAGGTGGCTGGAGAAAGGAGAAAAAGTGATTATGGAAGATGTTATTTTAGGGACTTTAGGCTGTGTTGGGTAGACTGTGCAGAGCCCTTGAAGGTTCCTGATGATGTGTGTGACATGTTTTGAGAGATGTGGCAGACTAGCCGTGGGCAGACCAGGTATACTACCTTTACTCTACGGGAAGGTCAGCTGTCCCTTCTCCCCAGGATCCAGATGACCACTCCGTATTCCAGCCTTCCCTGGGGTTTCCTCCTCAGCGGGGGAAGCTGATGGACTTAGCGAAGGAGAAGCGTGGTCCTCTCCTTGGCATCACGGGCTTCCCCAGGCTTGTTGGAGGTGCAGGTCCTATCCTGTGCCCCCTGGAAAGTTCAGGTCCCATCCTGGAGTGCCTGAGCCTGTGCCCCTAAGTGGGTCCATCTCCATGAGAAGAAGGCTGAGGTTATAGAAGAGGAGATTTCTAAAGCTGTGTGTGGGGTTGTCTCTTCTACAAGGACCTTTTTTTAGCTCCTGTTCTGTGCAGGGCACTGGGACAGAGGGTTGAATGAGGTGTAGTCCCTGCTCTCTGAAGAACTCCACGCTATCGTGAATTGCTGAAGGGGGCAGACTGGAACACCAAGCCCAGCAGAGCCCAGTGAGGCGTGCCTGTAAGAGAAATGGAGTGGGGGAGGGCCTGATGAACTACTGGGGGTGGGCGGCGTGGTCTGGCAGAGCTTTGACTTTGCATCTCTGTTCTTTGGAGTACTCTATTAAACCTCTTAAAAAAAACAAAAACAAAAAACAAAACAAAACAAAAAAGCCTCTTAGTCAAATGTCTTTGCTTTTGTTACACTGAGCCTACCCATTAAGAAGCATTTCTCAAACACTTTTCCCACAGGGTAGGCACCTGAGTGGTTCCCTAAGATGAGGCAGAGCTAATGTTGGTCTTTCCAGTATTTGGTTGGGTACTTTGTTATAATAGAAGAGGACCAAAAAAAAAAAGGTCATAAAATATATAGTTATAGTTAGTACAGCCTCTATAATAAAATAGCCCAGATTTTAATTGTCTTTTTGTCTGATGACTTAGAGTCTAAGTTCTAGATAATAATTGGAAACAGTCTTTGAAATTAGTTTACTTTTTTGATAACTGACTGGTGGTTTTTATTTGCTTTGAAAAATGTTAAATTTTTGCTCTTCTGTCATTCAGCACTCATTTGCTGAGCCTCTCCTGCGTGCTAGGCATTGTGTGGACACAGGGTGGGGATACAGAGATGAAAATACACCATCTTGCTCACCTGGGGGACACAGGCCAACAGTTGCAGCCCCGCAGTGCGCTGTGATGATGGAGGCGTTTACAAGTGCTGTGGGAGTGTAGGGGAGGGAGCGTCTGGGGCAGCCAGCGAGTCAGGTGGCTTGCACTCGGATGTGAGTCATTCGGAAGGCCATGTAGCAAAGCAGGCATTGCCAGGTGAACCCAGCGGATGGTGGTGTGGGAATGGGGCGTGTCAGGGAGCTGCTGGGAACTCAGCAACTGCTTTCACCCCGGGTTGATTATGGACTCCAACTCGTGCCCCCTCATTCCCCCAGGCTACCAAGTGACAGGGGTGTTCATGAAGAACTGGGACACACTGGATGAACATGGAGTTTGCACTGCTGACAGAGACTGTGAAGATGCTTATAGAGTTTGCCAGATCCTAGACATCCCTTTCCACCAAGTGTCCTATGTGAAGGAGTATTGGAATGACGTGTTCAGGTGGGTCCAGTTCGGAGACGCAGAAAGCTTCCTGATGTGCTGTACCACCTTTCCAAGGGAAGGACTGCCATAGCCGCCCGGGCCAGTGACACGTGGCCAGTGCTGTTTGGCAGTGGTGCCGGAGACCGTGTATGGGAGATCCCAGAGCACCTGGCCTCATATTTCCTTATGGTGCCACCTGCTAGAAGTCTCCTTAATGCCTTCATGAACCTTGAGTTGTTCCTGCTGCTAACTTTGGGTGAGGGAACTAAGGCTGAGGTCTTCCCTGAGAGGTGCCATGCAGTGATGCCTGTGCGGGTCAGTGATGAGGGGCTTCTGGGAAAAAGAATTAGGTGAGGCACCCCTCCTTGGTGCCTCGTGAAAACACGAAACACAAAGACTTTAAAATGTAACACACCAACGGTGATCTTTTAAGTGCTTGCTCTGTACGGGGCACAGTGCTGCGTTTGGGGACATAAAGGCGTATAAGCTGCGGCTCCATTCTGCAGGGGTTTGCAGCCTGTGGGGAGGAGGACGTTACCTTCAAAAGAGGTCACAGTGGTGAGCGGCATGTAAGACGTACTAGTGATTTCATTAAAATGCTGCAGGTTCAGAGGAGGGAGAAATGTGTCATATGGAGCAGTCAGGAGGGCTTCGTGGAAGAGGTGAAGTTGGATCTGCTCTTGAAAATAATAGTGAAGTAGAGATTTTCTAAACGGGATAGCAAGAGCAGTGGTGAAGAGGAGGAGAAATGCCCATCACTTTGGGGGGAGCATTGACAGCTTCGGCTGGACTCTTGTCACTGCGGAGGAAGGCTGCTTGCGCTGGGGTCTGGGGAGCCCAACTAGGCTCTGCCCGGTGGGTGTCCATCGAAGGTGTCCCGGGCAGCAGCGATGTGCACAGGTGTGGGGCAGGCTCTAGCCTCAGGAAATCCATGGGTCCAGTCTTGATCCTGCTACTTTCTGCATGACCTTGGGCAATGCACTTGGCTTTCTAAGCCTTTTTTCTCATCTCTTTAACGAGGATATTGCCTCATGGGGTTATCGTAAGAATGAGATGAGACATAAAGCTGTCAGCACTGTGCCTGGCATATTGGTAAGCAATAAATGTAGCTCTTGTGATTTGTATTATTGAAAAGAGTGATCTGGTAGCCAAGCGTAGGGTAAATTATGGGAGAAGATCGGAGGTGGAGAAGCTAGGGAAGAGCCGCTGCTAGAGGGTGGGGATGACGGGAGTGTGGAGTGGGGCTGAGGGCTGGCTGTGGAGGGCCCCAGAGGACAGGCCCATTGGCAGCAGGTGTCAGACTGAAGAGTCAGCTGGGGTGCTTGTTGAACACCCACCTGCACGGGGCCTGGGATGGCAGCCCTGGAACCCGCACTGTGTGACAAGCACTTCATTCTGGTGGGGGATCCGCCGGGTCTTTGGAAGCGGTGCCGTGGGGCTTGGTGCCTGACGGGTGTAGGAGTGGGAGAAAGGAGTCAGGGGTAGCTTCACCGTCAAATCTGGGTGGGTGGGGAAAGCTGCTTTGGGAATTCCTTTGAGTACTTCAGGGTTTAAGGTGATAGCAAGAAATCCAGGCGAATTTAAACTTCACCCTTTATTGCTAGGTTTGGAAAGTGTGTGAGCGAATGTGATCTTTTGGAGGTTAACTCACATTTAATTGAGGCCAGGCAGGCTCTGGCCAGTCTGCCCTCTGCCCTAGTTTCATCCTGGTTGCCTGTGGGGATGGTTGTGACTGTGCTTTTTGTTCGAACTAACGCTCACCACTCTGTTTTGTTTTGTTTTTAACATTTATTTGAGAGAGAGCATGAGCCGTGGGGGAGGGCAAAGGGAGAGGGAGAAGCAGACTCCCCGCTGAGCAGGGAGCCCGATGCGGGGCTTGATCCCGGGACCCTGAGATTATGACCTGAGCTAAAAGCAGACACTTTACTGACTGAGCCACCCAGGCGCCCCTGAACGCTCACCGCTCTGATAGCACTTTCTAGCTCCGAGATTTCTTCTGAATTCTTTTGTTCAAGGCCCATTTGGCCTTCAGGGGTCAGAGTGCAGATGTTCTTTCTGCTTGCCGTCTCCCTCCTGGGCTGCAGATGGGATTTGTCCCCTCACCAAACAGGCCGTGCTCCGTGATTTTCGCTGATGCCACTGACCTGTCTTCATTAAGCCGTCCGGGAAATGGTTGACGTGATTTTCATAAGCCAGTGGAAACGTTCAACCTCTTTAACATTCATTCAGCACTTGTTACGTAGAAAACGTTCTGGGGGCTGCAGACACAGAGAAAGAGTAAAGCAAGGGTTTAATGAAACTCTTGACAATTTTCTAACAAAAAGTTTAAATGTGGAGTAACACAATTGTTCTCCCTTCCTGGGAGGACCGAGAGGTGGTAGGGACAGTTTGGCATTGCCTGCTGGAGTTAGAGATACATGTGTGACCTATGACCCTATGCCGATTCTTGGTCTGTCTTCATAATGTGACCCTCTTGGTCAGCATTGTTCTTTGTCACCATTGTAGTGCTTTAGGTTCAATGAAAAATGATCACAGATACTCCAAATACATTCTGTCACTTTTTTTTTTAAAGATTTTATTTTGAAGTAATCTCTACATCCACTCAAAGCTCAAACCCATTACCCCAAGATCAAGAGTCGCCTGCTCCTCCAACTTTAATACTTTAAACTCCCCTTTAATACTCACTTTAAACTCCTGGAACAGTCATCATAATCCTCCTAAAGTGAATACTCTGAGACCATGAACTTCTTGCCTAACCATCCTTCTCCTGTGTCCAGTCAGCCAGCCCGTTAGAGCAGAGTTGGGTCAGCTAGGCTGCCTGATGCCCTGAAAACATCCAGACGTTGCTGGTCCTTAGAAGTATGGGAGTCACATTAGAAAAGTATCAGTACCAGTACTGGTACATTTATTCGCCCAGTGACCTGGGTCCCCAGGCTGAGACTGTGGAATAGCTAATAGAGCCCCAAAATGGTGGCTCAGGATCATAGGGCTCCTGCTCTGACTCCGGCATGTTCTTCACCCAAGCCTTCCTCTGTTGGTGGAGTTAAGGGAAGCTGGAGTTGAATGAGTCCGTCCCATCCCTTCCCCTCACACCCTGTGAGCCTCTGGGGAGACGGAACGGCTGTGGACCCGGAATGGCAGGTGATACCTGGCTTTCTGTTCGGCTTTGTCCGTTATCATAGATTCAGATGGAAAGGGCGGCTGGCTTTACACGAATGCTTGAAAACACTGACATGGCTGTCTAATGAAGCTCCCCCGTTTTATAGAAAATTGTAGCTCTGGTAAGATGGGGAGAAGCTAACTTCAAGTAATTTAACCGATTTATTTTTAAAGATTTTATTTATTTGAGGGGCGCCTGGGTGGCTCAGTCATTAAGCATCTGCCTTTGGCTCAGGTCATGATCCCAAGGTCCTGGGATCAAGCCCCGCATTGAGCTCCCTGCTCCGCAGAAGCCTGCTTCTCCCTCTCCCACTCCCCCTGCTTGTGTTCGCTCTCTCGCTGTGTCTCTCTCTGTCAAATAAATAAATCTTAAAAAAAAAAAAAGGTTTTATTTATTTGAGAGAAAGAATGTGAGCTCAAGCTGGGTGGGGGGAGGGGCGAAGGGAGGGGGAGAGGAGAGAGAGAGAGAGAGAGAGAGAGAATCTCAAGCAGACTCCGTGCCAAGCGCAGAGTCAGACACGGGGCTCAGTCCCACAACCCCAAGATCACGACCTGAGCCAAAATCCAGAGCTAGACACTCAACTGGTTGAGCCACCCAGGTGCCCCTACGGATTTATTTTTTTGAGGACTGTCTCACACTTAGGAATGAAAATCTTTTTCTTCTATTCCAGTGATTTCTTAAGTGAATATGAAAAAGGAAGGACTCCCAATCCTGACATAGTCTGCAACAAGCACATCAAGTTCAGTTGTTTTTTCCATTATGCTGTGGATAATCTCGGTAAGTCATTTTGTCATTTCCATTTAATCTTTTTAAAATCATAAGGTTTTCAGAGATAGCCAGGAGCCAAATGCTGGTAAACAGTTTCATCTTCAGAAGGAAAAGAAGCAGTGAAAACGATCATATTCTGTATTTTCCTGAGTAAGAAAGAATTTTCTGGCAATATGCAAATGACAGGGTCCCAGGGAGGAGGGAGTGTTTCCTCATCATGGCCCTCCCAGGTGTAGGGACCGTGCTGTAGGTTCAGGAGCACCAAGTTCAGAACATCCTGAGGAAACAAAGGGGTCACGGGCAGAGAGCCCAAAGTGGGGCCACCAGGGCTTGCCTGCAGGTCCAGCTTTGCCCAGAGCAGCTCCATTTCCTGGCAGAGTTATATTTAGCGCAAGTTTCACGAGCCCTATTTAGAGCTCAGGAAAGTCGGCATTCCGTTTCTTACGAGTCATCCTTTTTGCTTTTTATCTTGCTTCCCAAGGTGACTTTCTGCTCTGCCCCGAGAACAGGTCTGAGTCTGTACTTGATTCTGGATTCTGGGCCTCTCTTTCCCAGGATTTGAAGCCATGGTTTAGTGGTCTGTTCTTTTTCTTTTTTCTTTTTTTTTTTTTAAGATTTTATTTATTTGAGAGTGAGAAAGCATGAGTGGAGGTGAGGGGCAGAGCGAGAGGGAGAAGCAGGCTTCCTGCAGAGCAAGGAGCCGGATGTGGGGCTCGATCCCAGGACCCTGAGATCAGGACCTGAGCTGAAGGCAGACGCTTCACTGGCTGAGCCACCCCCCCCCCCCCCCGCCCCTGGTGCCCCTAGTGGTCTGTTCTCAAAGCCCGTCGAGGCCCTGCTCCCTACTGACAGCTACCTGCAGATTTTTGTCTGTCCTGCTGGTTCTCTCTCCTCTCTGTCTGCCTGCTGGGGCATCCCTGTCCTTGGTGGGGCTCCCTGACGCTGCCTCGCTCGCTGCTCTGTCCGGTCAGCTCTGCCGCAGTGACAGAGGCAGGCCCCCACTAGGCCTGCAGACCCCGTGCACAAGGGCCCTGCCGATGGGGAGGGGACACGCTGGGCCACAGACCACATTGACACCTGCCAGACGAAGGCTCCAGAAGTCTGGGTGCATTTGAATGACTGACCCCAGAACTGAGCATTGGTAGAGGTCATACTCCGAGGGAGGTCATACTCCGAGGGAGGTCATACTCCGAGCTTGGGGAGCAGATCTGGGGGGTCCGGCTGCCTGCGGTCTGGCATGACCTGGTGGTCGGGGGTGTCAGGAAAGAAAGGCACCTGCCCTGCTCTGGGGGGGCCACGTCTGGGGGGCTTACACTTAGCTCCCATTTATTCAGGAAGGGAGTGACAGGCTCATGACTTGGGCAGTGACTTTGGTTTTCGGTGTTAGGAGACAGGACCTCGGATGAGCCGTGCGATTACGGGGGGTCCTCATGCCCGGTGAGTGGCCTCCTTTGCGTGCCTGCCACGCAGGACAGAGCCTGGCTGTGCAGGAGAAGGACTGCACTTGGATGGGGCGCAGCCAGCTCTGCGGGAGGGGTGACACCTCCCTCTGGAGAGAGGGACTCCCGGTTGCCTTAGCTTCTCAGGGAGCCAGCCCTAGGCGGCCGTCTGTTGGGTTCGCTTCAGAAGGAGGTTGCACAGGGAGTATTTCCACGTCTGAATTCCCGCGTGAGCAGTGCAGCATGGAGTGAAAGTACATGAAACCTAGACCCTGAGATCCTGGGGCTTCTCCCAGAGGGACTCAGTGCTTGGCAGGGTAAGTGGTCGTTCTTTAAGGAAATAGATTTAAGGAAGGTTTGTTTTTTTTTTCCTCTCTCTGAAAAGCAATCAAGATATAATAATGTGTTCCCAAATGTGCCTTTTCTGGTAGTTCATACACAAGGTAATTTTTTTTTTTTTAACCTTCCCAGTAAGAATTTGCCTCAGGGTGGGGAATGCATATGGCCAACGGGAGAGCCCACTCCTGTGCAGAGGTGGTTTCTGCTTGTTTCAGCTGGGGCTGATGGCTTCCATGTCAGACCAGTATTACTAGAACTTCCCTTTTTGTGTTTGTTTTTTTAATAGGTAAAACCTTTATTTCATTTTTTTTTTTTTTTAAGTAAGCCTCTACGTCCAGCGTGGGGCTTGAACTCATGACCCCAAGATTAGGACAGTGGTAGGGTAGAGCACCCGGCTCAGCACGCGCTCCTCCAGCGGAGCCAGCCAGGCGCCCTCAACAGTTAATTTTCATTGCATCTTTTGTCGTACACTGAGCTAGTCTAGTGGGTGAGGCACAGACTCCGTTTGTTGCCCCTTCCAGGAACAAGTCTCTTGCAATACTGAATATCTGAAATGTTCACACAGGGAAAGGTTATGAGCTTATATGTGCCTTTGTAGGTTCTTTTGCTTTTTTGCATAAAGGGGAGAGAAGAAATGGAATATGCTGGATGGTCCTTCACTGCGGTGGAAATAATGTGTGTTTATTAGAGAAAGTTCAAAATGACAGCAGAGGGAAAATAGGGAGATACCGCCTATCATTTCACTTCCCAGAATCAAAGAAATGGGCTTTTTCATATTTTTCTTTATTTTTTTTTAAAGATTTTATTTATTTATTTGAGAGAGAGAATGAGAGAGAGAGAGCACACGAGAGGGGGGAGGGTCTGAGGGAGAAGCAGACTCCCCGCCGAGCAGGGAGCCCGA
Source organism: Zalophus californianus (assembly GCF_009762305.2). Classification (NCBI taxonomy): domain Eukaryota; kingdom Metazoa; phylum Chordata; class Mammalia; order Carnivora; family Otariidae; genus Zalophus; species Zalophus californianus. Next base: position 3,671,069 of record NC_045603.1, on the reverse strand, counting down.
TGCGGGACTCGATCCCGGGACTCCAGGATCATGACCTGAGCCGAAGGCAGTCGCTTAACCAACTGAGCCACCCAGGCGCCCCTTCATATTTTTCTTAATCTTTTTCTGTACATTAAAAAAAGTGGGATCATAGTGTTACATATTTTTTTCCCTACTTAACAACATCGTGAAAAATTCCTCATAAGTGGTGCTGTTCTTAGGGCAGTGGCATTTTTAACTTTATGTTCTCCAGGTGGTGAACATTTTGGTGTTCTCAATTTTCCTTGGTATAGGAAACACTGAAGTGAGCTTTTTACACTTAAATCTTTGTGTGCCTGTTTCCTTAAGCTAGAGTGAATGAGTGGGTGGATACTAACTTTTGAAAGGATCATAAAGCTGCAGTGAAACCTTGTAGCGAGGTTGTATCCATGTATATGGCGAATCCAAGGCCACCTGTTGATCAGAATGTTGGGGGCGGCTTCCCCGCCCTGGACCTCTGTATTTGAGAGGGAGCTGGACAATCGGTGCGGGGCATCCAGTACAAGGCTTGGTGTCTGCCCGCTTCTGAGAGCTCCCGAGGCCCGAGGTGGCCACGGCCACACGTGCAGGTCTGAAGCTTGATCTTGTGTTTTTAAAAACCTGACAGGAGCAGACGCCGTCGCCACAGGTCACTACGCCAGAACCTCCCTGGAGGATGAGGAAGTCTTTCAGCAGAAGCACATGAGGAGGCCAGAAGGGCTTTTCAGAAATCGATTTGAAGTTAGAAACGGTAAGTTAGAGCACCCGGCTCAGACCTTCAGGATTGGTGCAGAGGAGACTGCTTTGGAGCGCGGCAGTGGGTCCTTGGCCGAGCGCTCCCTCCGCGTCTCTGTGTCTTCCGCACTAGCTTGCTGGCTGTGAAAACGACAGTTACCAGGAGGGCCACCTCCCCGTAGAGCCTGGTTGGAACCTGCATCTATGATTTCTAACCCAGCTCCTTACACTCTGCTACTCACTCGAAGGTTCCTATATTTGAGGACACAGTTGTTGATCGTTGGAGCGCTCACAGGCCTTGTCGCTTACCATCAAGTTCTTGAGGGCTCGACACTGAGGTGTATGTACCTCAGTGTCACCCAGTTGCCGGGGCCTGACACTCAGGCCTACTGGAAAACATGTTTACAGGGATTATGGATACAAATCAGTTTCTCGGTGTTAGAGGGAGTCAAGTTTCACCTTTCTAGAAAAATGCCCAGCCGTCAGCAGGGATGCTGCTGGCTTGTCCGGTGTACGTTTGTGTGTAGGAGAGAGGAATTCACATCATTGTGAAGGGAGCTCAGAGCCACGTCTGAGCAAGGAGTTTCCATTGTTGTGGGATCGCCGGAGGGTTGGCCTGCTGACCGCCTGCCTCATGGCACCTGCCCCTCTCCCCTGAGCACGGCTGTGACAGGCACGTGTTCTGCTTGGCCCATCTGAGCGTGGAGCTGGATCTACTCGCCCCACTTCACAGGTGAGGGGACTGAGGCATGGAGTCATTTGATTGGGCTCCATGTGGCCATAGAGCTGGCTCTCAGCCCAGTTTGGCCCAGCTCCATAGTTGTGCCCTTTCTGCCGGGCCAGGCCCCAGTCGAGTTCTGTCCTCCGCGTCACTAAGCCTGGTTGTGCAGTCCGCTGTGTTGCGGGAGCCCCGAGGGTGCTGCAGGCGCTCGGCTGCCCAGGTCTCGTCCCCAGCCCTGTTTTCACAGCAGAGGGTGCTCAGATAACCTTCCCGCCTTGAGCACAGACAGGGACAGTGTTTGCTTGGTGGGAAGGTCTCCCTCTGCTGCCTGTGGGGCGCTGGGCCCTTAGCCGCCGGGCTTGCTGCCAGGGCCTCAGGGACAGATGCAGGGAGAGAGGACAGGTTTCCTCGGCCTCCCTCCCGGGTGCTCCCGGGGGCCACCTCTCCGTGTCAGGAAGGATGCAGAGTCCTGCCACTTGAGAACTCCGCAGCAGGATGCACCAAGTAAATACGGATTTAAGGGTCCTGAGTGGCTAAAGGATTTATTTCCATATTGAATAGACATGCTTATCTTCTAGAAAATGGTTTGCTTTCCAGAGCTGTCTGGACCTTTATGCTAGGCCATAGGTGCTCTGAAACTTCTCTCATCGCATTGACGGATGTTTTGTTGAGTCATTTTAACGTGTAGTTGTGGTAGTAATACAACAGTGTCTTTGTTTTCAGCATGTTTTCTAGGCACACGAGAGCTTTTTATTTAATTCTTACTTAGTTGCGCTAGAGACCTGGACTAGGGCCTCCCGGCCTGGGCCTGGATCCCTGGGCAGAGGGCAGGCGGGGCAGTGCACACGGGGCAGCACAGAGCCCGCCTGGGTTGGTTGGCCCTCCTGGGCCCGGGCCTGGCGGCCTAGTCAGGCTCAGCCTGACTAGGGTGTGTGAAGGGGGCGTGGCACCGACCTGACCGCGGACAGAGCTGTGAGGGTGTGTGAATGAAGCCCCCGGAGCGAGGTCCTTTCCATGGTTTAAGATTGCCAGCCTCCTGGGGCACCTGGGTGGCTCAGTCGTTACGCGTCTACCTTCGGCTCAGGTCATGATCCCAGGACGCTGCGATCGAGCCCCACATCGGGCTCCCTGCTCCGCGGGAAGCCTGCTTCTCCCTCTCCCACTCCCCCTGCTTGTGTTCCTGCTCTTCCTAACTCTTTGTCAAATAAATAAAATCTTTAAAAAAAAAAAAAAAAAAAGATTGCCAGCCTCTTTAAAAAAAAAAAAGATTTTGAATCTGTTTATTTATTTATTTATTTATTTATTTATTTATATTTATGTGTTTTTTAAAGATTTTATTTGAGAGAGAGAGAGACAAATAGCAACAGAGATGGAGAGTGAGCATGAATGGGAGCAGAGGAGAAGCAGAGCCCGACATGGGGCCCGGTCCCAGGACCCTGAGATCACGACCTGAGCCAAAGGCAGACGCTTCACCGACTGAGCCACCCAGACGCCCCAGATTTGGAGTCTGTTTTAAACTGTGTCTTGAGGCCTCCATCCGCGCTGCTTGACTGGGCTTCCTTTTGAAACAAAAAGTAGCGTTGGGCAGACACGTCTGCCTGCCTGATGACTGGCTGTTGTCCGTTTCTCGGCTGGTCGCGTTGCTCTGCACATAGGGAGGGACCAACTAGGACTTAGGCCGCACCTGTTCTGTGGAGCCTCTTCAACGATCTCAACCTTAGTTTCCTCGTCTGTAAAATGGGGGTGATGAAACCTCCCGTTGCTAGAGTGAGAATCACATTTGAGGTCACGGGTGGTGAACATTCCCTCCCCAGAGCCCATGTTCCGCACGCGACGGTGCGAGCTGACAGGCACACGTGTGTCGTGTGGACCCCACCACACACACAGCACGCTCTGAGGGTGCCGTGCGGTGGCCTCTCCTAGCACTGCATCCGAGAGATGTTGGAAGGAGCCACGGTACTGAAAGCCCCCATGGCTTTTCCCGTGGCTCATTGAACTTGACACTGGGGAGCCCGGTGCTTGCAATCGTGGCCGACCTGGCGCGTGCAGGCCAGGCAGGTCTGATGTTGCCCAGCGGTGGAGCCGGGCCTTCTCTGATGCAGTGTCACAGGGCCAAGGTCAGTCACACCTGTGCACCGTGGCCTTTGAGCCAGAAGTGGTTCTTTACAGTGGAGGTGGGCATCCGGGAGATCGCGGGGGAGAGTCAGACAGACGTCTGCATGACTCTGAACAAAACCCGTTTTTCTGAGAAAGGAAACCAGTTGAGAGGCACTGTAGCTGGAGTCGGACATGGGAAGGTGGGGGGTGTGGGGAGCAGCTGCCCCTGGTCCCAGGGTTCTTTGGGGGTCCTCTTGTCCAGCTTTCTCACGCTCGGCTGCATGTATCTTAGGCTGGTTTTCACGTACCCTCTTCAGAGCAGGTGTGTGCGGTGTTTCGTCTGTAAAATACTGTGACCCACGGTGGGAATTAGAATTAGCTTCCTGATCACATAAAACGGTTCTTACCAGTAAATAAACTGGGGGTGAGAACTTTCCTCCCCTGAAGCAGGGGGATTGTTTGTTTTTCCTAGTGGTCTGCTTCTGAGTATTGATTTCGGCTTCTGACAAACCAGGGGTAATGTAATAGAAGGACGTGATTCAGAGCCAAGTACCGTTATGTTTACGCCCGCAACATCTTTTGTTCTTTACTCTTGGCAGCGGTAAAACTTCTTCAAGCAGCTGACAGCTTTAAAGACCAGACCTTCTTTCTCAGCCAGGTTTCCCAAGATGCCCTGAGGAGAACCCTCTTCCCTCTGGGGGGGCTAACGAAAGATTTTGTCAAGAAAATAGCTGCTGAGAATAGACTCCATCACGTGCTTCAGAAGAAGGAGGTAGGACGGAGGGGGTGTGCTTGCGGCACTGTGGCTGTGGTCTGCGGGGAAGCGGGGCCCTGTCTGGGCACTTCCTCCCCAGGAGCCAGCGTCAGGACAGAGCCCGGCTGACGCACGCGGTAGGACGTGCCGTTGGCAGCTGAGAACCGCTCCGACGCGATTTCTCCCCCCGTCCCCTCCTCGGCCCTGCTCTGGGGTGAGCAGCTTTCAGAGGAACCTGGCGAGCTCGTTGGGGTGCTCTTGGCCCAGCCTGCTGGGGGAGGGCGGCGCAGGAAGGACCGGGCCCCGAGACGCCCCAGCCCGTGCTCTGTCGCTGCTTGCATGCAGATCTGCTGTTTTCACACGTTCGTCCAGCCCCTCCTTGTCGAGGGCCTTCCCGTACTGGGTGCTGTGCTGCTGGCCCCTGAGGATAGGGCGAGGAGCGCACGGGTTCCTCATTCCTGCCTTCCTGGAGGTCTCAGGAGGGAGAGACAGACACAAAACGTACCGTGGGAAAAAGATGGGTTCCGAGGAGTTAACATTTAATCCACCGTAAGGCCTCAGGATGAATAGGATTTAGTGTCACAAAGACGGTTTTGGGGAATTGTCCCGGCAGCGGGAAGACGTGTGCGAAGGCCCCGAGGTAGGGAGAGCCTGGGCATTGGGATGACGGGGAAGCCCGCGTGCTGGGGGTCTGGTGCTACAGGACAGTCCAGGCGTGCTCCGTCTGGTCGGGCCACATTAGGGACTGGGTCACCTTCAGCTGAGGCTGCTGCTTCATTTTTGTCTTCCTGGGAACGAGCATGACCTTGCTTTTTTTATCAGCAAGTCATTGTCCCCAAGGAAGACATCCTTTCTCGCATCCATCCACCCATCATGTCTGTCTCTCTGTCTACCTGTTCGGTTTCTGGGTGTGGCTCTGCGCTGGGAGCTGAGAGACGCAAGCAGGGCAGGTGAGCGCTCCATATGGCAGGAACAACAGTGGTGGAGTGTGCGTTCCGGCCCGTCTTCTGGGCTAGAGTAGATCATCTTGAGGGAGCCCTCTCCCTCCGACTCTCGTGCGGATGCTTCGGGTCTGGCCCAGCTCCTCTCCTTCCCAGCCCGCGGCTCATTGACGGTGGTCTGAAGGGCCCGCACAGCTCTGGCTCTCTCTCCTGCCGGGGTAGACGTGGGGTGGCCTTGCTTACTCACCAGATCCCAGGTTGGGGGCTTGAAGCAGACCCCTTGAGATGCTCTGAAACCCCTCGAGGTCCGTTGGTGGGGCACGGCTGGTGTCTGTGGTCCCTTGGCCAAGGAAAGCCAGGCCTGCGACCCAGGAGCGTGGGGAGGCCCGGGGAGGCCGGGACGCGCAGCCTGTCCTCCCGGCACTGGCTTGTTCTCGTGCAGAAACCTCCTGCCTGTTCACTCTCCTCACTGTCGGCTTTCCTTTTGTTTCAGAGCATGGGCATCTGTTTCGTTGGTAAAAGAAATTTTGAAAATTTCATCCTTCAGGTGAGTGTGTTCTTTGAGGCAAAAGAATGGAGCCACATTTTTGCTCTGGACCTGCATCCATTAGTAAGGAAATGCTTGTTTTTCAGTATTTACAGCCTCGACCTGGTAAATTTATTTCTATAGAAGACAATAAAGTTCTGGGAACACACAAAGGTGAGACACAACCTCAGGCTGCTTTTCGTCCTAAACTTCCTGAGTCGTGGCGTGAGTTTCAGACAAGAAACCTGTAATTCCTTCCGTGTCCGCGAGTGAGTCTGAGAAGCCTGTGGGTGGGGGTCGCGGGTAGCGCGAGCGAGCGTGGTGGCCAGTGTTGTACGTGGTCTCCGTGAAGCCTGGAAGCTCATAAAGAGGGATGCCCTCCGATTCAGAAAGACCTTGATCTCTGAGTGCTGTGTTCCTGCAAATAAAATTACTCTCTCGCTGTAGAAAAAGAAAACATGAGGACACAGAAAGGTTCACCTGATGAAAGAAGCATGACTGATTGATTTCAGAATGGGAGCTTCCAGATCTAGGACGAGGAAGAGACAGGACCAGAGGGTGTCCCCATAAGGCAGGGGTGTGGCACTTGGGGTGCTGCTTGATTGTTCGCAGATATTGGGGGGGGGCGTACCGCATGAACTTGCCCTGGGCTGGTGTGGAGAGGCTGCGACAAATCAGGCCCAAGCATTCGCAGCTCAGCGGGAGGGCAGGTGGTGGGTTGGTGAGTGGTGGGCCCCTGCCCTCGGGGCATCGGAGAAGCCCTCGGGGGCTGGTGGCCAGGTAGGTCTTGACCCAGAACGTGCCTTGCCTGCTGGGGGGACAAGGGCTGGTACGCAGGCATGGACAGTCTCACAGATGGTTCTTTGGAACCCCCAGCCCAGTTTGGGCAGACGGCTTCTCTTTCCTGTTGGGGGAGCTGGACTGGCTGTCCTGGGCTCCTGGGGAGCCAAGCAGAGAAGCTCCAGGTGTTCTGAGACGGGAGGAGGGGGCAGCCTTGCTGGGGACAGGCCCGCGGGGTGCTCCCAGCCTGTCTCCAGCAGGATGAGATTCCCCTCAGCTTGTCTCCTCTGTGCTATAGGGCTGTTCCTCTGGGCTGGGGGCGGGGGTGCGCAGAGAAGTGATGCCACAGCCCCCGTGCGGTTCGTCCGTCAGAGGGGCTCCTGGAGGCTCAACAGGAGGGGGCTTAGGGCTTTGAACAATGCCCCGTCCACGGTCTGCAGGAGTGGTCCCTGCGGCCGATGGTTTAGGTGGCCCGGCAGCTGGCATGGCTCCTGGCAGGGTGCGAGGTGCAGCCTGACCTGTCCCGGACAAGGTCAGGGCCGAGGCTCGCGGGGGGAGCACACAGCCCCTCTTGTTACCCCTCGGTGGCCTCCCAACTGCTGCCCCCTGCTCCCCATGCTCTGCTCCCCGTTAAGAGGGGGATGATGTTTGAGATGGAGCTGGTGCCGGCTCCCTGAGAAACCATTATTTCCGTAGGTTGGTTCCTGTATACTTTGGGCCAGAGAGCCAAGATAGGCGGCTTACGGGAGCCCTGGTATGTGGCGGAGAAGGACGGCACCAAGGGCGACGTGTTTGTGGTGAGTCGGGCTGGCCTTTTAGACAGGTGACGGAGGTCTGTTTTTGGCAGAGCCAGCAGTGTCTGTGAGACCAGGCAGGGCTGGTGGAGCCCTACAGAACAGCAGTGATTGATGGACCAGCCTTGCCTTCCCTCTGCGTCCTCCTGGGATTGGCCCCCAAGGTACCAGAAGGATTTTGTTGAAGGTACTTATCAGGGTCTTACCGTACGTTGGTCACTCTGGTGATCATGATGTTAACGGCTGTGAATAGATCCTATTTTTCTGATTTTACGCCAAGAGGCCGAAGGTCCCTCAGTGCTTAGGACAGGGCTGGCTCATGGCTCCAGCAGGCCATTGCTGAACAGACGGAAGCAGCCGAGCCGGGACCAGAGCCGTTTGCGGGCCAGTGACCTGAACCCCTGTGACCCTGAATCCCATCCTTGGGCTCTTGGAGCAGGGCTTCGCTAAGGGAGTGAGTTGGCCCTGTCCCCCCACCCTCACCCCCACCCCCGGGACACTCGGCAGTGTCCCCACTTACCCGATGGGTGGAGGCCGGGGGGCTGCTGCCATCCTACAGGAGAGCTCCCACCCCCGAACAGAACGACCCAGCCTCCCATCTTAGTCGTACCAAGGTTGAGAGACCCTGCCCTAGGAGAGCTGGGTGCTCGCTCACAAAGCTGGAGGATCCTCTCTTAGACACAGAGTGGCCAGCACACCTCACCTACTGATTCGGGGACATCTCCTTCCAAGAAGAGCCGTGGGCATCACAGCCTGGACAGGGATTGTGGTCATGCATGAATTAAAGTGATTAAAGTGTAAAATTTCAGTGGTGTCTCTTGCCTTGAGAAAAACCAGGAGGGTCATCACCTGACATTTGTCCCCATGTGTGGGTATCCCTGCCTGGGCCTTGGGGACGGGGGCCTGAGGCAGATGGCCGCAGCACAGCCCCGGGGAGCCAACACTGTCCCTTCTTTCCCCGGCCACTGGTGTTTGATGGGCTTCCTGCGGTGACCTTTTTGAGACAGGCCAGCAGCGTGGTGGGCCCTGCCTGGGCAGGTGCGGCAGACCGAGTGCTGGGGACCGTGACAAGACCCTTTCCCTCCTGTGCCTCAGTTTCCTCCTGTGTGCAGAACGGGGAGCAGAGGCCGTGGGACGGTCCCGTGCGTTTCTGGGGCCGACACCGTACCTAGCAGCCACCTGCTGTTGGGGTTGCTACTGATGAAGCGCCGCCGGGCAGCTTGGGGTGGGGGCCCCTCCGCTGAGGGCTTCCCCGTCCTGACGTGCACATCCCACTCCGCAGGCCCCCCGGACAGACCACCCGGCTCTGTACAGGGACCTGCTGCGGACCAGCCGCGTGCACTGGATCGCGGAGGAGCCGCCCGCCGCCCTGGTCCGGGACAAAATGATGGAGTGCCACTTCCGGTTCCGCCACCAGATGGCGCTAGGTGACTGAGCGGGAGGGCCCCTTCAGGGGAGCCTGGTAGGAGGCCAGAGGAGCCAGGGTAGGAGCAGTCATTAGACTTGGGGCAGGAGCGTCCCCCACTGTTCAGGTTGCAAAACATATTCGTAACCCCCTCTCCGCCTGCCTTCTCTGGGAGCCGGCACTGGGAGGCGCTGAGGCCCGCGTGGCCTTCCTCGTCCGCCGTGCAGGGCGCATCCGGGCGGTGCAGGCCTGGCAGCAGTGGGGTGGAGCCCCTCTGCCTGTGGCCCCCTGCTGCCTGGTGCTCCTCCCATCCCCCCGGGGGGCGAGGCCTGGGGCTGGCCGCACGTGGAAAGGCCAGTGCCCCCGCCAAGGACCCCTCTCTTCCACCCAGTGCCCTGTGTGCTGACCCTCAATCAAGACGGCACCGTGTGGGTGACGGCTGTGAAGGCTGTGCGGGCCCTGGCCCCGGGACAGGTGAGTGCCCCGTGCTGCAGAGGGGGGTGGGGGAGCCCGGCTGGAAGGTCGGACCAGGCCTCACACCACGTCTGTCTGTGGCCTGGAGCCCGGGCCTCGTGCACGAGATGGGCTTCAGCATGTGCTCAGCTGCCCCTCGCCAGGGCCTGTGTGGCCGAGAGACCGCTCTAGTCAGTGGGCTTTGTGCTCTGGAAGGACGGACTGCACTTCCTCCCCACCAGAGCACCCAGTTTACGGGGTGGGGGGGCGCTGAGGTGCGCTGTGGGTGTGCGGCTCACACAGCCAGCGAGGGTGGAAGCTGTGCCCCCCCCCCCCTCGCACCCGGCATGCCCCTCCCAGCCGCACCAGTGATAACCTGCTCCTGCTTGATGCTGGGAGGGCCCAGCTGCCCTGTCTGGGCCTGCCCCCCACCCCCCCCAGCCCAACAGCTACGGACCCACACTCCTGGCTGCTGGTGGGCACCCGGCGCCGGGGCCACTGTGGTGACACGGCCTCTTTCCTTTTTAGTTTGCCGTTTTCTACAAAGCGGGTGAGTGTCTGGGCAGCGGGAAAATCCTGCGCTTGGGGCCATCCGCCTACATACTCCAGAAGGGCAAGAGCAAGTCCAGAGTGGCCACCGAGGGCCCCGGCGATGGCCCCAGCGATGGCCCACGGCTGGGCCCCACGCTCTGAAGGAGGCCGAGCTGCTGCCGAGCGCCCAGGAGCAGACACGGAGGAGCAGAGCCTGGGGTGGAGCAGCAGGGGGGAGCTTGGCTGAGTCTGCTGCCCCAGTTCCAGCCTGCCTGGCCAGGGTTCCAGCGAGCCTCCCGAGCCTGGGAGAGCCCCAGAAAGGCCTGCCCTGTCTTCTCCACCGTGTGTGCTCTGTCCAGAAGGACTTGCTGCCTAGTGGGTGGGTTTGTAGAGCTGCTCTCTCGTGCCCCAGGGAAGGCTTCCCACCCGCAAGCACACAGGCACACTCCGGAGGAGGCTGCAGGGCCGGCATCCAATAAAACGAGTGTCTGGGACACAGAGTCTGCCGGACTCTCCTGGGGAGGGAGCCGGCCTCCGGTGCACAGCTTGGGCAGAGGGACGCCAGCCCCACTCCCCCGTTCCCGCCATGCCCTCCCTCGCTCACCTGTGTCGGAGAGCGAGTCCCGGCCCGCAGGGGTGCAGTGTGGGTGTGTGAGGGGGTGCGGCCGCGCAGAGGCCATTCTTCCCCCTGCAGAGTGCCCGGTGCCCTGGCTGCGGTCACAGGGAAACCAGAAGGACTGAGGGGCCTTGTCCCAGTCCGGTGGGGCTCGGCGGGTGTGTCCGTTCCCTGCGGGGCAGCTTACACACCACGGCGTTTGTGTCTCACGGCCGGGGAGACCAGAAGTCCGGGCTCAGGGCGCCGGCGCGGTCAGCCGAGGTTCCCCCTGTGGTTCGCCGATGGCCATCTTCTCGCCATGTCCTCAACGGCCAGAGGGGCGAGGGGTCTTTCTGGGGCCTCACACCGTGTCATCCCCCAGGGCTGCACCCTCACGACCCAAGTGCCTTCCAGAGAGCTCCTGTGTTCACACCATCACATCAGGGATTTAGGGTTTCCCCGTAGGAGTGTTGGGGGGATGCTCAGCCCCCAGCATGGTGTGTGTGCATGTGTGTATTTTGTGGCGAGAGGGCAGCAGGCCAGGCTGGGAGCTGCTTGGCAGAGGAGGATGCAGAAGGTCAGGGCCAGCTGTGCTGCGTGGGCGGCACCCTGTGGCCCCGCAGCCGCGGAGTCCCTGAGTGACGCCTCGGAGCCCCATAAGGGCTCCGCCAAGCCTCGCCGTGGGCAGTACGCAGAGGCACGGGCTCGGTCTCCTCAGTGCGTGTGGGGCCGGGGCTGGGGGTGGCGTCTGGGTCAGACAGGAAATTGGCCTTCCTGGGAAGGCTGTGTCTGCATGCCCCACAGCCTCCAACTCGCCTGCCCTGAAGGTGGGGGCTGGGTGCTGGGGACAGAGCTTGGGCTGCATTCTTTCACTAGCCTCACACCCAGCACATTGCTAGTGCTTCAGGCCAGGCTTCTGTGGGGGCCAGAAGTGTGGTGCCCTGTCTCCTGTGGGTAGAAGGTTCTAGACCAGAAGTAGCCTAGGCCTCCAGGCACAGTGCTGCTGGAGGAGCACCTGGGAAGGTTGTCCGTGGCCCCCAGCCTTCAAGGCCTCTGATGGTGACAGTGCTAGCCCTGGGTCTGGGTGCCAGGCATCCAGGGCCCCCCCTCCCCACCCCCAGAGGCAGGTCACGGGCCCCAGACCACAAGGGAGGAGCCCAAAGTGGGATGACGGGCACCACGGCCCCAGAGCACTACAGTGGGAGGAGGACTTCCTTCTGAACAGGAGGGAGGCAGGTGGTTTGGGCAGAAAATCCCTCCGGCCTCAGGTACAGGTGGGAGGGAACGAGGGCCCACGCGGGCTGTGGGGTGGGTATGGTGGCAGAGGCACGGACAAGCGTTGGCCTGGGCAGCGGGCTTGGGAGGAGGAGTGGACAACTAAGACCTTTGTCCAGATGGGGTCCTGCTGCCCTGGATCTCCCCGCGCATCAGCACGCGGTGCTCCGAAGAGCAGAGCGGGCCCCTCCGCCCCCCGCCCCATGCAGCCAGGAAGGGAGGCCCGGACCGCTCACCCCACTTGGCACCTGCCTCGGCTCTCGTGTGGTGCTTGCAGCCTGCCAGCGAGACTGGCCTTACTGGCACCCCATCCCTGCCAGCCTGGGGCAAAGGGCGTGAGGTGGGCTGGGCCCCACCGCTGGTTTAGTGGGACCCTGTGTGGGGGGTGACAGGCTGCACCGTTGGGGGCTTTAAGACTAGGCCGCTGTGTGGGGCTGAGAACTAGGTGCCAGCCCCCCTTTCCAGAGGCAGGATGAACGTGGTCCCTCTCAGTGACGATCAGGATCCCCGTCCCTGCTCCTTACACTAGCCCTGGCCTAGGTCTGCCTTCTCCCCACCCAGCAGGAGGCTTCCGGGGCTGGAAGGAGCAGGGAGGGGGCCCGAGCATCCAGGGTCGGGCCTTCTGGCCTGCCACGTGGCAGCTGATCCAGATAAAGAGACCCTGCGAGGTGGGGGGGCTCGGGCCTGCCCTGCCCAGGCTGGGAGGCCAGCCACTGTTCTGCATCACTCTGCACGTTGTGCCAGGCGGTGGAGGCTGGCGAGGCTGGCCGTGGAGGCAGGGAGGGGCTGGAACCCCGCCCATGTTCTGCCGGCTCACGGGGCAGCATGGAGCCTCCCGGGCCTCAGGGCTCCCGATTCACCGCCCTGGTGGCTGGGCCTCTCGTCCTGCTGGGAAGGCCCCCCAGCGCCCACCCTGCTCCGTGCAAGGCTGACCCTGGGGAATGGCAGCGGGAACGGGGGGGAAGGGCAGCCCGGTGGAAGTGTCCAGCACAGGGCGGCGGAGGGGAGGCCGCCGGTCCTGCCAGCCCAGTGCCAGGCCCCCAGCTGGCCCGGCGGCCGCTCGGGTCACCCAGGCTCCACCTGTGGCGGGGCCCATGGCAGCCTTCCAGCCGGCGGCGCCACCCTCCCCCTGGTGGGCCCTCCGCGTGCCCCTGGGGCCACCAGCCAACTGCGCGAGGCCACTTGGTGCATTGCATCAGCTGTCCGCCAGAGGGCCAAGTTCGTGAGCTGGGACTCTGGCCCCTCCCACTGCCCTGTGCTGGCGCCTCGGGCTTCAGGAGACCCTGGGGCAGGCCGGAGGGGCTGGAGCTGAGGAGTGAGACGTGTCCCCGTCCCCGTTGCCAGGCCCCGCCACTGCCCCACGTGCCCAGATCCCGAGGGAAGGGCCCAGGGCTGGTGCCGGACACACGGTGAGAGCTGAAGATCCCGAACCCCGAATGGTCTGCTTATCCCGACTGCGTCGGGAGGGTTCGCACAAAGTTCCGGGACAGTTCCTCTCCCCGGGGCCTGTGCTCTGCCTCCCGCTCACGGCCGTCACGGCTGGCTCAGGGAGGGGGCGGGGCAACAGCACAGAGAAGCACAAACTCGAAGCTCTTAATTTATTGCAGACTCTTTTCTTGTGTTGTAATTCCAGTGTTCCGAACATTAATAAATAGACATTTGTTAAAAAAAAAATCTCCAGTGTCTCATTTCTCATAAAGTCTTAAGTCACAAAAATAGGTTTACAATGTATTTTCCTGTCTTAATAAAACGGACAGTTGTTTTTTGGTAACAATTCTGATCAGATTGAAAACCGCACCCCAAGGGGCAGGACCCAGCTGCAGAAGTGAGGACGCGAAGGTGGGGGGCTTCTGACTCGACGGTATTCAAACTTTTTTACTTAGAAGAGGTCTCGTCAGGGGTAAACATCTGAAGACCCTCTTCCATCCTCAGACGGCCACTCACCCACTAAGGCACATTTATAATTCATTCCTGCATGCGGACCCCGGGGTCTCATTTCACTCCCGTGTGAGGTGTGTGGCCTCAGAGCCGCCTTGCAGCTGCTGTTCCCGGGGTGGTCCTAACAGTGCTCACATTTCCATCCGAATATGGCGCAGAAATCTTCACATTTGACTTGATTTTCTTCCTATTTTATGGTTTCTCGTACTTGGAAGCAGCTGTGCTAGTCACGTACTTGGGTGCCTGATTTGAAGAACAAAGGCAACACTGGAACGAGACGTGTCTGAGTCATTCTGGGCCCCATGCCACAGCCCCTGGGGCCACACCGCACCAACTGCCCACCGCGGGCCAGGCACGGCCGCTCCTCAGTACGAGCTTCCAAAAAACAGCTTGGTAACCACTGAGAAGCGTGGCCGTGGCTTTGTCCCTCTGCACAATTGGCCATTTGAAGCAAAATGAAGTCATTGGTCGGCCTCGGGGGGTGGGGCCCCAGCCTGCCTGGGGATCCTCAGAGTCTAAAAGAGCTGGAAAATTTGGCAGGAAGGACTGTGACATCCTGGAAGACCTCACACCTCCGTCTGGATCGGAAAGTTGTGAACACTGTACAATCCCACCGGGAACAGGAGCAGAGGGAACAAAAGACGTCCCCACCTGCGGTACCACACCAACTGGGCCAGGGGCCAGGGAAGCCCCACAGGCCGAGCGTGGGCCCGGGGTGGGGGCGGGGCGGCCAGGGAAGGGCCAGTGCTAAGTCACGGTCAGTGCCTCCACCATGGCCGTGGGGCACCCGCATTCTCCACCAGCCTCAGCGGGGCGGGAGCGAGGGGGGCTCCTCAAGTCCTGCCCCGTCCCAGGCTGCCCTGTCTCCGATCCACCACGGTCGGGGCGGCTGGGAGCGGGGGGCACACATCTCAGAAACATGCGCTGGGAATTCAGGCGGCTGCGCATGGTGCCCACACGCTCCCTGCTTCCTGGCCGGGCCCCGCGGCAGGAACCTCTGTTCGAGGACCAACTCGCCTCCACGCACTTCCCACTCTGATCTGCCGGGACACCAGCTGCATCAACGCACGCCAGGTTCAAGTACAACTGTGCAATCTTCCTTGTATAAAAAAAATAGAGATCATCCCACGGGTCTCCCAGTATCAATAGTACAAATGCAAAATATACACAGGCTTTCACCTTCTCAGAGTCCCATACAAATATATATAGAAGTATCTACACCTTTTCAACAAAAGAAAGTGATCTGCTTTAAGACAAGGGATGTTTAGGCAAAGGGCCGTCAAGGCCCCTGGCCAGGGGCCTGTACTCCATGGGGGCACCCGCATGGCCGAGGGACCTCCGTCTTCCACCTACGCTTGGCACCCCCGAGCCCCAACAAGCCAGGCCTGGCAGTTTGGGGCCCTGCCAGCTCTTGTGCTGGGCCCACTCCTGGCCTGCCAGTGTGCGGCTCTGCCTCCGTCCGCAGTCGGCATCCAGCTGAGCCGGCCCGGGAGCCCACCCATCCTTGAGCCCGTGACCTTTGGCACTTGTCACAGGTCGGCTGGGCCCCGAGCCCCCGGGGGCAGCCCGGGGCTTTGTGTCTGGACTGTCAGTCACACCAGTCATGGGGCTGCCACCGCAGGGATCCCCACCACCAGGGCCCCTTCACTGACAGCGCAGCGGCCCCTTGGGCTCCAAGGTCCAAGGGTGCATCGATGCAGCACAGAGGCCTGGCTGGAGGCGGTGGGCTTGTCTCGGTTTCCTGGTTCAGATTGAAGTTTCGTTACTGCCTCTGTGCGTGGGAAGAAGCCGTCAGGCAGGCGGAGATCAGCAAGAACGGCCCCTGCTATGCGTGAAGCCAGCAGCTGGGCCGGGTTGGAGGTCACGCAGGAGCAGACACCCCCCCCAACTCAGGGGACGGGAGGTGGGGGGCAGAATCCCCCAGTCAGGGGGCTCGGAGGAGGACAAGCTCACATGTGGACAGAGCTACACTAGGCAGGAGAGGGGGGAAGGTCGAGTCTGCACCCTGACACCCAGGGCCCCCTGGAGGGCCACGCCCATCTGAGCGTCCACACAGCCAGCCCTGCCTCGGAGCAACCGAATTCACTCAGGTTTAAGAGAGCCATTCTAGAAGACCTGGCGCCCATTCTTTGCTCCTCCCTAGTAGTCTGTAGCAGGGAGGAGCCCCGGGAGAGGCCAACGGGCCCACAGCCCCCGGCTCTGTTCATCTGCAGGGGGTGCCCCAGAGCATCGATTTCCTCAACCACAACACGCGGTGGTGATGATCTGGACCAAGAGCCTTACAAAGTGCTTAGTCCTGCATGGTCTTAAGTCCTAGAATTTCAGGACTGGGCAGGACTTTAGGGCTTTGGCCAGGGTAGCCCCTGCAAGGGCGTGAATGTTGGCAGCCCTCCCCCACCCGGTCAGAAGCCCACTTCATCTTTGGCGGGCTCCTCCTGACCCTGCTGAAGCCCCTCCCCTCCAGAGTACCCCAGCACAGCCCCTGGGCCCCTCTGTGCTCAGGCCCCTGACCACCGGCCCTCTCTGGACTGGACACCTGTCCCCTGGGCAGGAGGCGGAGGGGGAGCTGGCTGGGGCCGCTCCCGCTGCCCTGCAGCCGAGGCCGAGGCTACTCACTCGGAGTCAGAGCCGGCCGCCTGGGCGCTCCCGGCCCGCACGTTCATGGCCACCCCGTTGAGGTGCTCGGGCCCCGGCTCCCGGCGTGGGCTCTTGATGGTGATGGTGCCGTCGGGGGCGCGGGCCCCGTCGCTCGAGCCCAGGGAGGACGAGCGTGACGACGCGGGGCTCTGCTCGCACTCGGCCAGCTTCTCCCGGAGCCGGGACTTCAGAGTCTTCTCCGTCAGCGGCGGCGGGTAGGTCACTTTGTTTTTCAAGATGCCTGGAGGTGGAGAGATGGATAAAGTCACGGTCAGGCTGACGCTGCCGGATGCAGGAACTCGAGGAACAGTCCCTGTGGACCCACCGGAGCACCCCTCAGCCCCTGTTCTTCCCTCCTTGGGTCTCAGCGTCACGCGGCAGGGCCAAATGGTCGCCTCTGTGCAGGGGGGGCCCCCTCCCCATCAAGAGACCCTGACCCACCTGTACTGGCCTCGCCTGCACCCCGTCCTGCCCCCGCCCCGCCTGCACCCCAGCCGCCCTTCGCCCCCACCTGCACCCCGTCCCGCCCCGCCCCCAGCCCCGCCCCCCGCCCCGCCCCCTCCACGCCTGCACCCCGTCCCGCCCCGCCCCCAGCCCCGCACTCCGCCCCGCCCCCTCCACGCCTGCACCCCGTCCCGCCCCGCCCCCAGCCCCGCACTCCGCCCCGCCCCCTCCACGCCTGCACCCCGTCCTGCCCCCACCTGCACCCCACCCCACCCCACCACCCCACCCCTCCTGGACCCCGCCCCCACCTCCTCCGCACGCTGCCCACCCGGGTCCCGCCCCTCCCAAAACGGCCCCGCCTCTGTCCCCCTTCCTCGCTGAGAGGTTTTCTGGTCCCCAGCTTCCCGGGAACAACGCGGCCCTCGCCACTCCCAAAGCACCTTTTCTCTGCTCCGGGGGCTGGTTGGGGAGCACGTCCGCAGACCTCAACGGGCCGCCGCTCTCCTGGTCCGGGGAGCGCTCGCTGCAGTGATTGCCCTGCTCATCCAGGTGCAGCTCCACACTGACCTTGGTCTCCACCTTCAGGCGCGGCTTGTCGCCAGGCTCCTCACTGTCGCTGCCAGCCAGGCTCTCGTTGGGCCAGCCAGCAGGGATGTGGTTGGCAGCAGCATCCACTGAGGCACAAGACCAACCGTCAACAGCAGGGAGACTCCCCACTTTTGGAGCTACACCCCCTAAAAGGTTCCCTAGTGTCCCGCCGTGGGGAGGCTGCCTCCTAGTGGCCCTGACTCATCACTCCCAGAGCTGCAGGCCTGACAGGGTGCCACCCTCCAGGCTCCTGACAGTGGGGGCCCAGGCTACAATCCCCCCACTCTACCTCAACGCCCTCGAGCCTCAACACTGGCTCCCCCAGCAGCAATCGGGGCCAGCTTTGTGGGGTCCTTCAAGTGAGGGTCCCCAGAGAGACCCTCCAAGACCTCCCTGCTTCTGCTCTGCAGATACTCCGGCCGGGGCCTCCCCCCAGCCAGCACCTCCCACCTGCTGTCCCTCCCACCTGCTGTCCCTCCCCCAGCCAGCACCTCCCACCCGCTGTCCCTCCCCCAGCCAGCACCTCCCACCTGCTGTCCCTCCCACCCGCTGTCCCTCCCCCAGCCAGCACCTCCCACCTGCTGTCCCTCCCACCTGCTGTCCCTCCCCCAGCCAGCACCTCCCACCTGCTGTCCCTCCCACCTGCTGTCCCTCCCACCCGCTGTCCCTCCCCCCAGCCAGCACCTCCCACCTGCTGTCCCTCCCACCCGCTGTCCCTCCCCCCAGCCAGCACCTCCCACCTGCTGTCCCTCCCACCTGCTGTCCCTCCCCCAGCCAGCACCTCCCACCTGCTGTCCCTCCCACCTGCTGTCCCTCCCCCAGCCAGCACCTCCCACCTGCTGTCCCTCCCCCCAGCCAGAACCTCCCACCTGCTGTCCCTCCCCCCAGCCAGCACCTCCCACCTGCTCTCCCTCCCACCTGCTGTCCTTCCCCCAGCCAGCACCTCCCACCCGCTGTCCCTCCCCCCAGCCAGCACCTCCCACCCGCTGTCCCTCCCCCCAGCCAGCACCTCCCACCTGCTGTCCCTCCCACCTGCTGTCCCTCCCCCAGCCAGCACCTCCCACCTGCTGTCCCTCCCACCTGCTGTCCCTCCCACCTGCTGTCCCTCCCCCAGCCAGCACCTCCCACCTGCTGTCCCTCCCACCTGCTGTCCCTCCCCCAGCCAGCACCTCCTACCCGCTGTCCCTCCCCCCAGCCAGCACCTCCCACCTGCTGTCCCTCCCACCTGCTGTCCCTCCCCCCAGCCAGCACCTCCCACCCGCTGTCCCTCCCCCCAGCCAGCACCTCCCACCTGCTGTCCCTCCCACCTGCTGTCCCTCCCCCCAGCCAGCACCTCCCACCCGCTGTCTCTCCCCCTAGCCAGCACCTCCCACCTGCTGTCCCTCCCACCTGCTGTCCCTCCCCCCAACCAGCACCTCCCACCTGCTGTCCCTCCCAGCTGCTGTCCCTCCCCCAGCCAGCACCTCCCACCTGCTGTCCCTCCCACCCGCTGTCCCTCCCCCCAGCCAGCACCTCCCACCTGCTGTCCCTCCCCCAGCCAGCACCTCCCACCCGCTGTCCCTCCCCCCAGCCAGCACCTCCCACCTGCTGTCCCTCCCACCTGCTGTCCCTCCCCCAGCCAGCACCTCCCACCCGCTGTCCCTCCCCCCAGCCAGCACCTCCCACCTGCTGTCCCTCCCACCTGCTGTCCCTCCCCCCAGCCAGCACCTCCCACCCACTGTCCCTCCCCCCAGCCAGCACCTCCCACCCGCTGTCCCTCCCCCCAGCCAGCACCTCCCACCCGCTGTCCCTCCCCCCAGCCAGCACCTCCCACCTGCTGTCCCTCCCCCCAGCCAGCACCTCCCACCTGCTGTCCCTCCCGCCCGCTGTCCCTCCCGCCCGCTGTCCCTCCCACCCGCTGTCCCTCCCACCCGCTGTCCCTCCCACCTGCTGTCCCTCTATGCTGCCACTGCTCTCCATCCTGGGAGGGAGGCAGGCCCTCAGACACTCCACAGCCCAACACTGGCTCACCTTTGGGGGTGCTGTGGACGGGGCCCCGAGCTGAGTCCCATTTGTCCTCAGCTTCCACCCCATCATCCTCGCTGTCTGACGAGTGGGAGGAGGCATAGGAGCTGCTCTGCTCATCCAGGGACAGCTCGCTATCGGAGTCTGAATCGCGGCCTACAGGGTGGGCAGGAGGGACGGAGGCTCAGGCCAAGGGCGGAGGGGGCCAGCGGGGCCCCAGGCACTGGGGAGCAATCGTTTCCCTTTTGACCTTCTGAATGGGATGCAGCCGCAGACTCCTCTCTGAGGCGGTACGTCCAGTGACCGAGAGGCCCACGGGCCAGACAAGAGCCTACAAGAAGCTCCCCACCATGGCCCCCCAGGAGGGAGATGCCCAGGTGGATGGGGGATCACCTTCCAGGGGACACATACCGTGGTGCTTCTTGGTGTTCCTGGGGACAAAGGATGAATCTGGCTCCCCATGGCCACCCCGTGCTGGCCCAGAGGACACGCTGAGTTTCTGGCCCCCTTCGTCCCTAGAGAGGGTAGGAGGGGGGGCTCAGCACCGTCACTTAGGGGTTTGCATGACATGACCACCCAACATCACCGGGCACCACTGGCATGTGCCAAGATGGCCCCATGGAGCTCTGGAAGGTTCACTGCCACGAAAGACTCCCAGAGCACATGGGGAACCACACATCAGCTAGAACAGCAGGGCACACCGCTCGCGCCTCCCCAGCTGGCTTGGCAGCCCGCATCCGCCCTGAGAGCTGGGCCTCCCCCCTTCCCTGGGGACGAGCGAGGGCGCCCGGCTCCAGCCTGACCTGATGGTGCTGTCCAGCGAGGCAGTGGACTCGCCCAGGGCCGTGCGGAACATGTTGGGCTCCTCGCTGTACGTGTGGTTGCAGTTGAGGGAGCGCTGTGGGAGGGGAGTGGTTACCGCCGGAGCAGAGGCCCCTGGGGTGCAGAGGACGGCTCTGTCCCCACAGCAAGCCCCGGTGCCAGCACCCTGACTGAGGCCCTGCCCGGCAGAGCCCAGGGGCCTCGTGGCGGCCTAGAGGAGAGCAGCCCCAGCCCTCACGGTGGTCCGAGGACAGCTTCCTGCCCACAGCCACGGCTTCTGGTCAGGGGTTCTAGCCTGCCGCTGCCCTGTCCTCTGCGACCCTGAACAATGGGGCTGTGACAAGGACAGACCCCACCTGGTGAATGCTGCTCTCTTCCCAAGATATCAGCAATGATATCAGGCTCAATGCCACTCTCCAAGGAGGGTCTCTGATGCCTGGGTCCCAGAGACTGGGCAGCTGCGTCGAATGCTTGATCTAGAAACCCACACGCCCCCCCCCAGCCATGCGGGTCCCCCGGCACCGCCTACCGTCAGCAGGGTGGCCCTCGTGGTGGCCGAGTCATCCGGGTGCAGCTTCTTCCCGGAGAGCGCCCCCTTCAGGTGCTTCCGGACCTCCCTGTTGAGCACGCAGTGGAATAGGAGGACGAACAGACCCTGGAGGGAAGGGCGGCTGGTCAGGGCAGGGCCCGGTGGTCAGGAAAGCAGCCAAGGTCCTGTGGCCGCCGGACGGCACGCCCGCCTGCCCGAGAAAGCACAGAGCGGTGCCACCGCCATGTGCCGCTGAGTGCCCAGGGCCAGTCTGGCCGCGGGGGCCCGCCCTGGGTACCCCCTCCCTGGGGCCTCTGCTTGCCCAGGGGAGCAGGGGCAGGGCAGCCAGCACGCCAGAGGCCAGGAGGGCTCTCGGGCCATCTGCGTCCCCAACATGACATCACTTGCTGGGAAGACCCTCGGGGTGAACTGTAAATGGCCAACACCGTCCCTGCGGACGCGAGTGGGATGCACTCTGCCCCGCGGAGGGAGGACGAGCCCCGGCACCAGCTGAGCAAAGGACAGTGTCCCGGGGGGCCCCGGGAAGGCCCTGGACAGAGCTGTGCTTGGGACCACAGGTTCCTTGTCAGGGGCAGGACCACGTGCGGAGAGCCGTCACCGGAACCCCCAGCACGCTGCGGCCACACTGTGACAGCCACGCCCAGGCCCCCGTCTGTCCTTGGACCCTGGGTCCAGGACCTCCCCCGGGCCTTCCAGACAGGAGGTAGCACAAGTGGCCAGGACCTCACCAAGGCTGGCCCCAGCGGAGGCCCACCGGGTCGCCGGGACAGCTGCCCACCTGCAAGCCGCTGAAGACCCCGAAGAGGTAGTGCAAGGCCAGCGCGTCGCTGTTCACGGCCAGCAGCCCCAGCAGCCAGGTGGCGCTGACGAGCCCCAGCAGGAGGAAGGCGGTTCGGAGCAGGGAGCTGGCGGAGGGGCGCAGGGGCGGGAGTGACTCTGGGCCCCCTCCCTCCCCTGCACCCGCCCCCGCCATCCAGCCATTTATCTACCCCTCCTCCCTTCCTTCCCAACACTTTTTTAAAGCGCCTAGAAAACTCTCCACTCCTCCGGCCACAACATCACCGTCACCACCAACCCAGAAAGTTCCAGCCCCCTGCGCCCCAACACCCTGCCTGACTCCACTCTGCTGCATCCAGGCACCTCAGCACGTCCCTACCCCCGGCTGTCATCGCCCCTCCTCCTCTATACCCATCTGTTAAGAGGACTTGGCGAGGAGGACAGAGCCCAAGCCTGCTCCCTTCAGCGACTCTACCACCGGATGCTGCAGAGCCTACACCCTACCATCTCTGGGGGTCCCAACGTCCCTCTCCCTGCCCCAGGCCTCCCTGTGCCCAGCACCCCCCCCCCCACGTGCCCCGGTGCTCTGGCCTCTCCGCACTGTGGCCTGCCGGTGCGTCTGTCACCTCCCCAGTGGCCGAGCTGGGGGGTGGCCAAGGGCCTGGCCACGGGGTGACAGGCGCTTTCAGGTGTCTCTGCCGGGCGTGCAAGCCCACACGGGGGGGGTCCCACCCGCCCATCAGCGTTGGCACCAACTTACACGACTCCTTTCCTTTCATAATAATGGTGCTTTCTTTGGCAGGAGACCTTTGCAGACAGGACAAAAATGACTGTGTTGACCTGAAAAAACATTTTTAAAAAACCAAAGTCAGGGAGCCGGCTCTCAGTATCACAACAGATCTGAAGACCAAACGCTTCTGAGGGTCTGTGCCTGCGTCTCGAGGTGTGGCTGGAACGAGAAGGCCTCACACAGCCCGCCTGCCCGCAGGGACCCTCCGGGCGGCTGGACGCTGAGCTGCCTCACGGTGGACAAGGATGCAGACGTGGAACGAATCCGCAGGTCCAAGGGCGAGGCCCCAGTAGATCAGCCCTTCCTGCCCAACAGGCCGCTCTGAGGAGCCAAGGACCCCGCCGGCCCCCAAAACCCCTCCCAGCCCACGCACCCAGCTTCGCACATCCCCGAGAATCGTGGGCTCTGCAAAACTCCTGGACTCACAATGATAACCGTTCCAATGGGCCCGGTGAAGCTCCAGATCAGGGTGTCTCGAAGGGACAGCCAGCAGAAGTCAGGGTTTCCATAGCCCTGGGGGTCCAGGCCCACCGCGAGTCCTGGACGACAGGGAGGGAAGTGAGGGCCACACCCCAGGAGAGGCCCCTCCTGAGGGCCAGCCTGGGCGGTACATGGCCACAGTGACATTCCCAGCCCTGCGCGCACACACACTCCACATATGGACCTCACGTACCACGCGCACACACCCCACACCTCACATACAGACCGCACGTCCCACACACACTGTGTACAGACCACGCATGCCACGTACAGACCACACACACCACAGACAGAACACACATGCACACACATGAACGTGCACGCATACCCATCCACCCACACGCCGGGCAGACGCGGAGTTTTTGTCTGTTAGGTGCCACAGACAGAACCCTGAGCAGACCCGCACCCAGCTCTCAAGGAGTCCACACCACACCTCACAGGAGACGCATCCCCCAGCAGGCACTGAGCGATCAGGCTCATGTGCGCAGACGCAAGTGCAGGGCAGGGCCTCCTCTGCTGGGGGCCGGTCACGCTGGGTACCAAAGACAGAGGAGGCCAGAGAGCTCGTCCGCCTGGGCCCAGGGCCGTGGGCTAAGCTGACGTGGGCTGCTGTGTGGGCAGTGTCACGTGGATTCCCCAAGCGGTGGTCGGCTCCCGGCCCAGGCCACCCCCCAGGGTTGCTCCTCGAGTCCTCACCTGTGATGATGGCCGGGATGCCCCAGCCCACGACGTAGTAGAACCTCATGGGCCCGGTGTCGATGTTGCGCACCTCGGTCAGCATGCGGTAGACGTGCAGGCTCTCCACAAAGGTCCACGCAAAGGTACTCATGTAGACGTAGTGCAGCAGGATGGCGATCACCGTGCACAGGAACTGTGAGGGCAGGGAGCTCGGCTCAGCGCCCGCCCCGCGGGAACCCACCCCCGCTGCCCCGGAGGCCGAGGGCAGATGGGCACAGGGTGGGGAGGGAAGGGACCAATCAGACCACTTTGCAAACCTGAGGGTATGCAGGTCTGGGAAAGGAAATCGAGTTAGCTGGTTCGTTCTATGTGATTCACCCAGGAATAGCTAGCTGGGCACTGAGCCACAGTGTCTCAGGCTCCCAAAGGAGGAGAGAGGATGGGGAGTGAGGCGGCTGGGGGCCTCGGGGACCCCTCCCCAACCCCAGATCAGCGCCTGGAGTGAATGCAGACACAGGGCAAGGGTAGGCAGAGCCTCTAATGTTTTCATTAGGAGCTGGAAACTTGTATTTTCATGTCATGGCTCCAAATTCCTACCTACAGGCATTTAAAGTTGAAAGAAATAGTCTGAAGGCGGCCTGCTCAGGCTGCGGGCCCCAGGCTGTGGTGCTGGCCTCCACCAGCGACGCAGGACCCGTGTGGGTGTCTGCAGGGTCCAGCAGGTGTGGCCAGAGGGAGGGGGAGGCCTCACGCTTCGTGACTTTGCCATCGAGTAAGTTCCTCCTGCCTGCACCAAGTTAACAGAGCCTCCCACTTCCCGCCAAAAACAGAACAGGGAAGAGAGTATTTGCTCTGTTCCTGTCCTCAGCAGGGCGGGGCTGCACCATGTGGCCAAGTGGCTGGAAGAGAAAACCAACTTCCACAGGGCAGCACAGGGCCAGCATCCCACCCTCTCCAGGCCTTGGTGAGCCAGCCCTGTGTCCCTGAGAACAGGAAGAAGGCAGTGTCAGGGAGGGGCTGGGGACATGGTGGGGTCACAGGGAGTCCAGCCTCTGCGGCCATGAGTGCAAATCCAGTGTGAGGTGCTCCGGGCCAGACCTGGAGGAGCGCGGTGCCTTGGCCCAGAGCAGCCTCACAGGGGGCCTACTGGCAGGGGCTGCTCTGGCCAGGGCTCCCCAGGCTGCCCAGCTGGGAGATGTGAGCGGGCGCCCCTGCAAGGTCCTAAAAGGCGGGGCAAGCTCTGAGGAGCAGGGAAGGGAGAGAGGCCTCAGGCCCTGCCCCTCCTGGCCCCACCCCACGCCTGACCACCCCCACATCCAGCCCCCCACCCCCGCACCCCTGCCAGACCACACCCCCACTCCTGGCCACACTCACATCCAGCCCCTGCCCCTCCTGGCCCCACCCCCACAGCCAGGCCCCACCCCTCCTGGTCTCACCCCACTCCTGGCCACACCCACATCCAGGCCCCAGCCCTCCTGGCCACACCCCACCCAGGCCCCGCCCCTCCTAGCCCCACCCATATCCAGCCCCCGCCCCCGGCCCCATCCCCTATTCCTGACCACCCACCATACACACCCAGGCCCCTCCCCTCCGGGGGGGGGTCACATCCCACTCCTGGCCACACCCACATCCAGGCCCCCTCCAGACCACAGCCCCACTCCTGGCCACACCCATATCCAGCCACATCCAGGCCCCAGCCCTCCTGGCCCCACCCCACTCTTAGGCCCCGCCCCTCCCAGTCACACCCCAGACCTAGGCCCCGACCCCACAGCTACCCCTCCACCAGGCCACACCCCACAGGCTCGAGACATTCTGTCCAGTCCTGGCTGCCGTCCCATCAGCACAACCTCCCAGGGTCTCAGTGTCCCTACCCAGGAGCACCCCCACCCCACGCAACAGACACAGGAGTAGAAGACACAGGGCCACCACCCTGACCCACACTGGAGGCTGTTCTGCTCGGTGCCAGGCCATTGTACCTGGCGGGGAGCTGACCAGAGCGCGGGCTGGCTGGGAACGTAAGGGACACCTGCTGCCAGGTCAGCCTGCACAGGCCAGGTTCTCCCCAGAAACAAACCCCCAGAGACGTGGGCGGAAACTCTCGCACTGACATTTGTCAAATACAGGACAAAACAGTCACTCAAGCAGAAGACAAGACAGCATCTTACATATGACTGGACAACCTGTCCTCTGCTTCTGACTCCACAGTCGGGAGACGGGAGGTCTGCCCTTAGCGATGAGCAGAGCCGTCAGCCTGGGTGCCAAGGGCGAGCCTGGGGCTGGGGGAGCCCCACACCGTTCGCCCCCATACCCCCAGGGTCCCCTGCATGCAAAGCACGGTGGGCTTAGACAAGGGAGAACAGTGAGGAGGCTGGCTGGCTTGCTGCCTTCAATCATGTGAAAAGTAAACCCAAAAAACCACCTTTTGAAAAAAAAGTGTTAGAGATACACTTTAAAATTTAATGGGGCTGTACGTGCACAGACTTTTGCACTAAACGTACTACCTTTTCCAGAAACAGAACAAAGACAAAATGCTAACGAATAAATCATTTCAACCTGCCAGTAATCTGGGAGATGAAAAACCTCGCCCCGAGATGGGATTGTGAGTTTACAGAAAACCCATAAAATGCAGGCGAGGTGCCAAGTCCCTAGAATTACGTGCGGCCGGCATTCCTTCTCTTGGTGCTCACTGGTGCGCGGCAGGCTGGAAAGCTGCAGATGAGTCAGTGCCTGGAAGAAGCGGACAGCCTCTCTGCATTGCACAGTCGGTATGTAGCTGCAAGGAGCGGCTTGCCTCTGCTGAGACCACTCAAGGGCCCACTGGGAGGCTTTTTGAAATGAGTCATGTGGCTTCCCACAGAGAGCCTCACCTGTCTGATACGCGGATAAGGACACGCAGGGAGAGGTGCACCTGCCTGGCTGGATGCACAGAAACCCCTGCAGGGCCCCACATGGGGACGGCCCCTCTCCCGTCCCCCGCCGGCCCAGCGCCGCGGGGAGCACCCGGAGGGCAGCAAGGAGGTTTGCCCTTGTGCGTGTCCTCTGCCAGGCCTGGTGCTCCCCAAGTCATGGCTGAGAAGCCCCTGAGGCCATCAGGGCCGTCTGCCTGTGACACCCTGCCTCTACCTACCCTCTTCCTCCGGAGGAGGTTTGGCCGCCCCAGAGGCTCTCAAGGGGTTCCCGCTGCTTGCAACAAATGAGGAGGAAGAGCTCAAGTATGCCAGTGGCCCTGAGCGGCTAGCTCGCCAGAACATTCTATTTCCTTTTATGCCACTTCCTCTCCTAGGGCTGACCCATTCCCACAGACACCTTTCCTCCTCACGAGGGGGAGATGCCTCCCCCTGCACATCTCCACGTCTGCCCTCGGCCTCCCACGGCCTGGCCAGCCACACCCAGACCAGCCACCCTGTCTCAGTTTTCATCTCACTTTGCGGCGTTCCCACCTACTCATCCCCCTACTGGAGACCTAAGGCAGCCCTCCTCCTCCCTCCATGCCCACTTAGCCCTGACCCCTGCCCTTCTCCTCATGCCCGCCGCCCTGACTTCGGTCCTAGGCCTCGCCTCCATCCAGGGGACCTATGAAGATAGCACCCTGCCTAAGAAGAGCAGTTCCGCCCTCTGGGCATCTTCCTAACACGCAGACCGGCCATGGCTCTCCGTGGTGCAGCACTGCCTGCAGAAGGAACGCGGCGCTGCCTGGTGTGGCCCCTTGGGCTCTGGGGGGCCAGATTCCCCAACCTGTCCCGACTTATCGGGGAGCCCTCCCACTGGATGGTCGGTCCTTCCCTAACCAGGCAAGCTCCCCCACCTGCCACCACGGCACCATTTTGGCACGTGACACTCAAGAACTGCCACGTGTGTCCGTGTCAGGAACAGGGGTTCCATGGGTGGAGATGGGAGGGCCTCCTGGATCTGGGTCTTGGGTAGATGGAACATAGTGACAATCAGCAGGTCCTCGCTGCACGAGCATGGAAGGGAACGACAGCTCTGTCAACAGCACTTGGTGGCCATACTGGAATGGCCCACCAAGAGTCCCCTGTTCACCTTCGGAGAGCGGGATGACGTGAGAGTAACCTCCGGACTTCGCGGAGTCCCGACACACACACATGTGCTGGTCAGCTGGCCTCGAGGCCCCCTAGGGCTACAGGGTCCCCATTTTGCGATGGACGCATAAGGGAACCCACGCGGAAGGAACTGTGTGCCTCGGGCGGTCCCTCATTCTCACCCGTCCTGGGCGCCTCACCGGGGAGGGATTCAGTGAGCCCAAGCCTTGGGGACACAGCCTGCACCTCCAACCTTGCCCCCCTCCCCACCGGGGTCAGCCAGCTGGGGACCCTTGTGTTTTGCAAATCCCCACTGTAAACATGTTAAATCACTTTGCCACCAGTCAGGCACCACCAAAGCCACAAACCTCCCAGCCTCCCGGTGCACTTCTCCTGTACCCGTCCCCTCGGCTGTGCCACCACCTCCCCTCCAAGGCTGCTCCCTACCCCACGCCCCAGGGACCCTTCCCCGGCCATCAGCCGCCCCTCCCGCCCTCCTTCCTTCCCTAGATGCGGCAGGGGCTCAGATCTCTGGCCTCCTACAGAAGCTCCACCAGCAGCAGCTCACCTCTCTGGTCCTCGCCTCCCTCAAGCCCAACCCACTTCACGTCTCCACCGCGGTCACTTCCCCTCGCTCCTTTGTAAGTTACACTTTAAATACGACGCACTGCCTCCGCCTCGGAGAGGGGTCTGACGGTCTGCGCGCGCACCCCCGAGGCGGCGGCAGAGGGACCTCACCGGGTTTCCCGTCTGCGTGATCCCGATCACGAACACCAGCTGGGAGAAGAAGAGCGCCCCGATGAGGTTCCTGTGGATGCCGTGCAGGTTGGAGCGCAGCGTCCGCGCCAGCGCGAGGAGGATGAAGGCCACCAGCAGGGCGGCCAGCGACAAGGACACGGCGGCGTAGGTGACAATCTTCAGGGGCAGGACCTCTCCGTGCTGCGGGCAGGGGGGCGGGTAAGGCAGGAGGATGTGAGGACTTGCTCTGATGGGGCTCTTGCACAATGAAAGCACGTTAAGGTCGAGCTTACTATGGGCAGAGCTGACACGACGGTGCCACGGTTCTCAGGCTGCCAAAAACCAAAACCAAACTCCAAATGAATTATTGCGGGGTTAAAAAGAAAAGTTCTGGAGAGGGATGGTGGTGGTGTGGCTGCACCACACTGAATGGCCTGTCCACTGACACGCGGCTGGGGTGGTGAATCTGTGTTCTGTATATTTTGTCCCAATAAAAAAAGAATGTAAAAAAACCTCAGACATAAAGGCTACCATCCAGGAGATGCTGAGCCTGCGTGCCCCAACTTCGGAGCCGGGAGGGACTTGCACACAGACTTTCAGCATACAGAAGGCAGATGGGCCACAGCCGCACGGGGCTGCTGCCGTCCCCTGTGCTTTTGCAAAACAGGACAGCTGTCCAGGACCCCGCGGAGCCTTGCCACTTAGGAAGCAACCTAAGCTCCAGCTCTCCGGGAAGCCCCAGAAAGCACCGTTTGGAATTCAGCGACTTGCATGGGATTGTGAGGGGGCTACTGGGGAAAGTCTGGGAGCCAGGAGGGGAGGCTGAGGGCTCAGGGCTCCCTCCCACTGCACTCCGGTGGCCCAGAGGCTGCCTCCTGCTGGTGGACGAGGCCCCGGGGCAGGGAGCAGTGAGCCCTCTTCTAGTTTGACTTCTCCCCGAACTTCAGCTCCCTCCACCTGTGAGTCGGAGGGGCTCCCGGCAGGTTCCCCGCAGGCTCCCGGCACCGCCCAGCTCCCTGGCTAGGGGAAGAAACCCCAATCCCGCCCCACTAATAACTAATCCCTGTAGGTCAGGACCTGGGGCAACCGGCTCAAAAAGTGCCCCCTGCCCACGGAAGCTTTGCGGTCAGGGGAAGGCCCGAGGGCACACCCTTTCCTCTTGTCACCCTGGCCGCCATGAGCAGCAACTTGGGGCTATCACCCTCTCAACAATGTGACAGAAACCTGCACACCAGAGAGCTTTTGGGAGGGACCAAAAGCTGGCCTCCTGGGACACATCCCAGGCCTGAAAAAAATGTGCGAGGTGAGCCCCCCCCCCCGCCAGGCCTCGTTTCTGGCTCCCAAACACCAACATCCGCACACGTCCGAGCCCAGGCTGGCTTCACTGCCCGCCCGCTGGGGGCCCACTGCCCTGTTCGCCCTATTCACCCGCAGGCTCACAGAGGCTGGCTTGCATTCCCAGGCCCGGGAAAATGCCAGAGGTTAAACATTAGCAGGCCTCGGTGGCTCCCGACCGAGCCCCCCTCTTTTGTGTCTCTGGGCCAGCGTGTGTGGTGCTAATAGGAGACACTCCCTTTGTCCCGGCCAGCCGGCTCTGTTCTCCCTTAAAATTTAAAGTGGGGTAGACACAGCACCATCTAACAACACTGAGAATGCTGCTTTGAAGTGAGGCTTCTCCAGGGCTTTCTTTTCGGGCTGAGGCTTGGGGTCTGCCACCAGGGTTTTTAATTTACAACCCAGCCTCTTTGAACGCTGTTTCCAGGGAGTTTTGTTCTGGAAATCCTGGCGGACTCTGGCCAACCCTCCTGAACACAGGTTTTAATTGTGGATTCGGTTTGTGGGACGGGGCAGGTTTGAGCCAGGCTAACTTCCCAAAGGGACTCATCCCTGGACACACTTGCTGGGAGGGCAGGACTGCCCGCGGGGTCCGCGCCCACCTCGCGTCTAGAGACGTCCATGAGCACGGCAAAGCTGGTCGTGTGGCTGCACTGGCAGGCGACGTGGGTCCGGTTCCGGGACAGCAGCTCGCAGCCCTTGGCCGACCAGCCTCCCGTTCCCCCGATGCTGCAGGGAAAAGACAGGCGTGAGAGGACCCCTTCCACCGGGGGGTCTCCGAGGCCCCGCCGCCATCCCCAAGACCAGTGCCGCTGTCGCCCGCTATGAGGACAAGAGCCCTCAGGACCCTGTGGACACTCTCCCTTCCTTTTCGTGGCTGGGGAGTGCCCTAGAGCAACCCTCTGAAGTTCATGGTTTCTGTGTCATCTCGTAGTAAAACTTAAACGGGGATGTCTCAGGCCGACCACATCCCCCTTTAGTCAGAAGCACTCGGTTGCTAACGTGGTTGCTTTGTACTTCAGTCTTTTGAGTCTAGGTGTTTCAAGAAATAATATCTCACGTTCGTTCTGCACTTTCATCTTCAGATTGCACCATGTTTTATGGCAAATGCCTGGAAGCAGGGCCCAATTATGACTTCCTTTATACTGATGGGAAGCCCCAAATGACAAGCTGCTTACGGGTGTGTCTCGGGCTCAGAGAGAGCCCTGCCCTCCCGGACTCTGGGAAAATCAAGTAACTTCTCTCTGATCCTTAGTTTACTCATCTGTAAAATGGGATGTGAAGGCTCATACGTGTCTGCCAAGAGCTCTAAGATCTGGGGATGATAGGCACCAAGGAAGCAGGGAGGATAATTAGGCAATAGCTAATTGCTGGGATCCAATCAAGTGCCCATGAGAGACAGCCGTGCCTAACGCACGCCAAACAGCCCTTCACACTTCCCTCGCGGTGACAGTGGGTCCTTTTGTAAGCCAAGTGTCTATTATACTTGCAGACATGATGCTGCTTGCTCATTAACTAGAATTTGGAAAATAAAGGAGCTGCAAGATCTCTGGCCAGCCAAGCCTGCTTCCCAGCGTGAGGCCCCAGCAGCCGGGCTTCCACACGCTCCCCCTGGGTGTCCAGCACAGCGCGGAGCTGAAACCCCACTTGGCAGGCACCTACTCAATCCGTTTGAAGCACGACGTGAGGGAACGTCTGTGTTGCCCAGAAAGAAACTCCCAGATGCACAAAATTCCATCCTAGCTTCAAGCAGGGGCAGTGGGCACGGCCTCAGAGGGGGAAAACCGCCCCAGCAGCTGCTGGGTTGATCTCATGGGCAGGTGCCTGAGGCCATGGACCCCTGTTTGTTAAAGCAACCCCACACACATATCTGGGACTTGCTGCTGCGGGGGGAAGGGCCCCTGGGCCTGAGTGTCCGGGTGCTACCTCGTGCGCATGCTGAACAAGCCCTGCCTCATCTGATGGGGGAATGGGCACGTGTCAGCTGCTGCATCATGGAGTGCCGCCAGTGCCCGGCCCTATGTCTGCGTTGACCTTCTCGAGGGTTCTATGAGCGCCCGTACACGTGTGTACATGCCTGTTATCCTAGCCACGTACACCCGTACATGTGTGTGCCCATGTGTGCGCGTCTGTTCCCCAGCCGTGTACACCCATACACGTGTGTGCCCATGTGTGCGTGTCTGTTTCCCAGCCGTGTACACCCGTACACGTGTGTGCCCATGTGTGCGTGTCTGTTCCCCAGCCGTGTACACCCGTACACGTGTGTGCCCATGCGTGCGTCTGTTCCCCAGCTGTGTACACCCGTACACGTGTGTGCCCATGCGTGTGTGTCTGGTTCCCCAGCCATGTACACCCGTACACGTGTGTGCCCATGTGTGCGTGTCTGTTCCCTAGCCATGTATACCTGTACACGTACTGCACGTGTGTGCATGTACACAGATGTGCACGTGTTCACATGTAACCATGTGTAGGAGACTTGGACACCCCCATGGTGAGCCTCATGCCCCACGAGGGGCCGGAAGGGAGCAACAGACCACAAAAGGACGCCCCATGAGACACTGTGCCAACAGTGTGCTGGGGACTGCAGCAAGGATCCCCCACACAAGCGCAGAGCTCCAGGGGCGGGGGGACAGCCCCTCACCCCGGGCATCACCCTTACTTGATGGAGTGGTTCCAGAACACGCAGACGGGCTTGGTGCGCTCCTCGGTCTCCAGCAGGACGTGCTCCACCAGGACGGGCCTCTCCAGGGGGCTGGGGAGGGCAGCCCCCTCGCTGTACACTGCGGTGCTCACCATTGGTGTGTTAATGACCGGCCGGTTAGGCAGCCTGGGGTGGAGAAGTGAGAACAGGGGGAAAGGCGCGCTTAGAAGACACCCGTCTCAAGCCCGTGCACCGCCGCCAGGAGCACGCAGCGCAGACATCTCTCCAGCAGGCCTAGAGCCCCAGCCGCTGCTCCCGAGAAGCGCCCCGGCCCTGGCGGCGGTTCCATGGCTGCCGGCACCGGTCACCTCCGGGCCAAAGGCAGACTTCGGAAATTTAAAAGGAAGAGAAAGAAGGCATGTGTGCGAAGGTGTCGCCGCTGGTCACATACAGCCGCGGAAAGCCTGGAAACCACTGGAGGGTAGAGTACACACAGCTCGCGGCCGAATCTCATGCAGCCATGAAGGAGGAGGAACTTGAAGACCACAGGCCCAGGGACGGGTGTGGAAAGGGACTCGCAGGTTGACCAGTGAAGCCCTGGTGGGTGCCCACCTCTGCATCCACCTCTGCGGGGGCCACAAAGCCTGAGAGCAGCTCTCGTTTCTCCGGCCAGTGCTGACCTGGCAGCTAGTGGGGCCACCGGCCGCCTGAGTTGCACAGATGTGGGACAGGTGTGGGACAGGTGTGGGGGGCGGCCCCTCGGCGCGGGAATGACACCGCTGGGCCCCGTGCGGCGACAGGGCCCGTGGAGGCCGAGGGGGGCGTGTACTGGGGAGGGGGCGGCCGGGCAGCAACACCAGGGAAGGGCCCGCCTGGACGCCCAGAACCTCGTCCAAGGGAGCTGTCAGGGCAGTGGTCTGCGGCCGTGGGCCAGGCTCACAGGGAACGTCCTCACACGGATGCTCGGGTGCTGGAGGCTGTGCCTTGGGAAAGCCCCTCGGAATGCTCCGGAAACAGGCCTTACCGGAGGCTGCGGCGGTCGGGGTCATAGCGCTCGGGCAGGAGCTGCCCCAGCATCCGGTAGATGATGACAAGGGTGACGGCGAACCGGCCGGGCTCGTCGGGGTGCCTCTTCTGCCTCCTGAACGGGGCCTCCCTCTCGGCACCGGGCTCCGGGTGCGCCGTCTGCGGGGCGGCCTTCCGACCAGCCGGCCTCACCGTGGGGCTCTCTGCAACGCAAGCAGAGCGTGAGCAAGGGGCCTGCATTCCCAGCAAACCCTTCTTGCGGAAACAAGTGCCTCCTGAAATCACAGATGCTCTGTGGAGCCCCCGACAGATTAAACACGGAGCCCCCACGCAACTGCAGAATAGGGGCTTCCAGAGGCTGGGGGAGGGGATGGGGGCACAGACTGTCAGTCCTGGGGACGATGGTGGCAGTGCCTGCACAACACTGTGGACCGACCTAACGTTACTAAACTCCGCCCCCAGAGTGGTCAGGATGGTGCTGGTCATGTGCATCTCGGCACGATTCGGGAAAAACCAACAGCTGTTAGGGGCTGACCGGCCGATTCCAACACCCCAGGCGGGGGTCTGCCCCAGGGCTGCTCCGGCAGCACGCGGGGGGGACAGGGGACCGTTCGCGTGGGTTTGTGCCCCATGCTTCCATCCCGTGTGAATCACGGGTGTGTTTGAAGTTGTACGCGTCCTAGGGATGCAAGAAGCTGGACACAGCCCTTGTAAATACGTCAGTACACATATTTTGGGATGTAGATGCTTACACTATCTTGCCACTGACTGGGGCTGAAACCTTCCCCAGGCCCTGTGTCCACACAGGGTCACAGGAGGGGGTATTGGTCCTCCCCGTCCTGCCAGCAGAGGGACACTCTCCTCCGATGCTCTGTTAACCTGGCCACTCTCACCCATGTTCTCAAGAATGGACAAAATGCTCGAGAAATGCTTGCCTAGAAGTCACCTCTGCAAATACCGACCACTCGGCGCCGAGCACGGGTTGCTGAGCACGGGCTCCAGGGAGGGCTGAGCCCTGAGGGCCAGGGGTTCTGGGAGGCGCAGGGCCCAGAAGATGAGCCTGCGGAGGGGCTGTGAGGTGCGGTGGGGGCGGGGGTCATCTCTGCCCCCCGTGCAGGGGGCCACTGCACACTGAAAGGCCCCAGCTCGGAACAGCTCACTGGTCCCGGCAAAATGCCGTGTGACCAACCAGTGCCTGCCCCTCTGAGGCGGGCAAGCGCACCTTCAACGTCCTCCTGACCCTGCTCAGGGTTGACCGATGACTGGTCAAAAACACTGCTCAGCCACACTCAGGTCAGTCAGCGATCCGCCCCCAGCTTCTCCTCCTGGGGAAGGCGGCGCAGGCTGTGGGCTGCCCTGAGTAAGAGGGCCAGGTGCTGCCCCAGGCCGGGTGATCCTGCTCAGGCCTCCACTCGTGGGCCAGATGCCACCCAAGGGCTCAGACGTGACCTGGACGGAAGCAACTATCTCCACACAGCAAGGACATTTACGTGTTCTTCACTCCCGGATGACCCCACAGAGTGGGGGCCCAATAAGGTGCTGACTCAGTCCCCCCGGGTCCTGCTGCCTCTCATCTACTTGCTCTGGAAGCGGGCGATGGTCTGACTCCCAGCGGTCACTCGCCAGGGCCCCTCCTCCAGCAGGGCCGCCTGCTCCGGGCAGCCTCGTTGGTACCAGAGGCCGCGGTGGGCGCACCGGACAACGTCCTGGGGCACGGTGGCCTCTCTGGAGCACCCACAACCCCAGAGTCTGGCCTTTCTCGGTGTTTGCTCGCAGCCCCAGTGAATGGCTGGGGACAAAGCCTTAGTTTCTTCCACGACTCGACTGGCCCACCATCCCCAACTAACCAGACAGCTAGCAAGCTGGTCCCAGGGGCGCCCCTTGGGGAAGGCATGCAGAGGCCCCTCACCTCAGTAGAACAGGCAGCACACATACACTATCTGGGCCAAGGGTGAGGCAGGGCGTGGGGAGGAGAGGGGCCCGCAGGCCAGGGCTGGGATGAAAGCCTCTCTAGAGGCCAGTCAGGGCAAAGAAGGTTTGGGGCCAAGATGGGAAGGTCAGTGTCTGCACCAGCCCGGCAATGCGCAAGGGGGGGAGGTGAGAGGTGGGCAGAGGCCAGCCCTCGGAGCCAAGCCCTAGGGCTCTATGTCATCACCCTGCAGGCGGGGAAGAGAGGCAGGTCCTCCAGGAGGGACACCAGCAGGTGGTGGGATGCCAAAGGGCTGAGGGGCTACACTGCACCCCCTCTACCTCCTGCAAGCTCGTCCACCCAGATCTTGCCCTGATTTTCGGCTCTGGGAGCTTAGGATGCTTTTTCCTCTGCCTCCCTGCCATGTGATGAGTCAGGTGTTTGGGGAAATTGGAAGGGGAGGGGGTCACTGAAGCCAGGGGACCGAGTCTTTGCATCAATAAAAGAACGGGCGGGGTTTACTCTGTGGTGATAGTTCTAGCTAACCGACAAGTTGAATGAAGCACCACATGCAGGGCTGAGGGAAGCACCAGAAGCTTCTCTCATGGGATCTTCTAAAGCAAACGAGACTCCAGTGTGTCCATTCCTGGTGCCTCGGGCTCAGAGACAGAGGACCCAGGGGTCAGTTCAGAAGCAGAAGCACGGACAATGTTTCTAGGTCAGGATAAGAAGCAACGTTTGCAGGGACCGCACATACATCATTGCTGACAGTGGCTGTGAACACGGCTGCATGTGCTGGAAACCCAGATCGGCCCCAAATCACAGTTTGAAAGATGGGGTCCCAATGGATCCCACATCGGAGTGAAATCCTCTTTAAAAGGTTTTGAATAATAATGCCACATAGCTGACAAAACCTACTAAAGACGCTTCAAATTTTAAATTGTCCATTATAGAATTTTATGTTTTCAAGTCCCCCTTATCTTGAGACGTTTTCAGTAGCTGGAGTGGATCTGTGAAAAACACACTTTAAGAAATTCCAGGGGCGCCTGGGTGGCTCAGTCGGTTAAGCGTGTGCCTTTAGCTCGGGTCATGATCCCGGGGTCCTGGGATCGAGCCCCGTATCGGGCTCCCTGCTCCGCGGGAAGCCGGCTTCTCCATCTCCCCACCTCCTCGTGCTCTCTCACTCTCTCTCTTTCTCAAATAAATAAAATCTTAAAAAAAAAGAAAATTCCAAATGTTTAAGCCATTTGGTAATATAATCCTAACCCAGGACTGAAGAACTGGCTTGTTTTCGGGGTGGGGGGGGTGGATTCTCACATTTTACCCACACATAGAGACAGCTTTCCCCCGCACAGTGGGCAAGACCAGTGCACAGGTGATTTAAGTGCTCCCTCGTTTGTCATGCCATGAGTTAGCCAAGTACCCGAAAGAAATGCCCCAGCACGGCGGTGGGGTCTGACGTCAGCTAACGCCCCACAACTGGCCCCGTTTTCAGGGCACGCAGGTGACATGCACCCACACAACATGCTCTGCTACTAAGAACCGTTTTGTTTCTTCTTACAGGACCCTCGGAGGGTCCCCCACCCCCCTGAACGGTGGGGCTCCCAAGGGCAGCCGTGCCGTCTACGGGGCTTCACCTTTGCGCTCGGGTGGTTTGAAGAAGTCAGCCGAGAAGGACACCGAGGACTCCAACTCCTTGGGGAACTCGTCACGAATGTCCTCAAATCGCGGCACCCTGGCTCCCGTGAAGTTGAACGTGTCGAAGATGTCAACGGCCAGAACTGTGGGGACAGGTCCCCCTCGTCATCCATCCCCCAGCTCCCCCCACCGAGAGCCTCCTGCATCAGCACCACCGTGTCCGGGCCAACCACAGCCGCCGCCCTGAGCGACGACACCCTTCCTGACAGAATCGACTTCTACTTTGCCGCGCTCCCTGGACCCGCCGAGAGCCGCACGGCGCAGGCGCTGAGCGTGAAGGGAGACATCACGGCGGCATCGGGGACGGTCGGCTGGGGTGTGAGAGAGAGAAGGCCAGAGAAGCAGGAACCCACGCCCTGTCCGGCAGAGTAGAGCTCGGACTGACCCAAGGGGCTCCTGACTCCTGTTGGTTTTCGGAGGCTGTCGGGCACCTACCTCTCTGTTGGCGCTGACCGCCATTGCTCTGAGGGGCCTGGTGACAGAGAGGCCAACAGTCACCCCTGCACGCCCCAGGGTGACCCCCAAAGTCCTCCCACTGAGCTGACTGGTTCAACACCGCCCCCCAGTAGGAAGGGTGCCCGCAAGCTGCCTACACGGGCAAGGGCCGGGCTCCCACCCCGATATGCTGGGTAGTCAGGGATGGGTGAGAGCCCTGGAGCAGGGGACACAGGACACGGGAGGACAGACGGGGCGTCCGGCGCAGGACGGATGCTCCCGGTCACAGAGCATCAGGGACCACACCAGAGGGGCTGCAGGCAGAGGCCAGCAGGACACTTGGAACTGCCTGAATGCTCCAGAAGGGACTGGGGTGCACACTGCACCATGTCCGAGTCCCGTCCGGCCCTGAGGCCAGCTCCGCAGGCCCTCCTCCAGGACAGGAGCAGGAGTGCCCAGCACGCTCATCCTTCTTTCCTGCCCCCAGTGATGACGGGGCCCTGAGCCCACCTCCACCCTGGCACAGGGCAGGCCCAGTCGGGGGCTCCAGAAGGGCCCAGGCGCAGACTGCCTGAACATCTTCTGGCCTGCACGGGAGGGCACCTCCCGTCAGCTGCAGGGGGCACGTGAGGGCCGCCACTTCCAGGTTATGGCTCGGGCTCCTCCAGTGATGGGTATGCATGAAGCAGTTGCCCAGTGCTGCCTGAGCATCCCCCGTCTGGGTGCCTAATAAACATTTGCAAGAGGAGAAAGCAAGGCCCTCACCTGTAGGAGGGGCCCACCCCCATCCAGGTACTTGGCCGGCTCTGTCTGGATGGGTGGGGTGGGGGCTGGTTCTACCATTTGGGGCTTCCTCCCCGTGAAAGAACCTGATTCTTTAAACCCCTGGACCTCATGGTGGTGCCTCCTGGGTGCTGGGGGTGACTTGGTTCACAAGGTATCTGCTCTGTTTGACCTTCAGCCCCTGACTCAGGGAGGGCAGACATCCCCCTGCCGCCCAGGTACCTGGGCAGCCTGTCCCCTGTCCTTCCCCGGGGTGTGCGCCTCTTCCAGTGAGCCTGGAGGGCTGGATCTGCAGCCAGACCCCGGGCCTGCTCCCCTGGACAGCCTCACACCCACGGCCTGAGAGGCCTGCAGACCACTGAGGGTGAGCCAGCAGCTCTTCCTCTGATCGGCCCCCGATTCTCTGGGCCTGGGAGTGATGTGTGGGTTTCCTTTGGTTCAGCTCTGAAAGGCTGGACAAGGAGGGTCCTGTCTCCCTATTTGCAGACAAGGAACCAGAGGCCAGAGCTGGTGACCCTCTCCTAAAGACAGCCCAGCAGGGGCCACCCCCCCCCCCGGACAGGCCCCAGGGGTCCGGTGCCCCCAGCCCAGCCGGCTCGTGGCCCTTACTCATGTTGGCCGTGACGATGACGAAGGGCCTCAGGTAGGTCCTCCGCACGTTGCGCACCACATTGCCGAAGTAGGCCTCGAAGCCCCTCAGCAGCTGCACCGCGCCCCCCTCGCTCCGCTGGATCTGCTCCCACGCGGCCTGTGTGTCCGGGGCCAGGAGCGCACTGCCCGTGTGGACCACGTCCTGCTCAGACAGACAGACGGTGCTCAGCGGGTGAGTGAGGCCAGCCCGAGGAGACTGAGCCGACGCGGCAGGGTGCGCACCAGGCTCTGGAAAGCCTCTAGTGCCCCGAGACGTGGCTGGGCAGAGTCCGACAGGGGGTCGGGTCCTTGGTGTCAGGTGCGCACGTCAGAGAGAGGCTCTGCTGGGGGTTCCCCACGTACACTCGAGACGCAAAGGGCAGAAGGCACGTGGAGGGCCCTTGGTTACATCAGAACCCCAACCCCACTGCCGCCTCCCCTGCTGACCAGGTAGGGACACAGCCCAAGGACACACTGTGGGCTACCCTGTGGTGACATGCCTGACCCCCCACCCACACGTCTCAGGCTGTATGTGAACCGGGCTATTGGCAGGGGCTCCAACATGACAGCCAAGACAGGAACGTCTATTTGCAAAGAATCCAAAATGGGAACAAACTCCATCGGCCCAAACTCAGGCCTGGATGGAAATGCAATCAAGGGGACCCTGCCTCGGTGTGGATGGGGAGGTTCCCTGGGGGTCTCTGTGTGGATGGAGGGGTTCCCTGGGAGTCTCTGTGTGGATGCGGAGGTTCCCTGGGGGTCTCTGTGTGGATGGGGAGGTTCCTTGGGGGTCTGCGTGGATGGAGGGGTTCCCTGGGAGTCTCTGTGTGGATGGGGAGGTTCCCTGGGGGTCTCTGTGTGGATGGGGAGGTTCCCTGGGGGTCTGTGTGTGGATGGGGAGGTTCCCTGGGGGTCTCTGTGTGGATGGGGAGGTTCCTTGGGGGTCTGCGTGGATGGAGGGGTTCCCTGGGAGTCTCTGTGTGGATGGGGAGGTTCCCTGGGGGTCTCTGTGTGGATGGGGAGGTTCCCTGGGGGTCTGTGTGTGGATGGGGAGGTTCCCTGGGGGTCTCTGTGTGGATGGAGGGGTTCCCTGGGAGTCTCTGTGTGGATGGGGAGGTCCTGGGGGTCTGTGTGTGGATGGGGAGGTTCCCTGGGAGTCTGTGTGGATGGGGAGGTTCCCTGGGGGTCTCTGTGTGGATGGAGGGGTTCCCTGGGGGTCTCTGTGTGGATGGGGAGGTCCTGGGGGTCTGTGTGTGGATGGGGAGGTTCCCTGGGAGTCTGTGTGGATGGGGAGGTTCCCTGGGGGTCTCTGTGTGGATGGGGAGGTTCCCTGGGGGTCTCTGTGTGGATGGGGAGGTTCCCTGGGGGTCTCTGTGTGGATGGGGAGGTCCTGGGGGTGTGTGTGGATGGAAAGGTTCCCTGGGGGTCTGCATGGATCAGGAAGCTCCGTGGGTTCTGTGTGGATGGAGAATTCTCCCAGGGGTCTGTGTGGATGGGGAGGCCTGCAGGGGAGTCCAGAGGAATCACGGGCTGACAATGCTCACTGCCCAGCAGTTTACAAACGTCAGGATAAATGAGCGTCTCCTCACCAACAATTCTAAACAGACATTTCTTAGGGACCAATTACTTAAACACAAAACAGGATAGTCTTCTCAGGAGACATCATGGTCTCTGAAAGCAGAACCCTGAGGTGGGAGCAGAGACTCTGGAGCCCCCTTGCAAGCTACATGCCCCAGGCTCTCTCTGCCTCAGTTTCCTTAC
Source organism: Zalophus californianus (assembly GCF_009762305.2). NCBI lineage: Eukaryota > Metazoa > Chordata > Mammalia > Carnivora > Otariidae > Zalophus > Zalophus californianus. The sequence goes on along the minus strand of NC_045603.1, from coordinate 3,630,761 downwards.
CTGTAAAATGGGGCAGTAACCACACACCATCACAGAACGTGTGGGGAGTGAGTGGCTAATTCATGTAAGCCACGCAGACCGCTGGCCAGTACTAAGGGTCAGTTGTCAGTGACTGTGACCGTCTCCACCACAAGACCGTGGTGCCCTCCCCGAACACTTGCACTCAGTCTCGCCGGTCACCACGCTGGCCCGGCTCAGGGGCAGAGTGTGACCTTTTGCCTTGAGGACACGGGGAGCAGCGATCTCGCTCAGCTGAGCGCGGGCCCCCGGCCACCCTCAAGCCCCCACAGGACCACGGGGCCCACAGCTCGGCCTCAGCCTGCGGGGCCCCCTGCGGGCGACCCGCCGCACACCCGGACCTGGTGGAAGTCAGCATCCCGCGTGGCCGCCAGCTCGAAGCCCTGTTGGCGGCTCTCATGCAGCAGGACGCGGGCCAGCAGCTGGTAGGCCGTGCGCACGTCGTTGCCAAAGAGCCGGCCCGCGTGCTGCGTGGCATTCCGCAGCGCCTTGGCCAGCCGCAGGGACCGGTCGCCGTCCATCCGCGTCTCGTTCCGGCTCAGCTTCTCGTTCTGGGAAGGAGGAGCACACGAGACGTTTGCACACCTACCGCAGCTGCTTCGCTCCTTCCTGTGATTCAGAAATCTGTCACTTTCTGGTAGAAACCTCCTTCTCAGGCAAGAACTTGAAAAACCCCAAAACCAAACAGGAGTGTTGGCTCTTAACTCTGGCACCAAAAAGGAGGGACTGTCAGGCCAGAAAGCGCTGGAAAGAGACACCAGGGGAAGAGGCAGTGACAAAGGGCGAGGTCGGAGGTGGCGGGCCAGAATATGGGGACCCCCGAGTTTCCAGATCAAGACGCAGCGCTGGTCCTGACGGGAAGAGCGGCTGCGCTCCGCCGCGGGTGCCCGGAACAGATGTGGGGTCCAGCGACGGTCCAGCCCCTGACCACTGGGATCCGGGGGCCTCGCGCCCCGACCCCGTCCCCGCCCACGCACACGGCTCCCTAAGGCGAGGGCCTACCATGGCTTTGAGCTCCAGGAAGGAGACGGTGGTGCAGTTGAAGAGCTCCGCGGGCAGCCAGCCCTTCTCCCCGCTGCAGTGTCGAACTGCGTTTCCTAGGGAACGGGGAACACGGAGGAAAACCTGGAATCCCAACTGTTAATTATGCTCGTTGACCTGTATGTACCTGAACCCAGTGTGTCCGGCGGAGGTGTGAACCCCAGGCATAATGTGCACCCCTCGGCCAGCCCAGGGCCAGGCAGGTGCCACGGCCACAAGCGCTCTCCCCACACGCCCAGGGCCACGTCTGAAGCTGCCTGAGCCATGCGGCCACCGTGAGCAAACACGTGAGCAAGTCCACGAAAAGAGAAATCAGCTCCATCGCTTGCCAAATACCCACAACTTCCATGGGCCCTGCACGTCTGCCACGAATCCGACTCGCACTCGTGTGCTTTGGTGGGTCGTCTCCCTGGGTCTCCGGCCACCCCTCAGGGCAGGGACACAGCTACCACCCCCATTTTACAAAGAGAACCCGGCGCTGGGAGCGGCGAAGCAGCCTGTCCACGTCCTGGCCACTAGGCGTGTTTTAATGTTTGCCTTATAGCCTTTCCAGGTTTTGCCATTTATTATTAAGGAACAAGGTTTTATTTTCCCCCAACACTCTGGCTAAAGAAACATTGTCCACGTAGAACATCCCGTGAGTTCCTGCAAGCTGCGTGCCTCGACTGAGTTCCTGCCTAGGATGGATGCCACAGGCCACGGTACTTACCCACGGATCCCCTGGGGCACGGCACCGCCGCCGGCTGCCCGAACTTGGTCTGCGGCCACCAGATGCCAGCCTCAAATGCTCTGGGACATCCATTGTAGATCACTGGGGTCACGGGGCGGGGGGGGAAGGAAGGCTGCTCAGCCCGGCACGCCATGCCCACAAAGGTGCAGGGCTCTCTCTGCGTCCTCCACCCCCACCAGGAACCGGACCCCTGCATCCTCCCGTCAGTGTTAGAACTGGGGAGGGGGTGACCCAGGCTCTGACCCGTGCCCTCCAGGAGGGCCAGGCCAAGAGAAGGCCAAGTGCACACTGTCAGACCACGAGGCTGCCGAATGCTCCCCAAGCCCCAGGAGTGCGTGGTGCACACGCAGACACGGGCACGCATGCAGGAGCCCAGCAGTGTGTCCCTGCAACACGGCCCAAGGGATCGAGGGGCAGTGCAGACCTTCACAGCCGAGCATGGTGACCTCAGCGAAAGGGTTGTCACAGCGGTTGCACTGACGACCGATGACGCCGGACTTGCAGACACACTGCCCAGTGTCCACGTCACAGGCCCGGCTGTGGGAACCGTGCGGGAAGCAGTCACACGGCAGGCACGCCTCCTGATCTGGGGGCCTGTAGTAATTCTCCTGCAGAAGCCAGAAGCAGTGCGTGGGACTCCAGGCGCCGGCAGAGGCTCTCCTCCCGAGGGATGCCTCCCAGCCGCATCAAGGTTACGGCCGGGCTCCTGGGCCTCTCCCCGCCGCCCTCCACCCACATTCCCCCCGCGGGCGGCTCCTCGGGCGCCCACCGTGCCAGACGGGGCAGGTGCACTCTCCGGGAAAGCACCCCCCTGACTTCTTAGTTAATACTTGTCGGGGGCCACCTGCAAATCTGTCCTCAAAAGTACTGGATTTAAATGGAGATTTATGTATAAGGATGGCCCTTGCAGTGTGTTTTTTCATTGTCAGAAGTTAGAAGGCACCTGAAGGTCCACCACTGGGCAGGTCAGGGTGATGGTCAAGAGCATGGGCTTCGGATTGCAAAGTCCTGGGTTTGTGCCCATCTCTGGCCACACCGCCCTTGCCGGTGACTCAAGCGTCCCCTGCTGAAGAGTGGGATGGGCTGTGACTTGGGCAGAGCCACGGCCGGTGTCCAGCCCCCATGTCAGGCAGGAACACGGAACTGTCCCCACAGGGGGCTCCAACCGCGTGTGTTTGAGTGCCTGGGCACTAACACGTTAGCAGTCACCCTGGGAGGGCAGATGGGTTTCGCTGTCACCTTTTAGACACCGTTCTGCATTTTCTGTAATTTCTGATGAGAGAAAACTGGAGGCACAATTTCCCCAATCGCCTCCACGCCTCCCTCCCCCCTGCCGCCCACGGATGCGCCGACCACCGTGTGGCTCCGTGGCTTGCCCAGTCCCGATCTGCTGCAGCCGGGAGGTTTTTCATTTAAGCATTTCAGCAGACAATGTTCTGTTTCTGGAAGTGCTATAGGGCACACGTGGGACATTCCTGGTATTAAACCGCCGGGGACGCGGAGGGTGCCCGTGACGGCGATCTCCGTTCCAGGGCCAGCAAACCTATGCCTCACAGCACGTGCCCCTGATCCAGCGACACAGATCCTTCTTCTGGGTTTCAAAGAACCGACAGCTCAACAGCCATGCAGACACGATTCTGAAGGTCCGTGGCCTTTCCCAGGATGCCGCGGGGGACAGTTTCCTGTGGCCTGGCCCGGGAGCACGGCGGCAGGTCTGACGCCAGGAGGCGGTGGCTCCGTGCCGCACAGAACCACAGATGCCCCGGGTGGGGTGTGGGTGAAGTTCTTCATCGTTTAGAAAGTTCAGCCATCATCGAGAGCCAGTTTGACAAAAGCCCCCAGGAAAACAGTAAGTAGGTTGGTGCTAAGGATGAGCTAACCTCACAGAAACTGCTGTTTCCTGTTACCAACTGGGCGTGGGGCTGAGGACCCAGTTCTCAGGGTCCAAACCGGTGTCCACATGAAGACCGGTCCGGAGCACTCAGTGCCTCGGTGAGCAGCCACGTCTCTGGGCTCAGGACCTGCGTGCGTGCGCGTGCGTGCGCACGTGGGCGAGCACAAGGCCATCTCTCGGGGTGGCCACCTGAGGGGGGGTGGGGACGCGGCCAGCGTCTGCCCGCGAGCCACGCTCACCTTGCACTGGCACTGCCCGTTGGTCTTGTTACAGTCGGGATCAAAGCCTTTGCTGACGGCACAGTGGCAAGGTCCGCACACAGGGTTCCCCCACCAGCCTTTGGGGCACGGAAGGTCAACCCTGTCGGGGAAACAGGATAGCAGAGGGAAGGTGTGCGTAACGGTCCTCAGAGCCAGAGGAAGATGTTGGAGGCCAGAAGCCTCACCTGACCTGCTTCTGGGCCCCTCCCTCCCCCTGGAGTGGCCCCCGTTTCCCCCTTGCTGGTTCCCAACCTCACTCACCCATGACCTCTTAGGATCCCAGACTCCAGGGGCCCCTTGTCTGGAAGGCTTTTCCTACAAAACTTATTTCTAAAATGATTTGTTTGCTCATGTTTTCCTTCTACCTGGAAGACACAGGTGAGTACCCCAACCTGGGCTTCCTAGTAGCGTGACCTCGCCACGCGCCCTGCAGTGGGGATGGCACTGATCTGTGCCCACTCTGTCCGCGCGCCCACATGACAGCGCCTGGCTCGTGGGGGAGCTCAGAGACAGGTGAGCCCACTGCCGGGCCAGCCGCAGCCGCTGCCCCGGCGGAGCCCCCGGAACCCGGCTGCCCTGGGCCACCTTCCTACAGGACCCGGGGGGTCTGTCAACACAAGGTCCCCGGCGGGCGGTTCCTGAACACAGGGTTCTGCGGCATCCATGCTTTCCCGGGTGCCCTGAGGCAAACACTGTCCACGCCCCCCCAGACGCCCAGAGCTGCCTTTCCGCAGACGGGACAGGCGCCATGATCATCTCCGTGCAGCCAGGGGCTGGGCCCGGTGGGCTCAGGATCGGGACAGGGGCCCAGTCCTGCTCTCGAGAGCTCAGCAGGTCCCGAGGTCAGGCTCGCCCCTCCCAGGCTCTGGCCACTGCCTGTCGCTGTCACCCCTCACCCACTCTCAACCTGATCACTCACCTGAGTGTCACCTGCAGACCACCGACCTGTGGGACGCACGCCCCCAACCAAATCCTTCAGGCACCTCAAAACGAAGTGCCATCCTAGGCTTACTGTCTCGGCTAATGGCATTCCATCCATCCACACGCCCGCCCGGCAGTCAACCACTCGTACTCACTCGCTCACCAGGCAAGCAATTATTATGTACTGACGGTGTACGCAGCACGGGCATAAAAGTAACCACAGCAGACCGGCTGAGCCGGGGGCTCCAGTCGGACGTTCACGGATCTGCGTTTACAGTGGGGGGGACCCCAGAGCTCTGGTGCACCCCTTCTCCCTACGGCCTCCTCAGCCCTCTGTGCCTGCAGTGCCAGCCGCTGAGGACACGCCCGCCTCCAGCTTCCGCCTGTTCCTCCCGCGCTCCACGCGGCAGCCGGGGCCCCCCGAGACCCGGCCTCCAGCTGCCGTGTTTCTGCGGGGCTGCCGCGGCCTCCACAAGCCACGCTCTGTTCCCGGCGTGCAGGGCAGGTCCCCGCACCTCAACGCCCGCCTGCTCCGTGCAGATGCAGACGCTATGTCGCATGTTTCTGGAGGGGAAACATGCTCAAACTGGGTTAGTCTGAGATGCTCGGTGAGATTCTTATTCATTTCATGACAAATTTGAAAAAAAAAACTACGCCCACGTTAGCCACAATTCTCTGTCTTTGCGTGAAATGACCAAGAGGGGAAGAGACGTGAGGGGAGACGTGGCGGCCGAACCCCACAAGGGGGCGCTCTTACTTGTTCTCGCAGTACTGGCCATAGTGGCTGGACCCGCACTCACACGCGTAGCCCCGCGGGGAGCCAGGCTTGTGCACACACGCCGAGACGTGCTCGCAGGGGTTCAGATGGCACACGTCCACACACTGCCTTCCAAAGTACCCTGTGGGGACAGGCCAGCGTTACTGCCACCCCAGAACCTGCCTGCGACACTCCATGTCCCCCCCTCTAGAGGCAGAGCCAGAGCCTCCAGGTTAAGACGTCTCGGGCCATCTGTGTCTTCCCCAGACTCCACTTCCCGTGCTCCGCCACCATGGAGGGACGTGGTAGAGACGCTCGGGGTCGCAGGACACACCAGCATTTGGTGGGTCGGACCTGGACACGCAGAGATGAGGGCCTCCCGGGTCCCCCGCAGGAGGTGCGGGGGAGGGAGTCCTGGCCACCCCAGGTCACACGGTGGACAGGTACCAGCCATGCAGGATAGTAGCACCTCAAAATCCAGGGGCGACTACTGAAAGTATAATCTTTGAAAGCGTGGATTTTTCACGAATTCTCTCCCTCACCTCATCATGCGCCCTGACGATAAAGCCTAAAGTGTCCCCGTGTCCCAAGTGAGGGCCAGACGTGGGAACGAACTTTGAGAAGAGGGGCCCCTCCCCTTGGTCACAAAACAAGGCTCAGGCCTCCGCAGACCCACAGCACTGACGGGGTGCTCCAGCTCCACCTTCCCGATGTATTCGCAACACCAAAGCACCGCCCTCTTTGGACGGGCCTCAGGACAAGGGGGTGCGGGCACGGGGCTCCCACCTTTGTCACAGATGCAGGAGTGGCTGTCCCAGGCGTCGTGGCAGCGGCTGTGCTGAGGGCAGGGGCTGGAGGCGCATGGGTCCTGCACGTCACAGCCGTCCTTCACCCTGACCTTGAGGGCGTCATTCATGTTCAGCGTGGCGATGTTGGTGGAGGTCTCCCCCATTCTCACTCCCTGAGTCAAAAAGGGGGCAGTCGGATTCAGTCCAGCGTCTTGGAGTTGGAGGAACACCAAAAGGTAACCAGGGGTTAAGCGAGCCCCAGATTCTCTCTGGTCCCCCAAAAGCAACGTCTCATCTATGTGCAGAGCTGGGACTGGCGTGGGGAAGGGCAGGGTCACTTCTGCTGCCTTCGGGCACGTGCTCCAGGCACGCAGACCGGCTGCCCGGAACCAAAGACCACGTGAGTCCACGATCCCGTAAGTCCATGCTTGGTGTCATGAAGAAACAGTAAATGAGGGTGGCGGGAGGGCGTGGTACTGATGGAGGGAGGCGAGGCGCCTCGTGGGAGGAGGGGGCACCCTGGCAGAGGATGGGGACCACGTGGGGCCGCCCACGGCAAGTTCCACATTGGAGGATGGCGGACAGGTGGAAGGCGGTCACTGGGGAGGTGGGGGCGGTGAAGGGGAAGGCACGTAGGGAGTTTATTTCTCTGCCCGGGAGGCCAGGGGGACACGAGCGGAGCTACTTGATAAACAGCTCACTCCGGCTGCCGCTGGAACACCTGCTCCAGGGGACAACGGTGGCACTCGTTCAGGCGAGCGTGGGGGGAGGGGCCACATGCCAGACAGGACATGAAGGCAGAGCTGCAGCTGACGGACCGTGGCGCGGTGATGGGGATGCAGGGGGACTGTGGGGAACATGGGTCTAAGTCGGAAGCAGGATCTGCTAAGGCGGGGTTGGCTGCGAGACAAATTATTCATTTACTGAAGACCAGCAGGTTGACCAACGGCACCGCGGGCGGCCCCCACGGCTCGGCCGTACCTGCATGCAGCCCCGGAAACCGCGGCGCACCGTGACCTTATCTTCTGACATGCCGCCCACAACGATGCTTCTCATCTTCAACCCCGGGAGCTCGTTCCCGATCTGCACCGTGTCCTATGCAAAGAGAGGGGGGCTACATCCACCACGCTGAAAATATCTTCTGGGAAGAACATGCTCAAAGGCTAAAACATGGTCACTTTGGCAAACTCCCCACAGCCCGAGGGCATTGGGCCTCCAAACAGGGGGGTGAGCCAGGGTGTCTGTGTGTGACGGGCAGGAGTGAGAACCAGGTCGCAGGACACATGTCCACATCCCAGCACAGCCAAGATGGCAAACTGGGGGGACATGGGCAATGCTACCACCTCCGTAACGGGCGCCACTAATGAGTCACTCCAAGACAACCCTGGTGAACTAGGGAGATGGCAGCAAATCTAAAATACATCCACCATGGCAGGAATCTAAGGAAGTCCCTGATGGACCCTCAGGCCCTGGAAGGCTGAACGCTGAACACGACAGCTATTTATTCTCAGAACCAAGTGGGAGATGAGCCTAGACTCCAGGGGCACAAAAATCACGAGGAGCCCCTGAAGTATCCCAGAAAAAAAGGCCTCTTGTTAGTGTGTGCAAACCGTGGAAATCCAGTGTGGCTCACCAAGCATGCTCTCAGTGAGCCCTGCCTGGAATGCCACTTGCCCATCCAGGTGCCCCCGCACCTGTCTGGTATCCCTCGGCCCCCTCTGCTACGCAGGGCTCATCTCTCACCCACCTTCACGCACCGCCCATATGAGGGAAAGGACCTGTGCATTATTTTTCTTTGTACCCCAGAGGCATGGCACCGAGCACACAGTCATTACTCAGGACAGCTTTGCTAAAAGAAACCACTGCGGAAGGCGCTAACAGCACCATGATGGGACACACAGATAGAGCCCAGTTCCTGAGTCCAGGAGCTGACCATCGGGAAAGGGGCTGAGGTACAGATACTGGTGACCATAGCATAAGGCAGAATTGAGACCCCAACTCAGAGGGGCCCAGAATGTGTGGCCCCCAAATCTTATCCTGGCACATGGAGGGGTCACTCTGTTCTCCCATGGGCCCAGTGAAGGTGTCTGTTTCAAAGAGGGTACAGGTGCCAACTCACCTGGTCCAACCCATAGTCCAAAGTCATGACCGCCAGGTACTTGATGTCTTTGCCCTCCTTGGCGCTCTTCAGTTCTATCAACAGGTGGTGCCACTCCCCGTCAGTCACACGTGACCTGGACAACCTCATGGATGCCACGTCTGAGGGACCATGGGACACCTCAAACTGGACATAGCTGTTTAGGATCTGGAGGACAGGGAGAGCCAGACCTATCAGTTGATGTGATGACAACAGAACAGAAAATGCTTTGCAGTCACTGAAATAACAAAGCCATGCAAACAGACCTACTATAGGGCATTGGGCCAAAGACAGACTTAAAAATGAGGCCAAGTTTAATTTCTTATTGTTGCCTGTATTACTCTTTGCACTTACATGCCTTTTTCTGTGGCAAGAAGTGTCAAATGTGGACAGAGGGCGTGTAAGATAAAGCCCACTGGACTTAATAACTGGGAACAACCACAGATTCAGGTGAGTACTGAGCTCTTATTTTTGGAGACATATGTTTCACTTTATGACACAGGATTCAGGCCACCACGTTTATATATCTCTATTAAAAAAAAAAAAAAAAAACAGCCGCTGGCAAAGTAACTCGCCCAAGACGTTCATGTTTTAAGAAAACATAGCCAGGAGTAATGCCAAGATCTTATTTCCCCTAATGAAGGAACTGGGTAGTTTGGACCAACCCTCCTCCTGAGAACACCTGGAAACACAAGATAAACACTAATGCACAGCTGTCTGAAGGCATCAGAATGACTCAAGGCAGAGTTACAGAGCCACAACCAGGTAGAAAATGGAAATCTGCAGAAGTGAGCTTGGTGTTCGCTCCCACTGACGGTTGACAGCTGGTTCTGGAAGACACGGCTGAGCCTGGACGTTGAGCAACGCTTTCCAGGCTCCTGGGGCTGGGATGACGAAAACTGGAATTCAGAGCCCAGCCAGGGTGTGTGGGGGTGCTGGCTGCAAGCAAACATGAGGGACAGGGACATCACCATTCTAGTTTCTTTTCTTTTCTTTTTTTTTTTTTTAAAGATTTTTTATTTATTTATTTGACAGAGAGAGAGAGATAGCCAGAGCAGGAACACAAGCAGGGGCAGTGGGAGAGGGAGAAGCAGGCTCCCGGCCGAGCAGGGAGCCCGATGCAGGACTCGATCCCAGGACCCTGGGGTCATGACCTGAGCCGAAGGCAGACACTGAACGACTGAGCCACCCAGGCGCCCCAACACCATTCTAGTTTCAAATTCTCACTGCATTTTCAATATGATGTTCAGCAATCAAAAATAACCAAGTACCGGAGGAGATAAGACAGTGAGCATGAAAACCAAGAGAAGCAAGAAAGAGTGGATGGAAACAGACCATCCCCCGCCCCACCACCCAGGGAATCCATAAAATAGAATCATCAGACACAGACTTGATAACAATAATGGGAACCACAGAACTTCCAAGGAAACAGATTCAGGTGACCATTAGACTCTGATTTTTATGGATAAATAAATGTTCCATTTCGGGAGATAAGATTCAAGCTACCCAGTGCAAAGACACGTAAGAAGGTGGGGAAATAGCACTGCAACTCACCTAAGATACTTGTGTTGAAAGATTGTTTCAAGCAAAAGAATAGCTTAGAAAAACAATAACAACAACAACTATTAATGCACTGTTTAAAAGAGACACACCTAAAATACAAGGATTCAGAAGTGTTGAAAGTAAAAGACTAGAAAAAAAATATATCATCTAAACACCAACCAAAAGCAATCTGGTGTGGCTCTATTAATGAGACAAAGTAGACTTGAAGGCAAACAAAGAAATTCTAGAAATAAAAGTGATTTTCATAATGATGTCTGAGTTGCTTGTCCAGGAAGATAAAACAATTCTAAACTTGTATGCACCTAATAACACAGCCTCAAAATGTACAAAGCAAAACTTGACAGAACTAAAAGCGTAAAGAGATAAATCCACAATGAGGGCTGCAAACTTTTTAAACTCATCTCTCTCAATAACTGAGCAGAGAGACAAAAAAAAAATCAGTAATGACATTGAAGGTCTGAACAGCCCAGTTAGCAAACTTCACTCACTTGATGTATATAGAACACAACTGCTGAACACACATTCTTTCAAAGTACAGGCGGGACATTCGCAAAAAAGACGAAATGCTGGGCTGTGAAGCAAGTCTAATGCATTTCAAAGGTCTGAAATCCCACAGAACGCCTCTCTGACCTGCAACTATGCTAGAATCAACAACAAAATGATTTACTAGAAAATGCCACCTGTTTGCCGATTCAGAAACATACTCTGAAGGGTGCCTTGGTGGCTCAGTCAGTTAAGTGTCTGATTCTGGATTTGGGCTCAGGTCTTGATCTCAGGGTCATGGGATCGTGCCCCACTTCGGGCTCCATGTCCAGCGCACGGTTGCCTCGAGATTGTCTCCTTCTCCCTTTCCCTCTACCCCTCACCCCTTGTTTGTGTGCGTGCGTACTCTCAAATAAATAAATAAAATCTTTTAAAAAAAAATCTTTTTTTCAAGGCGCCTGGGCGGCTCAGTCGGTTAAGCGGCTGCCTTTGGCTCGGGTCATGATCCCAGGGTCCTGGGAATCAAGCCCTGCATCGGGCTCCCTGCTCAGCAGAGAGCCTGCTTCTCCCTCTCCCTCTGCCTGCTTCTCTGCCTACTTGTGCTCTCTCTCTATCTCTCTGCCAAATACATAAATAAAATCTTTAAAAAAATGTTTTTTTTTCGTTTTGGAAGAGAGTGTGCACAAGCCCGGGTGGGGGGAGGGGCAAAGGGAGAGAGAGGATCCCAAGCAGGTTCCACACCCAGTGCAGAGCCCAATGCGGGCTCGATCTTGAGACCCCAAGATCATGCCCTCAGCTGAAATCAAGAGTGGGACGCTCAACCGATGGAGCCACCCAGGCGCCCCAAAACATACTTCTAAACACTCCAGGGATCAAAAAAGAAATAATGATGAAAAATAGAAGATATTTTTAACTGATTATAAAGATAACACAACTAATGACGTGTTTTGGTTTTTAGTCTTAACCGAGAGTGAAATCAAGAAGGTGACTTCACCATTTTATGCTGTGTCTCCTTTTGTCCACGGAAGTTTCAGTCAACCTGCTTCATTTCCCTGGCTATGCTTTTTCACCGTCCTTGCCAACAAAAGCCCGAGGCCAGTGGATCAACAACAAAAATGACATCTGTCTACAGACAAAGGCGATAGAATGAATCCCAGGCCCACGCGCAGTGACTGCTTGCCCCCTCCAGTCTGTTGTCGGATTTAAGAGGGGTATTTAACAACAGCCAGGTGATCCCCCTTGACAATGCAGGCGGAGTGAGGGCGCCTGAGAGCAATTACCCAAATTGTGTGGGCTATAGGATGACTACGAAGCTGGTTTGGCCTGCCACGGACACCAGGAACACCTATGCTGCTGCTTCACAGAGCTCACAAGCCTGCAGGAGGCCTGCCTTCAGACACACCACCTAGAGATAACCCAGACAGACCATCCCTGTAGCGCCCAGCTGACCACCCTTCAGGCCCTGGAGTGGCCTTTGGGGTGGCCACCGGGGTCTGGAGGATCCTCCCCCCCTCAAGGCCACTAGTCTTGCCACCCAGCCTTCAATGGGGAGGAGCCACCCATAGTCCCTGGCAAAAAAAAAAAAAAAAAAAAAAAAACCCTAAATTTTTGGATTAGCTACCCATAACATAATTACTCAAACGATACGGGTGTTTGTGGCTTTCACTGTTGCTCCTCCTGAAAGCGTACTTTTTTCCTACAGAGACCCCCACTGCCAAATGACAACCTGCAAGTTCCAATCCATCACCTGAGTCGAAAACAGCCAATTTAATTTGTTCCAACACTGAAACAACCACAGAGAAAAAATACCATCCCGAGGCAGACCTGTGCTTGCCAAGTGTTGGCCCAGAGCTAGCCTCTGGGACTGCTGGTAAACCTCCGAAAGCGCAAGATAATAAGGGAAACACAATGATGCTGTAATTACGGGGTACACAGACTGCACCTTCGGTCCGACCTGAATGGGCCGGTGCTGGGGCCGCTGCTGAGCGGTGAGGCAGGGCAGCAGGGCAGGTGGGGAGGGAGAGGCTTCCGCCAGGGGCTCCCTGCCGACACAGGGTTAGTCACAGCCCCCTGGGGCCCGGTCCTCACTGGTCTGTGGGCAAGTCCGGGGCCTGTCCGTCCACTGGGAGCCCCCGGGGTCCAGCCCCTGCTGACCTCCGACACGGAGCTCACATGGGGCGCTGGGCAGTGCCTCTGTCCCCGCCCGCTGTCCCTGCCACTCACAAGTGTTTCCAGGAGGACAGCCCACAGGGGCAATGGAAGGGGGCCCTGTGGACACCACAGAGCCCAGGTGACAAGGGAACGGGGCTTCCCCTGAGCAAAAAGAGATTGAGGTGGATGCTCCATGGGGTCCGTCTCACGTCTGACCTCCTCTGACCCCAGCACAGCCCGCTCTGCCTGGGAACTAAGTCCACTCCACACCGGGCAGAGCAGTCCCCGGGCCCAGGGCAGTGGAGAGGACCAACACACAGCTCCGTGAGGAACCCCCCGCCACCAGGAGAGCCGTCACAGCTGGGCAGGTCGTCCTGGGAGCCAGTGGGGTCCTCAGGGGCGGCTCAGCCCCGAGGCGGAAGATGAGGCTGGTCTAGACGGACACTCAGTGTGGCTGAAGACTGTGAATGACCCGTGCGAAGGGGGTCACATGCACCCAGGTCCTGCATCACACTCACACGCGCAGACATGTGCCGACACGCACATGCACACAGACACGTATGCACACACACGTACACACGTATACATACTTAAAGGAAACTCCCGAAAAAAGGCAGGAGAAAACAACCTGGCTATGGAATTCCTTCTAATCCTGGGTCCCACAGGCCGCTGCTGTGTCGGGCGGCAGATCAGGTCTGAAAAGGGTCACGAGGTGGACTTTCTAGGGGGGAGAACCCCTAAGTGTGGCCCCCCGGTCAAGGGGACTCCGAGGTGGAGGGTTTGGACAAGAACCTCCTATCGCCGCCATCACTGCAGACAGAAAGCCCCTGGAGACGGGAGACGATGGCAGGCCTGCCCCCTGAGCCCCCCGGGGGCAGAGTCTCCTGAACCCTCCCATACACCAGTACCCCAGGCTGGCAGCGAGGGTGAGAGTTGCTTGCACTTGGCCAGCCCGCTGGGGTCGCTGGGTGACTTTCACAACCTGCAGGAACGCCCCCTGTTTCCCCAAATGAAATCTCTACAGAGCTGGGAAGACGCAAGGAGGAGCTATTTGTGGAGCAAAAACTAGGGAATACAGCATGTTAAAATCACGCTTTCAAGGTTTTTAGGAACTGCTTATCCAACGTTTTCAATCAACAAAACGGTAAACTCCAAAAAGATTAAGAGAGCACACGCACAAGGAGATCCCAAGTTCAGGAGGACCCTTAGGAACCTCCCGGCAGAGCGTAAACTCGGGGCGCCAGCCCGTGCGCGTGGCCCCCTCGAGCACGCGGCCACAGTCTGCCTCCAGCCTCGGGGACCCCCTGTCCCCACCCGCAGGTGCTCGCCGCCCCCTGCAGTTCCGAAATGCCCGGGGGCCACAGCCGCGGTCTAAAACACACCTTGGCTGAGTTTTGCCGCTGAGGAGCTGGGCCACTGGGTCCAGCCAGCCCTGCATGTAGTCCATGTCGGTGATAAAGGAAGGAACAAAGCGCCGGAATCGACCGCCCCCGGGGGAATCGCAGCTGCAACTGGATTGCCCGCGCGCTCCCCAGGTATGAATGGCGAGATTGTGCGGCCGGCTGGGAAAGCAGGCTCATGTTCCCTTTCTTCCTCACACTGGGGACCCTGCAGGGCCGGTGCGGGCAGAGGTGGGGGTGGCGAGAGGCGAGGTTCCCGCCCTCTCCATGCAGCTCTGGCTGCACCCCTGGGGTGCACACCGGCCCTGCCACTGCCCCGGGGGGACGTGGTTCTCGCTCACCTGGAGATGGAGCCTGGAGGACGCGCCTGCCGTGGCCTCCATCAGCACGCTGTCCTCCTTCCTGGTCCGGAACATGAGCCCCAGGTACCAGGGCACAGAGATGGTGATGTCCAGGTCGCTCCAGGACACGAGGCTCTCCCCGCTGAAGCGCTGGGGATGAGGCATGACTGCAGACACAGAAATGCAGAGCCCCAGACATCAGACATGCCTCGGAGAACCTTTTTCAGTTGCAGGGAGGGCAGGACGGGCTCCCGGGGAGAGGGGGGGATTTTTCATTTCAATTCAAAAGCCGGTCTCAGACTGCCATGTGTCCAGCACCTAATCCTGAGTCCAGGAGCCACAGGCTTACAAAAGCCCACTCCCTGGGGCACCTGCCACCTTCCTGGGCGGGGGAGGCTGAGACCGGGGGCAGGGTGGGGTTCTCAGTCCTGGCCAGGGCATGACAAGGGGCTCTCAGGCTGGATGGAAGGCAGAGTGCGGTGGCTCAGAATCCTGGGGCTCAGCGGATGGGGTGCTGGGGGGCCCTCTGGGCACAACCCACCTGTCCCACCCCACGCCCGTGGGGCAGTGTGAGCCCGCAGTGAATACCACACACGTGTGCACCCCCACTGCAACCCCGCAGCCTGACCAGCCCTCATCTGTGCCTGGGGTGGGCTCCGACCCCCAGGCACGCAGGCCACTGTCGCTCTATTCCTGGTGATGTGCATGGGAGTGGGGAGGCTGCTGGCCAGCCGAGGGCTCCGAGACACTTTGGGGGGGGGGCCCAGGGAGGTGGCAATGGGTGGATCGAGAGCCTCATGCAGTCTGTTACACTTGGACAAACTGGGTGCCAGACGGGCCTCACCGTCTCCAGACCCCGTGTGTCACAGAGGAGCGGGGCGGGGCGGCCCAGTCCTCATACGAGGCTTTAAAGACGAGCCGCAGTGGCCAACAGCACAGGGCACACCAGCTGGGGGCTGCCTCTGGGGGTGACGACCTCGTGCGCCCTGGGCTGTCTGTTTCCTGCTCTTATGAACCCAACGGTGGCATCTGTTTTCTCTGGGCTCGCGGCCTCCATAACAGGAACTCTGGGCGTGGGCGGGTGTCCATCCGGCTGCTGCCCCAGCTTCCTGCACGTGCCCCCCAGCCTCTCACCCCAGCCGGGTCCTGTGTGTGCTCCTGAGCCCCACCAGGGCCCACGCCTGAGGACACACGCACCACCAGAGGCCGCGGCTCTGGACGTGCAGGCCCGTGTGAGCCCGGACGCCCGGCAGTGAGGTCCCCGAGGCCCCGAGGCCGGATGGGCACCTGGGCCAGCCCCTCACCTTGCTCGCAGTTCTTCCCGCCAAACCGGAGCGGGCACTCACAGAGGTAAGTGTTCCACCTGCTCACACAGGTGCCCCCATTCTGACACCAGGTCCCATCACAGAAGTTCCTCTGAGCAGCACAGCCTGGGAACACAGAGTGGGGAAACACGAGTAGACGGTGCGTCGGTCACGGGGGACCAGTCACTGTTCCCTAACACCGGCCCATGTGGTGGGAAGATAGCCCGGGGGGCAGCGGCCCTGAGGGGAGGCAGGCCAGCCCGGGACCCTCTGGCAGCAGTAAGAGTGTCAGACCTGGAGTGGCACAGGACGCACTACCGGTCCTGCCCGTTGGCCGGGTCCCCTCGTGACAGGCCCGAGTGCCCTGCCCAGCCCAGCCCCGTGGCGTCCCCGCACCCCGCACTGCAGAACACCCAGGCCCCGGGAGCGGCACATCTGTGAGCCAGGGCCCCCCTCCTGGAGGCCCACGGCTAGGCGCACACAGGCTCGGCTCCAGAAGAAGTCACTGCCTGGGCTGTGGAGGTGGCCATCCCCTGCGTGGCCGCCCACGCCGTACCTGCCCTGGTGCCATTGTTGGCAATGAAGCCAGCCATGTCCACGTTCCTCCCGTCCACAGACAGGTTCCGCATGCAGCCCACAAACTGCCGATTGTGCACCGGGAAGGCTTCGGGCAGGTTAGGGACGCCTCCCAGGAGCAGAGGGCCGGTCAGATCCAGGGACCTGGGGATGCAAAGCCAACCCCTCTGGCCTCTGTTCCTGGGTGGCCAGAGGCGGCGCGGGGCTCCTGAGGCTGCCGTCACGGCACGGTGGCATGCGCCACCAGACACACCCATCCTCTTGAAGGTCAGTAACTGAACAGGGAGGCTGCCGGCCAATAGGTCAGAACACAAAGGGCAGGTCCTCCTTCTAGGGCCATCCCCGGCCCCTCGACCCTGCATCAGATCCAGAAAGACGGAGTCCCCACCCACAGCCTGGGCCAGTCCAGCCCACGCAGAGCAAGTAGCCCAGCAGGCCCAAGCCCATGCCAACCAGTGGCACTACCCGCCTCCGACCTCTGATGACCTTGAAGAGCTCACGGCAAACCAGACCCCTGGGTGTGCAGGAGAAGCTGCATGGCCTCGGGCAAGGGGCCTAATCTCTCTGGCGACATCTTTCTTATCAGTAAAATGGGCACAGTCCCAGCCCCACCATAGCTGCTCCAGATGCTCAGCACGGATCAGGTGGTCTAACCGTGGACTTCCAAAGCTTACTGAATACTCCACCAAAACACGGTTAGAAAGGAACGGGAACGTCTGCTTTGGCTCAGGAGACTGGCGTGGCAGCTGTCTGCGTCGTCAGTCTGGTTGGAGTTAGCATGATCTGCAGAAAACCTCCAGGATCTAACGGACGGACGTTTACTGGCCCGCAGGGACCTGGGCCCGAGGGATCGAGGCCAGCCGCCCCACAGTCTCTGGGGCCCGCAAGCCAGCTGTCACAGGTGTGGGTTTGACCTGGCCGTTACTTCGGCAGAAGTGATAAGGGGACTTATTCTAGAAGGTTCTAACATGTCAGGGGGAAGGTGCCCCAAACAATGGGAGGGACTGTGACTCCAGCCTGGATTGGGGCTGCCAGGGTGCTGGGCCCAAGGTGCCCTGCATCGGGGTCCTGCCCTGGACGACCCTGTTGGGGAGTAGTAGTCATGCGGGGGCGGGGGGCTGCCTAGGCCTCGCCCCTCCCGGGATGCTCACTTCTTGGAGCCACTCTGTGTGCCCTGGGCAGCGCAGCTGTAGTTCCCGACGAGGCTGCCAAAGCGCACGGCCACGGCCGTGTCACAGTCGTCCACAGTCACCACGGCCACCTTCTCTCCAGATGGCCCGTGGGGCAGGCCCAGGCGGCCGATGTTGGGCTGTGGGAAGAGAAAGCACAGAAGGCATGAGCATGTGCTCCCACCAGCAGGCACATGCTGCCCGCCCACAGGCTCTGAGGACACAGGAAACCACATGTGGACAGCCTTGTTTTAAATTACTTCCCCAAAACAGCTGTACCGGGTACCCCTAAGCTGTACCGGGTACCCCTAAGATGTATGTCCTTCCCAGAACCTCGAAATGAGCCCTTCCGGGGAAATGAACGGTCTGCAGGTATAATTAGCTGAGACAAGGTCACACTACAGTAGGGTGGACCCTGATCCCATGTGACTGGGGACCTTACAAGGCCCAGACACAGAGCCACAGGAACAGGGCGATGTGGTGATCGATGGAGGCAGACAGAGTGGCGTGCTCCAGGCCAAGGAGCACCAGGGGCTGCCGGCACCACCCTCATCTGGAGAGACAAGGAGGGCCCCTCCCCTGGAGCCCTCGGACGGAGCTCGGCCCTGCTGACACCTTGATCCTGGACTTCCGGCGCCATAACCATGACGGAACAAATTTCTGGTGTCCTAAGCCACCCAGTTTGTGGTATTTTGTTATAGCAGCCAAGACCAAAGTGTTGAGATGCCTCCTTCCGAATATTCTGCCTGGGAGCCCGAGCGTTGACTGGACCCGCGGCTGCACACCTCTTGACCAGGGTCTGGCCCACCCCTCCGCGTTCCTACAGTGTGGACCCCCAGGGGCTTCCAGTCACTCCTGGACCCAGGCCTTTCCTCATCCTGGGATGACCCTCCCATGCCCTTTACTGGCCTGAAGCCAACCACCCTTCCTGCCCCAAGACCAAGCCCCACTTGCCTCGAGCTTCTTCCCCCTGGCCCGTCCGAGGGCCTCACGCACACAGTCTCCCCACCCAGCACCCTGGAATTGGTGGCTTTGGGTAGAGCTGGCTCACTTCTTAAGAAGCACGTTCCCTTCTCAAGGAGGCCTTGGTTAGTGTCCAATGATAGTAACACCAGGCAGCCTGGCCCCTGTCCCTGGGCATCCCCCGTGCCAGTTTCCTGGCCTGCCCCTTAAGGACCCAAACACATGCACCCAGACAGCCCTCAGCCATGCTTCTGGCACGAGCCTGGGAGCCTGCTCATGCCACCACACAATGTGCGTGTGCAGGTCTCAAAGTTCCAGGAGCGGAGCAGGCGGCCAGAGAGCTGGCTCGGGCTGGGCCAGGTAGCTGAACTATCGTCCCCATCAGTCCAACCCGGATGACGACAAGACCTGCCCGCCTGGATTAACCCCAATGTGTGTGTAAACCACCACCGGGCCTCTCAATCAGCTCACGGCACACAGGGCTCCTTCCTCCCCACAGGGGACACGCTCTCCCGGCCCCAGCAGCCCTTCCCCTCACCCCTAAAAACAAGACTCAGTGCCACCACACGAGAGCCCTGGGGTCTGCCTGAGTTTATAAAATGCTGCAATTTTATGCTTCTTTATAATGGTATTGGAAACAGGGAGTGGTAAAAATACAGAGAATTTGATTAAATCAACTCCATGTCTTAATTTTAATAGGGAAATAACAACTTCACAATTCATTTAAAAAGAAATCTTCGGGTTTTCAGAGGAGTAGAGAAGTATCCACTCGATCGAGGACACTGGGCAGGAAGGCAGGACAAGGAGCTGCTGCTGGTAACAGGAGCTCAGCCAGGTGGCCAAACTGCGTGATGCCAGGGGCTACCCCATTCACCCTGGTGGTGTCCCCCTAACCCCAAGTTGTGCAGTGCACAGCCTACACCACTGTACATGGTGACCTCAGCTGAGCCTTCCACTCCCTCTTG
Organism: Zalophus californianus; assembly: GCF_009762305.2. NCBI lineage: Eukaryota > Metazoa > Chordata > Mammalia > Carnivora > Otariidae > Zalophus > Zalophus californianus. The sequence goes on along the minus strand of NC_045603.1, from coordinate 3,611,300 downwards.
GCCAACCATCTGAATGGACAATGCCCATCACCGAACCTCGGTTTCTCTGCCCACAAGAGAAGGATTTCATATTAGAATACCTGTCCTCTCTATATTACAGGGACTTCAAAAGTGACATTAATATAAGGCACATGATTCTCCTGGGAATCCTTCTTTGGTAAATCCAAGGGAGGCTTTTACCACGTGACCCCGTACCCCGGTTCCTGGATCATCTTCTTCATTTTCTTTTATATCAGTTGATGAGATCACAAGATCTGATAAGCTACATCCTCAAAGAGTTCACCTTCCGTTAAGCAACAGTTAGATGAGTATAAAAAAATCATCTGTTTTCTCCCTCTGTTACGGCAGCCTGCTTTGGAAAAACATGTACAAGTGCCTATTATGGGTTTACTTAAGTGCTAGGCGCCATCCTGGGGGAAGAACCGTCCCCCGGCTGTGCAAGCCCCGCGTTATCTTTACGACTTATAATTTGCATTTTTGGGGCTGGGTGGGAGCCTTCTCGGAAGACGTCAACGACGTTTACCCTTGGAAAGCTCTAATGAAGCAGAGCTGCTGTTAGCAAGACTGCAATTGTTATAAACTGCTGCTCGCAATCAACGGGCCAGGGTCCTGGGATCCAAGCACTGTGGCGAGGGAGGGAGGATGGGAGGCAAGAGCCCCCGCGAACACCAGCACTTGCAGTGAGAGCAGCACTTGCTGGCTGGAGGCAGCCCACCGTGAAGACAGACGTCAGAGCCTGCCTGCACGTCATCAAACCAGCCCGTCGGCTTTCAGGAGAACACACAGTGTCTGCTCGACATCGTCCAACACCTGCTTCTCGATTCCTGCCCCTGCACCCACGGGCGGTCAGGTCAGAAGTGATGGCCCTTCTGGCTGTGAGAGCAACATTCTCAGATGAGGAACGAAAAGGACCAGCAGGAAAGACACCGTGAAGTATCTGGGGGGACCCCTGCCCCACAGAGCACCCCACTGTCCCACCCCTTCTCAGGCTGCCCCAGAACACGTAGCACGCGGGACAGCGACTTGCCACGTCCGCCTCACGCGCCGACAGCCGCTGCGTGGTCAGCCGTGGCAGGAGAACACGAGGGACGTGTCGGGAGAGGCATGCACGGGGGCTTGGGGATGCATCGGGGGGGCTCCTCTAAGAGTCACGGCAGGACCTGGCAGCTCCCCTGCTGGGGACAGACCCGAGAAGCTGAAAACAGGGACTCCCGCAAAAACCTGCTCACGGATTTCAGAGCACCACCGTTCTCGATAGCGAAAAGGTGGAAACCACCCAAATGTCCGTGGGCAGAAGGATGGTGAACAAAATGTGGTCTCTCCATTCCACGGAATTACAATCCAGCCTTTAAAAGGGATGGGGCGGCGACAGCTGATACAGTGTGGATGAGCCCCCAGAACGTGACGCTAAGGAAAAGCAGCCGGATACAAAAGGTCCCGTGTTGCACGGATTCAATTTATGTGAAACGTCCAGGACACGCAGATCCATAGACAGAAAGCAGCCTGGTGGTTTTGGGGTGGGGGGTAGATCGGGAGGCAGTGCTAGTGGCTACAGAGTCTCCTCTTAGGGTGCTGGAAAGATCTCTGACCTGGATGGGGGGGAAGGCTGCACCATGTCGTGAATGCGCTAAACGGCAGAGGTGTTCACTTTACAACGGTTCCTTTTCCGTGATGTGAATTGCCATTGTCTGGATGGGCATCCGCCCTCCTCGACCCCCGTGGCCACGGTCCACTGGATAACCGCTGGGAAGCTCCTTCCCATTTTGATCGGAAAGTGGGGATAAAATGCACCGCGAGGCCTTCGTGTTGAGACCATCACCAGCAATAAAACGCAGGAAGAGAGTGAAAGCTCTCCGTCAGGCGGGAGGTGTGCAGGTCGCCGCGCAGACAGCCCGAGTCAGCTCAGAGAAGCGAGATGAACACACGGGCAGGTGCGCTGGATCTGGGCTCAGGTCACGTGTTCTTGCCGAGGGACGACAAAGCGTGTCTTCCCGCGCACGGCCAGCACGTAGAAGGAGCCCCCCGCGGGGCAGAAATCGGAGGACCGTGGCAGCCCCGGGCTTACCTCTGTGTGTCCGCCTCTCGTGTTTGAAGAAGAGAGAGCGGGTTAAGCTGCCCATTCGGAGTGCAGATGCGGGGATTTGGCACAGGCGATGAGAGAGAGCTCGCCGGAGCACCACTGGCACAGGTGCACAGAACAAGAGAAAGAACGAGACAAAACAAACGGTCTCTAATATTCTTAAGAACTGTGAACGTGTGCCATGCATCTGCACACAAGAAAAAGACGCGGGCAGTAAAGAGGTCACGTGGCAACAATTCTCACGTTAGAAGCGGGCTGGACACAGGCAGGGCGAAGGCTGGTGTCCCTGCCTCTCCTTTCCTTGGGCTCGGCTCGCCTGGTCAGGGGGCCAGCCAGGCCCCGGGGGGCCCCGCACTGCAGCAGCCAGGCCTGGACACTCAGGGTCCGAGCAAAGCGGGCAAAACCAGAGGCATGAGCCAGCTGGCAGGGCCTGCAGATGGTGACGCCGGCACCCCTCCTGAGCAGAGCCCGCCACGGGGCAGGTGGGGTTGGGGCCAGCAAGGACAGACCCCACCAGGCTCACCCCTGCCGCCAAGTGAGAAATCCAAGAGGGCTGCCATGTGCTTTGAGGGGGGATCCGAAAGCAAAAAGCTTTGCAACTCTGTGCAGATCCAGGTTCCTGATTCTCCGTAAGTCCCTCAGAGGTCATCACTTAGGGTCTGTCCCTTTCTATTTTCCTTCAATTTATTTTCTTCTCTATGTGCAGACCCTCCCCATGCGCCTCCATTCAGATGCTCTCAAGCAGCTGGTGGAGATTTTCTGTGTGCACAAAAGCATTTGGTCCTTACGAAGTACTCACATTTCTACAGCCTTTTACGCTGCTGCAAACAATTCCTCATCAGGGAGGCTGATGGGGTTCGGTTTCAAATGCTGGATGTGGGGGGAAGGCAGCATGGGGGTGCCTCGAAACCAGACACCAGGAGCAGCAAGTCTTGGGAAATAAATGGATTCATGCTCTGTGTCAGAAATGATCAACCAAAATTCACATCAAAGAATTCACACACGGCTGGACTTTGGGAATGTCCTAAGGAGTCAAAATGCAGCCTTGAACGTGTACCGACTGTCACTTCTCACACGCACTGGGGCTCAGACCGGACGTGAGGGTCTGCTGAACAGGGCCCGAGGGGCAACAACCGCTGCCCCAGGAAACGTGGGCCAGACTCCGCCGGTCCCAGCACAGAGGTGACCAGCCCTCCCCAGGAAGCAGGCATGGCATTTCTTTGAAGCAAACTGGAAGATGGGGTCATGAGGAGAGTAACATCCAGATGCACACGTGCTTCCAGGATCCACACCAAATTCCTAAGGGGCCTCCAGTGGGGCGCTGGGGGAGCTCAAATCACGGGACCAAGGTGCTGACTCCAGGGAGGCCCAAAGCGGGCCTGCATGGAGTGCCCACGCTGGTAGGAAGGTAGCAGGACACGGTCTAGCTGGAAACCACTCTGAGGCTCAGTTTTCCCACCTGTACCACGTGGGTGTGGACTCCCGCTTGCCCTCCAGACAGGATCCCTGCTCCCGAGGCAAGCCTGCACGCAGGTGCTTTGGACCCCAGGACAGTGAGGTGCTGATGAGTCTACATCCTTATTTGCAGGGATTCACCACCAGTACCACACACGAGACGGTAGGAGAAGGAACGTAGGAAAGACAGGTTAAGGAACATGGGGGTTTAACCTCAAGGCCCAACCACTTGCTATCACCTCACCCCTTCTGATTCTTCTCAAGGCACTTGGGCTACTTGATTTTTCTTTTACTTTTTTTTTTTTTAAAGATTTTATTTACTTATTTGACACAGAGAGCAAGAGCACAGCAGAGGGAGAGGAAGAAGCAGGCTCCCTGCTGAGCAGGGAGCCTGACGTGGGACTCCATCCCAGCACCCTGAGATCATGACCTGAGCCAAAGGCAGATGCTTAACTGACGGAGCCCCCCAGGCACCTCAGGCTACTTGATTTTTCTCGTCCTAACTTGCCTTGCTTTCCCCGTCCCCCCCAAAGCAAGTCCCTGCTGCAGGAACCCCACCTGCCCGCTCATACTGTATCCCACAACAAGGCTTGGCCACATCAGACTCAATGCACGGACGCCATGCACGTCAGGCTCACCTGCACTCCGGATCTGCCACACAGTAAACACGGGGGGAACCCAAGAGCTACACAGACTACACAGGCTTCCCCAAGGCCGTGAAACTGGCCAGGCGTCTTCGGAACTTGGCACACGATTCTGTGTCTCCATGAGGACAAAATGGCTTGCTCACCGAGAACCCGGCTGCCCCTCCCTCCGTGTGGAGCTGGTGCCCACGGCCCAGGCCCGGAGACGGTTCTGGACAACGGCTCATTCCCTTGTCCCACGTCACCTGCATCTGCAGTCAGGCGGCTGGGGTAAAAAGTCAACTCAGTGGCCAGCAGAAGCTCCCCAAAATTAAGTTGTAAAAGTGTTTACTTCTCAAGCTTTTATCCTTAATGGATAAAAAAAGCCCAGACCTTTCTTGATTGTTTTTCTGTAAAGACGTTAGAAACCTCTGTCCTGAGGACACAGCATCCCCCTTAGGGGGCTGGCAGCAAACAGCTGCCCGCCAGTCAGGCAAGGCCACTTACTGGCCACCAGGTGGGGCAGACAGTTGCGTATTCTCACGAGGAGACACGCCAAGTCCCTGTGCACAGCTGCGGCTGAGGAGCGGTCAGGTGCTCCTGACTCCCTCACCCGCTCGTGGCCGGGGGCAGCGTCCTTACCACCTGGCGCCTGGGCGGCCTCTTCCAGAGACTGGAAAAGTTCATGGCTACCACCTTCAGGGTCCTTTGGGAACAAAACAGAAAAGTGGATCTGAGCCCCTTTGCAGAGTGCCTGAAGCTGGTCTCACGCCAACGTGAGGCCCAGCCGTGGACAGCATGTCCACAGCCTCTGATGAGCATCGCCTCCCGGAGGCCAAGCGCTCACATCCTGACCCCACAGGGCAAAGTCACCTGACTTCCGTGCCCGCCAGACTCATCTATAAAACAGGTAAAAATAGCACCTCCCTTGTAGGATGAAATGCAGAATGAATGTGAAGGGTTTGGCACCGCACCCCAGGCGTGAGGGGAACGTCCCACAAAAGCTTGCTGCTGCCCTGTGGTTGCTAAAAAGATAGGATGAAAAGCCAAAAAAAAAAAAAAAAAAAAAAGGTGCAAATGGCCGTTCTCCCTATATTGTTGCTGTCCTAATATTTTCTTGTAGTTAAAAAAGAAAAAATTCTTTTTACGTCTTTAAAGAAAAAAGGAGCAATTCGCACCTTGCACGTAACTGTGTCTTCAGCCCCTGTTCTTCTCCAGAGCGGCCCCAGAAAATGTTGGATGGTGCCAACAGATGCTCCGTGTTTGGGGGCGTTAAAAAGAGAAGATTTTCAACAAGGGTCAGAACCAAGTGCTCACTCTAGAGTTTCTTAAAAAAAAAAAAAAAAATCACACCAGCGCCTTCCGTTTCTCAGGCCAAGGTGGACCTAACGTCTCCTTAGGTGGCCAAGCCTAGTTCACGAACGACCCCAGCCATGGATAAAACAGGGGCCCTGTGCTCTTCTGGTGGACGTACATGACGGGGGTCCGTCGGGGCCGAGGGCTGGAAGGCCTGTGTGCTCAGCTCTGGGTACTAATAAGCGTCTCCTGCAGGCCCCAGTGATCTCCGTGGGGACAACTTCTGCTCTGGACGAGATCCACGGGGCACGGCGCCAGCCCCTCACCAGCCCGGCCCTTCACCAGACAAAAGCTCCCAGGGTCTGTAAGGGGCCAGGAGTCTCCACTGCCGTCCCCACTGGAGGGGGTCAGGTCCCCCCTCTGCGGCCAGCTTGGCCAGCAGGCTCCCCGGGTTTCTGGGAACCAGGGAGTTTATGCAGATTTGCTCCGAGGGGGTCTTTTTCTCCAATGACAAATGAGGGGCTCAAAATAGGGGTTCCTGATGTTTAAAGAGCACCTCTTGGAAAGCTGGGGTAATGATCCTTCTCTTGGGGGCTTTACTCGACGCAAACTGGGGGGACCTTCGGGCACCGGATGAGAAGCTCACGTCCCTCCACAGGTGGGGTCTACAGATCTGACGGTCGGCTACTTTCCACCGCACGAGAGGTGGGGCAGGGAGCACCCTGAGCAGTAGCCCGCGGGGTCCCAGGCACAGGGCCCTGGCGCCTGGGAGGGGCTCCTGGGGCCGCCGAGGTAGGCTCTGGGCTCAACCCACCCCTCCCAGGACAGAGAGGATGGATGGCTCCCGGCAACAACAGTCACTCCCGCCTGCGCAGATTTACAGGCCACCGTCACCTTTTCAAAAAGCCTCCTCAGACGAAGGGAGAAAGGCTTATAGGAGATGTGCACACTTATACACACGTACTCACGCGTATGTGAGCACACACATTCACTAGCATGCACATGCACGCGTGCTCACGTGCATACACACACACTCCTGCAAAGCCTCGCCTGCTCCCGCTGGGACCCTAACAGGCCTCTCTCAGTCCCCAGAGTCTGGACAGCAGCACAGACACCCCCCCAGGCCCCTGGCTCCTCCAGGCCGCCCACAAACCCCAGGGTCTGGGAATCCGTGTCGCCCTTGGATCCGCGGAGCCCACAAGTGGGCGAGAGCCACTGGACCCTGGCTCGGCCCACCTCTGGCCCCCAGGGCCTTGCTCTGGGCCTCGGCTTCCTCCTCCAAGGGTGGACATGAGGACCCCGGTCAGTAAATGTCCTCGTCCCCCGGGGTGGGGGCAGAGGCAAGGAAAGGCAGCAAGCCTGGGGCGGGGAGGGGCCCCTCGGGAAAGCTGGGAGGGACGGGGGCGTGAGATAGGCAGCAGGTGCAGAACAGTGACCGGTGCCAGACCGGGAGCCCAGGCCCGAGGCTGACTTTCCACACCAGGCCGTGGAACACAAAGGCCCCAGGGTGGGGCTGTGTGAGTCCCGGGCAATAATTATGTTTCCACACCAGGTGACTGTCTACCATCTGATGAGGCCGTGTTTTGGAGAGGAAGCATGTGAGTTCCAGCCCCTGGGCCGCCCACAGGCTGGGGCCCTCACCAGAGTCTCTCGGGGACTGCTGGCCCGGACCCCCACAGAGGCGGCTCATCGGGCTTTTCTCTCTGCCCGTTGGGTTCCCAGGGAGGCACCGAACCTTCCAGGCCCAGGATAAAGCGGTGGCAGACATGGCCCTCCGATTCGGTCTCGAGAGCCCTGATGGTCGGTATTTACGGACTACCCACGGGCACAGATGCAACAGAGGCCATTCCGGTCCTGGAGAAACGGGCTGCATCCGCGGAAATGCGGCGGGAGAGAGACAAAAGCACTCGCGCTCCAGACTGGAGGCTCGGGCTGAACCGGCGAAGCTGCCGAGCAGTAAATCACGCGGCTCCTTGTCAGTGGGCGAAGCAAAGCCGGTGGGACCTCCGGTGCCGAGGCAGGGACAACAGCCTGGCCCCTCCTTCCCCCCAAAGCCTTGACGTCCTTGGCAAAAGTTTACCTAAACGTTAAAACACCTGGTTCATAGCCCCATCACCCAGGTAACTTCTGCCACACTCGTGAGAAAACAGAAGATACAAAAAACATCACAGAAAGGTACAAAATAAACACAAGAGACATCCCTTCCATCTTTCTCCCCAGGGTCCTCCACCATGTGGTAGACTGTGGACAAAAAAAAGCCACAGTGTTTCTGTCACAGAATCCCAAGAAATAATAAATATCTGACGTTTTAATACACCACACTTTGGGGTGGTTTATGACCTAGAGCAGAAGGTCTCTGACACATGCTGTTGATGGATGTGGAGTTTCTTGGGGCGGCAGGGGAGGGAACCTTTCAGAAAAAAAATATGCATATGCCAGCACCTATTTATCTATCTTGCAAAGTTCCATTAACGAAGCCTTTAATTTTGAGATCATTTTAGATGTGCATGCGATTGTCAACAACAACAGAGATATCGTGGGCCCTTCCCCAGTTTCCCCCAATGGTAAACATCCTGCAAAACGGTAGGAGCGTCACAGGTGTCAGAGCCTGGTGTGGACAACCGAAACGGCAGGACAGAGAACATTCCATCGCCCCTGGGACCTCACCTGCTGTCCCCCCACAGCCACGCCTGTTTCCCTCCTGCCCTCACCTCGACCCCGGAAAACCACTAATCTCTTCTCCAATTCTGTCCTTTCGACACCTCAAGAATGTTTTATAAATGGAATCATGCGGTACATAAGGGGGCGAGGCCGGCTTTTGTCACTCAGCATATGTCTCTGCTGTCGAGCACCCGGAGTCACAGTCCACCTTCCGTGGGAGGGATGCACCACGGTCCGCTTCACCATTCACCCACGGAGGCCACTGGGCTGTCTCCGGTCTGGGGCTGCTGTGAACACCCGTGTGCAGACCTCCGTGGGGACAAGAGCTGCACCAAGTCACGAGGGACACAAACCTCTGGTTTTCTTCCTCTGTGCAGTCTTCATCTGGTTTTCCTATCGGGGTACTACGAACATCCCAGAGACCTGGGAAGCATCCCCTCCTTTGCTATTTTTCTGGAAGGGACCATTTAGAATTGATGTGATTCTTTAAACATTTGGCAGAATTCTCCAGTGATACCATCTGGGCCTGGAGAGTTCATTTGGGGGAGTTTTTAAATTACAAATGCCATTTCCTTAACAGCAATGTGGTCATTCGATTATTTATTGCATATTGGGTGGGCTGTGGCGGCTTGTGTTTTTGAGAAATTGGACCGTTCCATCTGGGCCTTAAATGCACACAGGTAGGTTGTGTGTGAAATTCCTCCGCTGCCCACCGGTGTCCGCAGGGTCTGTTCTGATGTCCTGTTTTATTCCTCGCAGTGGGAACTGTGTTGTCTTTCTTTTTCCCCTCAGTCTTGCTAGAAGTTTACCAGTGTTACTGATCTTTCCAAAGCTATTTCATCGATTTTCTGTATTACTTTTCTGTTTTCAACTCTTCTGGTTTCTACTCTTATCGTTATTATTTCCTTCTTTTGCTTACCTGCTTCGGGTGTATTTTGCTCTTATTTTTAGAAGTTCTTAAGGTGGAAGCTTAGATTACTGATTTGAGACTTTCCTTTTCTTCCTCATAGTGTTTTTAGTGCTATGATTTTTCTTCTCGGCAATGCTTTAGCTACATCACACGTATTCTGGTATTTTGTATTTTCATTGCCTCTAAGTTTATAACAAATTTTAAGCAAACTCCCTTCCTTCTTTCCTTCCTCTATTTTCTCAATAATTTACTACATCAGCCAAAGCTCTTAGCACCGGTTAGAGTTAGTGGTAGAGTCAGGCCCAAGGAGGGAGCAGCTTGCAAGCCAGTGGCCCAGTGGGTCAGCACGTTGTTTAAATAACGGTGGAGTGAGAAAATAAATAACCGTATTGAGGGTAATGGGAACGGGTTTCTCACTGAGAGAAAAGAGTTACAAACATGAAACAGGAAAAACTAGATTGACTCTGTCGTGTCGGGATGGAATTCAAGGATTTCAAGAAGTACGGACAAAACCACCAGGACCTTCGGGATGTGCGTACGCGTCTGTGCACACACACCTACACACATCCGTGTCCTCGTTCTGCCTGGTGAGTGAGACACCCCAGCAGCGGCAAGAACCCTTGGCACCCAGATCTTGATTTCTCAATGCCATTCTTTGCAAAAAGAATCCAGAGTTCTGTGAGTAAATGGCTCATTCCAGGGCTGGGGCAGAAAAAGTACAAAATGAGCCTGGAATATCTTTTTCTGCCAAAAAGCAAAGGAGTGCTAATAAAAACAGTGGGGGTGCCCAAAGGCCAGAGCTATATAGAGCTCTAGCACTTACACCCAGCAGCCAAATCTGAGATATGGGCCAAACAGGAAACAATCTGAACGTCAAATTAACGACAGCAATAGGGGCGCCCGGGCGGCTCAGTCGTTAAGCGTCTGCCTTCGGCTCAGGTCACGATCCCGGGGTCCTGGGATCGAGCCCCGCGTCGGGCTCCCTGCTCCACGGGAAGCCTGCTTCTCCCTCTCCCACCCCTGCTGCTTGTGTTCCCTCTCTCGCTGTGTCTCTCTTTGTCTCTCTGTCAAATAAATAAATAAAATCTTTAAAAAAAAAAAAAGAAAGCAATAGATTATGGTCCACTGAATAAAACAGGAATTTGTGAAACCCTAGTAATATAAATACGCAGAAAGAAGAGAGAACTCCTTGTACAGCAGAAAGCCAACTGATACATGTGGAGAGCTTGATGGAATTAGAACACAACCAACATTCAGCACAGTGACACCTGACACAGGTGTGACCACTGAGGGTGCTCAGACCAGCAGGTTCAATAGGAGGAGTGTACATATGGGGGGGTGAGGGATAGAGAATAATAGAGCAAAAATGGAAAAATGTCAACAATTGGGCATCAGGGCAAAGGGAATATGAGTTCTTGTTTTAATTTTGCAACTTTTCTGAAAGTTTGCAATTTGAAATTAAAACGTGTATGGTCCGGGGCGCTTGTGTGGCTGAGTCAGTTAAGCGTCCGACTCTTGATTTTGGCTCAGGTCATGATCTCAGGGTTGTGAGACTGAGCTCTGAGTTGGGCTCTGTGCTCAGCGGGGAGTCTGCTTCTCCCTCTCCCTCTGCCCCTCCCCCTGCTCATGCTCTCCCATATGCATGCGCTCTCTCTCTCAAATAAATAAATAAATCTTAAAAAAAAAAGTGTACGGTCTACAACTTTAGGTCTTCAATGCGCTTGTTAAACCTATGAACAACATTCTTAGAGATCTTTCCGCATCAGCACATAGAGCGCGACCTCATTACTCTTCATGGCTGTGTGACACTGCACTGCATGAACGACCCTCCTTTCTACTGAATAACTTCTCAGTTTCTGTAGGTTGGGCTCTACCAGAGAACGATGCCTCCCCACCTATAAAAAACAACAATTACAAATGCTGCCATTTGCACAGTTTTGGAAAGAAGTACGTCTATCACTCTGAAGCCCTTGAGTTTTCTGGAACATTCAGCAAAGCGGAGGGAGGCTCCCCCCCATCTGACCCCAGAGTGCAGCCTGTGGGGCCGTTACTCTGCACTGGCCCACACATCGCCCACTTCCCTCGGGACACCTGGAGTTCTAATGTGAGGTCAGACCCAAAAGGTTAGGAGTGACTTGAAGAAACACAGAGTCTGAAGTGTGGCCGGGCAGAGTAGTTTCAAATGACCCATGCTCTGGGTGGCCCCCTTTCCTCAAGGTCATGGAAACCTCAGGCATTTGGATGTTCCACCCAATTAGAAGCAGAGGACACTGATGCTGGAGGGGAGTTTCCATTCAGCCGGACCTCTCCTGTCTTTATGAAAACATTTCCAGCACTTACCAAAGGCAGCCCACATCATCCCAGAATGGCCCTGAGCCAGAAGAGGCCAAGCCCACCAAGGCTGGCACATCCAGCCCAGCCATGAGGGGCTCTACCCCCTCGTCCAGGCACGTGTGGCCGGCCAATGCAGCAGTGTCCCCTGCTGAGGCCTCTGGGGACACATGACAACAATGGGGGATAATTCTGGTTGTCACAACTGGGGGTGCTGCTGGCGCCAACGGACAGAAGCCAGGGACACTGCTCAGCACTGTGCAGGCCCCTGGAACAAAGAATGAGCCACCACTGAGAGGTGTCAACAGTGCCGAGGTGGAGACACCTGCCCAACACACCTCACCTCCTCCTAAGTCTCTTCTTTGCCCAACATCCAAATCCCCAGCCGGTGTGGTCCTGCCTCACGCACCACCTCCAGCACACCCTCTCTCCGAGCCCCACGCCCTGCATGGTCCATGTCTGCCCAGCGGTCGGGAGATCGCCCTGCAGACTCCTAGTGGGCACGGCTGGCATGGGCAGACACTCCCCGATGCCACGGGAGAGGCAGACACAAGCCATCCGTGTTTCCCCAGGATCTTACTAAACGTTTCCTTGATGACGTGTCTATGTCTCCAGCCCTGGGCTGAGAGATGCTGGAGCAAAGTGAGAGGCCTCCACAGGACCCCTGCAGATGCCCAGCATGAGAGCAGCCCCAGGCACAGAGCAGGTGCTCAGGAAGTGAGAGATCCCCTTTCACAGAGTCCTCTCCAGGAAGAGCGAAGAGACAAGACGGCCACATGAGAGCCGTTTCCATAGGGAGCGTGCTTCTCCCTGTCCCCCGGCTGCCCCGTGACCAAGCCTGAGTTCCAAGTGGGAAAGACATAACCTTCCCCATCAGGTACGCTCACGCTTCTGCACGTTGGTGATGCGAAAGTTTATCCTGCAAAATAGCCTCAGAAAAAAATGCACATCTGCGATGGAGTCAGATCACAAATCCTCCAGATCGGCCCCAAACCTCTGCAGGGGGGCATGGGAGGGGCTCTGCCGCGCTCGACAAAGTCCAACATGTTTGTGCAAAGTGTCTGCTTTCAAAAACACCTTCCCAGGAGAAAGCCCAGCTCTCGTGCATCTTCCCTTCATGGAAGGCAAATGACACCAACAGACCCTCTCGTCTACAATGTCATTAAGCAGAGAAAAAGTAAATGGACTTTGGCCTGCTCCCTGCACGGGAGGCCGACCCATATGGACTTCATCAAGGGTTCATTGCATCTGGCTTCTGGCTGGCTTTGGCCAGTGGGAGCCCAACAGGAGATCAGAGGGAGGGCAGGGTGAACCACCAGGAGGGCCTCCGCGGAAGGTCACTGCCCCACGTAAGTTGCTTCTCTCCATGACTCTGTCTTTGTGGGCTCCGCCCTCCCGTTCCTCCAGGCCTGAAGGTGGTCACAGCCCTGCTGCTGCCACCATCCGGGGTCACACACTAGTCCCCGTGGGCACCCCACGCCTTGCCCCCTGTTTGGGGAATAAGTCCTGCTGAGAACATCCTGTTTGAGGGTTCCCTGTTTCCTGTGAGGACCCTGCCTGATAAGACAGCCCGGACAGACTTGGGGAGGGTCTGCAGGGGCCCCCACGGGTTCCCCTGCAGGATGCAAGACATGCAGAGCAGACCACACCTTGAGAAACAGGAGGCCAGGGAGGGCATGTGAGCCAGAGCCGGGCAGTGGGAGAGTGCAGGATGCAAGAGATGCAAGAGGGGACCTCTGACTCTCCACCATTCTTCCCTCCCAGACCGCCCTGAATTATTCAGATACGTTGTCTCGTATACAGAGCGCAGGTGAAGGGGCCCATGGCTGAGGTGCTCAGGAGCCCAGGCAGGTAGGGCCGCACCAAGGACCACAGTCGGCATGGACCACAGAACAAGGGTCCGGAGGGCAGAGCCACCAGCCCTTACGGACCACTTCCTGAGTCACTTTCACCCCTTATCCCAGGGGTGCCCTGCCTCGGGGCCAGCAGCCCTCCCACCCCTGCCAACGTGCCTGCTGAGCCCAGCCCAGCTGCAGGCCACGCCGAAGAACGTCACCGCATCTGGAGACGTTAAGAGCCTGGGGCGCTGAGTCACACAGAAACAACACGCTCCCCCCCCCGCCCTGCCCCCGCGAGACAGATGTGCACCGAACACTTCCCGACCGTGTGACCCGCGAGCCCCATCGCAGAGGCCTAAGACATACATGGAATAACCTCAGGCAAGAGAGGAAGTGGCTGAGCCCCAGAAAGGAGCAGCCTAATCCCGCGCTGAGGGTCTGGCTCAGTGGCTCAGCACTGCTGAAAAGCCGGCCCTGGGAACGGAAACGGCAGGCTGCAGGGATGCACCCCTGTGCGTCTCCTGGCGGGAGACTCCCTCTTCTGGAACATTCCGGCGGGGGGCCTCCGCGGGGGGATTTGCCAGCAGGCAGGCCCCTGGTGGATGCTCTCTGCGTGCAGGCAATGGCCGAGGATGATGCATTAGGACCTAAGCAGGGGTGACCCCTCCCGACCCGGCTCAGTTACTTGGGCCATCCACAGATGATTCTAGAACATGCTACGTGCAGGCACGCTGATGGGGAGGCCAAGGCCAACACGGTCGGAAATATGAAAGCCCTCAGCCGGGCCTGGGGAGGTGGGCTCCCACATAAGCAGGAAGGAAAAGTCACAGGTGTGCCTTCTCTGCTTCCCTGACAGAGCATGGGCTCTGGGGGGGTCCCTGGGCCTAAGCGGGCGGACTGGCATCCAGGCAGACAGAACAGTCCCTGAGCTCAGAGCGAGTGTGCCCCACGCTACAGAGACACAGCCCTGTCCTCAGAGGCTCCTGACCCTCCAGCACACAGGGGCACCGTCTACTCCCTGTGCCCAAGAGTAGGCTGTTGTCCCTCACCTACCTGTGGGGGGGCCCTGGAGTGCCCCGGGAAAGAGAAAAGCGGCTTGCAAAAACCACAGCGAGGGCAAGTGGAACATTCTGATGAAAAAACTTGTTTCCTCACAAGCCCGTGCACAGCAAAATAAAACGAAACCCAAACTGCCCACACCTTCGCAGCATTTCCTCCAAGACCCTCCTGACTCTTGCTCGGGTCACGTCCAGGTCAGAGCGGATAATTCTGGCTTTGGAGTCGCGTGCGAATGGCCTAGAATCACAGCCGCCAGTAACGGCTCGAGCCAAGGCCGCCGCAACGCATGAACGTCTTCTGCGCCTTCCCCGCCGCGGGGTGATCCCTGGGGGTCCCCGAGTCTCCCCACCCCAGCACACGGACCCTCTACAAATGCTTATTGCCTAAGTCATGTTTCCAGCCAGTATAGACGTTTTTAAACTTCGGAGTATAAATGACTTAAGAAAGAAAAGCTGCCAGGCTGGCAGGAGGCGTGGGGGGGGGGCACCCCGTCCTACCTTGTTGTAATATTGCACCCGCACCGAGTGCCAGCGCCCGTCACTCACGCCCCCGGGAACCTGGGGTGTCACTGTGGTTGTAGTCTCACCTGCGGGCAGCGGGGAGGGGGGTCCAGAGAGAACACACGTTAGTGGGCCACGAATAAGACAGTCCGGATAAACGCTCTCTTCCGACCGCACGGATAACGCGGTGAATGGCTTCTTAAATATTTTTAATCGACAGATGTACAGTGAGTCCCCACGTGGAAATTTGAGCTGTCTTCCGTGTTTTCGGCATCCTAAAGAACGCCACAAGGAACACTTCTGTGCATTCTGGATCCCCCCCCCAGCCCCCAACAGGACAGATTCCTAGTAGAATTAGGGGATCGGCAGGTGAGCGCAGCTAAAGGCGCTGCCCGGGATTGGGGTGGTTCCCACTGACAACGTGCCCGTGAGGGGCTCGGAGGGCCGCTCCTTCCGGGGGGGGGGGCCCACCTGCTGAGAAGGTGAGCTGCACTTGTTCACCCACAACCTCCAGGGCAATGAAGTCGTGCTTCTCGTTGAAGCGGCCGTTATAGAGCAGCAGGGCGTTCCTCTCCCGGGTGGCAAACCTGTGGGGCCAAGCAGAGGCACATCACAGAACGAATGACCCCTGCATGGAAGGTTTGCAGGTGGTGGGTGTAGAAGCAAGAGGCTGCCCAGACGCGACACGCCCGACAGCGTGGGGCCACACTCAGGGAAGACTCTGGTCCCCGGGCACTCATTTTTCTCATCAGCAGTTGACAGCCCATAAAACCTGCTTGGCGATGTTCTTTTCTGGAAATGGCAAACCGGATTGCACAGAGAAATCTGGTCTCCACGGCCTGGAGAATAGGAAAAGATGACATCTGAACGGTGTCCTAAAAGGCACTGAACCAATTAGAGATGTCTGAAGAGAAGAACGCGCGGTGCATCTTCTGCACCTGGAAACGGATCCCCACGCGTGCTCCCCAGGGCACAGGCACGCGGTCCCCTGCCACGCAGGGAGGCTGTGTTGATGACTACCTCAGGGTAGTCTTTGTCCCTTGTCTCCACCACCGGACTCCAGCTACACAAGGTCTTTTTCTTCCCAAACACTACACTCCTCCCTGCCCCAGGGCCTCTGCACCTGCTGCTCTTTCTGCCGGAAACAATCTTCCCTGGTTCTGCAGACCCCTCAAGAGACACTCAAACCGCACTTTCCACAACTCATTTTATCCACACTGTGCCCCCACCTCCATCGAATCTAACACATCAGTCTATTTCTGAAATTATCCTGCTGATTTATTTGTTTTTAATAACCTATGATCCTAGGGGCGCCTGGGTGGCTCAGTCGGTTAAGCGGCTGCCTTCCGCTCAGGTCACGATCCCAGGGTCCTGGGATGGAGCCCCGCATCGGGCTCCTTGCTCAGCGGAGAGCCTGCTTCTCCCTCTACCTGCCGCTCCCCCTGCTTGTGCCATCTATCGCGCTCTCTCTGTGTCAAATAAATAAAATCTTTAAAAAAAAAAAAAGAACCTATGATCCTTAAGGGGAGGGAATGACTCTCATTCACCGCTGCATCCTGGAGCCCAAAACAGGGCCCATAGAAGAGCTTAATAATGGTGTGCTGAATAAACGAATGGATGGAAGCATGCCTGAAAAAGCAGACTCGTGAAAATGAACAGACCTGTCAGACTTCACGCATTTGAAGCATTAAGAACCACTTATTTCAACAAGAGATACATCTTCAGAGATCCTTCTCCCAACCCCGTGGTCCAAGGAAAGCCAGGGATCCCTGAGTCACAGCCAGGCCTCCCGGATGCCCTGCTTACAGACACCCTGGAAAGTGTCCTGTATGAACTCGGGACGGTTTCCCAAGTGGGCTGGATGCCGGGGGGGATTATTCCCTTGGATTCGAGGTTGGTTTATCCGTTTTCATGCAGCAAGGGTCTATCAGAACCAGCTGCAGGCATGCGACCCCAGGCTTTCCTGTGAGTTACTTAAAATGTAACTCACCTCGAACCCCCTCTGTTTAGGACACAGTGAGAACTGGGAACACACTGCACAGAAAAAACACCCATATAGCGAAGGGGACACTTCGGGGTATGGAGTGAACAGGTGGGAGAAGGGGACAGATTACGGTTACGACAGATGCTCGCTGGGACACGCCTAATTCTCCCCAGCAGGTTGCACTGCTGTCGCTTTCTCTTTGGACCAAGCTGGGAGCTGGTACGGGCTGTTGGCATCAAATGGTGCTGCGTGGCCCCACCCCACCCCACGCAGGCACCCAGAGGTCCACTGCTGGACACGGAGCGCTCACAGGGGACCCAGGGCCAAGGGGAGGGTCCGGATAGCACAAGAGAAAAAGGAAAGACTAGAAAGAGCGACCGAGACTTGGCGAGCGGCCGGGGGAGAAGCAAAGAACAGCGGATGGGGGCAGGGGTGGAGGAAGAGAGGCAGCTGGGAACGCGGGGCCCGCCTGGGAACCCAGCCGCTTGGCAAACAGGAACCAGAAGAGGAGAGAGTCGAAATCACCTGAAACAAGCTGCTCACTGCTGCCCAGCCCCCCTTCCCCGCGGCGCGCCCCCAGGAGGCAGCGGGGCCCCCCCACAGCAACCACAGCCCCCACAGCGCAGCTGCTCTGCTCAACTTTTGGGAGGACTTTTCACGGTTTTTGCTGTCGAAGTCACTCCCTAACAAACTGCTCACTGATTTAGCGGGGCCCTGATGTCCCAGCCACTGCCGGCCAAGTGGGAAACGGCCCACGTATGGCCGCCAAACTTAATCATCTAAAACTGCTACGCTGGGCAAGCAAGCAGACATCCCATTATGTTCCTCGCCCATTTAATTAAATGCTTTATTTTCTAGCTTCTCTCTGAGTCTGGAGCCAGCAGACTTCCTGTCGGTCTCCGGCAGGGCTGCCATGGGCCTGCCTGCCTCCCGCACCAGGACTTCCGGTCACCTCATAGGTCAGCCTCCAGCAGGGACCCCCACCTGCGGCTTATCCGCTGCGCATGGTCACTGCACAGCGTGTGACCGCAGGCTGCCAGCCACGCCCCGGTGGCGGGTGGCGACGGCTATACAGATGTCAGGATCACATGCCCCAAACCAGCGCCTGTCACATGCCAGGGACACATTTGCCAGAAGACATAAAACGCCTCTGGCTTGGAGGGCAGACATCCACAGAAGCACAGTGTTTTAAACCTCCAGCCACGTGGGGCACAGAGTGGCCAGGAGGAATCCCACGGCAGAGCCCTAGCTTTGGAGGCTGTGCCCTTGGGGTGGGCCTGCTGCGCGCAGGTCTTGTGGGCAGAGGGCAGAGAGCCAGGACCCAGCGCCTGGCATGCGTGGCCCCACTGAGCCGTCCACGCTGAAGGCGGACACCACTTATACCTGCTGCAGCCTGGGGAACAGGTGGGTAATGCCAAGCACCAAGAGAGCCAGGCATGTCCTCTGCACCCCCGAGCCCTCACGGCACGCCCCAGGCAGGGACCCCTATTGACTGTTCTAACAGAACGTGGCAGAGCCACGGGCTGTGCGTCAAAATAAAACAGCAACAACTTCAAAACCATGGCCTCCAAGTGACCCGAGCCTCAGAACTGCTGTTACAGTCAAAGGAAGCTGCCGTCCAGGCCTGGAGGGCCAAGTGGGGGTCCAGTGTCCTGCCTCCCCGCTGATGCCCCAGGAAATGGCAGGGCCTCGAGCACCTACTTGGGCTCCATGGTTCACGACACTCTTGTTATTTTATTAAAGCTGGAGTCTTGGGGTTACAGGCCAGGAAGCAGTGGCCGGCCGCCTACTGACCTCTGGACGTCTGGGGTGTGTCAGGACATAGGACGAAAAGCCCCCGAGCAGCTTCAGGCCAGCAGCGGACAGGCAAGGACAGAGCACCAGGGTCGATGGCGGCCTGAACCCACAGGCAAGGACGCCAGAGGGGAGGGTGGCAGACAAGCAGCAGTGACCAACTGTGCTGTCCAGCCTGGGCAGGGGTCCTCCTGGAGGAAGCAGTGGGGGTGGGCGGGCTAGCAGGAGGTGGGAACGCCCGGGGGAGCCTGGGCAGGTCCAGAGAACCACAAGCAAGCGAGGGCGGTCCCATCACAGGGCACAAGGTGCCAGACTCAGGGGGTGCCACAGGTCAGGCCACAGAGGACCTGCGCCCTACTAGGAAGTATGGGCTTTACCCCAGGCCGTGGGCCAGGCCCGGCAGGACTC
This sequence comes from Zalophus californianus, assembly GCF_009762305.2. Lineage (NCBI taxonomy): Eukaryota > Metazoa > Chordata > Mammalia > Carnivora > Otariidae > Zalophus > Zalophus californianus. Next base: position 3,592,361 of record NC_045603.1, on the reverse strand, counting down.
AGGCTGACTCAGGCCAAGCGGACGAGCCCGGCGCTGTCACACCAAGTCACGAGGGAGAGAGAACAGGGCCAAGGTGCTGGGCACCGGGAAGGGAGAAGAGTCTGCACAGAGGACAGGAGGGAGGCTCACAGGACCTGCGTGAGGGAGAGGTGTGGGGAGAGGCCAAGGGGGGGCCTGTGCCTCAAGCAGCTCTGAAGAGAGAGGTTCCTCTCGGGTCTGGAGGCGCGCTCGGGGACGCCCACACGGAGAGGTCAGCGGGCCTGAACCACATGTCCAGTGGCCCAGACCTGCAGAGCTGGCTTCGCCTGGGATCTCCACGTGATCCGGGCCTTTCCCCAGCACTGACATCCAGGGTCCCTCCTACTGGATTTTAAGATCCCTAGGGACATTTCTAAAATCCTTTCTGACTCACCTCAGAGCGTCTCGTGCACGACAGGTGCTCAGTAAGCGCCGGAGCAAACTGAGCGCACGCTGGCCCCAACCGCTCGGCGCTGCAAACGCGCTGTGTGGCCCTCACAACGGCATAGGCCGGCTCCCAGCTCGTGCGCCTGGGCCCGTCCCGCCTTGTTCCCAGCACACGCACCGCATTTCCCAGGGAGAGCTCTTTCCTTGAGGCAGCCAGCTCCCGGTACTGGCTCCACTTGGCTTGAGCCAATGGCGGTGCGTCGCGGCCACTTACCAAAAAGATCAGGCCTCACTCCCAACTATTCTGGACTGTAGGTCCCAACTGCACTCTCCAGGGCCTGTTGGCTGCACTGCACCCCTCACCCGTTCAGGAGGCAGGACCCCCAGAGAGGAGCCTGTCTTCAAAGGGCAGCTTGCAAGGGCAGCCACCTTCTGGGGTGCCTGCTCGAAGGACACGGGGTACTGCATTCCCACTGGAGACCACCTGAAGGGCCCCCAAACAATGGCACTAAATGAAATAAAAAATACACCCCACTTCCCTAAGTGAAACCTGATAGAAATCTTTAAAGTAGAAATGACATTTTTTTAGAATTAAATTAAACCTAAATTTAAGGTTTAGGAGAAGCAGAAGCGGAAACAGTGAGCTCAGCACACGATACGCCCTTGGGTCACGGGTGGGGAGCGGGACTGCCGGGCAGCCGGCCCCTGGGCCACAAAGCAGGAAGCCAAGCTGAGTCCCCCGCCTGGCGCCAAGCCTGCGGGCCCCTGCGCCCTCCACTTCCAGCCACCGGGGTGTCAGCAAGTGGGCAGGACCCAAAGGGTGAGGGCTGGCTTCACGGCGAGTGACCTGGGCCGTCGTCAGGGGCCCACACGGGGGTCAACCCTCCGCTGCCGCCGTCCTGAAAGTCTTCATTTCTGAGCCAGGGCCCCCCCCTGTTGCCGACCTGCAGGGGGCCTCCCAGATCAGCTAGCCAGTCCTACAGCCAGCCCTGACCAGCCGTGGCCTCCCAGTGACCCGAGCCTCAGAACTGCTGAGGGCACCTGGAGAGACATGGTGCAGGGACCTGCGATGCTCTAGCGGCAGGAGCCGTGGCAGGAACGCGCGGGACCACACTCACGTGAGGGAGATGGTGAAGTGAAAGCGCTGCCTCAGGCCTCGGAAGGTGACAAAGGACCGGGGCGGAAAGCTCCTCGTGGTCACCTCGCAGTAGGGCCTCTCGAACTCGCCAGGAGGGCACACACAGTGGAAGCCACCGATGAGCAGGTTCACGCAGGTGCCCCCGTTTTTGCAGACCCCGTGGGCGCAGCGGCCCGAGCGCGTGTTCACCTCGCAGTGCTCTCCTGGAGGACAAGACAGAGACGGGGGAACATTACCCTGAACCCTGGAACCCGAGCCGCCAGTGCCACCGCCTGAAGGTGCTGCAAGGTTGGGCTGAGGGTCAAGGTGCAATGTAGACGCTGCAGGATCTGGGCCTTCCCAGGACCGTGTCACAGTCGTCCAGAGTAGTGGCACCCCCGGGGGTTCCTCCGCAGGGGGCCTGTCCCCATCCCAGCCCTGCTGGGGTCCCCACGCTCTGGGGGGCAGCGTCACGTGCAGCCGTGAACACCTCTCTCTTAGGAGAGAATCACCCGGAAATGAGGAGATTGACAGGGGTCCTCACGCCCCCCACACACACCCGTGCCGGGGTGGCGGCTCTGCAGTCCGAACGGGGGCAGACTGGGGAGCACGCGGAGCCTCCTGCATGCACCTGGGCTGCCCCCGCTGCTTCTCACGCAGAGCCCCCTGCAGCCTGGCCAACGCTGGGTCCCTGTGTGTTTGTAACCTGTCCGGCCTTCCCACTGGCCCTGGAGCTCTCCAAGGGCAGAAGTCTAAACCTCAGTGACAGCAGGGTTCTGGAAGCTTCCCCAGAGAGACTGCCTCCACCCTGGAGGCCTGTCAGACCCTGTCTGTTGGGAGGATCCCCGTGCTCACCAACGGGGGGACACACTCAGGGAGACACAGGTCCATCCTGAGCTGGCCTCTGTGGCAGCCAGCAGCACTTTGCCTGGGCAATCCTTGCTGCCCGGTACAGGGCTGGCGGCCCCATGGCCCAGGCCTGCCTCTGCCACACGGTGTGGACGCTACCAGCAACGCCCAACGCCCGCCGACCGACGGGAGCTTCTAATGACCAGAAACTCCCCAGCTCCTACCAACACTCTTTGCCAGTTACAGATTTTTAAATGAATACCTTTTAAAATATAAGTATGACATTCATGTCTAAAAAAAAAAAAAATCACTGTACAAAAACATGGCACAGAGAGTGAAAGCCATCAGTGGTCTCCTGCACACCCCCCAGGGACAAGTCAGGGATGCTGGATGCCCGGCTCGCGCTGGCCGGCCTCTGTCCACTCTGCTCAGGGCTTTCCTTGGAGATCCTTCCGGCAGCACCCGGGCTTCTGCCCCTGCTAACGGCTGCACAGTATCTCATGGGAGGACCCATCAGCTCTACTGTCAAAGTGCACGTACGCTGTTTATGGCTTCTTCTTTTTTTTAAAGATTTTATTTATTTATTTGAGAGGGAGAGAGAGAGAGTGAGCACAAAGCAGGGAGAGGGAGAAGCAGACTCCCCACTGAGCAGGGCTCGATCCCAGGACCCTGAGATTATGACCCGAGCTGAACGTAGATGCCTAACCGACTGAGCCACCCAGGCGCCTCTATAGCTTCTTCTATTGCAAACTACTTCCAGTATGCATCCATGCTGTGTGTTAGGAGCATGCCTCCTGAGAAAGACGGGACACAGTCTAGATTTTGATAAATATTTCCAAACTGCCGTCCACGAAAGGAGGCAGAACGTACACGCCCTCCACCATTACCAGGTGTGAGCACTCTCCAAGCGTTTCCATTTCGGGCCAACGACAGAGGGGTTCTATGTGCATTTATTTTAGGGGAGGGTCAGCATCAAACTGTTTGCATTTTATTGGCAACGTCCATTTGCTTGAGGTTCACCTCTGTTTATGCATTTGTGGCCACACAGAAACGTTCCATCCGGGGCGCCTAGGTGACTCAGCTGGTTAAGCGACTGCCTTCGGCTCAGGTCATGATCCCGGGGTCCTGGGATCGAGCCCCGCATCGGGCTCCCTGCTCGGCAGGAAGCCTGCTTCTCCCTCTCCCACTCCCGCTGCTTGTGTTCCCTCTCTCGCTGTCTCTCTCTCTGTCAATTAAATAAATAAAATCTTAAAAAAAAAAAAAGAAAGAAACGTTCCATCCGCGTGCGGTCACAGTTATCAACTTCCCTTCGGTGACGCTAGTCCCCTCGGGTTAGTACGAGGCCGCTAGGACGAGGTGCGGGACACAGAACTCCCCAGATGCCTCACAGGAGCCGCGGTGCCCGCAGACAGCAGCCTTCACGTGGCAGCGGCTTCCAGCCTCGTCTCAGCTGGCCAGGCCAACGAACAAAATACCGCAGACCCGGTGGCTTTGAACAATAGACACTTGTTTCTCACAGTTCCGGAGGCTGGAAGTCCACGATCAAGGTGCCGTGAACCGAGCGCCTGCCGAGAGCGCTGTGTCCGGGAGCTCACGCGGCCCGTCGCCGGTGTGTGTGTGCGGGTCGAGCTCTCTCGTGTCTCTGCGTGTGAGGACACCGATCCTACCGAGGCCCCGGTGTGCCGGGTGCCGACGGCTCATAGCCGGAACTCTGCACCCAGGTCCTCCCCCCAAAGCCCTCAGCCCGAGAAGCCGCCCTTGCTGGGACCGCCCACAGCCCGCGACCGGTCAGCAAGGAGACGGCCCAGCGCTGGCCATCAGTGAAGCGGGGACACGAGTCAGCAGGGGACCCTGTTGCCTCCGAGGGACAGCCCTGCACCCCAACCCCCAACCCCACCCCCCAGGCGCGGCTCCCGAGAAGGCAGATCGTCGTGGAGACTCGGAGCGTTTCTCAGGGACGCGACTCAAACGCGCAGGTCACTGACCACTGTAAGGAAAGCCTTTGGGTCACCTGACGGAACGCTCCAAAGGAGCTTATTTTGGGGGCACAGGCGAAACAAACCTGTGATTAACATTGGAAGCAAATGGTACTCCTGAAAAATGTGCGCTTTCCCTCTCCTTCCCCGCCGTATCCCCCAATCTTCGTCCGTGGTTGCAACAGCCCAAGAAAGTACAACTCGCTCAGCAAAGGTGACTCCAGTCTGAGCCCCGTCAAGAACAGGGGAGGGGGGCTCCACGCTGCTGACGTCTCACCGAGTCCCATGACCGTGCAGGGGCCACAGCAGGCCAGGGACGCCCCCACCCACCCCCAGGGCTGAGCCCACCCCTCCAGCCTCATTGGGCAGGCTGAGGCTAGAAGCCCCGGGCAGCCCAACCACCTGTTCCCCGCCAGGGGCTGCCCCCCAGGCGAGTGTTCACAGAGAGGCTTGGTTTGCACCCAGCTCCGAAGTGAAAGGAAAAGAGCTTCTCCACCGACCCGCCCAGACCCCCTTGCGGCGCCACCCTCGATGGAAACTGATGTCCCCCAGCCGACTCCTGGTAAAAGTGCGGGGCTCCGCCAGGTGCCAGACAGGCTTGTGCTCGTGCACACACGCTCACGAGTGCGCACACATACCCTCACACATGCACACTCATAACTGCGCACGCGCGCGCACCCTCACGCACACACTCACACACCCGTACACACATGTGTGCCGCCTCACACACGCACTCACACACCCGTGCACGTGTCCTCGCACACGCACACTGACTTCACACGTGCTAACACACCTGTGCACACACGCAGGCCCTCACACGTGTGCACACTCATAACCTCATGCATCTGCGCCTCACGTGTGCTTACACACCCTCACAACTTCACGCACGTGTGCCCTCGTACACATGCAGATACACACCCATGCACACACGTGTGCACCCCACATGTATCCACACAGTCGCACACCTGCTCGTACACACACCCTCACGCACACACACCGTCCCCCCCACACTCACACCCGCACACTGGCGAAGCAGTGTTCCCGGCCTCCTCCAGGTGGATGGCCTGCGGCCTTCTTAAATTCTCTGCGTTCACTTTCAATGCTCAGCTTACAGCGTGTTTGTCCTTCATACACTTCAAATTCTCTAATCTCCGCTCTAGAAATGTGGGTGACATCTGGGAGTGTTTGCTCTCCGAGTTCCAGGTGGGCATGTCGGTGGCCAAGCACAGTGTATTCCAGAACAGAGGCGCCGCGAGGGGACAGGGCGGGGTGTGCTCCCCAAATCGTGACGGCAAACAAAGGGAGGCCTGGCACGGCCCTTCCCACCGCGCTCCGCCCCGAGCTGCTCCAGAATCAGCCACGCGGGCCTTGGTCCAGGCGCTCCCACGTTCACCTGGGTGAGTGTGAAGCCCACGCCCCCCTGGCTGCCACAGCCCCTCCCGAGCTCGGCGTGGCCGTGCACCACGGAGGTCTGCCCTCAGGCCGCGCCCCCCGTCACCATCACCCGAGGGCCCTCACCCTTCACCCGGCCTCCCAACGTCCTCCGCGGCCCAGGGACAGAAGGCCCCCCGCACCCAGCCAGAGAGCTACGCCGTTCTGGAAGACCTCTGACTCTGCTGCCCAGTAGTCCTGCTTCCAGAGCAGTTCTCCGTGGCTGCCCGGAAACCTCCTTCCTCAGGAGGAGCAGGAAGGATAGCCACGTGGCGACTCGCGGGTTCGGACCATCCGGCCGTCCACAGAAAAGTCGAGACAGATACCAGGGGGTTATCCCCATCCCTCTCCTTGTAGATCATGCTATTTTAAATAAGCTGTAAATAAAGCTAAGTCTCCATGGAGCTGTTTGTTTGAACTGTAAAGTTTTTGGGTGGTTGTTTTTTTTTTAATTTCCAATACGATTCGTCTCCTAGAGCTGCTGCAACAAATCGCAACAAATTCAGTGGCTTAAAACAACAGAAACTATATTCTCTCATAGCTCTGGAGGCCAAAAGTTCAGAATTAATGTGTGGGCAGGGCTGGTTTCCTCTGAGGCTCCAGGGGAGGGTCCCAATTCTTCTAGCACCTTCTGACTCCTGTGGCTCCCGGTGCTCCTAGGCTTGTGGTCAGGTCCTCCAGTGTCTGTTTCCATCTTCACCTGCACATCTGCCCTGTGTCCTAAATCCCACCCCCCCTTTCTCCTACAAGGACGCCCAATCATCGGATTTAGGGCAGACCCCAAACCCAGGATGATTTCATCCTGAGAGCCTCAACTAATACAACTCAAAAGACCCTATTTTGAAATGAGGACACATCCTGAGGTTCTGGACACGAATTTGAGGGGGGACACTACTTAACCTACTACAGCAGTTCTCCGTGTTTGTCCTAAAATTACGAGCACAGTAGATTTTGGCCTCCGTGTGTAGTGCCGAGGGAAGAGCATCCGACCCTGTGGGGCTGCACCTCCGGCTTCTGAGCAACTCTCTCGTGTCTCCACCCTCAGGAGCGCTCTTCCCCAACCCGGTCCGAAGGCCAGCGAGGGGTGGAGCACCCGGGCCAGCTGGGGCCGGTGCCCCGCCCCCACGGCCAGGCCTCAGGCGCTCTCCTCTGGGCCCCCCCCAACCTACCCAACCACTGCCCAGACCTCAAACCCCATCCTCCTTTTGCCAAAGCTGTTCTCCTCAGGGTCCCCTTCCTTGGGGAAGGTTGCACCCTCTGTCCGGGACAGGCAAGCCCCAGAGCCCAGAGCCACCCCCTTCCATCCCCCTCATCCCCATCCATACCCCCCAGCCACCTCCTGGGGTCCTGTGTCGCTCGTCTCCACGGCTGCCCACACCCCCGGCTATGCAGCCCCATCTGCACAAACAGCAACCTCGCCATGGACACCCTGAACCCAGGCCCGCCACCCACTGGCTTACAAACCTGCTTGTGCTTCACAGAACACCAGAGAGAGCTTTTCAGAATGCTGGCCTTGCCAGGTACCGGCTCCGTGAAGACCCCACTCGGCCCCGGGGCCTGGCCCTTAGCCACACCCCCAGCCCCCGTGCACACCACACCCGCCCACTGCACGCCCCACACTCTGGCCACATGATCTCCCTCCTCACAGGGCTGTCAGGGGATGCAACAGGTTAATGCAGGGGGCCCCAACATTCTCATTGGGCATAACCCAACAGTGACCGTCTTCCTTGGGGCCTGGCCTCTCTTCTGGCCTCCGTGGGTGGCTTCCCTGGGCCTGGATGCAGCCCCGTCTCAGGCATGTTGCCCTTAGCAAACTTCACCCACACGCCTGACCAGGACCAGGGTCCCACAACAGACACTAAAGGGCCCAGAAGCTTCCCTCTAGAGAGTGTGTTCTGGCTCCAGGGTGGGGACAGGGGCTGCTGGAGCCAAGCCTAAGAATGTCCAGCACAGAGAGGGTGCCAGACACAGAGGGGGGGCGCCCGACGAATGCCCCTCATGCAGCAGGTATGCGGCAAATGCTCCTGAAGTGAAGTCATGAAATTCCAGGATTTCCCCGGGTCCAAACCAGTGATTAATGCTTGCACAAAATTATAAAACTTTACATAGTTCACGTATTTGATTCAAACCGTGTTGGGAAGATGCTGACGTAATGAACAAAGAATTACTTTTATAGCTAAACACGCCTTTTCTAGAAGAGACCAGTGAGAACTCTTGAGTGTTCGGTCTGTCCCACGCAGTGGGGTGCTGGCCAGTCCTAGGAGCCAGCCCTGGGTCGGGGGAGCCCTGATTTGTAGCATTTTCCCATTTCCACGGTGTGCACACTCCCCCCACGGCCAACTTCAAGCTACCAACTTGACATTACTGAGCTCGGAAGAGATGCGATAAGATGGTTTTTAATGCTAAAAATCATCTTACTTTAGGTAATGAAGATGGATTGAATTTAGTGAGCCCCGTATCTTTAACTTTTGATACAGCTCTTATAAGAAACAACTATTAAGATGAAATCCAAGTGTTCTCAGATGCGTTTCCTATCCAGAGTTAACTTCACCTTCCCTTTTCTGGGAATTCTCAAACGAAGTGTGGGCTTCTCACATCCCAACATCCTGCTTAGAGTCAAATGCTTGTTCTGGGCCATTCCAACTCTGGGGCGATCCTCCCTCCTCCTCCTCCTGTGCAACCCCTCCCAAGACGACTGCCAGCCCCACCCCCACGCCAAGGATCAGGTTCACCTGAGCAAACAGATAGCTGCACATGCACGGCACCACAAGCCCCCTACAGGGAAGGGACACAGGGCTCAGCCTCCTGGTCACAGCCACAAATGCAGAACCCCAAGCAGAAATTTTGGAAAGGACACCCCACCACCCGAAACCATTCTTAACTATGAAACCAAAGCTCCCAGGAGTCAAGGTCCCTCCAGCCCCATGGCCTCATGCACACGCCCCCGATGGGATACCTGTCCCGCACCAGGCTTGAGGCTGGGAGTGAGGGCACACTGCGTGCCTGCCTGCCCAGGGCCCCCAGCCCTCGGTGTCAGAGCCACAGGCCCTCCGTCTGAGGGGGCTGAATCCCCTGGAGAAGCCCCAGCCTGAAAGGGCTGAAGGCCAGGGCTCACCTGCAAGGTGACAGCTAGGAACACAGGGTTATGGAGGGCAGGGTGTGGGGGCCCGGCCAAGCCCCTCACTTGCTTCCTTACTGCTCTAAACTCCACAGCACCAGGTATGGGGACTCTTCTGTGACACCATCTTGCAGATGGGGAAACTGAGGCCACGCCTGGCACAGGGTATAAAACATAACATTTTTTGTACGTAACAAAAAAATTCCTTAAAGATAAGGCAAATGCAAGGAAGAGATGGTGCCCAGGTGCGGGAGCCTCTGAGCTGGGCTCTGTCCAAGTGTCAGGGGGTCATGGTGCGAGGGGCAGGGTGACCACTTAGCCCCAGAAAGGGCCCAAACAGAGGACAGGAGGGCCCGGTCCTGGGCATTGGGACACCACGGTTGGGCAGGAGGTCTGTAAATGAGGAAGGGGTAGCCAGGCACCTCGGCCTCACTATATAGAGAACCAGCGGGCGAGCAAGACGGGGAAACAGATGACATAGGAGTGGGGTGTGAGTGTGAGTGTGAGTGTGGTGTGTGTGTGTGTGTGTGGTGCGCATATGTGTATGTGTGCACTGCATAGGTGTGGGTGGCGTGTGATGTGTGCGAGTGTGATGCGTGTGTATGTGTATACGTGTGTGCCATGTGCGTGATGTGGACAGTGTGTGTGCATACATGCGTGTGACGGTCACGTCAGGACAGGAGCGGAGAGGCAGGGCCGGATGCAGGGAGATGCTGATGGGAACCCGGACCAGCACCTGCCACGAGCCGGATTCCGAACTTGACCCGGGGCGGCTCCGGGCCGGAGACAGAGAGACGACAGGGTCCCAGCCAGCCAGGAAAGGGGGGTGCAGCCAGACGGAGACCCTCGGGACTGGAGGAGGGCTGGGCATGGCCCCACGAGGGCAAGGGCGTGTACAAATCGGACGACTTACGTTGTTCTATAGACAAAATGACAATCCCCTTCTAGTCCTAAGATCTAGCTAAGGGCTTTGACCTAGAAATACGAGGACTTCCAAAGGCAGCCAGGGGAGAAGGCATCGGGTATGAAGCGTAAAAGGAACTCTGGAAGCCTGAAGTTGAGGCAGAACTGCAGATCAGCAAGGCATGCAGAGGACAGAGCTTCAGGAGAGGGTGCAGGGCCCAGACTCTCCAACCCAGGACAGCCTCAGAGGCAGGTCCTCAGACACCAGGACACAGAACCTGAAGCCAACCCCAAGGCCATCGACCCGTCCTCGCAGTGGAGACCAGGTTACCGAAAGGGGTCGTGCATCTTAACAAAACAGACATGACACAACAGCGTGGTTCATGTCAGAAGCTTCACTCCCAGGAGCAGAGAGAACAAGGGACAAGGGACGCTTCAGGGTGTCTGAAAAGGGGAGGGTACGTCCGAAATGCTTAAACCCTGGGAAAATTTGCCCATCCCTCCTTCCGCCCACCCGGGGCCTTGGCACTGCCCTCCACCAACCGCCCCTGCCAGGGACAGACCTTTCCCCAGCAAGCTCCTGACCAGTGCCTTAGTTTCCCCTGCTGTCAATCCCTCTCTGAAGGCAGGATTTCCATTTCTTGCCCTGGAGCGATCCCTAGCCCCTGGGGGGCAGGTGTCAAGCTGAAATGAGCTGATTCTGTAAAGCTCTCAGCTGAGCACCCGGCCCGCTGTTCCTGCTGACTCCGCCGTTATTAACTGACTTCTTGAGACTGGAGGTCTCATCCATCCACCTCTCGCCCCCCACAGCCCTCCCCCCCCGCCCCCTCCGCTGTTTGACTTTTCTCACCGCGCGGTGACCGGCTCTGCCCTGGAGCCTCCTCCCCCATGGGGCAAGGCTGCCAGAAAAGGCCTCTGCAGAGAGCCTGGACACCTGCTGCCCCCCCAGGCCCCCCCTCCGGGAGGGAGGGAAAGCCGGAACCCCAGACCACTGCAGGCTTGTCCGGGTTGGGCCTTCTCTGGGCCTTCTCAAATGACTTCATTATTGTCTTTGAAATAATTTCCCAGAACCCCAGACACACCCATTTTTTAAAATATAAATAAAAAACTGCATTCCAGCAGGAAAGAAAAACGATTCTGGCTTATCCACAGCTTTGGCTTTGCTTACCGGAGTCACCTACACATCTGAGGGCTGAAACCCGGCTAACCGGAATAATCAGTGTGCAATTCAAACTCCTCATGCTTAAAACAGAAGGGTTCCAGCAGCACACGGCCCAGCCAGTCCCAGCTGCGGGCCACACTTGAGGACCCCTCCTTTCAGTAAAGGGGTGCTCTCCCCACCCTCCCTCTCCTCATGCCCACGAGGGGATGGGGGGACACAGGAAGTAAGTGACCCTGAAGTCAGCTAAACAGTGGCCCCCGAAAGTTATGTCCATGTCCTGATTCCTAGAACCTGTGAACATTGCTTCACATGGCAGATGTGCGATCAAATTAAGGCTCCTGAGATAAGAAAACCGCAGGTATCCCATGTCCTTTGCACACATGTGAGGACGAAGGCAGACTCCAGGGCTGTGGCCACAAACCCAGGGCCACCCGAGGCCACCAGGAGCTGCAGGAGACAAGGAAGGACCCTCCCCAGAGTCGTCAGAGGGACGTGACACCTTGATTTCAGAATTCTGGCCTCTAAAATGGTGAGAATGCATTCCTGCTGCTTTAAGGCCCCCAGGGAAACGCCCTGAGCCAATCCTAATCACACCAAGGGGACCGGCCAGATTCTGGTCCCCAGAGAACAGTGCAGCCCCGTGAACCTTTCAGCATCTCCCTGAGTCTCAGTGGGCAAGGAGCTGCTGAACACAGAGTGCCCTCTGCCCCCCAGGCCCTTGTGGTGGCCCTCGCTGGCAGTGGCTGAGGCCCCAGGAGGTGCTGAAGGAACACATGTGAACTTCACGGAGCTGGGCTGCCCAGACTGGTGTGGGAGGCCAAGCAGAGGGCGCTGGATGCCCGCACATGGTGACCGGGGTCAGCTGAGCTGACCACCAGGACCTGAGTGCCAGATCCCCATCCTGGCCCCTTCAACAAGGCACTTCCAAGCCCCCTGAAGCAAAGTCATGGTCCTTCCGAGTCAAGCGCTGGGCCAGGAATGTGGGCTCAGAAGGAGACTGGTGGCAGCTTTGAAGGTGTCAGGACCCCTGGAATGAGGGTCCTCACTCAGGCAGCTTGGGGCCCAGACAACCTCCCCCGGTCCTGGTGGGACACAGCCTTCACAGCACCCCAGGGACGTTCACACACTGAGAAGCCACAGTCCCTGTGGTGGGGCCTCCGGGGCTCCCCGTGTGCCCATCTGGGCGTCCGCAGCTGCCCCTCTCTGGGTGCTGGGGTGGTGCTGGGCCTGGAAACATCGTCTTGGGAGGCCCCCAGCTTCGGAAGAGGTTGTTAGGGGAGGCCCTGAGACAGCCTTGTGGCCAGGGCGTCTGTCTGCGATGTCTTAAGAACCAGCTCCAAGATGACATCTCGGACACAGGACTATGATTTAGCGCTAATGACACACAGGGACGTCCGAGGACGGGAGTGAGGTTGGGCGTGGGGCGGTCCCCTCGAGAGAAGGCATGCAGGTGGGGCGGGTGGGGCCCTGCACCCGAGGGGGACAGAGGCACAGGGCCTGCCCAGGCAGAGTGGTGAGTGGGTGAGGGCGGGGCAGAAGGAGGGACGGAGGGACGGCTGACGCTCAGGCACAGTCCTGCTGACCAGGGGGCAGAACCTGGTGGTGGAAGGTAAAGCTGGCCTCCGCACGCCTCAAGGCTGGGAGGGGGGTCCCCCCGCTTTATCAGTTTGTAGGGAAACCGTGCCAGTTCTCAAACAGCAAACGTGTCCAAACTCAGCTGGAATGCTGAGGGAAACCTCAGTTGTCCATACACACAGCCGCTCAGCCCCCAGATGGTTCGAATTCCACTTCCTGCAGGGTGCTGGGGAGGTGGGACAGTTCCTTGGGACAGACCGATGTCCAGAAAGAACCCACTGAGTCGTGGCTCGGAGCCAGCAGAAGAGCCCGACCGTCCTGGTTAGCACAGACTCCCTCCCTCCAGCTGTGCTCAGCGGCTCCGTGATGAGTCCTGCCTTACTTACCATCCGGCCCTGCAGACCCCGCAGGGGGCACAGCAGAGAGCCGGCTGTCTGTCCACCCCAGGGAAAGGGCTCAGCTGTGGGCTACGGGCAGTGGCTGCCACCAGAAACCACTCTCCCCGGGGACGTCTGGGGTTGCCACACTCGGGTCAGGAACGCAAACCAGACTTCCCAGCAACTCCCGATGGCCCTCGGCCAATGCCGCATGTCCAGAGAGACAGCAGGGCCAGCCAGCAGCCACGGGGGCGCCATGGCAAAGGCCTCACCTACTCATCCCTGCCACAAACGTCTGCTGAGGGCCAAGTGGTGCCAGGTGCTGCTGGGGGGCAGGGGTATGGTCAGCACAACGATGGACCCCCAAAGGTGTCCACCTCCTGGGGTGCCTGGGTGGCTCAGTCGGTTGAGCACCCGACTCTTTTTTTTTTTTTAAGGTTTTATTTATTTATTTGACAGAGAGACAGAGTGCATAAGCAGGGGGCACGGCAGGCAGAAGGAGAGGGACAAGCAGACTCCCACTGAGCAGGGAGCCCGATGCGGGGCTCGATCCCAGGACCCTGAGATCATGACCTGAGCCGAAGGCAGACACTCCACTGACTGAGCCACCCAGGCGCCCCCAAGCATCCGACTCTTGATTTCGGCTCAGGTCATGATCTCAGGGTCGTGAGATCGAGCCCCGCATCAGGCTCCGTTCTCATCGAGGAGGCTGCTACTCTCTCCCCTTTTCCCTCTGCCCCTCTCCCTGCTCACGTGTGAGTGCGTTCTCTCAAATAAATACATCTTAACAAAAAAAAAAAAGATATCCACATCCTACCCCTGAAGCCTGAGGATATGTGACCTCACACTGCAAAGGGGCGTTGCAGGTGTGGTTCAGATGGGGAGCTTGAGCGGGGAGGCCATGCTGGATCACAGGGGGGGCTGTGGTGATCACAAGGGTCCCCACGAGAGGGAGGGGTCAGAGGGCCCAGGGCCAGTGGCAGGAGCTGGAATGACGGAGGCGGGGCTTGGAGCAAGCTGAGGAAGGGGCCAAGGAGTCCAGGCAGCCTCTAGATGCTGGAAAAGGAGATTCTCCCCCCGGCCCCCAGAAGGAACCCCGAGAGAATAAACCCGTGCCGTTTAAGCCACTTGTTTGTGGGACCTGGGGCAGCAGCTGCGGGACCCTGGCTGAGGGGCGAATGGGTGAGCCCAGCCTCTGCGCTCCCAGAGCCTCGTCCCCCTCCCACGGCGCAGTGTGATGGCACAGGGGGGCTGGGCCTGCAGGAGGCACGTCCTCGGGCCACGTCGCTAGCCGCAGTTGGACATGCTGGTTTCCACTTCTGCTCCTCTCCAGCTCGTGCCCCACGCCCGGCTCACCTACCCACCTGGAGGCTGGGCAGGAGGGACTGTGTCTCCTGGGCTCTCGGGCTTATTAGGTCTCTAAGAGGAAAACAAACCACAGGAGCCAGTCTCCCACCCAGGAGGGTCCTCTGGCCCCAGGGGACTCTTGACAAGCAGGTTGACAAGAAGGGGCCACCAACTGCCGATCACCAGCAGCCCTGAAGCATGTGGGATTCCGCCCCCCCCCCAAAATCATAGGTTTGAGTCCTGACCCCCAGGCACCTGTGACTGTGATCTTATTTGCAAATAGGTTCTTGCAGACGCGATCAAGTTAAAACGAGCTTACACTAGACGAGGGAGGATCCTCACCCAAGGACTGCTGTCCTTCAAAGGGCGGGCAACTGGGGCACAGACCCAGCACACACAGGCGGAAGGCCAGGGAGAGGCGCCATCTACAAGTTTAGGGAATGCCGAGGACCACCTGGGGCGCCAGAAGGGAAGAGGCAGGAAGGACCCTCCCCCGGAGCCTCCAGAGGGAGTGCGGGCCGGCCCCCACCTCGGTGCCGGACTTGGGGCCGGCACGACCGCGCGACAACGTGTTTCTGCGGTTCCCAGCCCCCCGGGGTGAGCTCCTCTGTGCGGCCACCCCCCCAGGAAGCCAACAGGAGCCCAAGGAGGAAGGCAGGGTGGGCCTGAGGATGGTCCTCGCCCCCCACGGCCACGGGGCCTGGGACAGGACGCTACAAATTTTGTGGAGATTCCTGGCAGAATCTCCCCACACCGGGGTCCCAGGGCACGACTTTATGGAGGACGAAGTCGCCCAGAAGTGCAATAACAGATGAAAGAAAAGCTGGGTAGCCACACCCAGGACCTGGAGAAAGGGCCAGACCTACGGGAGGGCGAGGAGCTCATGGGCACAGCCCTCTCAGCGACCCCAACTACCCAAAAAAGCACCTTTTCCTCAGGAAGGACTCCGTTTTTGCTCTGAGATTTCCTTAGGGCTAGGCCACGATTTTCCCTGAGTGACAATGAACCCTCTGGCGTTGGGCCCAAACCCGCCTTGCTGATGACCACTTCGAAGGGGGCCTCTAATCCCGCGGACTGCGGCTGGCGCCGGCGACCCCCTCCCCTGCGCTGTGTGGATGCTCCTCGCGGCGCAGTGGACGGCCACAGCCTCCCACGGAGTCGGGGTGGGACCACGTGGCACATTCATGTATCGCATGGTGATGGCAGTATCATGACTCTGACAACAGAATTCAAGATAAAACGTGCGGTTGGAGTAACGTGCGCTTTTTTAACAACAGAATCCAAGAAGTGCCAGAATTGATTTTAAACATTTTTCTTAGCAGAAAAGATGTTTAGGTTTTTATACCAACAGTTTCTCTGGCCCTGAACTTACACAGAATGTCCTGGCCCTGGACAGCTCCCCATAGGGGACAGGGCCCCCAGCCCTGGGGAGGCCACCATGGGGGACAGTCAGGGTCCCTGGAAGGCCCTCACGCAGGACAACTGAGACATTCCACCCCGGGGCAGTTAGCACAAAGAGCCAGCATCACTGAGACTCTCCTAAGTGGCTGCTGACCCACTGACCCCCAGACCAGTCTAAATCTCAGATGAGGAGCCCCCACTGTGAGGCAGTGTCCACAGCATGGACATCGGAGCCCAGGGACAGCCACGGGCTTCATGCTCAGAGGTAGGGCTCTTCTCCAGGATTCGTTGAAACACACTCTGAATCCAGGCAAGCAGCCCAGGGATCTAAAATCATATGCTCCAGAATAAACAGGACCCTAAACAGAAGACCCGGCCAGAGCGATCAGGGGTGGGGGAGCACCCCGGCGGTCCTGGTCCAGGCGCGGCCACCACCAGGCCTCCCCTCCGACAGGCGGAGTGCTGAACATCCAGGAGACCCTTGCCCCCGCCCCCCCCCCCCCCCCCCCCCCGTGATATCAAAGTTGCCGCGTTCTCAGGAATGCACCCTGCGGGCAGACGTTCATCTGGGACGATAAATCACCTCGCAGTTCTCCACAAGAAGCTCGTGCGGGAGAAGCCTGGGAGCATATGCATTAGCACGTGGTTCTGCGGTGAGAGCAGGAGCTTGGCCAGCCGCCACACCAGCAGGACAGAGTCATAAATACCTCAGACCCTCCCCCCGACCCAAGAAGGGACTCTCCTGTCCCCCCCAGCTCAGTGACAAAAGTAGCAAAGATACTGCTTTGAGCACAATACAGAAGGGACCCCAGGATGTCTTCTCTGGCCTACGTGGATGAACGGGCCAGGCCGGGTCACCCCTGACTCCATCATCTGTGCACCAGCACTGATTAAGCACCTTCTGTGTGCCCAGCACCGAGGAGGGAGCAGACTGCACCAAGCAGACATGGCGGGGCGGGGGCTGTGATGAGGGGGCACAGATGGGGGAAGACGTCAGGGGAAGGTGCACTCCACACACAGGGCCTGCAGTGAGAACAGCATGTTTCCGGAAGGCCAGCAAAGGGCCGTCGGAGACCATGCACGAGAGCAGCGGGGCCCTAGGAACCTTAAGTGGCGTCGACGTGACCAGGGCACCTGTAACCGGCCTGTCCGGGCACTCCACGACTAGCGACTGGCAGGGCGGGAGAAGCAGGGCTGAGAAGGGGACACAGGACATAAAGGCACAATCGTCAGGACATGGCTGCCGATGAGCCATGGGGGGCGCGGGGGGGGTGTCTCCTGTGAGCCCAGGGAGGACGAGCCTGGCCTGCCCGAGATCCCTGGTCCCCCCACCCAGCTCTGCCCCTTGGTGTTCTGGAAAACTGGGTGACAACTGTCCCCACCTCATGGGGCTGTCGGAGACACAGGAGAGGGTTCCGCCGCCGTCGGCGAGCGCCACTACGTTAGCAGGTGAGGGAACAGACGCAGAGGCAACAGCACCGCGATTTGGAGTCAGGCCCTGGTTCAATCAGGTCCAGTGTCTCCGGGAAGGAACAGCATCCTGCCGGCCCCTCGGGCAGTGGGGTGACAGCTCTCAGCGGCTGGCCCAATCAGTGTCACCGCACTCCACCGCCATCACGCTTCCTGCAAGAAGCTGGGACACACCTGCAGGAAGGGCCAGGTCAGCAGCGAAATGGGGCGGCCCGGCCGTGCTGCCCCCGACGAGTCCACCGGGTGGGCGAGCCGGAGCCCAGAAGCAGAGCACTGGGCCGGAGTCCTGCCTCACCACGCGGCCGGCGTCAGCGGACTCCTCCACTCCTGCACACACTCGCTGGCAGGCCGGCTCTCTGTGTGGGGCCGTCCTGGGCGCTGTGGGCGCCGGGCAGCATGCCTGGCGTCCACCCCCCAGCACCAAAAGTGTCCTCGGGTGGGCGCCTGGGTGGCTCAGTACGTCGAGTGTTCTTTTGATTTCGGCTCAGATCATGATCTCAGGGTCGTGGGACGGAGACCCACACAGGGCTCCAGGCTCAGGACAGAGTCTGCTTGGGATTCTCTCTCCCTCTGCCCCCCTCCCCCCACTCACGTGCGCGCGTGCTCTCTCTCTCTCTCTCTCTCAAATAAATAAATAAAATATTTTTAAAAATGTCCTCAGGTAGCGCCAGATGTCCCCGGGGGCAGAATCACCTCGTTTAGAGCCACTGGGCTAGACGCTGTACCGTGCTGCACCGCAGTCTCCCCGCTCATAAACGGGGCCTGTTGCTGATGCGGGGATTGGGGCACCACACGTGGGGTCACCTGGAACAGCACGGCACACCGGAGGCGCGTGACTCTTGGCCGCAAGTTACTGCTGTCCTGAGAGGCACAGAAATAAGGGGATCTACACCCAAAGTGACCGCAGAGCAACCAACACATAAGCACGGCACCGAGGAAGTTGGGAACCCTTCCGGAACCTTCCCGGAGCAGGGGACAGCTCGTTCGGTGGCATCTGCCGGGCTCAGGAGGAACCCAGGAGGCAGCGTCCACGACAACTTCAGCCATTCTGTCCTGCTCTTCTGGGAGTGGGGCCGCCCTCCCCCATGACGACGGTGCATCCGTCCCCGGGGCCTGGCCGCTGCTCTGGGGCCAGCGTGCATCGAAGAATAACGCAGGAGAGCTGCCAGGGGTGTCCTCCCCAAACTCATGGAGCTTCTCCTGAGATTAACTGACACCCTCCCTTGCCCAGCCCATCTCCTGTCCGGCGGCGGCACGGGAAGTTGGGGTCTTCCGGGGGCCTTGGGCTGCTTCCAGCTTCCCCGCCGCGGCCGGGGCTCAGCTTACCGGGGAGCAGGTAATGAAACCCTCGCGATGACAGGGCTGCCTTCAGCGCCAGCAAATGAGCGCAATTACCGCCCGCAAGAGAAGGAGGGTTCAAAGGGAGAAAGGGAGACCCAGAGGAAGGGGGACCGAGAACAACCAGCCTGAGCCCGTCTTATCTCTGAGGGAAGCCCATGTGATGATTTGAGGGCCAGAGACCCTCAAACGAGGCCACTGCCAATCACGGCATCTCAGCGGGCCTCCTGGCAATGACACACCGGGCCATTCCCGGTCCTTACTTCTGTAGCAATGACTCCCGTGATGAAAACGAAATCTACGAACTTTGGAAGGCCCTTCCACCCAGCGGGTCAGACCCTCTGAGGAGGGACTTGGGGGTCCACAGGTCCCTAGCAGCCTCAGTTTACCCAGCCCAGACATGGCCCCACGCTTACGTCCAGGCTTCCCCATCACCAGCCACTGGCACACCGCGTCAGCCACTTCAGAAGAGGCTGAGAGGCCAGCTCACCACAGTGAACGGGGGCGGAGAGGCAGGCACCTGCCACCACCATGTGGTGAAGCTCCACGGGGCTCCACGACAACCCAGGGCAGGGAGGAGTGGGGGAGAGGGGCGCTCGGTCCAGGCCTCACAGCACAACCAGAGTCCCGACAACGTCGGCAGGAACCGGGGGGCCCAGGGTTCTCCCTAGCCTTCCTTCCCCACTCACCACCACACCCCAGCGTGGCCAGGAGTTCGGGGCTAACACCCAGAGAGACAACGGGGGAGACACCTCGGGACCCCGACGGGACAGACAGAGGGACAGCCAGCCAAGATGGGCAGGCGAGGGGAGGACATGAGGCGGGCAAGCAGGTGCCTTTCCCACCGTGCTGTACCACCGATTACAGCCAGGCGGGGGCTCAGACCCCGCACGCCGGGGCGCGCACGCCCATCTCCTCCGGCTGCCAAACGTCCTCTCTCCCTCCTCTTCTGATGCAGAGCACCGGGCACAGCCGTTTTCCGCTCTCTGTGCCTCCCCCACCCCCGGGTTACTCTCGCTTCCTCCTTCATAAATACCAGCTAATACCGTAAGCCCCTGTTCTAAGCCCGGTGAACTGTGTCCTGTCCCACACAAGCAGAGAACGGCTTCTCGGCTGTTGATACTAAACAGGATAGGCGAGGCCACGGTCCATATTAGAATCGCAAAGCCACCTCCGGTATGAGTGAGGTCCCACATGATCCCAAACGGCTTTCCCAAATGCCAGGCTGCTCACCATCAGGCCGCTAGAAATCTGTTTCTCAAACGGGCCATAATCTTACGTAAGCCGCGATGGATGGCCAAGGCAAGGTCGTGCATTTCTATCCCGCTCTGCCTACATGTTTGCAAAGACAATCGTTGGCTGCCCTTGGAGCAATTCATCTTTGCGACTATTCAGGATGTCTCAAGGCAAGTGTACCTTCAAGGCAGAGAAAGCGAGTCATCTCTACAGGGACAACGGGGCATGAAAAACGAACACCGTCTTTCCAGACCCAAACGATTAACGGCTCAGCACTCGACCCCGGTGACGCCGTTTACATAACCAATGAAACCTGAAAGCCGGAATAAAGTCCTTCCAATTTGAAGCCACTTTAAAGGAGTGCATGTTGCTTCACGCAAGTGGGTTTTTGGGTGGCTCTCACGCTACAATCTTCCTCATCAAGAGGGTGACTCCAGGGACGGCTGGGTGGCTCAGTCGGTTAAGCATCTACCTGCGGCCCAGGTCATGATCCCGGGGTCCTGGGATCGAGTCCCACATCGGGCTCCCTGCTGAGCAGGGAGCCTGCGTCTCCCTCAGTCTCTGCCTGCCCCTCCCCCTGCTCATGCTCCTTCTCTCTCTCTGACAAATAAATAAATAAAATCTTAAAACAAAAAAAAAAAAAAAGAGAGTGACTCCAATCACCTGGGGTCCACCGCAACCTCGGGGCCTTGGTGGGAAACCCGCCTCCTGCCCGCGTGCCACTAAGTGGATGCTGCCACCGCATCACACGAGGCGCCACGCCGCACCGGGCCCGCGCCTGGCCCCTGGCCACCTCCCCAGGCAGGGAAGTGGACGGAGAAGTCCGGTCAGAGCCCCAGCGTGCGGACCGCGGCCTGGCACCCCACAGAGAAGGCCTGCCCGCCGCCCGGCCCCGGGAGCCCCCGGCACGTACCGGTGAAGTCCTCCGGACACTCGCAGGTGTAGCCACCCTCGCGGCTGTGGCAGCGGCCGTGGGCGCCGCAGGGACTGGAGTAGCACAGGTCGATCTCGGTCTCGCAGTAGTCGCCCGTGAAGCCCGGCGGGCAGCGGCAGCGCAGCCCGGTGATGGGGTGGATGGGCCGGAAGAGCACGGTGGTGGAGCTGATGAAGGGCGCCGAGCTGTCGAACTTGAGCACGGACACACACTTCATGTAGTTCTCACAGGGCTCCCGCAAACAGATGTTGTCGTCGAAGGGCAGCACGCGCTGGGTGGACACGGCCGTCAGCAGCGTCCGGTTCAGGTAGATCTGCTCCTGCAGGTCCTCCGACGGGAAGAACTTGTCGCGGACGCCGCCAGGGAGCAAGGCCGAGAAGGTCACGTTCAGGATGTTGGCGCGGACGTCCGTGTCATTCTGGATGTTGAAGACGAAGACGTCGTCCTTGGTGGTGGACAGCACCGTGGCCACCCCTTCCACGAAGAGGGACAGCAGAGGGGAGAGGAACTTCTCCTGCGACATGTTCTCCAGGCGGACAGTGATGCTATTGGTCAGCATGTCGTCCGTGATGATGGTGACCCGCAGGGTGCAGAGCGCGGCCACGCTATGGATGCCATCTGGGGACACAAAGAGGGTCAGGGTCACTCGGGGTCTCCTGGGCCCCACCAGCCCCACCTGGGGGAACGGCCTCGGGGGCACTCAGCATGGCAGAAGTGAGCCTGAGCACCCCCAAGCCCCACACCCTACCCCACCAGTGACCAGCCCCCTGACCCCTGCTTTCCAGCCCCCGTTCTCCCTCCACACCCGGCTTCCCAAAACACAGCTCCCATTGAGTCTGTCTTGCTCAAAAGAACCCCACGGACCCCCAACCGCTCGGCAGGACATCCCAGGACCACCCGCAACCCAGCCCTGAGCCACCCGAGTCCCCCACCGCACACACTTTGCTCCAGACCCATGGGGACACCGAGCCTCATTTACCACCTCCACACCTGTTCCAGACACCGGGAGATCCACTCTGATTCCACCCAACCCCAGCCCCGCTCAGACCCCACAGTGTCCAGGATGGTGCCGTCCAGGTACGGCCTTGGTCTATACTACGGTGATGGTTTTTCTTTCCTTGGCTGTAAGCTATGCATGCCTATGTGCCTGGCACATAGGAGACGCTCAGCAAATGCCGCTTTAGAAAGACACCCACAAGACAGGATGCACCTCCACCAACACAGGTAAGCAAACCATGAATCGAGGTACTTAGGATTGTGAGACCAGAAAGAGTGGAATATTTTGGTTATGACGCTGGGCGCACCATCGGTTCTGAGCCCAGAATCAGAGGAGCTGTCCAAGGGCTGGCCACAGGGGCTCTCCCCAGGGTGGCTCTGGGGTGGCACCATTAGCCTGCCCAGCACCCCTGACAGGTGCAGCCACCCCACCCAGGGGGCCTTCACCTGCCGCCCAGGCCTCACCCCAAATGTGCTACGGGACCCTGAGAAAAACCTGGCGAAGTTCACATCCTTCTGGCTCAACATAGATTCTGCGTCCCTGCAGCTCTGCCCAATCCTCCCCATCTGCTCCCCCAACCTGCTCCCTGCCTGTGCCCCCCAAAATGCACCCCCAGGTCCATGGGGCACAGAGCCATCTGTGCAGGCCAGTGAGCCCTGGGGGGGGCCCCTCCCACCCTCTCGTAGCTCACAGCCTGGGGGTGCTCCCCCAGGGCGCAGAAGCCACAGGTGGACCCTTCCCCACTTATTTCTGGAAAACCGGGATCACTGAAAGGGCAAGTCACACGACAAAACCCGGGGGCCACCTTGTCACTGTGGCCCCAGCACAGTCCCCACAAAGCCCAGAATCACGGGGGACAGAAGCACCGAAGTTTGTGGACACTGGAACTGTTTCTCTTGGGCACTGGAGCACCACGAGCCCCTTCGGGAGGGACCCTGAGTCACAAAACTTGCCCAAACAACAAGAAAATGTAACTGCTGGGGCCCCTGTGTGGCTCAGTCGTTAAGCATCTGCCTTCGGCTCAGGTCATGATCCCGGGGTCCTGGGATCGAGCCCCGCATCGGGCTCCCTGCTCGGCGGGAAGCCTGCTTCTCCCTCTCCCTCTGCCCCTCCCCCTGCTTGTGTTCCCTCTCTCGCTGTGTCTCTCTCTGTCAAATAAATAAAATCTTTAAAAAAAAAAAAAAGAAAGAAAGAAAGAAAGAAAATGTAACTGCTCCCCAAGTCACGGTATTTCCGGGTGCTCCATCTGACGACCACGGCAGACCTGAGACCCTCAGATTCTGAGAAAACCGGCATCCCCCATTTGACAGCCGGAGGGGGCCCGGGTCCGCCCCACACTGACAGCAGCCCAGCTCAGGGGGCCGGGCACCGAGCGCTCTGCGGCTTTTCCATCTCGTCCTCAAGAAAAGCTGGCAGGGCCGAATTTAGAAAGTGGTCTTGATGACCTTGACAGTTTTGAGGATGGCTGTCAGGGTGCTGATATTAGGTGCCTTTTACTTTCCTCTCTATACTTTCCTGTACCATTTTACTTCACCCAGCGGGTTTATCACTGAGAAGCCCGTTTGCATTCCGGAAGACGCGGAGCTTGCCTGGGGCTCTCCCCAGCCTCTGGGCAGGCATTTCTTCTGCGGCTGTAAACAACAGCTACGAGCCAGGTTTGCGCGCCCCCAAATCAGGCCAGTGCGATTCCCACTGCTTTCCTCAGCAGAGGTGAGTCACCTCGCTGTCCCCAAGTCAAAGGAGGAAACAGAACAGATGGCAGAATGTGCCATGGCGGCGGGACGCCCACCAGCAGGTGCTTCCCGCAAAGCCACAGATAATACAAGTGAGGTATTGCTCCGCGGGTCTTCGTGGAAGCCACCCTCCACGACCTTGCCCCCTGTGGGGGGCCCACCCCTGGGACACTGCAGCGAGAGGTCACACTGTGGTCTCCAAGGAGCCGGGAGGCTGCAGGGGACAGGGGACAGAGCCACATCTGCAAGACCTGGTGCCAACACGACCCTAGGAGGCAGCAGGGAGGTGGGGTATCCATGGAGGGATGGTGGTCGTCACTCAGTTGGAGAGGAAACTCCTTCCTGGCACTAAAAGCAAAAAACAGGGGTACCTGGGCGGCTCAGATGGCTAAGTGTCTGCCTTCGGCTCAGGTCATGATCCCAGGGTCCTGGGGCTCTGTGCTGAGCCAGGAGTCTGCTTGTCCCCTCTCCCTCTCCCTGCTTGTGCTCTCCCTCTGTTCTCTCTCAAAATAAATGAATAAAGTCTTAAAAAAAAAAAAAGCAAAACAGAGGCGAGGCCTGGCACGTCATGGGCGGGAGGGTGTGTCAGGGTCCTGGGGCTGCCGTAACAAAGCACACGGGCTGGGCAGCTTAGCCAACATTAATCCTCTCGGTCTGGAGGCCAGAAGTCTGAGATCAGGTGTCCCAGGGTGGTTTCCACCTGGAGCTCCAACGGAGAGTTTGTCCCACAGCTCTCTCCCAGTGGCCGGCGGCTGCGGGCAAACCTTGGCTTGCAGGTACATCTCTCCCATCTCTGCCTGGTCGTCTAGGGGCCTTCTCCCCATGTGTGTCTGTGTCCAAATTCCCCTCTTAAAAGGACACCAGTCGTTGGGTTGGGGCCCACTCCAATACAGGATGAGCTCATCTCAAAGCTTACCTTGCTCACATCTGCACAGACCCTATCTCCAGATAACCTGGCATTCGGGGGTTCCAGGTGAACGTGAACTTGAGGGCATGTTCGTCCATCCAGGACAGATGGCAATGTATGGGGCGGGGGGGGGGGGGGGGGGGGGCGGGGAGACAAAGCTCCAGAGGCACATAGAGGTCTTCAACGCTGCTGGCCTCCGGGCTCATGGTGGGGGGTGGATGCAGGAGAAACATCCTCACGGTGTGGCCTGCCCACAGGCTCCACGGCTGCCTTCAGTGACTCAACGCCAACGTTCTCCCTGGCACCACCCCTGCTGGCCCTCCACAGATGAGGACCCTGAGGAACAGAGAGGCTGACCGACAAGCCCAGCCGAGGTCACTCGGGCAGCAAATGGCAGGGCTCCAGCCCATCGGACGGTGCATGGAGGGCCCAGAGGACCGTGGACCTGGCCTAGGAGGGTCTGCCAAGCACACAGGGGAGGAGAGGGCAGTTTCTGAACGCCTGGGGCGCTGGGGACAAGCAGCTAAAGACCAAGCCGGTGCCAGGAGGGGACAAGGCCACTTGTCATGGTTCTCTGCCACCTCACCCCAATGCACCCCAGGGTCTCAGGGAGACAGGGAGACACCTCCAGTTGGTACCGGCAATAGCCTGCCAGGCCTGACCGTGATACCAGCAGTGGCTGAATCCCCAGGGCGCTTTCTTTGAGACAAAGGCTGCTCACCTGTCCCTCATCCCGCCCCTCCTGCGGCCTCAAAACAGGCAGGCAGGGCCTGCTTGGGGCTCCCACCCAAAGCCCGGGGACTTTGAAGGGGTTTTCGGCCGTTCCTCTGTGGGGTTTGTTGTTTCTTTGAGGCCACATTGAGTGCAGACAACAGGTGTGTTGTTTTGATCTGCTACCTGGAGGGCGTCTGGCTTCTCCTCTTGGGGCAACAAAAGCCAAACCTAGAACCTGCATCTAGGGATGTGGGCTCACTGCGTGGGAACAGGGTGTGTCAGACCCAGCGTGCACTCGACCAGCGAAGCTGCTGCACCCCTGCCCCGTCCACGGAGGAGAGGCCTTCAGGTGTCCCACCAACACCCGCACGCCGCTCACACGTGCTCTCAACACGTCCAAGGGTTGGCAGTGAACTTGCAAGGCACTGAAGCAGCCGATGCGCCCCTGCCTGGCACCAGGGGCTGGAGGTCAAAGAGGGCAGAGCCAGCAGCCCCCTCCTCCCGCCCCATGTGACCTTGGCCTGACAACAGGGAGAGTCTCTCATGACCTCCCAAGGCAGCCCACACCTGGGTTTCTCCTCTGCAATCCCAGTCCTCCTCACTCTATAAATCCACCACTGGAACCTTCCCTCCAACTGCTGGAGGCGGGTCTTCACAGCCCCTGCCCCACAGCCCCTGGGGCTCATCTCTGGACTCCTACCTGGGGGGCAGCCACACTCTTGCAGGGCTCCAAGCCCGGCCCCTGGTCACAGCGTGCACCCTCCCCGTTAACCACCCCGTTAACCACGGGCGTCCCCCAGCCCACTCTGCCTTCACCTGAAATGACTTTGGGCTCCCCCTTCGCCCCTTCCTCTGGTCCCCTCCTTCAGCCGAGCCCATCTGTGAGCCCACGCCCCACTGACCGCTCCTTGCCGCAGCTCACAACCCCTCCCCAACCCTGAGCTCGCTCACCACGTCTATGCTGATGGAACCCTCCAGAAGGTGAAATCCTAACAGGCCCCATGACCCCACGGGAAGCCTGGGCTACAGAAGCCGTGGGCTGAGACTCTGAGCAAGTGCATTCTTGTCAAGATCAAGAACTTCCAGTTAAGAGTTAAGGGTTAGTTCCCCAAAAAGTTCAACAGAATTAACAGATGACCCAGAATTCCACTCCCTGGCAGAATTCAAAAGACCTGAAAACGAAAATCTACACAAAAAGACAGTACACGAGTAAGAGCATTATTCACAAGAGCCAAAAAGCGGAAACCCAAGCATCCATCAAAAGAGGAGTGGATAAGCACAGTGTGGTCCATCCCTACAGTGCAATACTAATTGGCCCTAACCAGGCATGAAGAACAGATTCATGCTACAACATGGGTAAGCCTCAAAGACACAGTGAAAAAGTCAGACAGCAAAGGCTCGTATTGCATGATGTTATTTATATGAAATGTCCAGAACAGGGGGTTCCATAGAAGCAGAAACCAAACATGGGGTTGCCAAAGGAACAGGCCGTGAGTGCTGGATGGGCACGGGCCTCCTCTGGGGTGAGGAAACATGTGGAATGAGGTGAAGGCGGCCGTATTAAGGCTCTGCGGGCATACTAGCGCTCCGAAATGGACACTTTTATGGCTGTGCCTCTGAAATGGATACTTTTATATTGTGTGAATTTCACCTCCATGAAAACAAGAGGAAAGAAGAGTTAAGGACTCAATGAAAATCTGCTTTATTTTGCATGACGTCACCCAAAGGGGGAAAAAATATTTTAAAAGACATTTTAAGAACACTTTCCTAAAGCCATGCCATGGACAGAGTCGGAGATGCGCGGAGGGCCGTGAGGACCTGGAGGAGAGGGGAAGCCGCCCCGGGCCCACTGGCTGGAAGGAGCCCTCTCCCGTGGAACTGCTGGGTTACTGACGGATAGGAGCCTCCCCCAGGGGGCGTTCACAGGGGTGGTAAGGCTTCTCGAGCTTCACAGGAATCACACTGAGTTTCCCCAGGAAACATCTCTTGTCCCTGCTGTATTTCAAGGACCGACCGCATGATGCATAGGAATCTCTGCTGGACAAGATCTAGAAGTCTGGTGACACTGAACCCCTGGCTGGGATGTGTGGTGGTCGCCCAGCCTGAAGCAGGAAGTTTTGGGACCAGGAGAGAAGGAGCAATGCAGGGGCTCCAGCCCCCAGGCAAGCTTCACGGCCGCCGTGCCCTGACCCAGGGGCCCAGGGCCGCCCTGGGCACACGGCTTCCACCGCCAGTGCCCGCAGCACCCCACCCAGCTGCCCCAACCATGAGCGCTCCAGACACTGTGGACGTCCGCCGGGGACAGGTCATCCCCCGTCAACAAGCCCGCTTGAGGAAGCCACATAAATGTTTCTGGATTCTTCTTCTGGCGAGGAAGCGGCTGGGCTCGGGGCTTAGTGCTCTGTGGGTGCGGCTGCCGGGCCGGCCCGGGGCCTCCCTCTGACAACGGGGCCAGGAGGAAGCCGGTCCAGCCTCACTCTTCCCTGGGGAGCCAGAAAGACCACCCTTGTGCCCCGTCCTAGGAAAACCCGCAAAGTTCCCTGAGGCAAAACACCAGACTGGATCTGAAAGAGCTAGGGAGCCTTACCTTGTTCTCAAACGACACCCTCCAGCAAGACAACACGGTCCCTGACACATGCCCAGGGACACCCCCATATTCTCCAGCCCTGGACACGTCAAGGAGCGGCTGTCAGCCCAAGAGAGCTGTGAGCCTTAAAGACAAGATTTCTAACAAACACACCAGCGCAACCCAGCCTGCTCGCCGTGGAGCCCAGGGGCCTGCGCAGCCCACCGCTAGCCCACAGACTTGGGAGGGACAGTCTGGAACATCCCAGGCTCTGTGCCATCCACCACCCACCTCAAGTTCCTCCTCCAGCCACCTGGATGGTCAGCGGTGGGTGACCCTCGGCCTCCCTGCAGGTGGGTAACATGGGTGAGTGCACGCATGCACCATTCCTCCCTCCTTCTTTGCACCTCTCCTGAGCTGAAGCTCTGCCCACGCACACATGCACGTATTAGCTTAAGAATGCTCCCTTAGCATCATTTAACATTGGAAGTTTCTATTTCCCCAATACACTGTGCTGGACTCGCGTTTGACCCTTGACCCTCACGCTCACCAGCAGTGCCTCTGAAATTCGGACTGCCCTGGGAACCACTGGTGACCAAGTTTAAGGCGCCCCAAGCCCCGCAGTCCCTCCGGAACGGGAAGGCCATAGCGGCTGCCCAGGGTGGTGGGGGGACCACAATCTGGGCCTGGCTCTAGAAGCCTCATGCTCCCCAACCAGGCGCCTCATCTGGGGGAAAACGTCCTCTGATGGCCGAGCAGCAAGCACACACCGCCCACAGTCTCCTGGGAGGTTTGAAAGACGCAGGAGCCAAAGCTGCCTCTGGGCAGCAGATGTGGACGCTGGTGGCGGCTCCAAGGGACAGATGGGCAGGACACTTCTTGCTGCCACTGGGCACTTACAGAAATCTTACCAAGGCCACGTGTGGCAGGCAAAATCATGCCCCCTACCCAAGAGGCTTGGTCCGAAAGCCTGGAACCTGCCAGAATGCTATGCTACGTGGCAAAGGTTAAGGTTGCTGATCAGCAGACCTTAAAATAGGGGAAGCAGCACAGATTTTCCGGGTGGGCCCAATGTAATCACCGGGCCCTTACAGGTGGAGAGGGAGCTGTGGACAGAGCAGGCTCAGAGAGAGGGCCCACTGGCTGTGGAGAGGAAGGAAGGGGCCACCAGCCCAGGAACTCGGGTGCCTGCAGGTGCTGGAAAGGCTGGGAAACTGGCTCCCCCAGGGCCTCGAGACACAGCTCTGCCACGCCTCAGTTCCACCCCAGGGAGGCCCACGCAGGACCTTCAACTCCTGAACTGCATGAGAAGAAACCTGGGTTTGTCTCAAGCCCCCAAGTCCAAGTCCGTGGTGATTTGTGACAGCAGCAACAGAAAACTATTACCTCATTCTGTGAGGTTACCACAACCGGGACGCCAAAATCAGACAAGGAGAGCGTGAGGAAGAAGAATTACAGGCCAACTTTCTCTTAAACACAAACCAACACCTCCTTAAAAAAGGAAAAGGTCAATAAATCTAATAATATATAAGACAAGGCGAGCTATCCAGACCAAACTGGGTTTATCTCAGGAATTTAGCACTAGAAAGAAGGTGTTAAGGCAACACCACAACTTTTTTAGAAAACATATTTGCATCTCAGTAAGTAGAGGAAAAGATTCAATAAAATTCTGTAACCCGTCATAATAAAGACTCTTGACAAACACAAAAGAGACTTCCTTAAACCAATGAAGGGCATCCACAAGAGCCCAACAACAAATAAGACACTCAACAGTGGTACCCACCATCAACATTCCCATCCCACACTGTACTGGAGGCTGAGGTCAGCGCAGGAGAAAGAATGAATGATATGATGAATGAATGAATGAATGGAAAAGAGGAAGACACAACATCATTATTCACAGATACGACTGTCAGCATAGAAAACCCCAAAGGCTCTACAGACAACCTGTCCGAACGCACAGGCGCACTCAGCAAGCAGCTAGAGAGAAGAGCAATGCAGAGAAATCAAATGCACTCCTTACGCCAGCCTCACAAAATATAACTTTTAATATGTCTTTTATAAGAGCAGCAAAAATACATTTCACTTAAGAATAAATCTAATAACATGGAGAGCCTGGGTGGCTCAGTCAGTTAAGCGTCCGACTCTTGATTTCAGCTCAGGTCATGATCTCAGTGTCATGGGATCGAGTTCTGCGTTGGGCTCCTTGCTCAATGCAGAGTCTGCCTGAGATTCTCTCTCTCCCTCTGCCTCGCCCCGCCCCACTCATGCGCACCTGCCCATACGTGCTCTCTCTCAAGCTCTCGCTAAAATAAATAAAATCTTTTAAAAAAAAAGAATAAATCTAATAACTGACATAGAAGCCCTTTATAAATAAAAATAGACATTTGCAAAATATTATTGACAGAAATAAAGAACTACCGACAATCACTGATATGGAGAGCCAAGGTGGAAAATGTAGCAGTTCTGAAACTGTAAATGCACAGCCATTCCTACCAAAAATCTCTACAGGGTCCTTCACAGACTAATCTACATGGAAGAGGGACAGGCCAGGAACAGCCCAGGGTGCTCCTGAAGAAAGGGAGGGGTCAAGGTCTATGAGACGCAGGAGTTGGCTTCATCTACAGCAACCAGAGTATGGGCACAGAGCAAACCAACAGACCTATCAACAGCAGAGAGCCCAGAACAGAACTGCATGCACATGCAAACCTGACAGGTAGAGCTGGTGGCAGGGAACGTGGAACTATTCCATCAAGGGTCCTGAGACCATTGCTTATCTATATGGAGGACAAGATGAAATTGGATCCCTACCTCACACCGAACACAAAAATAAATCCCAGTGAATTAAAGACTTAGGTGTGAAGGCAAAACCAATTTTAGAAGAGATCCTACAAAATTATGTTGATGATCTTGAGGTCGGTAAGGATTCCTTAGGACACATAAAACACAACCTAAAAGGAAAATGTATAATTTCAACAGTAAATACGAGTACTTTTCTAGAAACCTCATTTTAAAAATGAACAACGAGACAAGCCACAAACTGGAACATATCTGACGCTGAAACAAATAAAAAGATGCTCAATATCATTAGTAATTTGAGAAATGCCAACTGAAACCACGAGATACAATTTTACACCCACCAGATTGGCGAAAATTAAGAAGCCAGGCGCCAACAAGTGATGACAATGACAAGGATAAGCAAGGACAGGAAGGCTTGTTCCATTGCTGGAAGGAAGAGCAACTGGTCCAATCACCCTGCAGAACACTGGAAGTTAGCTAAGAGTGGGTAACATTCCTACGCCCGATGGGAATACACATCAGGAGGAGACGTAGTCTCACGGGCCAGGAGATGCACCCAAGAATACCTGAGCTGCTGAACAGATGGACTAACAACCGTATGTCCACAGGATGGAACACAATGCAACAGTGAAAATGACCCGACCACAACTGGGGACACCAATATGGGCGCTAAGGGAAAAAGGTGGCTGTAGATGAGGACATACAGGATGGTCCCATTTGTACAAATGCCAGAAATGGCCAGAACAGAACGAGACAGGTCCAGAATCCTTTATCTGAAACCCTTGGGATCAGATGGCTCTGGGATTTCGAATCTGAAATATGGCATGTGTATGGCCGTACAAAGCCGTAGATCCCGCAATCAGATATGTAACACACGTTCGTTGCTGTCCTTTATATAACACATACATGCATTTTATCTCATTTCCACATCATATCTGAACTCTTCCGGAACAATAAAAATTCCTTAGATGGGAAGGGGGTGGCGTGGAGGATTAAGCACAAAAGGAAAGAGGCAGAAGGGTTTCTGGCTTGAATGCGGACACTGTTCCCAGAGACAGGAAGCTCAGAAAGGACGTGAGGTTTTCCCTGTCTGGGGCTTGATGGCTTCAAGAGTGTGGTGGTTTAAAAAAATGGCCACAGGTACTGTGACGACCCCCATGGACAGGCGAGACCTGGGTCCTTTCCCTTTTGAGTCCAGGTGGGCTTCGACGGCTTCAACCAACAGAGGAGGGCAGAGTGCTGCCACGTGACGCCTGGGTCACAAATAGCTGGTCAGGAAAGGCCCCACGCATCTGCCTGGCACTCGCAGACACTCACTGTTGAGACAATCCTGCTCTGCCACTCACCTCTGTGACCCTGGGCAGGTTCCTGAATCTCCCCGTGCCTCAGTTCCCCCCCAGTAAAACCAGGGTGATGGGATCTCCTGCTCCCCCAGAGCCACACACTGATAGATTCCACTCCCCCAAGGCCGAGGGACAGGGAGCCCAGAGAGGCTCAGGGACTGTGCCCAGGGCACACAGCCTTGCAGTGATGGGGATGCAGGTTGCAATCTTCCTGCCATGGCACAGGGAAGAGACCTGGCAGCCTCCATGTGTCTACCTGCTGTTTTACACCAACACTTTACAGAGAGAAAATAATTATTAACTGCAGAGGCTTAATGAGGAGAGGGAACTGTAAGGATGTCTAATACCAATAATTTGTACCTATTCAAGAGCAAATGTGCAAACAACAAAGGCAAGTGGAATCAACAGCATCAGATACTCCTTCCTTTGCTTCCAGGTAAGGACAAGTGAGCACAGGGAGCCCACAGCAAGACAGAAGTCAGAACACCCCAGCCTCCCAGACCCGGCCCCGCTCTGACGCACCTGTGGGCTCCCAGACCCTGGCCCCGCTCTGACGCACCTGTGGGCTCCCAGACCCTGGCCCCGCTCTGACGCACCTGTGGGCTCCCAGACCCTGGGCCCGCTCTGACGCACCTGTGGGCTCCCAGACCCTGGCCCCGCTCTGACGCACCTGTGGGCTCCCAGACCCTGGGCCCGCTCTGACGCACCTGTGGGCTCCCAGACCCTGGCCCCGCTCTGACGCACCTGTGGGCTCCCAGACCCTGGCCCCGCTCTGACGCACCTGTGGGCTCCCAGACCCTGGCCCCACTCTGACCCACCTGTGGGCTCCCAGACCCTGGCTCTGCTCTGACGCACCTGTGGGCTCCCAGACCCTGGCCCTGCTCTGATGCACCTGTGGGCTCTCAGACCCTGGCCCAGCTCTGACCCACCTGTGGGCTCCCAGACCCTGGCCCTGCTCTGATGCACCTGTGGGCTCCCAGACCCGGCCCAGCTCTGACCCACCTGTGGGCTCCCAGACCCTGGCCCTGCTCTGATGCACCTGTGGGCTCCCAGACCCTGGTCTAGCTCTGATGTGCCTGCAGTTTCCAGAGTCGACCCAGCACTGACACACCTGTGGGGAAGAGCCCCTGAGGGCCTTCAGTCCAGAAGTCCAGGGGTATGGGAGAAGAGAAAGGGAGGTACTGGTGGGCCAGCTGAGGTGGTGGGGAGCTGGTCAGGGGAACTAGAATATACACGGCCCTCCCACCCTGGCTGCTCAGCCCCTGCAGGGCACAAGGCCCTCCGTCCTGCCCAGCCTAGGGTAGCAGCGGCCTGCCATAGGGTTAGCCTTCCTTAAGAGCCTGCACAGCATCT
The DNA here is from genome assembly GCF_009762305.2 of Zalophus californianus. Classification (NCBI taxonomy): domain Eukaryota; kingdom Metazoa; phylum Chordata; class Mammalia; order Carnivora; family Otariidae; genus Zalophus; species Zalophus californianus. Next base: position 3,559,310 of record NC_045603.1, on the reverse strand, counting down.
GACAGGGACTAGAAGGGCCACCCTCTTGGCCCCCAAATGTCTCCCTGCTCAGGGGCCCTGAAGTCCCTTCCAGAATCATTTTACTGACACCTCTTTTGAAATGCAAATAGCACTGCAAGTCTATATTAAACCCCTGACCTTTTGATGGGTTAGCTCCTCAAGTCAGAGGGCAGGGGCCAGCTCAGGCCTCCCTGGGGGCCGAGGGCAACTGCCCTCACACACTGAGAAGCCCTGTGGCCACTCCCTGCTACCCATGCTCCGGCCAGGCCCGGGGGGGGGGGGTACTGCTCGCAGTGTCCCCCCCCATGGGAGATGCTGCAGTGAGTGCCTGCTGTGCGCCCTCCCCCAACATGCTGCCTGGGGGACCGAACAGCCAGCCTGGCCACCCGCCCTCAGTGGGGACAGCCACCCACCAACAGCAGCACATCATCTTTGCTACTTCCAGGGACCCTTCCCTCCAGTTGAGTGAAGAGCTGACAAATCATTTTCTTGTGGAGAAAAGATCAAATATTGGCCCAGACGTCTATTAATTTGCAACTTACATCACAAGGGCTGAGAACAGAAGAGCAAGGATTTTTTTTTCCTGGTTAAATATTGGCTAAGGAAATTCCTATCCTGAATTTCAAGAGTCTGCTTTAGCATGACGGTAGGACGCCGTGGTTTAGACTGGTAGCCAGCGACTCTTGTGGAGGACGCAGGAGAGACGTCACACCAACCCTCCCGGTGGACATGAATCTTTCAGCAAACACAGAAAACGGGCCGTTAGCAGCCTTTCTTCTTGTCTTCATTATGTCCTACGTGTGTTTCTTCAGTTGAGTCTTTTAATGACTTCTTTTGGGCCTCCTTCCCCTCCATCCAGATGGTGAAATTAGTCTCCAGTATTCACAGGGCAGGACAAAGATGTCTTTCCCACCTCGCATTTGGTTCTGGTGGGAGACAAGCCTCCTTCCTCCTATTCGCTCGCTTGGTGGGTCCCCCTCCGCGGCCTTTGTTAGCGGCCCCCCGAACTCCCTGCCCCTGAAATTAATGAGCTGGAGGCCTATTCGGAAGGTGGTGAGGAAGCAGATCCAAGGAAGACTCAGAGCTCCATTTGGACGGGGTGAGGCCGGTGCGCGAGCAGGCTGCGCGGGCAGAGGGCTCAGGATCAGACTCAGGTCAGGGGAGCCTCGAGGGGAGGGAACGTCTCAAGGGAAGCCGAAAGTCACACCGGGCCAGCTGACACACTGGTTTCGTGACATGCCCTGTGTCTGAGCGTCTCCAGGCCCGAAGGCTGGCCCGGCTCCCCGTCCACTTCCAGCCACATCTGCGCCGCGGGGGCTCGACAGGCTCCGCGCAATCCCGGGGCGAACACGTGGCCCAACAGTCTGGGGAATGGCTGGAACCGGAGCAGTGAGGGCCACCTCCGGACAGAGGGAGAACACGGAACCACAGCTGGCCTTCCTCGCAACGCCGGCCCTGGACTATGCTCTCAGGATGCTCTCGTGGAGCACAGACTTCCCAGAGCCACGCATCGGGACACGGCCCGGGAGCAATGTTCGTGGAGAGGCACCGGGGCCCAAAGTTCCCCACCCCTACCTGTCAGCCCCATTCCCTCGAGGCCGGCGGGTCTCACCTCTGCTCCCAATCCTTGCAGGCTGTCCACTGAACACCTACTGTATGCAGCCCTGCCCCTCCTCCACACCATGCCTCCGTCACGCTCTCATATACACATGCTCTAACACACTCACATACACGCTTACACACCATACACTCACTCACACTACACACTCATGCTGCACACTCACACTGCACACACACTACACACTCACGCTTCATGCAGACACATGTCCATGCACTACACACATACATGTTACACACTACACACACATCCACATCCCACACACACACTACACACTCACACACGATACACTCATAGACACACTCACACGTCCGAGGTTCGGCAGGAGAACGCCAGTTCCAAGTTTGCTCTGGCGCCTTTAGCGTGGGTCTGAGCAGATGAAGAGATTAATCTAATATCAGATATCCTGTTATTAAGTGATTAAAAGATGACTTACAAGTAACAAAGTGGACTTCCCTCATACGGTACCCCAAGGGTCCTGAAAAGGATATAGAAGTTCACTCAGGAATTACCAAGCAACTACATTCACAAATTCAATTATAATTAGGAATTATTTGGTATAATAAACCTTTTTAAAGATCCTAATCTGCAACCTAAACTCAAATTAACTAATTAAAATTGTTGTCGCTCATTAATTCAACAAATATTTGCAGCTGTCTGTGTGCCAGGCCCAGATCCAGGACTGCCAAGAGGAAAACACCAGTGCTGCCCTCTTAGCCTGGTAGGGGTGATAGCTGGGGCCACAGACAGGGAGTGGAAAGTGCCATGGGGGAGTGTTCAGAGTGAGAATGACAGTGTGGAGGAGAGGGGTGTCCAGGTGCTAGGGGTGGGGGAGGGGTGTCCAGGTGCTGGGGGAGGGGGAGAGTGTCCAGGTGCTGGGGGAGGGGGAGAGTGTCCAGGTGCTGGGGGAGTGGGGAGGGTGTCCGGGTGCTGGGAGAGGGGGAGGGGTGTCAGGGTGCTGGGGGGAGGGGGAGGATGTCAGGGTGCTGGGGGGAGGGGGAGGGGTGTCAGGGTGCTGGGGGGGCAGGGTGTCAGGGTGCTGGGGGGGCAGGGTGTCAGGGTGCTGGGGGCAGGGTGTCAGGGTGCTAGGGGTGGGGGAGGGTGTCCAGGTGCTGGGAGAGGGGGAGGATATCAGGGTGCTGGGGGGAGAGGGAGGGGTGTCAGGGCGCTGGGGGGAGGGAGGAGGAGGGCTGTGGGGGAGGGCCCCCCCTGAGCTTCAGCTGCAGGAAGACAGGGCACTGTAGGCAGGACCAGCAGCTGGGTGAGGCCCTGTGGTCACCACACACCCAGGGCTGGTATCCGTCCCCGTATGTCACTGCACCTGGACACCCCTCCCCCTCCCCCCAGCACCTGGACACCCTGCCCCCCAGCACCCTGACACCCCTCTCCTCCACACTGTCATTCTCACTCACAAAGTGCTCTGTCCCAGAGGCACTCACAGCAGAGCTACACCACAGGCCCGGCTCCCTAGGTGGCCTCGACGGGGTGAGCGGCAGGGACACGAGCATGGCCTGGGAGGCTGAAGCACCAGGTGTTGGGCGGGTCATGGCTGCCCAACCTTTCCTGCCCTGAGCCTCTGCCCGTGCCAGTCACCTACAGGACCAAAGTGTGGCAGACAGAAAATGCAGCAGGTGGAGCATCCAGAGAGGCACCAGTGAATCATGTGTGTCCGTGTGTGTGCATGTGCCCCTGCCTGCGTGTGTGTGTGTGTGCGCGTGCGCACACGTGTGGACCAGGTGGGGCCATTAGGGGGACGTGACTTTAATTGCCCGAGTCCCCACCCCCACAGGCAGCTTTTCAGAAGGGCAGGTGTGCAAATGTGGCTGCACCTGGCACGGGGGTGAGACTCCTGGGGCAGCCCCACACGCCTCACCGAAGGACACAGAAGGAACAGCGGCTCCCCCAGTCCCACAGCAGGACAGTTTCCAGGAACAGCCTTTGCTGCTGCAGAGGGGAGGCTACTCCTTTACACTTCGGTGGCACTTCCTAGCATGTGACACCTGGGGTCACAGTGGCTTGGGGGGGATAACTCAGCTCAGATCCCCAGCAGGACCCACACCCCACAGCAGGGCCAGGCCACTTTCCTGCTGGTTATACGCTGACCTAAATAAGAATGGCCAGGATTTGGGTTCTTCCAAAGCAAGTAACAGTCTTCCGTTTGGAACAGTCTCAGGGAGGCCTGAGTGCTTTCTCTTTGCTCAGAATTCTTAACCAGCCCATTGCTGTTGTACCCAATTCCTCAAGTTGTCACACCAAAAGTGCAAGCCAGTAATTATCTGGGGGTCTTCTTCCCCGCCCGCTGGTGGGGGTGGGCGGCATGCTGTCTGACCTGGTGCTGGTGACTCTTAACCCGAGGCCCGGCTTGCCCACCATCACCACCACCATGAAGGGCGTACTGACGGCAGGAAAGGCCGAGCGCCGGCACCCCGGCCTCTGCTGGAGCCGAGGGGCTGTCCCACCCTTTCCAAAGAGGGGGCAGCCACTGCTCAGCTGCTGAGGGACCTCTGCAGCCCCAGCCTCCCCACCCTCAGAGATGGTCCCCAGCCCAGGCCTCTACAGGCCCACAGAGGCCAGCGCTTGGAGCAGGCCTAGGTTACTCTCTCACAAGCGCCTGAGAACAGCTTTCGGGCTGTCCAGGAAAATGCCAGTGTTTCCTACACTCTCTGGCCTCCAGGTTCCAAGGACAGCAAGGTCTCGGACCCAGAAGCACAGCCCAGACTAGCGCTGCCCGGCCTGGTCAGCGTGAGAGCAGGCTCCTCCTTGCCCTCGTGGGCTCGGCCTCATGCCCAGCAGGGCTGAGCTGGCCGTGTGAGACAGTCTCCGAGACCCGCCCTGCACAAGCACAGAGCGCCCCGAGTTTGCGTGGCATGTGCCCTCAGACCCACAGGGTCCCCACACGAACTCACGTCTGTCGAGACAGGAGCTTTGAGCCAAGCTGGGCTCCAGAAACAGGTGGGGACACCTGTGGCCACCTCTGTCCACAGGTTCCTGTTCTCTGCCCATCTAAAGGTTTGACGTCACAATGACAGACAAAGCAAAGACACTCGCCTGGGCACTCTAGGGTCATGACCATCTACTCACAATACACCTCTGAAACGTGACCTGGAGGCAAAACACTGCCCCCCTCACGTGGCACCAGCTGCAACCTGCAGATGTGGGGGGGCTGGGGTTCACTTGTAAACAACAGAAGAATCCACATCAATGTCCTGCAGGCGCTGCCTCTGCTCCTCCTCGGGTCCCGTTTGCCGTCTCCCTGCTGTTCCCGTCGACAGCCCCACCCACCGTGAGCGCCCAGCCTGGCCCAACCCAGCTCCATGCTCCATCCTTGTCCTGCAGGCTGTGTCCTGCCGGGCAGCCTCCATTCCCCTGTTTTGGAGACCAGGCCTCCGAGGGTCAGCAGGTTAAATGAGATCACCGGGCTGGTCAGTGACACGCCAAAATGCAAACCCACATCCATCCAGGGGCCCCCTGCCCACCAAGCCCGCTGCCTCTCGCACGCAGGGAGTTTGCTCCTTGGGCAAGCCTGACACCACTGGATCAAGACACACTCCAGGCACGGGAAGGGGTTCTGCTGAAAATCACGCTCCGTGGATCTTCCAAAGCAGGGCTTCTCTGCCTTAGCACTCTGGACCTTCGGACTGGATCATTCTTTGCTGCATGGGGCTGTCCTCTGCACTGAAGGACACTGAGCAGCATCCCTGGCCTCTGTCCATGAGATGTCTGAAGCAGGTGCACACGCACGCACGCACACCACCACCACCATCCCGTGACAGCCAAAATGTCTCCAGCCACCACCAAACGTCTCCCAGGTGGCAAAATCGCCCCCATTTGAGGAGCAGTGAAGAAACCCAGCCAGAAAAGTTTTTTTAAAGATGTTTTTCTTGTAAAAGAGGAGAAAAGGAGAAAAAAAATACTAAGTCACTCTATTTTGTTAATAGTCGCAAGCAAGTAAGGCAAGGCCGTCACAGTGTCTGTGAGTTGTGAGAGGCTATGTTGAACAACTCCGAAGGCAGAAGGGAGGAGAAGGGGACGCTGGGACACGCTGCAACACGTGAAGGCCAGAGCTGGATGTCCACTCCAGGCACTTCCCAGGCTCCAGGCAGATCCTGGCGTGCACGCACCCCCCGTTCATTCCAGGAATGAAGCCAACCAGCATGCCAGGTGCTGCCAGAGATCTCCATGCTCACAGGCTAGCCTTGTTGCAAAACACAAGTTCCACTTTCCATTATAAAATTCTACTTTAAAACGTGTCTGCCAGGGGCGCCTGGGTGGCTCAGTCGTGAAGCGTCTGCCTTCGGCTCAGGTCATGGTCCCAGGGTCCTGGGATTGAGCCCCGCATCGGGCTCCCTGCTCGGCGGGGAGCCTGCTTCTCCCTCTCCCACTCCCCCTGCTTGTGTTCCCGCTCTCGCTGTGTCTCTCTCTGTCAAATAAATAAATAAAATCTTTAAAAACTTAAATAAATGTGTCCGCCATTAGTGGTCTCAGTTAATGGGTCTGTTGTGTTTATATAAACAAGCAACAAGGAGCTTAAGTAATTTTCACTCAAAACCACAGTCCTGTTCTAACTCCCCAGTCTTCCTGGCTTAACTCCAACCAGGGAAAAAAATTACCTCCTTCCTTTCTCTCTTCCCTACAACTGACCCTTTGGTTTTCAAAACCAACAGTTTGTGTTGTTCTTACATCGATGTATTTTCTTCCACATTAGAATCGGGCTTTTGGTAACAGGAGGAAGGATTAAAAGGCAAAGTGAACATGGAAAATCTTTAAATTTTCTCTGGCAGAGAGAAAAGTATATAAGAAAACAGACTGAACCAAATCCTGCTTTGCAGCCAGTCAGGCCTGCTGGGCACCATATCCACGCAGAAGCCTTCCCCCCCCGTGTACACACTCTCAGGACCCCAAGGGGGTGGCTCCTCTAGAGACTTTGTTAGGCCCCAGCACCTGTTATGGGACAGAGCAGTAACCTGGACTGGGGGTGATCTTCTGACATCTGGGTGCCTGGGAGCCTGGGAGAGCCATGCATGACCACCACAAGGGCCCCTCGCCTGCAGGTGTGGGGCCCGCCAGTCCAAGTGGGGACTGGCTCTGCAGGTCTGTGCAGCTCCCCCAAGGTCGGCACAGCACAGAGCAGGGTGGTGCGCCTTCTCTCTCCCACGCAGGGCTCCTTTGGCAGAACAGCATGGAATCTGACACCCGCACGTGGAAACCCATACCCCACAGTCCTCTCAAGTTACATTCGAGGGGACTCTTCCATCTTCCAGCTGCATCTTGGTTATGAGGGAGAGGACCTGCGAGCAGGAGTGGTGCCCGTTTCCAGAGCTGCCTTTGCGGGAGAGCGCACACGTGCGGGATGGGAGTGAGGGGGGCTCTGAAAAAAGACCCCTCCGAAGATACTCCATGCTGGAGGACATTGGTAATTCAACTCTGATTTCTTCATTTATTCCTTATTACTTGATCAGCTGTGGTTTTTGTTTTTGATTTTTTTCTTTTTTAAGTAGGCTCCATGCCCAACATGGGGCTTGAACTCACAACCCTGAGATCAAGATTCACCTGCTCTACCAATTAACCCCAATCAGTTGTGCTTTTAAACAGTGGAGTCTGTTTTCTGGGCTCTCTAGTCAACTCTGCTAGCTGATCTGGCTATCCTTGGCCACTGACAGACTCTGTTAACTACAGGGACTTTCTAATAAGCCTTGGCATCCAGCAGACCAGGTCCCCCCACCTTGTTTTTCTTCAAGATTGCCTTGGCTCTTCTCAGCCAATTTTATTTACATGTAAAATTTACATACAATTTTACTTACATATAAAACTTAAATGGGTTTTGGTTAGTACCGCACTAAACCAGTACAACTGTCTGGGGGGAAACGACATCTTTATGATATTAAGACTTCTAATCCATGAAAATGCCTAACCACTCCCCCCGCCCCAATTTATTCAAGTCTTCCTGAATTTCTCACAACAACATTTTAATCTTATTAGATTTATTTTTGGTTATTTGATCTTTTCATGCTACTGAAAATAATACATGTCATTTCATTTTCTATTTATTGCTGGTACACACAAACACATTTAATTTTGCATATTATCCAAGTATCCAGCAATCCTGCTGAACTCACTTATTAATTTTATCATTTATTTGCATATTCTTTTAGGTTTTCCTTGTATGTAACCATATCATCTGTGTATAAGAGCAGTGTTATCATTTATAATAAAGCAGTATTATGTTTTTATCTGGTTTTTCTTTTTCTTGTCTTATTGCCTTGGCTAAGATTTCTAATACAATGTTGCATATCTGGCATCTAAAACAAAGTCTGGCAAACAGTAGAAACTAAATGAATACTGACTGAGAAAATGAATAACCTAAATTTTCACAAGCTGCCAGAACTGAGCTAACCAATCACCAAAAACTAGCATCAGCACGTCTCTCTCTGCTCATGAGGTCGCTATTGGACTTCACGCCAGGAGGTCCTAACCTGCTTGTGAACAAACAAGCGGGGTCTGCACAGGATCTGAGAGGGTAAAGGCTACTTGACCATGAAAGGAGACAGGAGAAAAGGGGGGAGGGCATAAAAGAGCTGAAAGAAAGGAACAAGACCTATATTACATGGAGCCAACATGACGGCTCTCCTAGAGAAATCAAATAAGAAATTATTTGATTTGACAAGAGAGCTTGAGTAGGTGGTCGGTTGCAAAATCACAAGACAAAAGTTCCATTACTTTTCAACACCCAGCAAAAGCCAGTCAGAAAGTGCAACTGAAAATAAGAGAGTCCTTATCGCAAAGGCAGCAAAACCCATAAAATCCCTAGAAATGAACCTAAAATGAAATACATATGCGGAAACCATGGTTTGTTTTACCACAACGAAAGATGTTAAGGAATGAAGAAATGTGCCAGGTTTCTAAAAAGAAAAACATTGTAAAGAAACCACTTTGTTCCACGGTGTATTGGATTCCTAGAGGTGGCATAACACAATGGAAAATTATTCTCTCACAGCCAACGAGGCCAGAAGTCTGAAATCCAGGCGCTAGCTTGGCAGCACTGGCTCCTTCTGGAGGCTCGAAGGAGAATCTGCTCCCTGCCTCTTCCCAGCTCCGGTGGTGGCTGGCAATCCTTGGGTTCCTCGGGTTGGCACTGCACCACCCAATCCCTGAGTTTGCCCTCACAGGTCCTTCCTCCCTCTGTGCCCCCTCCCCTCCTCTTCTCAGGACTTGTCACTGGATTTAGGGCCCACCCTAAGTCAAGAAAATCTCCTCTTGCAATCCTTGGCTTAACTATCTCTGCACAGACCCTTTTCCAAGTAAGGTCACATCCACAGGTTCTAGATACATGTATCTTTTGGGAGGATCACTCTTCAACCCACGGTGCAAAATCATCCATAAACATAATGTGATTCTCACCAGAATTCCCAGGGGAGAGGCCCCTGGGTGGCTCAGTTGGTTAAGCATCAGACTCTTGATTTCGGCTCAGGTCACGATCTCAAGGTCCTGAGATCGAGCCCTGCATTGGGCTTCACGCTCAGCAGAGAATCTGCTTGAGATTCTCTCTGCCCCTCCCCCTGCCCATGCTCTCTCTCTCAAATAAATAAATAAATCTCTTTTAAAAACTTTCCTGGGGATTCTTTTTTAATTCAAAAGACTTTTACAAAGTATTAAGTTCACGTAAACGGGAAAATACGGGGCACCCGGGTGGCTCAGTGGGTTAAGCGTCTGCCTTCGGCTCAGGTCACGATCCCAGGGTCCTGGGACCCCGCTCGGCGGGGAGTCTGCTTCTCCCTCTCCCTCTATCCCTCCCCCCTACTCAGGCTCTCTCTCTCACACACTCTCTCTCTCACAAATAAATAAATAAATAAAATCTTTAAAAAAAAAAAGAAAATCCATAAGCATGGCCAAGAAAATTATGGAAAAAACAGCCGGCTTTCGGAACATGCTATGATGCACCTGTACTTCAAACAGCGTGGTGGTGCGGGGTAGGAACAGCTACGTGGGACGCCGCGGGGGCGCTGCCATTTGTGGTAAAGGGGAGGGGTGTGCGGTCCGCAAATAAAGGTGTTGAGAGAGTTGGGAAAAACATCATTCGCTTCACACCATCTCACCCACAACAGAGCCAGGCGTGACAGGGAGATAAGACTGCAAAACACTGAACATGTGGGACAATTCTGTGACCCTAGGGCTGGAATGCTCAACCCCAACCAGAAACCACCTAGAAAAAGACCAGGAACAGGCCACAGAAGAAACGCCAATGACCGACACACACGTTAGAAAAGAAGCCCCCCTTCAAAGGAATCTGAGAAAGGTAAAAACGGAACAGTGGGTTATTTTATTTCACCCAGCAGATGGGCAAACATCTCAGGCAGCAACAACATCAAGTCTGGGGGATACACACACTAGCAAGCCTCTGTGGCAAGAATTTAGAAGTCTTTAGAAGTGTTTTTAGAAGACAATTTGGTGATCTGATCAAAATGTAAACATCCCATACGCTCCGAACAGTGAACCCACTTGTATGTGTCTATTTTCAGGAAGCCCTCGCAAAGACTGCTGTCCAAGGATACTCACGCCTTCGTTACAACAGCAAGAACGGGGACACAGCCCGCCGGGGCCGCCGTCGACCCCCCCAAGCACAAGCACGGGGTGTTCCTTACACGGGAACTCTCAAGCCGGGCGAGTCAGCACCCCCTGCGCCCCTGGCCCATCGCCTGGCCCCCCCTCTGCTTTCGCCTCCCAGACCCCCAGGCCGCCAGGTGCCATGGCTGAAGCCCCTCCTAGAGCAAAGCCCTGCTCCCTCTCCTCAGGGCCACCCCCTTGCCCAGGCCCACAGTGCTGCTCTAACGGGAAAGCTGGGCTCACGGCCCCCCGAGGGATGTAGGGGACACAAGGGAGTTCTCAGATCACAGCAGCAAAACCCGGTGCAGGGTTTCAACTCTGGCTGGAGGTGCCCTTTTATATGGCGGCCCTGGCCCCTCCCCCAAGGCTGGGGTCACATTCACAGCTCGGCGGTAACCACGGAAACGGGCAGCCCCGCGTTGATGAGTAACCCCGGGGACAATGACAGCCACGGCTCAGTGCCTATTCAGATGGCTGGGCGGGCTGAATGGGAGCCCGGCACAAAGGCCACTGGCAAAGTGAGGCGGGCTCCCACTTCCAAAGGGGGTGTAAATGACGCCATAACTTGTCACAAAAGAAGAGAGGCCCTGGTGGCCCACACCTGGGCTTCTTGATCTTTGGGGGAATTTACAACAATGACTCTGCAGGCGCCCTGTCCTTTTCTGGAAGTGTATTTTAGAACCATCCCCTGGTCTATATTCCAGGCGACCCGTAGGCATTCAAATGCACAATGGAACGCCCCAACAGGCCCCTCGCTGGGTGTCGGAGAGACTGGAAACTGGCCGGGGAAGCAGGGTCACCCGGAGCCCCAGCAGCTACCATGCGTGACACAGGCCAAGTGGCCCCATGTGCTCGCCAGGCATGGGGGCCGGTCAGAGCCCAATCACCAGGCCTTCCCGGGCCACATACCTAACACCGCCAACCGTTTACGACTCTCTACAAAGGCAGAACTGAAACGTTATTTTATTATTATTTTTTTAATTATTTTTTTAAGTGGGCTCCAGGCTCACTGCAGGGCTTGAACTCACCACTCTGAATCACTCCCCCGACTGAGCCACTCAGGCGCCCCAGAAATGTCATGTTGAAACCAACATCACCCTTTGATGTTTGAACATCGCCAATGAGAAATAACTGAATGCCTCTTTCCATTAACTCAGGGACTAGCTGCCCAGAAAGAATTACTGAATATTTCTTAAGCCCCCTGCGGCATAACTGGGAGCTTCCTTGACTTGGAGAGAAGGTAAAATCAAATCATCTGGTCATCATCCTTCGGAGAAGCACCGGTGAAGGCACACAGAGTCAGAGCGGTTTGGGACTCGCCTCTACGCTGAAGGAGGAGGGCAAGCTCCTGACATGTTCTATCACGATGCAGAAAAGCACTCATAGAAAACAGGATGTTTTATTGGGCAATAAGCTCTAGAAATCACTAATGACAAGGGTGACTCTCCCGGAGCCCTGACGGCATGGGGCATGGCCAATACTTTGCTAGATGCTTTGCAAACACCTGTGAAGTAAGAACCACGGTCCCCATTTGTCACACAAGAAAATCAAGGTTCTGAGAGGTTATGTGACAAGCCCAAGGTCACGAGGTAAGTGACATGAGAACCCCATGTCCATCTCCTCCTTCTCCTGCCTCTCTCTGACTGCCCCCCCTTAACTTTAAGTACCGAACAACAACAAATCAGGAGGGAGATGTTTCTGACAGAACGCACGCTCCGTCGGAGGTAGGACAGGGAGGAGTGACGTTCACATACTTGGCGTGGAGTGTGACCTGCGTGGACACTCACACCCGGAGCGCTTAGGTTAGGTACCTTTCTCGGAGCTCCCCGGGAAACCTGCACCCCAGGGCACGTGGTTAGCGTCCGAAGGACTCTCACTGGACCTGCCACTCCAGAGGCCACTCCAGGACACTCTCCCGTCTCTGTCCCTGAGAGGCTCTTTCCTGGTGACATAGTGGCTCTGGATGTACCAGCGCTACTAACAACACCCAGCAGCCTCTGACCCTCGCAGGGATAGGACCGAAGAACCCAGCAGGCTCAGAGCCTGCACACCTGGAACGGAGCCCTGACCCCACGAATCCCACCTGCCCGTGGCCTGGTGGTATTTAATCAGTCACTGGGGCTTTCTGCTGTCAGGAGGTCAGCCAGAGAAATGTGCTAGATGATTCACCATCTGCTTCTAGTGGCCCTTTCGTGCCAGATGCCACTGGGCAGCTAGAGGACACTGAGGCTCAGGCCAGGAGCCACGACCAGACTTTGTCTGCTTCCTAGTGGCTATCTGTCCAGGTAGGGAGTCAGCCGGAAGCTCCCTGTCCCCCCATCACCCCATGATGGCGGGGCCACCAGTGGTCACTGCCGGAGAGAACTCGACCAGCGGCGGCAGCGGTCAGTTCCCTAACAAGGAGCAACCAAGGGGCCAGAGGCCAGGCGAGGGGTTGATGGCTGGACATCGTTATCATTCCTTCATCTAATCCTCAAGCAACCCTATGGGGTCGGCAGTTCTAAAAAACAGAAACTGGGGCCCAGAGAGGTTGTGCACATTGTCCCAGGGCATGCAGAAGCCATAAATGAAAATGACTGGATTTACAACAAAAACATTAAGACCCACATGGTCGGGTTGAAAAGATACCATCAGTTACAAGAAAAATACAAAATTGCAAAAAAAAAAATAGTTGCAATAAGTTAAAAAATATAAAGATGTATCATAAATAAAGAGTAAATGTAAGTCAATATAAATCCATGTACTTGTAGATATATTTTAAATCTACAAAGAGTGCCTGTAAATCAAAAGAGCAGCAATGTAACTGCGAAAATAAACTGGCAATTCTCAGAAGGATTAGGGAGGATGGATGAACATGAAACACTGCCCCCTTTCCCTAAAGAAGGACACAAGTCAAGAAAAGACATTCGTTTTTTACCCGTAAGATTAGAAAAGATAAGAAAGACTTCCCTTTGCAATGATGATATTCAAACACTGCTCATTCTGGTATAAATCAGTACAAACTTTCCAAAGGCAATTTGACCAAGGTTATCAGAATACAGTGAGCAGAACTTTGGCACCAATAATTTCATGTCTAGAAATTTATTATTCAGGATAACCTCAAACTTAAAAACACACACGCCACGCTAATGTTTGCTGCAACAGTCTTAGAGGAAAGGGGAATCCCGACACAAATATACAGTAAGTGAGAATTGGCTGAAAACAACACATTCTACTGACACAATGGCAACTGTCACAAGGATTAAGAACAGGGTGGATCCTCATACTTACGCTGGGATGGAAGGTCCACTGGCTCATTTACAAAGCAAGCTGTGCTTGGGGGTGCACGGGGGAAATGCAGAAATACTACACGTTTATACCTGGAGAAAAACGTATGGAGGACACGCAGAAAATGTTGGTTTTCTACTCTGCATTTCTGATCATCTGAATTTTCACAGGTCATTTTACTTTTTTGATTAGTAAGATTCTTAAGAATTTTTTAAAAGTAAAATGAATCTCTGTCACCCACCCTTCCCCTCCCCGCAAAAAGACGTCGCCAACGGCTGGTTCTGGAAGGTCTGATAAGCTTCCGCCGGGGCAGTGCCTCTGAGCACCTGGCACCTGAAAGAGCAGCAGTCCCAACAGCCCGGCGGCTCCAGGGAGGAAGCCCATCCTTCCTCCTCAGACACCTTTGCTCCCCTCCGTTTTTCAGACCCCAGCTCAACCCTTCCCTTCCCAGATCTGAGACCACTGGGGGTCCCGCTGACCAGGGGCCAGCCAACCCCTTCTGTCCCACGCCCCACCCAAGCCCAGCAAGTGCAGACAGGTGTCCGACCCCCTGGAATTCTCACCCTCTTCCAAGACCACTGCCTCAGGGAGGATGTCCCTAGAACACGCGACATTTAGGATCTGGAACAGCCTTCAGGGCGCACAGCTCCCCGTGAAGTGTCGCAGCCGCGCCAAGCTGACAACGCACAGACTGGCCACAACCAGGAGTTGTGTTCTGACTTTCAGATCTCTGTGCCGCCGTCCACGTGCAGACAGACGCCAAGATCTCTGCGCAAGATGCCCGGTAACAGGGAACAGAGGCTGGGCGGGGGGCTTCCCGCTCAGTCGTCTGCTCCACTTGGATGCACCGTGCACACGCACACTGAGCACGTCTTCCAAACACCGGAAACTCTGCGCCAATGGAGACCCTCAGGGCAGCAACCAGGGGCCCTGGAAAGGCCTGTCGGGGGGCCTCTGTCCAGCTCCCCAGTGCCCGCTGCAGTTTGGGGGGAGACCAGGAGTCACCTCCCCGTAGGTGGGCAAATTCGCACTGAGGCGGTGGGGAGGGGTCCCTACGCTGACCCTGCCACCCAACACGGAGCGCAGGGCTGACTTCACCAGCCTCCTGAGTGGCCCCAGGTTGGGGGGGCTGCAGCGGCCCCCACTCGCACAAGCTGGGTCCCCACGGCCCCCAACACAGCCTGTAGCAGGAGTGTAGACCCCCGCCAGTCGCTCCTCCCACGTCCCCCCCAACCAGGCCACTCACTGCCCTTCAGCCCAAATGACCTGTGCCTGACCCTCCTCCCCACTCCAAGCCCTCCACCCAGGCCTCAGAGGCTGCATTCTGGGCCCTCCCTGCCCCCAAACAGGCTGGCTGTGCCCCCTGGCACCCCACCCTGCCCCGAAGTGCTGGGTGCCCCCGTTCAGTCGGGCGCGTCTGCACTGTAGGGTAAGCGCCGTGAGGGGGTGTGCTACCTGTTCCAGTCTCTGCCCGGTCCTCAGGACAGAACACAGCCTGGCACATCAATAAAGATGTGCAGGCTGACCCAATGGAGAAATGAACACGCTCACCCCCTAGTACCTGCCTTCCACCTCAACACACTGTCTTGAGCTATGTCCATTTGTCTACCAGTCCCCTGGCTGTGGGCCCCTTAGAACAACCATGCTGGGGGGCCTGGCCCCCATAGTCATGATACCCACATGTGGTGCAGAATCCCCGCTGCATGTGGCCTACCCTCATCCCCCCCCCCCCACTTCCAGGAGGAGAAAGGAAGCTCAGGGGCAGAGCCCTCCACCTCCTCTGCCCAGACACCCACGGTGCTCCACGGGCATTTGTCGAGGCGACAGCCCCAACACGGAAATCATTCTCAGCCCCTGACCACAGACCCTTCCACCCCACTCTCGCCCGAATGTCACCTCTGCAGCTCCAGACGCAGCACGAGCTGACCTTGGGAGCTGACTAGCCTCCTGGAGAGAAGCTTCTAGCAGGCAAGCCAGGTGCACCTCCTCAGGTGCAGGGCATGTGCTTACAAGTGCCCGTGCAGGGGGAGCTGGGCAGGGGGCACCTATCGGGTCAGACCTGTCACCTGCTTGGTGTCGCAGCCCCTCCAAGCCGTCCTGGAAGAGCCTTCGTCGTGTGGCATTTCTCACATGCACGGGCCCCTCTCCCCCCTAAAGCATATCGCTTACTTGCCAAATTCCGAGTGTCCCCGATGCCCCTCACCGCGGCCCCCCTGCCCCACCGTGGCTGCCTGCTTGGGTCTCTCCCACTGGCCCTGTTTCCAGAGCTTGCTTCCCTGCAAGGATCCACATGAGCCTCGGTTTGGCTGATCCTAGGACTGAGTATGCTCCACAATCTATAAATAGCACATGCCCCATGGGGCATGCTGGGAAGACCCTGCCGTTTGAGTGTGCTCCGGGACCGCGTCTGGGGACCTGGGACCCGGAGGCGACCTCAGGGCAGGCCTGCCAGGCGTCAGCTGCCTCAGGCTGCCACACCAGCCACGGAGAGCGCGAAGACAACCTCTGTGTCCCCGGAAGGCTCCAGAACACCCGGGCTCTCCCGGTTTCATTTCCCGTCACTTTTGCCACCACAGCCTCTGTCCAGGCAGGACAGCACAGTGTCCAGCGTCTTCTTTGTGCCATTTTAAAGGCATCATCCTAATGTGAAACAGCTCCCGGGTGCCCTGTCCCTGCGTCTGGCACCCCCCTGCCAGCCCTGCTCCGTCAGCAGTGCCCCCCAGGACCTGCAGTGGGTGAGGAGGGGCTGGGGGCCAGGAAGCTGCAGACACCCCACCGGGGCAGCACAGCCTCCGGGCTGGGTCCTGGGAGTCCGAAGACAGCCAGGCTGTCCACCATCACAGGGACGAGTCGGGGGCACAGGGGGGGCAGGACCTGCAGGATCCATGTACCCAGGATGTCCGCACAGTGGCACTCATCACACTCCCTTACTGATGAGAGGGTGATGGGCACCCCAAATCATACAGCCAGGTGGGGAGGGGCTGAGCCAGTGTCTCCAACTGGGACCCGGGACCCGGGACCCGGGCTGCACCTCTCTTTGGTGCCTTTACCATGCTCCACTGTCTTAAGGCAACCAGTCCCAGGCCAAACCCACCAGACCGCACACACCGTGACCCCCGCAGGTTTCCCGGGGGCCCCCCAGTGCTGGAGGCTATGCCAGGTACAGAGGAGTCACAGGGCGACAGACTTGGAGCCGGCCCTCTGGACGGGCAGCCCGGCTCAAGTCATCTTGGTGTTGGGGGGCTGGGGACACGTGGTGACATCTGGAGACATGTTTGGTTGTCACGACTCGGGGGGTAGCGACTGGTACATAGTGGGTGGAGGCCGGGAATGCTGCTCCACATCCTACCATCTCGGGACAACCCACCACAGGGACCGTCCCAGCCACAAATGTCAACAGGGTCCAGGGGGCAGGCCGGCTCTGGGGGACGGACAGAGACGAGGAGAAGGGACTCTGTGGCTCCTGGGGAGGGGCTGGCCTCAGGGAGCCCGCTCAGGGAAAGCCCTCTGAGGAAGGGCCACCTTCGGGGGCTGACCAGGGGACGGCCCAGGGGCAGCCCCAGACAAGGGCTGGTCCTCACCCGCACACAGCAAGCTGTTGGGCCCATCCAAGGAGGCATGAAGGAGCCCGGAGCCCTTCTCTCTTCCATTCAGCCCCGACAACATCCCTCTCAGGGGGCACGGAGCTTGCCACCTCCTCCAGAAGGCCCCTCTTCATGTGCAGCACACGGGCCAGGGAGCAGAGAGAGCCCAGGAGAGGGAATGTGTCCCTTCCAGGGCAGTTGGTGACAGGACCCAGAGATGCACAGGAGCTGGCTGGTGAAGCAGTGAGCCAGGCTTGGCCCTGAACCGTCCAGCACGCGGGGACGGGCCTCTGGGCGGCTGTCCTCAGAGTCTACCTCTGGTCCGTCCATTAAGGTGAAGCCACAAAAGCTAAGGGGTTCAGGTGTGAAACAACCCGATGACTGTTTCAAAGCGAGGGATCCAAGGCCGAACACTTACGGAAGAGACCCCTTGGCTGCTGGGCTCATCCCAAGGGGATGGCAGCTCCCCTTCCCGGGGCATCCCTCCAAGGTAATTCAAGTGAGCTGGACACACAAATGGTCCTTCAGGTCCCCACTGTCCCGGGACAAAAGAACGGCCCTTCAGTGTACCGGCCCCAGAGGTGCCTCCCGAAAGCTCAGGGAGTGCCGTCGCCATGACAGCCCTGCCCTCCAGGGCCCGGAGGGAGGCATGTGGCCCGTCCAGGATGAGCCCCACGGTCACTTTCTGAGAAGCAGGAAAGCCACCTTCCTCCTGGCAGCACTCGGCGGCGGGAAAGGTCCGAACAAGCAGTGGAAAAACTGTGATTTAAACCAAAACGTCAGTGAGGACTTGCTCTGGGGTGATTTCCTGCTTTCTCCGTATTTACGCTCTTCTGTACTGCCAGAATTTTCTAGAATGAGCATGGTTCTCGTTGTGAATGAACCTAACATGTTTTTGATTCTGAAAAGCAACTTCTATTAATACTCCCTAAGAAAGCTTTATTAAAAAACTAAAACCAGACGGTGCCGGCCTTCTTCAGGGAATGTCCGCTCGGCAGTTTTTCTGGTTTTGTTTTCACCCGGGGCACTGAAGGTGGGGCAGAAACCACAAGACCATGCGGCCAAGGGGCCTCCCCCCAGGCCCCTCCCAGGCTCTGAGAGTCCACGGAACCCACCGTTGGTCACAGTGTCACGGCTCCCCCAGGCAAGCAGGACCCGGAGTTAATCTTTCCTTTCATTCTACTCTATAACACAGTATGAACTGTGCTCTCTTCGGCATGCTTTCAATCATTCATTCAAAATACACTGACCATGTCTTCACCTCGGGCTGGGCCTCTGCAGCACCGAGAGCCAGGAGATGCCAGGGCCTGAGACACCCAGGGAGCGGTTGACACCCTGTGGGGCCACGGTCCCCCAGGACCCCTGAGGCATGATGGGGCTGCCTGGGGGTGACACTGAGGGTGCAGGGCAGAGGGAGCGGAAAGAGCAGGTAGGCAGGCGGAGGGTCAGGGGGCCCCGGGCGCCCTCAGTGTCCAGGCGCTGCCAGCCCGGCGAGCGTCTCCGGATAATTAGATCCAATTACCCGCCTCCCTTCTTGAAACTCAGCCCAGGCATTGAATGAACGCGTCCCCTTGCCCGGACCACATAACTGTGGAGTGACGGATTCCTCCCCTTTTCTTCCCAACATCAGCTCTTTCTGCCATGACATGCTTGGCATCCTGCTGCCTTTGGGGAAGGACAAGTCATTTCCGTCCTGAGGTCCCCGAGCTGGCACATCCCCGCCCTGAGCCCGGGGCCCCCTGCCTCCGGGGAACCGCAGGGTCTCACTGCTGATTGTAATCCTCCGTAAATCAGACGGTACAAGGGAAACTGTGTGCACGATCCCTGCAGGCCAAAAGGTCTGTAAATTGGCAAGGAGCTAAAATCCACGTTCAAAACCATTCCCCCACGGAGGGTCCTGAGTCAGGTTTCTTGGGAAGCCCGGTCAGCCCGCACCCGGCTCCACACTGACAGGGCTGAAGCAGTTCCCCAGAGACGTCTACGAGGACATGGAGGTGATCCTAACTCACTACAGTTCCAGTTTGAGCACTTGCAGCCACACCCTCTCCCGTAATCATCGGGAGCAAAGATCGGGGGGGCTGGGGGGGCTTCATATTTGCCGTAATGAGACCCTGCCTAGGGGGCTGCTCTGTTTGGCCCTCACCCCCTGCGCACCAGCCGGGAGGCCACGGCCTGGAGCGCACTTCCATCAGTCCGTCCCGCCCGCACTCACCCCGCACAGACCTCTCAACGAATGCCCCCTCCAACAGGGGCCCGGGGACTGAAAGCCACAGAAAGGCCTTGCAAATGTCCTACTTAAGAGCTTCTCCTGGCGATCCCCCGGGCTCCTCCATCTTACTCGCACCTCCCAGCCGCCAACAAACGTAAGTCCCTGAGAATGGAACTGCCTCTAACCTTGACTGCGCACCGGCCCCTACCCAGAAGGGCCCCTGCCCCACCCGGGGGCGGGGGGGGGGGACCAAGACCCCCAAGACAACAGTGCCAGGGGCCAGCCAGGGAGGCTCCTGCCTGTACTAGTTAAGCCACATGTGAACTGCTCACCTGTGTGACACAGAAGCCCCTGCCCTGAAACAGGCCCCCGGGGTCCCATCTCTGAGGCCCAACCCACGTTCTGATCCCGGGGGCCTGAGGCCCTGCCTCTCGGGCTACGAGTCAGTGAGAACCAGTCCTGGGGGGACATATGGCTCGAGGACACCACACGGGCATCGGTCATCACCAGATCCCCGCAGGGAGGCAGGACGATGGCCACTTGCCCTGCCGCTCCCTCCCACGTTCCCCTCCCAGCGTCAAGAGCGGCAGGACCTGCAAAGTCCCTCTGCCTCGCGGGGATCAGAGCTGCGGCGAGGAGCCCGGCTCACAGCTCGGCTGTGCGGCAAAACGAGCCGCGGCCCCGGCATCACCACCTGAGTCCTCCCCACGCCTCCGGCAAGTGCAAGCCCCTGCAGGAAAAGCCTGGAGGCCCCGCCCACCCAGGGATGCCTGCCTGCACGCGCAGCACCCCGAGCCTGGCAGGTGAGCACCCCGGTCCGCTCTGGGCCTCCTGGCACCCGCTCAAGTCCCACACCCAGAGCCCGTGTCACCTTCAGAGCTCGGGGTCACTGTTACATGCCCGACCCCATGGGATGGGGGGCTCACACAGGCAGCTCCACACTTAGCTCTCGGCTCTGCATCTCCATGAATGCCAACATTTGCCCGTGAGCTCCCGCCGGAGCCCTGCCCCCGCCACCCCCAGGGCACCGAGGTGCAGCAGATTCATTTCTATCTCGGATTTCGCAGAGTTCTGCTGACTTAGTCCAAGCCCTGGGGGGCACGGACAGCCCAGAGAGGGTGACAGCACCCGTGCCCAGAGCACAGAGCTGGAGACTGGGGGGAGAGACGTGGGAGCAGGCACTCCTTTTGCCCATCCAGCCCCAATTCCCTCCTGATTCCTTTGCCCTCAGATTCCTTTCTGCTTGAAAGCCTTCGGGTGGCTCTGTTTCCCCAGCGGACGCTGCCTGGTTCATCTGGTTCAGAAAGCTAGTTTCTGAAAAGCAGGAGAGTATCGGGAATGCCTCGGAGAGTCAGACTGTCCCGGGTGAAGTACTCAACCCTCCCCTCTGCACGTCCGCTCACCCCGCCTGGCCTCACCCCCCTGTGCAGAGCGCTTAGGTGTTCCTGAGCAAGCCAGTGGGCACATGGGCCAAGCTCTAGGACGCTGACGGCTGCCAGAAGGTCACAGGAAGGACACCTGGCTTAGAGCAGGCTGCAAGGCCTTGACGTGGGGCGATGGGGACAGCGGGGCCCGGGGCTGCACACTAGACAACGAGGTGGCTGCAGGAGCAGCTGGGCCAGCACCCTGAGTGCCATGCTGCCACCAGGCATCCATCCCATGAACAAGCACCCCGAGGGAAGGGTCCCAGGCGACCCAGGGGGCTCTTAGTGCAGGAACTCACTGGGACACACCACCACCTTGGGACCAAGTCTCCAAGCTGGTGCTGTCAGAGCCGCTGGGGGAAGTGAGATACTGGGGGGGTGGGGGGGGCAGAATTCCATTTAGGAAGAGGGTGTGAAGGTTGACTAGAACCCCAGGCCCAGACATATCTGTCCAGTTCAGGTGGAGGGGCCAGAGGTGAAGAAGATGAGGGTGGAGCCACACTTAGGGGTCACACGGACAGTCTGGCAGTTCAGGAAGGGGCCCGGTCAGCACCAGCTGGGGGCACCTGGGCTGAAGGCCCAAGGCTCTGATGGAGTCCAGGGCATCAGGTGAAAGGGACCGTCCAGCGAGATAACAGCGAGGAAACCCACCCGGCCTGCTTTGCCGAGGCCCTTCCCCATCTCAGAACTGCAGTTCCACAGTCTGAGGCCCCTCGGGGCCCCCGCAAACAGGGACAGCCAGCAACTCCAGTGCCGGCTGAGGGGCCGGACGCAAGGGATGGAGGCAAAGACCCTAAGGTTGTGTTTCCGGCTCTCGAGGCAGAAGCTCCAGGCTCAGGCCCTGTGCAGACAGACAGAACTACCTGGCCCTCGGCTACAGCCGGCCCCTCCAGCCGCCCCTCCTCCCCCATCCTGGCACGCACCACCCCACGCCCCCTGAGGATGAGGGGGGACACCCGTCTCCCTTCCCGCCAGACAGGCACCCACCACGCTGCTGACAGCAACCCATCCCGATCTGTTGGCACAGATAAGTTCTGTCCTTTGACCATATCTCTTCAAATAACAACAAAGTAAACCAAAAAGCAGACAAGGGGGTAGTGAGGAAACCGTTCTGGAACTTAACAGCACCAATGGGGGTGCAGGTTGTGTGAATGTCCTAAACGCCACCGGCTTGTCCACCTGGAGACGGCGAAGTGGGTGCATTTCGTGTGTGTGCAGTGGCCTGTCTCGAGCACAAGGGAACAAGCCTGCCCTCAGGAATCGGAAACGCAGGCGGCTGAGGGGTCCGTTAACGACGCTTCCCATGAGAGTGCTGCAGAGCCGACCCACAGAACGCCACAGGCCCGCGGCCCCGGTCTGATCTCGTCAAACCAAACAGGGCAGGACACAGGTTCAGAGCCCCTTCTGGGCCCATCAACACCCCCCGGGGGTTTCCCAGCCACCTCCCGCCCGCGTGCTCCTTCGGCTCCGGGGCAGCAGAGCCCCCTCTCTCGGGCTCCCACCAGTTTGCACGCAGCGGCGCGGCGTTAAAAACAACTCTTCGGAACACAGGCAACACCCCGAGGGCCGGGACGGGAAGCTGTGCGCTAACCACCTCACGTCCCTCCCTGCTTCCCAAATCCACCTGCCCCCGAGCCCCGGGCTCCCACCGAAACCCGTGTTGCGGCCAGGCACGCCACAAGACGCTCTTTTCGGGTTTTCTAAGCAGCGGTTATAAGGGAGACTCGGAGGCTGGGGTTGTCAGCTTCCAGGAGCTCAGAGGCGGGGATGCTGTTTCTGTGGAAGAATCCAGTGTCCTGGCCGAGGCAGGCCCGCTCTGGATGGGCCATTGCACAGACGGGGGACAACCCCTCCGGGGGCTCCCCGGCCTCAGTTCCCCCGGCTGCAGGGAAAGGAGCTGGGCCCACTTTCACACTGTTCCAACTTCACTGTTGGGTCAAAAAACGCCAGGCCAACGGGCAGCACAAACAAGAGGAGGGGAAACAGAATCCCTGCCACAAACACGATGGATTTCCCAGGCCAAACCGGGGCCTCTCGGACAGCTGTGCCGGCCCTGAGGCCCCGGCTTCCTGCCTCCGGGGCCGCCCCGCCTGGTTCTCCCCACAGACAGACTCCCCTAGCACTGGTCACTTTCTACCTGGCGAAAAGCGGCGCTGTCCGGGTGCAGAGCCCAGCCGCTGACGTGCGCCCCCCACCCCGGCCCCCGGGCCCAGCCCCTGCCTGCTTTCTCGGGCGTATTTGCTGCACGGCGCGGCGCCCTGGTCAACACACTCTAACTCATCGCTGGGCTTCCTGCCCTGCACACACACACACACACACACACACACGCTCACACACACGCTCACGCCCCTGACCCCCGACGGCCGCGTGCCGGATGCGTAGGAAACCGCTCAGAACAATAAACCTTAATATTTTCCATTCTTTCCTCTTTGAAGATTTGGGGAACGTTGAATTACACATTAGAGAATTTTCCATGCTTAGGGGAGAGAGCTAAGTTGCAAAGGCGCCTCCCCCCCCGCTGTGTCACGTAGCGTCGAGGCGTAAAGGGTGAGGCAGGGTGTGCGGTCACCTCAGACCCTGCTACCTGCCCCACGCACCTCTGTGCTGCTGTTTATTTCTGCACACACGCTCCGCACCCTGCTGCTTCCTACGTGATGCCCGGAGGCAAGAGCACTCAGCCAATGCCCCCTCATCCCCCAAGTGATGCGGGCAGTCGGGAGCCCTACCCGGTGCACTGCTCAGTCTCCTGGGAGGAGTCCCAGGAGAGAAGAGGGCAAAGGGGCAGGAACCCGATGGGTCACGTGGCATCACAGGCGGGGGAGACCGCTCCGGCGGCCAAGCTGTGGGTCCCATTGGCAAAGCAGAGCTCCGTCATCCCACCGAACACAAGCTATGTGCCTGAACATGAAGGCAGGTGCTGCAGTGGGTTGAACTGTGGGCCCCAAAAACAGATGTTGAAGTCCTAACCCCCAGTACTTGTGAGTGCGACCCAATTTGGAAATAGGGCCTTTGCAGATGTAATGAAGATATAAATTAAGGGGGCGGGAGGGTGGCTCAGTCAGTTAAGCGTCTGACTCTTGATCTCAGCTCAGGTCTTGATCACAGGGTCGTGAGTTCAAGCCCCGCGTTGGGCTCCACGCTTGGCATGGAGCCTACTTAAGAAGAAGAAGAGAGAGATCAATTAAGATGGGGTTGGAGAGCAGTAGGGTGGGCCCTTAATTCTGCAGGACTGGTGTCCTTACACAAGGGAAAGCGCACAGGCCACACGCAGGGAGAAGGCCAGGTGACAACGGAAGCCTAGCTGAGGTGAGCCTGAGCAAGCCAAGGATCCTGGGGCCACCGGGAGCTGGAAGAGGCAGGAAGGAGCCTCCCCTAGAGCCTTCCCTCTGAAGGCTGCCCTGCCGACACCTTGATTTCAGATTTCTGGCCTCCTGAGCGGTGAGAGAGTAAATTTCTGTTGTCTTGAGCTACTGGTTTGGGGTGCTATGTTACAGCCCCAGGAAGCTGACGCAGCAAGCCTGTCGCCTTGAGGGACGGGGCCAAACAGAACTGGGCCTGGCCCCTCACCAAACCTCCCCTCCGTTCCCTCGCAGCTCCTCCGGCTCCCTCGAAGCCTGGACTGAGCCCAGGTGGAAGCCTGTAAAGATCTGTAGGGGAAGCAGAACCTTCCGGGAAGTGCACAGAGAGGGAGCTTGTGTTCCACGTTTTCACGTTGCGCAGGGCAACAAACCCGAAATTCAAACCCTCTCTGCACACAAGCTCCAGAATCAGCACAAGAGGCAGAGGATGGGCCCAGCAGGGATCTCACAAAGCACAGCCAAAAGCAATCCCAAGACACTGCCCTCATCTCTGCCTCAGAACTCGGAGGACCCCTGACCCTACCGCCTTGCAGACTCCAGCGCCTGAGGCCCCGGGATAATTCTGCTCAGCACCAATGAGCTCAATCCGTTCCTGAGAAGGCCTCACCTACCTCCGCAAGAAGCTGTAGCTTCCAAGCCCCTGACTGGGGTCACTCACCAGCACTCAGCCCCTTGGCCCCACCCTTCAGTTTGACCCACGACCCTGCTCGCTCCTGAGCTCCCTAAGTCTCCCCAACCTGCAACGTTCACTGCTGTGCTTACGTAGAAGTCACCTCCCCCTGCATCCCATAAACCCGGGCCTGTGGGACTGGGGCTGCTACCTGTCCTGATCCGGGTACCTCCTTTGGTGACCCCACTCTCTCACGGAGGTGGCACCGGTGACTTGAAAACAGGGCTGAGTCACAGAAGACCCCGGAACTCCCAGGAGCTATAAAGTTACAGACAAAGGGAGTGCATGTTTGTGACCCTCGCGTGGCTCCTCACCTCTCAGGGCATCATCCTCGGAGCTAACACTGTGTCCGGTGCTCCCAAATGACTGCCCCCCCCACCTTTCCCATGGAATATTCCAGTTTTCCGAGGTTGCTCTACTACCTCTAGTGACCTATCCGTGGCAGTCTGGTGGCTGTGGTGGCTCCAGCGGGGCGTCCCAGGTTGCTCGCCCCAAAGAGCCGACAGGCAGGGGATGAGGCACTGATGCAGGCCACCAGGCGGGTGAGCCTGCAGGCGAGGCGCTCGGCGAAAGCAGCCAGACACGGGAGCCCGCACGGGGGGAGCGATTCTGCCGCTCCGACAGCCACGGAGACCGAAAGCTGACTGCTGCTCCTTCCCAGGGGCTGGGGCGTGACTGGGATGGGTCCAGGGTCTCCTCTGGGGTGACGAAAGGGCTCTAGGGGACAGAGGTGGGAGCAGTGAATGCACCAAATGCCTACAGAACTATACGCTTTAACGTGGTGAGTTTCACCTTGATAAAAACGAACGAGGAGAGGGGCGCCTGGGTGGCTCGGTTGGTTGAGTGTCTGCCTTCGGCTCAAGTCATGACCCTGGGGTCCTGGGATCGAGCCCCGCACCGGGCTCCCTGCTCGGCGGGAAGCCTGCTTCTCCCTCTCCCTCTCCCACTCCCCCCTGCCTGTGTTCCCTCTCTCACCATGTCTCTCCCTGCCAAATAAATAAATCCTTTAAAAAAAAATGAAAGAGGAGAAAGATCAAGCCCAGTTGCTCAAACATGTTAAAATGCCAATAAATACGCCTAAACCTGCACATGGACCAAGTGGTACTGAACCCAAGACCCAAGACCCGGTCACGTGGTGAGGCTGGTGGTGAGAGCAGAGGGCCCCCCATGTGCAAGGACGCACAGCAGTCCGGCGCACACCCTCACAGTCCTCCTCTCCCCAGGCAGTGGGGGCGGGCCTGAATCCCCAGCCCCCAGCCCATCTATCTCCCCCCGAGGCTGGGCTGCACCCAGCACCCCGAGGACCCTTCCTCTCACCCAGGGCTTTTAAAACAAGGTACATGTTCATCCTGTAGCTTCCAGCACACAAACACCAGAGAGATTTCACACATGTTCAGACACAAAAATCAGACTAAAGTGCCCACCCCCCTGGCTGTGGACGACGTCAGGACACCAGCGGAGAATTCAGAAATGCACAGAACGGGGACAGGACAAAAGGGGGCCGGGTGGGGCTGCTCAGCTCCGGTGGAAACAGCGCCTGAAACCACAGCAAGCGGCGCCTGCTCCCACACGTCCAGCACCGGAGTGGTCAGAACAGTTGAGTTTTACTAGCTTGTGTGTGTGTGTGTGTGTGTGTGTGTGTGTGTGTGTGTGCGGTAAAATACACACAAAATTTAACACGTCAACATGTTTAAGTGTACAGTTTAGTGGCATTAAGCACATCCCCGCTGCTGCACAACCATCACCCCCATGGGTCTCCAGACTCTCTTCATCTTGCAGAACTAAAACCCTGCCCCCTTTAGGCACTCAGTGCCCCCCTCCCCCCAGGCCTGGCAACTGCCATCCTACTTTGGGTCTCCACGAGCGCCACTACCCTGGGATCTTCATTGTCTCCTACCACGTGGGTCCTCTCGTGTCTGGCTTATTCACAGAGCACAAGGTCCTAAGTTTTCACCCATGTTGTAACACGGGCCCCAATCTTCCTCCCTTTCAAGGCTGAATAAAATCCCACTGCATGGATACACCGCCACAGCTTACCCAGTCATCCGCCCGTGGACACCGGGGGGCCTCCCCCTCTTGATTATCGTGAACCCGCCGCCGTGAGCATGAGGATGCAAGTATCTGGTCCAGGCCCTGCTTTTTACTTCTGCGTCTATCCCCAGAAGTGGGACTCCTGGATCCTAATAGGATTTAGGTTTAATTCCAGGTTTAATTCTTTGAGGAACCGCCGTACTGTTTTCCACAGTGGCTGCACCATTTTTCCTTCCCACCCACAGGGCATGAGGGTCCAATTCTTCCCTATTGCAGCCATGTCTTACTTTCTACTCTTCTTGTTTTTATAACAGCCATCCTAAAGGTGTAGGATGATATCTCGTTGCGGTTCTGATTGGCCTGTTCCTGAGGCTGAGTGATGTGGAGCATCTTTTCATGTGTCTGTTGGCCGTGCGTACGTCTTCACTGGAAAAATGTCTAATCGAGTCCTTTGTCTATTTTTTAATTGGATTCTTTATTTCTCCACTGTCGAGTTGCGGAAGTTCTTTACATATTCTAGATAGTAACCCATTACCAGATATGTGATTCGCAAATACTTCATAACAGCTTTTAAATGAAGTAATTTCTCAGCACCTTCAGTGTTCGTGACAAAAAAAAAGGTTTCCCAAACACAGCCAGACCCTCACGCTGGGTCTCTGCTCTTCTGATCCTTCACCGACAGCGTGATTCCAGGGTTGGAGTCAGGACAGGGGTCCTGGGCGATGGCCATCCCAACACCTCGTTCCAGTGGGGACACCAAGGCCCAGAGGGGGCTGACCTGACCAGCGTTAGCAATCAGCACTCAGGGTGCCATCTGGGCTTCACTGCCAGGGAAACCCCATGCTCTGTCCAACACCGGCGAGGCGTCAGAGCGCAGCAAGGGACGACTGCAGAGACCACAGCCGAGCATGGCTGGCTCCAAAGTGGGGCTGCCCCGCAGAACAGCTTCACTCTGTGACCACGGTCCTTCAACAGTCAACTCGCTGATAAAAGTTTATTGCCCTGCAAGAGAGTTCTTATCTCTGAATGCTAAAATAGCACATGACTCTGTTTGAACTAGCTGCTCGAGGTTTACCCTAACCGAGTATCACTTAGATTAGATAGATTTTAAATTAGAAAAAAACAAAAAACCAAACAGAACTGGAAGTGAAAACAGACTATTGAAAAAGAAGGAAAAATCTTGATTATTGGATAGAGGGAGGAAAGGAGAGAAGGAAGGAAGGAAGGTCGGTCAGTCCCTGGCCAGGAGAATCTGTACTCTTGAAGCTGGAGGGCCCCCAAGGGCGTGTCAGCCAGTTCAGCATGAGCTCCGAAATGCTGTCCACCTCCCCGCTGCCTCTGACCCTGACCACTGCACTGGCTCAGGTCCCTCCATGCACCTGATGCACGTGGGTCCTGCGCTCCACAGCTCCACCACAGGAGGCCCTCAAAGACTCAGGGACAGTGGCCAGGACCCCCTTTTCCCTCATTGTGCAGCGGCTGCACCCCTGCTCACCAGAGTGCTGCCATGGAATCAGGCATGATGCCCACGTGACGCACAGCCCTCCTGTTCTGGGTGATCCCCAGACCTGGGTCCCCAGGGCTAGTGTCACACACAGCTCCTCCTCGTAGGCCTTGGCCACTGGCCGGCAGCGGGGTCCCCGTGGTTATAGACTGGGACCTACCACTGGGAGCTCTGCAGCCTCTGTGTCTTTGCCTAGGAAATAGGGACTCTCAGGTTTCCAGCAAGATGACGAGGCGGACTCTGGGGAGGGGGCACACAGACCCAGGCAGCGGGGTGACAGGCTCTTAGACGGCCACCGCTCGGGGCGTCGTCCTGCCTCAGAGGCTGCCAGTCTCCTCCCAGGTCTGCAGAGGTCAGGCACTGACCCCCTGGCCTCCAAGCCCCAGGGGAGAGAAGGAGGCGGGCAGAGGAGAAGACCGGAGGGGTGGAGGGACCAAAAGTTTGGGCACTCTCAGCAGACACGAGACGGCAGGGGAGGGGCGGCCGGACGACGGCGCGGGGCTGGGACTCAGCAGCTCAGGGCCCCGCGGCTGGTCCACAACCGCTCAGGGACTCGGCTGGACTCACACAGCTCTTGCCTCCTGAGCGCAGGAGGCCCACTGACAGGAGGCCACCCACCGCTGGACCACACTGTCCCCTCAAGGTTTCACAGGCGCTTGAAGCCCTAGACCAAGGCTCTGGGGTCCCAACGTCCTGCCAGACCCATGGCCTCTGCCTCCGGGGTCAGGGTAGGTGGGGGAGGGTCACAGCACCAAGCCCCTCTCCTGAGTCGCCTGCCTCCCCCTCCAAAGCAGACAGACCTCCCCCACCATCCGGCGTGTGGGAAGCAAGAGGAGAGGCAGGAAGGACAGACAGACGGACACGGAGGAGGAACAGCCTCCCCCAGGCAGTACAGGAGGCCGCCCTCGCCCCTCGCAGCTGCTCAACCAAGAGCCGGAGGGAAAAGTCAGGCCACAGGAAAGGGAACAGAAGGCCAGCTACTCCTGCCACGTCCGGAGTACACAAGCAGACCCAGGGCACCCTCACCACACCCGCAGATGGCGTCTGCTAGTCTGTGCCAGGGGAAACTGAGGCACAGAGCCCCTGCTCCATGTCCTTGCGGGGAGTGCCCTGTGGGGAGGGGGAGAGGAGGTTAGGACCCGGGAAGCCAGCAAGGCCCCTCAAGGCCAGGAAGCCCCCCTCCCCTGGGCCACCTTGGGGGGTCGGGAACAATCCAAACACCCCAAGAGAGCAAACCGGCACCATCATTCGCAGCTACTGGGGGCCAGGCCTGAAAATCTGACACGGGGGTGGCAGGGACGGGGGCTTGGCCAGCTCGTGTCCCCTCTAACATTTCCACACAACGACAAAGCAGGTGGTGTGTCCTTTCCCACCCGTTTCCCACCTGGAAGGTGGAGGGACCATTCCCTGTCCCACAGATTAGTGCAGAAAGCACAGCAGACCAGGGCTCGCCTGCTGTGCACCTCCCCCGATGGCGCACCGTGGACGCAGCTGTGGCAAAGTCGCCACGGGGTCTATCCCAGCGGCCACTGTGGAGGACCGGCCAGGCACCTGGAACACTTGTTGTCTCGATATCTGGTGGCTGACCCGTAAACTAAAGGCTAGCGCAACCCCTTTCACGGGAGGCCCATGGTCCACGGTACACTCTCAAGCCCGGCACCACGGCCCCGGCCCCGGCCCCAAGGGATCACCAGACCAGCCGTGACCCCACCGCGACTGCAAAGGTGGACACGGTGTGTCAGGTCGGGGTGGCTGGATGGAAAGCGTATGCTACACGGTCTGCCTCCAAGGTAGTCGGTTAAACTGTGTGTGTGTGTCTGTGTATTATTTGTGCGTGTGTGTGTGTGTGTATACACATGCGTACTTGTGTATTTGTGTGTGTATGTGTACCTGTCGTGTGTATATGTGTACACGTGTTTGCATGTGTGTGTTTCTACATGTATGCGTACCTGTGTCTGTGTGCATGTGTGTGCGTGTGTGCGTACCTGTTTCCGTGTGCATGTGTGTCCACGTGTGTGCATGTGTGTGCATTATCCATGTGTGCATGTTTGTGCATGTATGCATGTGTACCTGTGTCCATGTGCGTGTCCATGTGTGTGCATGTGTGCGTGCCTGTGTGCACGTGTGTGTGCATGTGTACATGTGTCCATGTGCATGTGTCCACATGTGTGTGCATGTGTGCGTGTTTGTGCATGTGTCTGTGTGCACGTGTACCTGCATCCGTGTGCATGTGTGTCCACGTGTGTGTGCATGTGTACCTGTGTCCGTGTGCATGTGTGCGCATGTGTATGTGTACCCGTGTCCGTGTGCATGTGTGTCCACGTGTGTGTGCATGTGTACCTGTGTCCGTGTGCATGTGTGCGCATGTGTATGTGTACCCGTGTCCGTGTGAATGTGTCCACGTGTGTGCATGTGTACCTGTGTCTGTGTGCATGTGTGTCCACGTGTGTGTGTATGTGCATGTATGCATGTGTACCTGTGTCCGTGTGCATGTCCACGTGTGTGCATGTGTCTCTGTGTGCACGTGTGTGTGTTTGTGCATATGTGTGCCTTGTGCCGTGCATGTGTGTCCACATGTGTGTGTGCATGCATGTGGGCACGTGCACACATTTCTGTGTGCGTGTTTAAGAAAGAATCATGGCCCATCTCCAGGACGTCAGGGGACGCTCGCTGGAGTGATAGAATGATGAAGGGCTGGCGACAGGCTTTTCCCAGCTCTGGAATGTTCACACCCAAAAAGGGGAACCGATTACCAAGGTATCCACAAGTCCTTACCTGAAGCAAAAGCACGAGAATCAGCCATGGGAGTAGACCTTTCCCCCAGGGCCAAGCCCCAGGCAAGGCACAGAGGAACCCAAAGTGGTGGGTGGGGGTAACCTGTCTTCTGTGTTCCTCCCCCGGTCCCGACAGAGGGCAGAAGAGCCACTGCGGTCTCTGCAGGGGGACCCTCCCCCTAGGCCCCTCTGGCTCAGTCCATAAATAACCCACAGCCACTGCAGAGCACCTACTGTGTACGAGGCTCAGGCTCACAGGGGAAAAGCAGAGGGGGTCCCCATCATCAACTCAAGGCCAGTTCCCTGACCCTGACAATGTGGGACCCCAACCATGCCACGCATCCTCAGGTCACCCCAGTGAGCCTCCCAAAACAAACCGCAGAAAGCGGGAGGTCATTCACTCCATCCCTTTGGGATCCAGGAATCCTCTGGCTTTCATACAAACCTGCATGTTCAGTTTACAGGACAAGAAGAAACACCAGAAAACTATGACCCTCTAGGCTGTGAAGCGGAGAAGAATCATGCCAAATTCAGGAATATTTTCCATATGCTCTGCCCCACACGATAAAATCTACTTCTGTTTGCATCCGAGTGCTGGCAGGGTGGAGGCCCGTGGCCCTGTGCCACACAACACGCTCCGCGGGGCACAGCCGTGGCTGCCAGGCCCAGGCAGCCCCCGTCCCACCAACCTGGTTCCTGCACAGGTTTCTGCTCTCGGGCGTCACCAGGGGCAGGTGTGTGCGCCCGCCCGGCCCCGAGCGGGCTGTCCAACAGGGGCACCGGGTCCTGGATGGAGCCTGGGCGTCACCAACAAACCACAATGTCAGTCGACTTCCAAACATGAGCTCTGCATCCCCCGTCCTCCTTCCGAGGGCCTACCTGCCTGTGGCTCTTCCCACATTTAAAGAGTCTCCCTGTGGCTCTAGGTGGTAGGTGGGACCACCAGGAGACTTCATGTCGCCCGGTAACCAGTGCTAAGGCGGGCTGCCCCAGCCCCCTGACCCCCTGCTCCCCCATCACAGGTCCTGTGAGTCAAAGAGAAGTAGAAGCGACCCTCCCGGGCAGCCCTGTCCACACTCAGCATGGCCACAGCGGGCACTGCATTGCCATCGAGGCGTCTCCCTCAGTGCCGGTGCCCCCGGAAGGTGCTAGCGCCCCCACTAGGTGAATGCCCACGCAGGCAGGTGGAGGGACCGCACGGCCAGTGTGGTGGTGCGTGTTACCCCGCCAAGTCCTCCCAGCCCTCAACCCAGCCTGGGCCAGTGCAGGCTCCACGTCCCCGTGGCCAACC
Source organism: Zalophus californianus (assembly GCF_009762305.2). Taxonomy (NCBI): domain Eukaryota; kingdom Metazoa; phylum Chordata; class Mammalia; order Carnivora; family Otariidae; genus Zalophus; species Zalophus californianus. The sequence goes on along the minus strand of NC_045603.1, from coordinate 3,526,978 downwards.
CCCTGCCCTCGGCCCTGCTCCCTCACCCCTGTGAGCCTCTCCTCTGCTCCTCAGAGGGGCCGCCCAGCGCCCCACCACTCGGGCTCTCATGGAGGCCACCAAGGACCTCCCTTTGGTTAATTCGAGCCATATCTCTGTCCCCCAGGCTCCCCGACCCCCACGGGTGACCCACTTCGGGACCCTCAGTCCCCAGAGCCCCAGACCCTCCAGCTCTTCCCTCACGTGCAGTTATGCCTGCTCTAGCTCTGATGCTGATCCGTCCCTGCCCACGGGCCACTTGGGCCATGGCTCCTCGAGGCTGCACCTGCGTCCCATTCCCGTCATACGCACCCCCTGCCCGAATGCCCTCACACCCCTGCGGACGGGTCACTGAGCACCCCCTGCCACGACTGTCCTCTCTCTGTCACCCCTGAGGCCCTGCTGACCACCTCTGGCCAGGACTCCAGCTGGCCTCTCCTGCCCAGACCTGCGTGTCCGAAGTGACAAAGGTCAAAGGTGCCCCAGCCGCATCGTCTCCTGGTCTTCCCCCGCCCCCAAGGCCAGACTCCCCTGCAAGGACCCCTGGCTCAGTGAGTGTCCCTCCCTCACCTCATTCTCATGCTCCTGGAGCCGGTGTATTCTGAGAGAACATGGCTTGGAAGCCACCATGCCAGTTCAGATCCCAGCACTGCCCCCACAAGCAGCTGCCGTCAGGCCCCGGGGGGCCTGGTGTACCCCTGGAGGATCATGCCACGTGCAGACAGGCAGTGCCTGGGGAGGCCCCGGTGGACGGAGCACATGGGCCGATCAAGCCCACCATCGCCCCCACATCCCACCGTCTAAGCTCACAGACCCTACCTTGTCCACCCACGCTCCTCGGCCACCCCCACGCTTCCCTCCACCCTCCCAGCTCACCGCCTAGAGCCACCTCCCCATCGGCAGCTCAGACACGCCCGCTTCTCCCCCAAATCTCCCAGAAAGGTCACCAAAGCCTCCAGAGTCAGCCCTCTGCAGGTCAGGGGCTTTCCACCACACCCGCCCCCCCACCCAGGAAGGCGCTTCGTGCGCATGACCGGGAGTCCCCACACCCCCCTCCGCCTGCACCTCCCTCCCCTCCATCTCAGTTTCTGTGTTCCGCGTTCATCCGATCCTCTGTCCCCGGCCAACTTCCGGGAGAACAGGGCCACACTGGCTCTCTAGGGCCTGGCACAGAGTAGGTGCTCAGTGAAACAATAAATACACTTTTAGGTTCGGAGCCAGTGTTCCTGAAAGTGTGCTAGCAAGTGACTACCCCCAGAGTACGGAAAGCCCTTCGATGCTAACCAGCTGTGAGAAGCACCGAACTCTCCCGGGGCATTGGGCGTCACAGGAGAATCCAGCTCAACAGCTTCAAAGGCTTCAGCTGGTCGACCCTTTTCTCCCGTGAGATCTGGGACGAACTCTAACACCAAGCATCCAGGTGCTGCCTGGTACGGCGGCCAACCCCTTACTTCCTCGTCTGCAATCACCTGTGGAAAAGTCCGCACGATATCCTGTATTTAACAAGGCAAATACTTTCTAAAGCTTCATCAGGCCTAGGCGGCTTTATGCCATACACTCCCCACCAAGGTAAATCACTGAAAGCTTGCTCAATCTTTTTTTATTTTTTTTTTAAGTAGGCTCCACACCCAGCAAGGAGCCCGACGCGGGGCTTGATCTCAAGACCCCGAGATCAAGACCTGAGCTGAGATCAGGAGTCTGAGGCTCAACCGACTAAGCCACCCAGGCGCCCCGAGGTTGTTCAATCTCATTTCACCGCGTTGCACTGTTTTCCGACGTGTCGGAGCCACTCGCCGACTGGTCGTTCTTACCCCACACATGCTGACATTCCCACATCCACCAGTCGGCAATGCCCACAAACGCGGGGTCGTTTGCCACCAAGTGCCACGTTCTGTAATGCACGCCGTAAGGCCCTAACCCCACAGGCACACACATGTTCAAGCTGGATTAAAAATGACGATGTTACTAAAAACTGACATCTAGAAAGATTAGAGAAAAGCATTTGGTGCTTGAAGGGTCCCACTAGGTCGGCGGCCATACCACTTTGAAAAACGCAAACACGGCTTTTATACAACATCCATAAAAAGGTCTCAGTCACAGAATTTTAAATCTCATTCAAAAACCGTCGCATAGAAAATGAGCATTTTGTATGGCTGGATGCTGGATGTCCTCCAAAAATGGCAGTTATTTGAATGTGACTATTTCTGAATTCAAAAACATTTTCAAACGGTGTTCTGTTCCCCACGGCTATGTAAAATCATCAGTACTATCTACTTACAGTCCAAGTGCTCCTGCCAACTAAAACCCCTGGCCTGGCAAAAGGAAAGGCCCTCCCAGTCCCCCGGCCCCTCCCTCAGCTGCTCTCTCCTGGAGCCACACCCTCTGCAGGCCCTCCCCCCTGCACAGCCCTCCCTTCTGCACAGCCCTCCCCCCTGCAGGCCCTCCCCCCTGCACAGCCCCCCCCCCCGCACAGCCCTTCCCCCTGCAGGCCCTCCCCCCCTACACAGCCCTTCCCCCTGCAGGCCCTCCCCCTTGCAAAGCCCTTCCCACCACCACCACCACCCCCCACCACCCCACCACCCCCACCCCCTACCACCCCCCCTCCCCGGCACAGCCCTCCCTCCTGCAGGCCCTCCCCCCTGCCTGGCCATCTCAGGCCCTCCCCCTTGTGCACCTTCCCAGCAGGCTCCTCTGCTGGGGGCACGCAGCCCTTCCCACCACCGGCCTGGCTCCCACAGGTCTGGCTCTCACAGAACCCCTCCGTCCAGCACCTCGAGGGCGGTAATAATGCATCAGAGGCTTTAGGGCATGGCTGTAAATTCCGAAAAGCCAATAACACTTCAATGAAAACAGGGTGTGTGAGTCCCAAACAACAGCTTTCTCCATTGTTCCTTTACAAAACCTAAGAATCCACCTGGGTTCATTCAAAGACTGATCTTTCTGTTCTGTTCTGTTTCTACGCAATGCTCTGCTATTTGGAATCACAGATTTGAGTTTCCAGCCATGGGCTTCGCCTGAGCACTCAGCAGCAGTCAAGTGGTCTGAGGGTCATAGTGCACCCCAAGGTGCCCACTTCAGACCCCAGCGCGGACTGAGCACCGGAATAGTCAATGCAGCAACGCACTCCTCGGGAATCTTCCTGGAGGCAAGAAGCCTAACACTGCTCACCTAAGTGTCTGTGTAAGTGCTAGAGTTTTTAAAACTGCCTGCTCTCCGATCAGAGCCCAAGGAAAAGGAACCATCTATTCCTGGCGGGATCCCCACAGGAGGCCCAGTGCCTGAGTGGCGGAAGCATTATGTCGCCGCAGGATTGGAGCCTGGCCCTGGGTCACTGAGACCATCGAGACAGTCCCCTATATGTAGCATGGATCCCCAGCCCACCTTCGACTGTGGGCCCAGCCCAGAGCCCTCCAGGTGGGCAAGCCATCTCTCAGTTAACTACCCTCTGGTGAATGAAATCCACCCTAAGCCCTGTTATCCGGCTGCCACAGGGGGGCCCACATTCCTGATGCCTCAGGCGCACACAACATCCTTGCTTCCACACGCACGGTTCCCACTAAAGCCCCGTGTGGCCCCTGTGCAATCAAAACCCCACGATGTTGCCACGTCGTTTCTGCACGGGCTGTTTCCCATGCTGTTGTATCTAGCAGATAAAGCAGTATGAGGAAACAAAATTAAGCAAATGCAAATGGGAATTTAGGAAAGAGACTTTTTTTGGTAACTGGTCATTGCCTGGAATACCCATAACCCTGGTTAACAATTTCCCCTAAGGGCCTCTTCCGTATTCCCCACGCATATTCACAACTTCACAAAACCTAAAATATTCACCTGCAGACAGACTACGCTGCCAAAACCCTTGGTGAAGGATTGCATCACTTCAAAACTGGACCTGTAAGTTCCGGATCTTATAAGCAAACAGCTGAAACAGGAACCTGTTTGCTACCCAACCCTTGGCATATAACGACTGATAACCAACCGTGAAAACAAAACAAATCAGAGAATTTATGTTTTAATTCTTGCAGGGCTCCCACAGTGATACTGTGTTGTGATAATTTATTGTTTAAATACGTCAACCGAAACATTGCCTTTCTTGGTGATAGTTTGGTCTCATGATTAAGGTCACCTGTCTGCACCAGCCGACCCTGTCCACAGGTAGGCCCCCTTAAGGAGCCACTGTGTCTCCCAATTCCCACACCCCCTATTTGTCCCCTCTCCCTGGCCCTGCAGGCCCTGTCCGGCACTCGGGGGTCGGCAGCATGGAGCACCAACACTTTGCTGCCAAGCGTTTGGCTGGCTGAGCTGAGACCTCCTCGCTCTTCTGCTCACCTCCAGCCCCAGAACGGGCCAGCTGGATTCCCACACTGGCTCCACCACCAAACTGGGCAGGCCTCTAAGTAACACCCAAATTATAAGCCCGTGTCCAGGAGCAGAAGCCAAGATCAAACGAGGCTATGCTTTTCAAAGAGCTCCCCGACAGACGAGCACACATAAGTCGGATTGTTATTATCTGGAGGAGACAGAAAAGAGACACCACAGGACCGAACTCCAGCCATATTACAGGGTGACTCAGGGAACCATCCAGCAATTTCCATCCAGCACACGGGGTGGGCAGTGACCTTTGATCTTTCCAGACAGGCAGAGGGCTGACTGAGAGCATCGCCAGGCAAACCAGACAACTCAGATAACCCGGGAGACCAACTTTTAATAGCACAATCGGGAGCACAGCCCGCTGAGGAAAGCGCCAAAAAAACGCCCCAGTCTTGAACTTGAAGCAGCCCAGGCCTGCTCCCAGCAAAAGTGCTGACGGAAGCAGTGTCATACCCCTCCCACTCCCTTGGCCTAGGTGGGGAGCACGCCCCCGGCTCACGGCACCAACCATCCAACTGGAGGCCACGGATCCCCAAACAGTTGCCTGGGCCTTGCCCAAATGCGCCCCGGCACGTTGGGCAGGCCCCCAGCAGGTCCCTGCGGCTCTCCGGGCGGCCACTCACCAGAAACAGACACCTCCATGAGCGCCTCCAGCGGGCGATTGTTGTCCAGGTCCCGGCTGAGCTGCAGCTCGCCCGTGGCGGGGTCCAGCAGCAGCAGCTGGAGCTCATTGCCCTGCAGGAAGGTGTAGTTGAGGCTGTCTGAGAGGTCAGGGTCGTGCGCCGGAATGCGGCCGATCACGCCCGTGGGGAAACTGTTGGACTTATTGGTGACGTAGTTGTTGAAGAGGATCTGGAAGTCGGGCAGCACGGGCGGGTTGTCATTCTGGTCCAGGAGGCGGATGTGCACGGTGGCCCGGCTCACCAGCGGGGCCGAGGTGGCCTGCACCACCAGCACGTAATCCCGCCGGACCTCGAAGTCCAGCTCAGCCAGGGCACGCAGGTCACCGCTCAGCAGGTCCAGCTGGAAGACCTCGGGCACATTGCCCTCCACGATCTGATACATGATCTGGGCATTGGGGCCTTCATCGGGGTCATTGGCACGAATCCTTGCCACCACGGACCCCACAGGGCTGTTCTCCTCCACAAACAGCTCCAGCTCGTCCCTCTCAAACACTGGGGGGTTGTCATTAATGTCCAAGACGCTCACCTGGATGTCCACCGAGACACTGAGGGGTGTGGGGCTCCCCCGGTCCACAGCCAGGGCCCGGAGGCTGTACACGGCCACATTCTCCCGGTCGAGCCGGCGCTGAGTACGGATCACGCCGGACGTGGGCTCGATGTAGAAGTCCCCATCACCGTCGTCCCCACCCTGGAAGGTGTACAGCAGACGGCCGTTGGGACCTGAGTCCCGATCTGTGGCAGAGACCTGGAGGACGCTGGTGGACGGTGGCGCATCCTCAAAGACGGAACCCTGGTAGAAGTCCCGCAGGAAGCGGGGTGCGTTGTCGTTGGCATCGAGGATGAGGATCTCCAGGGAGGTGGTGTCGGACTTTTGAGGGATGCCATTGTCCCGAGCGGTGATGGCCAGCGTGTAGGCGGCTTGGTCCTCATAGTCCAGCTCAGTCATGGTGTAGATGGTGCCAGTGTCTGGGTCGATGCGGAACTGTGGAACAGGGTCCTCCAGCACGTAGGTGATGCGTGCGTTTTCACCTGTGTCCTCATCGGTGGCACTGATGGTGGCAATGGAGGTGCCCACCGGCCGGTCCTCACTGACACTCACGGTGTAGTGTGAGCTCTGGAAGACTGGCCGGTGGGTATTGGCGTCGGTGACATTGATGAAGACCTGCGCGGTGTGCGAGCGGGTGCCGTCGGACGCGGTCACCGCCAGCACGTACTGCCGCTCCTGCTTGTAGTCCAGCGGCAGCGCCAGGGTTATGAGGCCACCACCACTCTGGCTGCTGAGGGCAAAGCGGTTGCGGGTGTTGCCGCCGGTGAGCTGGTAGGTGATCACGCTGTTGGCGTCCCGGTCGCGCGCCCGCAGGGTCAGCACGCTGCTCCCCACCGCGGCGTCCTCATTCAGACGCAGCTCGTACACGGGCTGCGTGAACACCGGGTCGTTGTCATTTACGTCCAGCACCGTGATGGACACGCTGGCCGAGGAGCTCATGGCCGGCGAGCCATGGTCCACCGCCTCCACCCCGAAGCTATAGTGCTCCACCTCCTCGCGGTCCAGCTCCGCGCACACGGTGATCCAGCCAGAGCTGTTGTGGATCTGGAAAGGGAAGTCCGGGGGAGAGGCAGGGTCCTGGGACACAGGACCGCCACCGCCCAGGGAGGTCGACACGGTGTCCACCAGGCGATAGCGCAGTCGGGCGTTCTCACCTGCGTCTGCGTCCACCGCCTGAATGTGCAGCACGGAGTGGCCGAGAGGCACGTTTTCCAGCACAGCTGCCTGGAAGGGGCTGCTCACAAAGATGGGGGCATTGTCGTTCACGTCCAGCACCTGCACCAAGACCAGTCCCGAGGAATTGATGAGTGGAGGCCGGCCCCCATCCTGGGCCTTGATGCGGAGCGTATACTCCCTGATGGCCTCAAAGTCCAGTGGGTTGATCACGTCCAGGCTGCCGCTCAAAGAATGCAGGTAGAACTGCCCCTTCAGGTTCCCGCTGACGATGCTGTAATGGACGGCCGCGTTCTGCCCCTGGTCTCGATCCGTGGCCTGCACTCGCAGCACAGGTGTGTTGACTGCCACATCCTCGGGCACCTGCACCAGGTAGCGCTTCTCGCTGAACTGGGGGTAGTTGTCATTCTCATCCTCCACCACTATGTGGACGGTAGCGGTGGCGCTGAGCGGGCCCGGGTTGCGGCCCTGGTCGTTGGCCTCCACCAGCAGCTGGTAGGCAGCGGCTCCCTCCCGGTCCACCGCCGCCCGGGTGCGCACCACGCCCGAGCGGGCGTCGATCTCGAAAACGCCACCCGCGCCCTCCAGCAGGCGGTAGCGCATGTTGGCGTTGGAGGGCGCGTCGCCATCGGTGGCACGGATGGTCAGCACCTCGTAGCCCACCTCGAGGTTCTCACGCACGCGCTCACGGTACTCGGACTGCTCGAAGACCGGACTGTGGTCGTTGGTGTCGCTCACTGTGACGGTGAGGTAGGTGGCGGCCGAGCGCCGCGGTGAGCCATGGTCCACAGCGCTCACCTTGAGCACATGCGTGTCCTTGGTCTCGCGGTCCAGTGCGCGGGCCGTGCTCACCGCGCCGGTGGCGGTGTCGATGAGGAAGTAGCCATTGGAGCGCTCATCGAACAGTGCCTCCATCTGGTAGCTCAGGCGCCCCGCCTCGCCCTCGTCCGGGTCGTGAGCGCGCAGCTCGATGACCGTGGTGCCCGCCGGCTCGTTCTCGGGCACAGATACTTGGTAGCTAGGCAGCGGGAACTGAGGGGTCGTGCTGCCGCCAGCGCCCCGCCGAGCCCGCCGCGCCGGCACGGCCCCGGCCTGGGGCTGAGTCGGCGGCGACTGCGACAGCGACAACGTCGGGGAGGGCGTCCCCGCGGCCGCCTCCAGCGCCAGCTCCACCTGGATGGCGCCGGCCCCGCGCCGCAGGGCGCACAGCTGGCGCAGGCGGGCCGAGCCCCCGGGCGGCAGGCAAACGGATCGGCGTGGGCAGCGGGATCCGGGGTACGGCGGGCAGCTACAGGCGGGGAAGGTGGTCAGGGCCGCGAGCGCCGAGTGCAGCGGGGCCCCGCCACTGTCGCCGCCGCCCGGGGCCGGGAAGCAGAGCACTGCGCCGGGCCCCGACACCGTGAGCACAGCCCGCGCCCGCAGCTCCGCGCTGGTGGCACGTCGGCGCCGGACCCGGGCGCCGCAACCGGGGCCAGGCGCGCGCACCCTCAGGCGGAGGCTCAGCGCCGTCGGGGCGCCGCGGGCCGCCAGGCGGACGAGCAGCGGCAGCGGGCGGCCCCCCAGGCGCACGCAGCCCCGGGGCCCCGCGCCCGGCCCGCGCCGCCGCCCCGCCAGTCGCCCGTCTCGGCTCACGTCCAGCAGCTCCCGCAGCTCCCGGGGCGTGCGCGCGGCGTCCAGCGCGTAGGTCCAGCCTGGCCCGAGGGCAAAGGTGCGGGCGCCGCCGGGCACGCGCAGCTCCCAGGCGGCCGCCCGCAGCCCCAGCGCGGGTAGGGCGGCAGCCGTAGCCAAGAGCAGCAGCGCGGGCAACACGGGAGGCGGCGGCGGCGCCATGGCCCGGAGCCCGAGCCCGAGCCCGAGCTGGGCGCCCGAGCACAATCCATGCACCCGGCGCGGCTCCGCATCCACCCGGCGCGGCCGGGGGAGGGCTCCTGCGCGCCCCGCGCCGGGCCCTCGGGGCGGCCCGCGCCCTGCCTCCCCGGGGGCCCCGGCGGGGACACCGGGGGCCGCGCTCCCGGTCTCCCCCGCAGCTTCCACTTCGAGAGCACTTTGCGAAAGTTTGCGAAGTTGGTTTCAAGATGGCTCCTCTGCGCGTCCCGGGAGGGCGCCGCGCATCAACCTGCGGCGGCGGCGGCTCCCGGCGGTTCCAGGTGGTTCCCGCGCGGGCTCAGCCGGGCGGCGTGGGAAGCGGGGCGGGCCCGGAGCAGGGCGGGGGCAGCGCACCCGTAGCGAGCTGGGCCGCACCGCGCCGCTGGGACCCGGGCGGCCGGCTGCTGCCTGGGCGGTGCGCTCGGCCGGCGCCCCCTCTGCCCGCGCTCTCCCCGCCCCCGGCCCAGCTGGGCCCCGCCCCCGGCCCAGCCGCGTATTGTTCAGCCCCGGGGGGAGCCTGCCCGGAGGTGCGCGCCGGGAGGATCGCTATGGAGACGCGGGGGCGCAGCCGGGGCGGGGGCTGGAGGCTGGGCCCACTCCCCTGCGGCCTCCCCACCGGACCTCCCCGGGGGGCGGGGCCGAGGGAGCCGGGCCGGGAAAGGCGGGGCAGGGGGGCCCCCCGGCGGCCGCTACCAGTGGGGCGTTGGCTCTGCTGGTCCCGGGCGGGGCGCGGCCCGAAACCCCCCCCACCCACCACCAGGCGGGCAGAACTGATCCGCGGAGAGCGCCGCCCGGGCCGCCGCGCAGGTTGGACCCGGGGGGTGGGGGGGGGGAAGAGGGCGGGTGCTGAAGTGCCCGGGAGGGGGCCTGATTGCCCGCCCCGGGTCGGGGACTGCGGCAACGGCTGGAGGAAGGTTACACATTCACAACACGACGCGGGAGGCTAAAATGCTTCACCCCGACAAAACTTTGAAACGCAATCGGCAACTAACCGGATCGGGTCCCACCGGGTTTCAAGAAACGAAAAGGAAAACAGCCTGGGTTGACATTTGGGATTTGGAGTGGGGACATTGGAGGCGACCAGCCGGAGCGTTCGTGGACGCGCGGTCCGGGTCCCAGGGCCTCCCGGCTCCTCCCGAAGCGCGGCGGCCGGGAGCGGAGAGCCACCTGCGGGAGACTTAGGAAGTGTGGCAGCGCCCCTTTCACCGCCTGCGGGGAAGACCGGGGCGGGGGGGGGGGGGGCTTTGAAACTGACCTCCGCACCTCAGCCTTCTGCGGGAAACAGATGGGGGTGGGAGCTTTATACTAAGCGGACCCCCCTCCTGCGGAGCACGGCTTGGAGGACGGGGGTTAGGACTGTACGACACCCCACCTCCCGAGGGGCCTTAGGACTGTGCCACCCCCGGCTGGGAAGATGCCCTTGCCCTCGGTAGAGCTCGGGGCTCCAGGACCCCTCTCCAGCCCCTCGGCCCCGTCAAGTGGAGTCTCTTTATCCCGGAAGGCTCCACCGGGTTGGTCCGGTAGAAAGATAGGGGTGAGAGATGTTCAAGCAGGTCCTTTGGACCCGGGAGGTTCCTGCCGCTGCATTTCCGAGCTGAGTGCAGACGGGGGTGGGGGGCGGCAAAAAATTAACTCAAACAATATTGCTCAAAGTTACCTATTACAGTGTCTTTAGGCCAAAGGCAAATATGAGCATTTTCTTCCCATTAGCAAGACTTAAAGAGCTTATTAGCCTTAAATGTAGATTTGCTTTAGAATCTTTTAATCTGGGAGTTTCCACTGGCAAGCCCTTTGGGGGAAATGTGTGCGTGGAGGGAGGGGGAGGAAGGAGAAAAGTTCATCCTTCAAGTGTGAATGTCCAGGACATCCTGGGTCTGTCCTTCCTCTCAGATGGGGAGGATCAAAGGGCAGGAGTTTGAGGGTGGGGAGTGCAGTGAGGACCTGGAGGCTAGAGCTTTGCAGTGGAAAGCTCCAAGGCCAGGGTGAGGGGAGAGCAGGGGGACTTGGGCTGAGAGAACTCCAGAGTGCCTCTCTCTCAATGGGACTTTAAACAGGTTGGGTTGGGTTCATATAAACAAAAGGTTCTGTTGCACTGTGCTTGCTGGTTTTTGAAAATTCAAATGCAGTGAAGGAGTTTGGGTGTGGGCATGCCTTCCTGGAATAAGACACCTGCAGGCTGCAAGGTAACCGCAGGGACTGCTCTGTGCCACTTCCTGGTCCCAGGGACGGGGAAGGAAGGAACGCATGGACAGATCTCCCTAACGTGATGTCCCGGGAAAGGCCGAGAGACGCCGCTGTTCCAGTCACATACGGGTCCCAAGCAGGCCCAAACTGTATGTTTAGTAATGCACACCAACAGGCGAAAGATTCGGGAACTGCAAGGGGGTGACCTGAGCCAGGTCAGGAGAAGCGCTGGGGAGCAGGGCACACAAGGGTTCGTGGAGTGTTGGCTTTATGATCATACACTGAACTCTGCACACATGCTTGATGCACCGTCCTATGTGCACGCGTGCAGTGCCCACAGCATGAAAGAGTGGGGATGGGGGTAAAAACGGCTCCAGCTCCGGCCCTGACGCAGGGACTCCAGCTGCGTGAGCAGAACAGCATACATCTCAAAGGGCTGGCGCCTTGCAGGGGTCACGTTCCAGTTCTGCCACTAAGTAGTTGTGTGACCTTCACCAGGGCCTAAGTCTGGAGGAGATACTGGAGACAAGAGTAGTCTAGATTCCTAGTGTTGTTGCAGGATTATTAAGGCCGCAGAGGGGCCCCGGGCCGGCTCAGTCAGTGGAGTGTGCAACTCTTGATCTCGGGGTCGTGAGTTCAAGCCCCACGTTGGGTGTAGAGATTACGTAAAAAGGAAAAAAAAAAAAAAAAGACTGCATAAAGAGACTGGCACAGGCCTGGTTTGGGTGCAGATCTACCAGGGGGCTAACCTTTCCTGCTACTGTGTCATTGTCACTGAGCACGAGGTCATGGGTCATGACTGTTTCATCACTGTCTCAGTGCTCATGGCTGCAATCGTGAGCTGAAGGCTGCATGCCCATGTGCCTGCTCATGGAGAGGCAGAGACTGGGACTTTCATCCAGTTTCCCTGGGCGGGGTGGGGGTGGGGCACGGCGGGGCTGTCTGTGCTCAGCCCCTGTTCCAGTCCACTCTGTGTTCACAGAAATCCCCCTTCGCTGGGGTCGGGGAAGGCAGGTGCCTGGGAGGGGCTCCCAAGTCGCCTGTCTGGCACCACCTGTGGGGCTGTGTCCAGCTCACCTGCCCTTCCCCCAGGGGGTGGCTCTAAGCACTCTCCTCCCTTCCCCCACATGCCCACCATCTCTGCGGACCAAGCGCCCACTCATTGACTCTGGGGCCCCTCTGGGGCTGGCAGGGGGGTCACACCTGAGCGGGAGGAGCTTGGAGGTTAGCAATGGTGCCTGTGCCTGGGGCGGCCGCCCCTCCTCAGGCTCAGGGGCGCAGGGAATGTAATTGACGTTTATATTTTGCACACACCCCTGCACTGCTGCACGGGAAGTGAGTGCTCTACACTTTTTTTTTTTTAAAGATATTTTACGTATTTATTTGACAGAGAAAAGCGAGAGAGCACAAGCAGGGGGAGCCGCAGAAGGAGAGGGAGAAGCATACTCCCCGCTGAGCAAGGTACCCGATGCAGGACTCGATCCCGGGACCCTGGGATCATGACCTGAGCCGCAGGCAGCTGCTTAACCAACTGAGCCACCAAAGTGAGTCTTTAAAAAAAAAAAAAATTGGGGGGCGCCTGGGTGGCTCAGTTGGTTAAGCAACTGCCTTCGGCTCAGGTCATGATCCCGGAGTCCTGGGATCGAGTCCCACATCGGGCTCCCTGCTCAGCAGAGAGTCTGCTTCTCCCTCTGACCCTCTTCCCTCTCGTGCTCTCTATCTCTCATTCTCTCTCTCTCAAATAAATAAATAAAATCTTTAAAAAAATTTTTTTTTAAGGCAGAAGCTGTGGATCTCTAGTGTTGTTCATGTTCTCAAAAGCATCTAAAAAAAAAATGAAAAAAAAAAGCATCTCGAAACATTTTTTGCTAGGGGCTCAAACCAGAACTCATGTGACTTCCAGAATCTGTTCCTTGCACAAAAAAATCCCTAAGCCAACCTTTAAGTGGTGAGGAGATCAAAGAAACACCCCAGTGGGGAGAGCCGAAAAGCTGGGACCCCCCACTTTGCTCTGTTTTTTGGAATTCAGAGGGAAAAACCTCTTACAAACAGTTGGTCAAGCCCCTCTTCCAACGCCCCCCCCAAGTGGCCCTCGCCTTTTGTGGGGTTTGACTGGTGGGAAATCCCAAAAGTCAAAACAGGGAACAAAGAGGAGACCTTGACTGAATCAGAATGTTGGTAGAAGCAGGAGGGTGAAGGGGATTTGGAACCTAGTCAAGAACTTTCATGTACTAGCGCTTCCCTGAACGACCCAGATATCCTTATGACAAAAAATCAAATTGTTGTCCTGGTTGCAAGTTGCCAGAACCTTCTAAATAGAAATGCTGCAGTTTGTTTCAGGCTCCCAGGCCCTTGGACTGGGATTTGGGGCCCTTGGGGCCCCTAGGTGAGGGTCCCTCCTGGGAGCTTGACTCCCTCAGGTGCTCCCTGAGAGGCCAGCACCTGACCAGTCTGCACCAGGCCTGTCCCTGGCCAGGCCTCAGCTCCAGGAAGGTTCTGGAAGCCTCTGCAAGCTGGCTGGGCAGGCCCTGCAGTCCCAGGCTCCAGGCTGACTGGAAGTACCATGAGCACAGGGTGGTGGGCACATGGTCCGGGCTGCTCGGCCCCACCCTTGGCCCTGAGAGCCCTGAGCCAGTCCTGGCAGGCTCACCTGGCCCCCCTCGGGCTGCACTGGCCTCTAGTGGCCGAGCACAGTCGCTGCCCCACCGCCTCCCTCCCTGCACAGGGGCCCAGCAAGCGCCCTCAGGGAGCAGATGGCCAGATGGCAACAGGCCCGAGTGTGGGCACCGGTGCGCACACAGCTGCTGCAGCCCGGGGAGCACGCAGCCCCTGCTGGGCCACACAGCCTCCTGACCACACGGCCAAGCTGGGGCTCCTGAGGCTCTCCGCAGGCTAGGGGGGGCCCCTCCCCCTCTGCTGGACACGTGGTAAACTGAGGCTCAGAGCGCATGGCACATGCGGCTGGGGGGCGCGGTGCAGGTGCTGGAATTCAAACTCAAACACCTCGGGTCTGATCTGGTCACCAAGCCCCAGAGAATGACCTGAGCTGGCAGACCAGGAAGGGACAATCCAGTCCGAGCCCCTGCAAGGGAAGGGAGAGGGCCCGAGGGGGCTTCCCAAGGACCGAGGAAGGCCTCAGAAGGGAGTGATGGAGCTGAGCCGAGACTGCTTCGGTGGTGGGAGGGGGGGATGCCGGTGCCGCCCCGAAGACTCAGCACTTGGCTGGCCCGCACAGTGTGGAGGTACTTAATTCTGTCATTTCCTGCCCCCCCACACCCACATCTCGAAGCCAGTGTGGGGAAGCACATCGTCTTCCTTGATTCTTTTTCCCTCTGCATATCTCCCTTCTTTTTTTAAGGATATATTTTACACAGGGACGCCTGGGCAGCTGCCTTCGGCTCAGGTCATGACCTCTGGGTCCTGGGATCGAGTCCCGCGTTGGGCTCCCTGCTCAGTGGGGAGCCTGCTTCTCCCTCTGCCTTTGCCGCTCCCCCTGCTCGTGCTCTCTCTCTCTCTCTCTGACAAATAAATAAAATAAAGTCTTTTTAAGAAAAGGATATATTTTACACAGCATAAAATTCACCCATTTTAAGGTATACGACTCAGTGTTTTTTAGTATATTTGCAAAGTTGTGCAACCAGCACCACTGTCAAATTCCAGAACGTTGTCATCGCCCTGAAAAGAAGCTCATACCATTAGCAGTCTCCCCCCCACCTCCCTGTAACCACTTGTCTACTCTCTGCCTCTGCTATAAGTGGACATCTCCTATAAATGGGACCCTACAATCTGTGGCCTTTTGTGGCTGGCTCCTTTCACTAAGCAGCATGTTTTCAAGGATCCTCCACAAATCAGGACTTTGTTCCTTTTATGGCTGTATGATACCCTGTTGTACGAATACACCATGTTTGTGTAGCCATTCATCACCTGATGGGTATGTGGTTTGTTTCCACTTTTTGACTTTTTTGAATACCCTCCCTTCCTTTTAAAAGGAGGAAGAAAAGGCAAGACATTTCTCCCTAAAGAAATTGCACACAGGGGCACCCGGGTGGGTCCGTTGGTGAAGCATCTGCCTTCAGCTGAGGTCATGATCGCAGCGTCCTAGGATCGAGTCTCGCATTGGGCTTCCTGCTTCTCCCTCTCCCTCGGCCAGTCCCCACTGCTTCTGCTCTGTCTCTCTCGCTGTCTAATAAGTAAATAAAATCTTAAAAAAAACAAATAAATTTTTTTAAATTGCACACAAAATCTGTTTTGAAATTATTCTTTATTTTTTTAAAGAAAATGAAGTGGAGTAATGGGGACAAAGTGATGGGAGAGCTCTTTGAGGTGAGGTGATCTGCGAAAGCCTCCCGGCCAGGTGACAAACAGGCCTGGGGAACATCTGGGAGAGGCACATTCCAGGCAGGACCGATAACAAGTGCAAAGGGCCTGAGGCAGGTGTGTGTGTGCTAGGGGTGTCTGAGGCCACGGGGGTGGAGGACAGTGAGTGGCAGGGGCTCACGTGGACCCCAGCCAGGACTTGGGTTTTTCTTGTGCGTCTGATGGGAAGACCTCAGGCAGCGAGTACAGGAGATGCAGTGATGCAGATCTTTGCCTTCCCACCGTCACCCGGGCTGATCGGAGGTGGGTTTGGAAGGCCAGGGCCACAGTCCAGGCATCCTGATGGGACTGGTGTGGCCGTGGAGGTGGGAGAAGTCATCAGAGCTGGGCTGAGCTTTGGGAGGGAGTGAGCAGGACTTGCCCTTGGAGTAAAAGTGGGGTTGTGGGACATAGAACCATCAAGGTCCGCCCCCCCCCCGGGCGACAGAGCCCAGCAACAGGGCTCCTCCCACTCCTCCCCCCCACCCCCCCCGCCAGGGTCTCCTTCCCCGACTCACCTGGGGAGCACACCCCGGGGCCTTCTTCCTTGAAGCCTTTTTGTCAACAGAGGGTCCGCATGTGCAGGATCCAGTGTTTAAGTGAGAAGCACTGTGTGCAGCACCCCCTGGGGCTGTGGGGAGGCAGAGATGGAAAAGGCCCCCATGTCTCCCTCAGGAAGCTTCTATCTCCCCATGTCCCTCTTGGAGGGAAGAGAGTGATCTGGGAGGCACCCCTCCTTGTTTATTTCTCTTGCTCAGCTTGCAAAACATTCCCAGGGTGCAGGGAAGATGAGCATGTGACCGTGAGCAAGCATGATTTCATCAGTGACTCTACAGGAACTTTACAGACGAAGTAAAGAAAGTCCCCAAATCCCAATTGTATCTTCTTAAAAATTAAAAAAGAAAAAAATGAAAAGGAAGCTTTCCACACCGGGACGGCAAAGCCTGGGAGCTAACCCTGTCGCTTTGCCTCTTCCTGCATGAGTCCCCTCCCCGGGAGGGACCTTGGTGTCCTATGTCCTCGTCTGAGAGACAAAAGCATACAGCAGGGAGGGACATTCCACCCGGGAGGGACCAGCTCCTGTGAGCAGTGACTGAAAGACCGGTGCTATTTTTGCCATTGTCATGATGGAATGATTGTCTGCTCACCCCAGCTCCTTAGCACTCAACACCAGAGTCCAGCCGCCTGCCACGTGCACGTGTTGGGAACACTACACAGGCCTCCTGGCTCTGGTTCCCCAGAGGAGGAGGGAAGGACAGTTGCTCAGAGGCCAGGGGAGGGAGCCGGCCACTCTGGGATGCTGGGGCAGAACATGGAGCAGAGAAACCTGACCCTGAGTCTGAAGGAACCCCCCACCTCTTGTGCCGACAGAGCCTGGGGGCGGGGTCATCCGGTCTCCAAGGAAATCCCAAATTCCAGGAAGCATGGGAACTTCGGCCATCTGGCACCTGGTGGGGGGGATCTAAGACCCATGTGGCTTCAGGGACGCCTGGGTGGTTCAGTCAGTTAGACATCTGCCTTCGGCTCAGGCCGTGATCCCAGCATCCTGGGATAGAGTCCTGCATGGGGCTTCTTGCTCGGCGGGGAGTCTGCTTCTCCTTCTGCCTGACACTCTCCCTGCTTGTGTGTTCTCTCTCTCTCTGACAAATAAATAAATAAAATCTTAAAAAAAAAAAAAAAAGGCCCATGTGGCCTTAAGGCAAGAGGTACCAGCCCTGAGGAGCCACCAGTGCCAATGGGCTCCTGGTCCCCAGACCTGCCAGGGAGAAAAGGCATTCCCTCATCCAAGGGAAACTCTCTTTTCATAGAGGGGTCAACCGAGATCCCTAGGGAAAAAGCTGGCCTGAGGTCCTGGAGGCTCTGGGAGTCATCTGGGGGATGCAGGGACACAGCCCGGGGACCTGGGTCCCACCCAGGCAACAGGGGAGCCCCGGGGCCCCACCAGCCCTGCTGACAGGGGAGGGCCCTCTCAGGGGCAGGGGTGATGAGTCATGCATTGTTGGAACTTGGTGTGCATGCTGAGACCTGCAACTCGTCAAGGAGAGCAGACCCTGCCCTGATCAAAAGGAAAAGAGATGGGTGAGAACACCATAAATAGGCAAGAGCCACCAGGCTTGGCTCCGGACACAGGAGGTGCCCTGGGGAGGTGCGTGGTCTGGGCGCCCACGAAGCTAAGGATAGCAGCTCTCGTCGACATCCATGGCTGGCCGCCGCCTGCTGCAGGGGGTCGGGAGGACAAGCAGGGGCTGTTGGCAGAGCCCTCGGTTCCTGCAAGTTCCAACTTTTGCCAAAATTGGTTAATTGGTTGCTTTGCAGGTCTCAAGGCACATATGCATCTCTGTCCACCAAATTCGCTCATGTGCTGGTGCACCCAGAAAAATGAACGTGGCATGCTTTTTCCAGCCTCACACTTGTGCAGAATCGACAGCGAGTATTTGCTGGGGGCTGTGCCCTGTCACTCGAGGAGAGTGGGCAGGGCCAGCAGCACCGGGCTGTGAGTCAGAGGCCTGGCAGTGCCACAGGCTGTGGCCTTGGGCAAGCCCCTTCTCCTCTCTGGGCCTCAGTCTGCTCCTCTGTGAAATGGGCTGTACCCATATCCTGCGGCTGATGTAACAGCATCCCACAAACTCCATGGCTTAAAACAACACACGTACTCTCCTGCGGGTTAAATCAAAATGTCAGCAGCACCGCATCCTTCCTGGAGGCTCCAGGGGAGAACCCATTCTCTTGCCTTGCCCAACTTCTTGAGGCTGCCTGCCTCCCGTGGCTCGTGGCTCGTGGCCCTTCCTCCGGGTTCAGAGCCCACAGTGGCCCTTCTCACATCGCGGCGCTCTGAAGCCAACTCTCCTGCTTCCCCCTTCCAGCGTTAAGGATCCGATTATATTGGACCCACCCAGATGATCAAGGGTGGTGGGGGTTGAGCTGGGGGCTTCTGCAGGGAAGCCCTGCTCACACAGCCCATCAACGCCAAAGAATGGGGCCGTGATGTCCGCAGAAGCCCGAAGCATCCCTTCATCAGCAGTCACGTCTGACCAGGGTGTTCCTGGAAGAGAAAGGAGGCCTTTGCTCCAGAGTGGAGGCCAGGAGCAGGGGAAGGCTGGCCCTCTGAGAGATTCCGCCGGGACCCTCAAACCTTCACCACACTTCTACAGAGATGTTTCCCGCAGCCAAGACTCAGGGGAGGATCCTGCCTTTCTTTTCTTTTTTTTTTTTTTTTAAGATTTTATTTATTTATCTGACAGAGAGACACAGCGAGAGAGGGAACACAAGCAGGGGGAGCGGGAGAGGGAGAAGCAGGCTTCCCCGTGGAGCAGGGAGCCCGATGCGGGGCTCGATCCCAGGACCCTGGGACCATGACCTGAGCCGAAGGCAGACGCCTAACGACTGAGCCACCCAGGTGCCCCAGGGTTCTGCCTTTCATCTGGGCCACACACCACTGCTGAGCGCCTCTCCATGCCCAGCTCTGTGCTGGATGTGGGGCCCGTTTAATCAGATGTGCTGGCCTGTTCTCACCAAGTTCAGCCTACTTAACACATACTCGTCAAAATACTGTGGGATAAAACCAAAGGACAGGGTCACTCCAAAGAGAAAGTTTTGTCTCCCCATGGTGAGGGAGAAAGGTGTCTGAGAAAGCTTTCCGGGGTAGACGGGTTTTGAAGTGTGAGTAGGAGTTCACCAGCTAGATGGGAATGTGGAATTCTAGCTGGAGGCAACAACTTGTGCCAAAGCATAATAGAGGAACAGAACACTGTGTGTGTGTGTGTGTGTGTGTGTGTGTGTGTGTGTGTGTGTGTGTGTGTTGGGGCGGGTGGAGAGTATAAGCAGTTCGGTATTACTGAGGGTGAGATGTGGGGGGCAGGGGTTGGGGGTGAGGCCCCAGGTAGGCAGGGGATGGGTTAAGGGATCTAGCCTTTACGCTACAGGTGATGTGGATTTTAAGCTGTAGAGGGACATGGTCAGGGGTGGCTGGGAGAGTAGCAAGGGTTGGGGAGGAGATGCATGGACAAGACCAGATGCCCATGCCAGCATTATCTTGATCCCCAAACCAGACAAAGGCCCCTTCAAAAAGGAGAATGACAGACCAATATCCCTGATGAACATGGATGCCAAAATTCTCACCAAGATACTAGCCAATAGGATCCAACTGTACATTAAAAGGATTATTCACCACGACCAAGTGGGATTTATTCCTGGGCTGCAAGGCTGGTTCAACATTCACAAATCGATAAATGTGATACGTTGCATTAATAAAAGGACAAGAACCATATGATCCTCTCAACCCATGCAGAAAAAGCATTTGACAAAATACAGCATCCTTTCTTAATTAAAACTCTCCACAGTGTAGGGATAGAGGGAACATACCTCAATATCCTAAAACAACCCAGCAATTGCACTATTGGGTTACCCCAAAGATACAAATGTAGTGACCCGAAAGGGGCACCTGGACCCCAATGTTCATAGCAGCAAGGTCCACAGTAGCCAAACTGTGGAAGGAGTTGAGATGTCCTTCAACAGACAAATGGATAAAGATGTGGTTCATATGTACAATGGAACATTACTCAGCCATCAGAAATGATGAATACCCACCATTTACATTGATGTGGATGGACCTGGAGGGTATTATGCTGAGTGAAATAAGTCAAGCAGAGAAAGACAATTATCATACGGTTTCACTCATATGTGGACCATAAGGAACAGCTCGGAGGACCACAGGGGAAGGGAGGGAAAACTGAATGGGAAGAAATCAGAGAGGGAGACAAACCATGAGAGACTCTGGAGTCCGGAAAACGAACTGAGGGTTGCTGGAGGGGAGGTGGGTAGGGGGTGGGGTACCCGGGTGATGGGCATGAAGGAGAGCACGTGATGTGATGAGCACTGGGTGTTCTACGCAACTGATGAATCGCTGACCTCTACATCTGAGACTAAGGATACACTCTATGTGGGCTAATTGAATTTAAAGTAAAAAAAAAAAAAAAAAAAAAGACCAGCTGCCCCTGGTGAGGAGGTACCCAGGGAGTGCCGGGGCAGACGGCACAGCCCGGGCTGACAGGGTGGTGCTCACATTGGTACAGGAGCCACCAGGCTGGCACAGGTGAGAGGTGGCGCATCCCAAAGCCCCAGCCAGGAGTTTCCTTGGAGCAGGGAGGAGGTGACCTGTCCCGGGAGCGTTCTGCTCTCTTGTCTTTCCATGGACAAAAATTATGGCATTTGAGAGTCCCTCCTTTGATTAGCATGTTGCTCTAGAGCCCACGGTGCAACATAGCTCCTCCGGGAGACCAGCGTGGCGGTGGCGGGCGGAGAACTGGACTTGGCAGAAGCAGCCTGGATCTGGGTTCCAGTTCCACGGGCTCCGCGGCTGTGCACCCAGGGAGGGATTCCATCTCTGTCTCTTCCACCGGAAGCGTGTCTGATTTGGCTTTTGCCAACTCTCGCTAAGAACTCACCACGGCTCAGCTCCATTACCTTGATGACCCTGCCTGGTGGGGAGCCTCACCCACGTGGAAAGGGGTTCACAGAGGCCAGGCAGCCTGCCAAGGGACACGCAGTGGGCACTGGCTCGAAGCCCCTCTCTCCCTGCCACCCGGGACCACTCCGGAGCCCAGGACCCCTCGGAAAGTTTGGCAAATGGCCAGCGTGGTGAGATTGCCCACGCACGGCTTACCTGCTGCAGGTTCTGTGTGGACTAGACTCAAGTGTCTCTGGTCAGGTTTAGCTCTGGTTTCCCACAGGAAGGCAGGGAGGCTGCCAAGTGGCAAACCCAGCAGCTGGAAGCCCCCACTCCCCTCCCCACCGCGAGGGCCAGATGACTTGTCCTTGTCCGGTTTGTGCCAGAGAGGATCAGCGGCAGTTAACAGAGGAACAAGGGTGCACGCCCAGGGCTTCGGGCTGCCTTCCTTCCACCCGCCTGCACCTCCCCCCGGGGACCAGGGGCTCCCAGGAACTGCCCGCAGCCCAGTGCCAGCGAGAAAGGGGGCATGGAGAGGAAAGGGGACCCAAACTTGTGGCAGGGGACACCCAAAGGGCTGGGGCATGCACAGAGGGCGGACCAAACCTTCCCGTCTTAAGCCCATGTGCACAAACACGCACAAATATACACACAAATACACACACACACATGCACGTGCTGTGTGAGTCTCCTCCCGTCCCTGGCTGGGCCAGGCCTTGATGGCTGTGTCATAGTGAGCTGTCAGGAGAGCGGTGTGCCCAGGCAGGTTGGTGTGGGTGTTGCCGGTCTTCCTGGGAGTCAGGGCAGCTCACTGGCTCCTGGGCCAAATCTCTGCCCAGGCAGGCCCCAGGCTCCCAAGTTGGCTCTTAACAGCACCTTATTATGGCCTTGGGCCTTGGCAAGGGCTGGAGGTCTCTTAAGGGGATGACGCCTCAGAAGCACTGCATGGGGGTGGGGCAGGCCAGGCCTCCAGGGGCCTTGCCTCATGGGTAGTGTTGGTGTGCAAAACCCCAACCTCAGGATTCAGCCAAGGTATGTGAGAGGAGCCGAGTGGGGAAGTCGTTTAGCCCACACCTGTCCGTCCCCAGGCCCCAGCTTGGCCAGGGCCGCGGATGCCCCTTGGGGGAAGCGCCAGGCAGGTGCAATATGCAGGTCACCCAACCAAGTGCATTTAAGGGTCCACCGAGCTGTGCAATAAAGTCATTTCAGGCCCTTGGTCCCAGCCGACTTAGCAGCCAGCACAGTTCAGACGTCTGCGGACCAACCAGCAATCAGTGGGCTGCCCATGCTCTGTCTGTCCCATAGCCAGCCCATGCCTCCATGCCCCACCTAAATGCCCCCTCTTCCAAGAAGCCCTCCCTGACCACCCCAGAAGGGCTCCATCCTGACTCTCACATCCCTTTGAACCCGGGACCCCTCACAGATTGCCAGTTCCAGGCTATTGTGGTATGTAGTTACTGGTACATTCATTGTATTTTCCTTTGGTTCATCTTTGCCAACCCAGGGTCCAGCCAGGACCTAGGATGAACACCTGATGGGTACATGTTTGCTAAATGAACAATGAATAGTTGGATGAAATTTTGAGTTTCCATTCACATTGCACTCACCATGTGCCAGGCACTGTTTTAAATCTTTATAAATACTAACTCACTGACTCCTCATAATGATGCTTGGTGGTGTGTTATGTTTGATCCCTAGTTAACAGGTGAGGAAACTCAGGCACCAGCAGGCTAGTAACTTGCCCAGAATCACACAGCCTGTAGGCAGCAGATCCAGGACCTGAGCCCAGGCAGCGCCTCTCCGAGTCCCTGTTCTGAGCCCCACGGCCACTACCCGTCATCTTATCGCCCCACGTGTGCAGCGAGTCCGCTGAGGACCAGGAAAGCCAAGGCACTTGCTGCCAGTGCCCAAACCCTCTTGCCCCCTTGTGTGGCTCTTCCCTCCTTAAAACGGGAGCCTGGGACCTCAGATCTCGAGCATCACTCGTCTGTTCACCAGGCTGCTTTGGAGGCTGCAGGCAAGCTCCTTCCCCACAGAGGCAGAGCCCTTCTGGGCCCCTCCTCCCTTCTCTTGGCGACAACCTGAGGGCAACGGTGGGGAGCTGGGGTCACGGTCTGTGGGTGTGTTTCTGCCAGTATTGGTTGATGGGTTCAGCCTCTGGGCGCCGGAACAGGAGCTGGAGAGAGGCTGGTTGCGCAGGGCCCTGGGCCTCCAGACCAGGGCGGATGGAGAGGACGCAGGGCTGCGCCCTGGCTCTGCTACAGGTCTGAGAGAGACCCCGGCCCGGGGAAGGGTATGTGGGTGGGGTGCTGGCTCCCACACTGATGGGCAGGGCAGGCTGTGGGGCGGGGCTCCAGGAGGGCCTGGGAGCCTGTTCAGGGACTCAGACCCGGCCCTCAGCCCTCTGCACGGCACCCAGCGCTGTGTTCCTCCTTGGGCGAGGCCTCTGATGCCCGAGCGGGGGGCCCAGGGCAGCAGGCGTCTCAGGACCCTGTGAGACACCTCCTGCGGCCTCGCCGGCAGCAGAGCTGCAGGCAGCCATGTCTGGCACCACGTGACTGTGCCCGCGGTCACATGACCCAGAGGGGGCACCCCATAGGTCAGCCCAGGACCAATGGCTGACAGTAGAGTGAGCAGCTGACCAATTGGCTTCACCCCCTGGGGACCCCAGCTGGATGGCCCAGAAAAAGGCGAATGCGGAGGGAGTCTCCTGGAGGGTTGGGGATGGCAGAGGGAGGCCTGAGGCCTGGGGGAAGTCTTGAGGGAACTGGGAGGGCCTAGGGGACCTTGGGAGACCTTGGGGATCTGGGGCCTGGGGGACCTGGGGGGGTCCTGGGGGCCTTGGAAGACCTTGGGAAACCTTTGGGTCCTCAGGGGGCTGGTGGGGGGGCTCTGAATGGCCTGGGGGCATTGAGGAGCCATGGAGGGTCTTTGATGGGTCTTTAGGGGCCTTGGGGGTCGTGGGGGTCTTGGAGCGTGGGGGGGCCTTGAGGGTCTTTGAGGGCCTTGGGGGACCTGGGAATCTTGCGAGACCATGGGAAATCTTCGTGAATTTAGGGAGCTGGGGGTGTTAGGGGACTTTGAGAGGCCCCGGGGCTTTGGGCAGGCTCGGGGAATGGAGCAGCCCCCTCAGGGCCCAGGCCATGCCGGTGGCTGTGGCCTGGGCACATAGCTTCACCCCTGGGAGCCCTGGCTCCCCTCCTTGTGATGGGAAGATGACAGGCCCGCCCCAAGTCCGTGAGGTTGACATGAACAAAGGGCACTGGCCCCGTTCTCCCCGTGCCTTTCCTAGCTGTCACGTCGGGATGCTCTGAGGCCAGGCCCCCGCCCCCGCACACACTCCCCCTCCACACAAACCCACTTCCCGCACCCACGGAGGCTGTGGGTTGTACGGGTTTTGTGGGGCGTGGGGAACGAACTCCTGGCACACAGCCCACTGCAGGAGGCGTCTCCTTGACCCCAGAGTTCCTCTCACACTGGACACTAGGTGAGGTGGGAGAGTCCCTCAATTAGCTTAGATGGTCTCTCCAAGGCCGTGGAGGCTTTCCGGCCAGGCACTGACGTGACCAGGGTGGGCTCAGTCCTTCAGGGGGTTGGTGCTGGCTGCTGGGGGAGGCTGACACGGCCTGACCGGGGTCCTGGTGACAGCTGGACGTTGGGGGTGGGGATGGGCAGAGCTGAGCTTCCTGAAAGGCTTTTGAGACCTGGCCCCCTTCCTGGGCCCGTGGATGGTGCAGTCTCCTGCACCCCCAGCCGCCTCCTGTCCACCACGGACCCATGGACTCCACCTTCAGGCCTGCACTGTGGGTCTTTCCAGTTCTCTCCATCCCCAAAGTTGCTGCGTTGGTCCAGGCCACCGTCCCTGCCGTGGATAATGCTGGAATTTTCCAGCTGGTCCCTCGTCCAGGGTGGGGCCCCTGCCCTGGTCCCTCCAATCTCTTCTTCTCCAGCAGCCAGAGTGATTTTTAAAAAAACGCAACCCTGGGATGCCTGGGTGGCTCAGTTGGTTAAGCGACTGCCTTCGGCTCAGGTCATGATCCTGGAGTCCTGGGATCGAGTCCCGCATCGGGCTCCCTGCTCGGCAGGGAGTCTGCTTCTCCCTCGGACCCTCCCCCCCTCTCAGGCTCTCTCTCTCTCTGTCTCACTCTCTCTCTCAGATAAATAAATAAAATCTTAAAAAAAAAAAAAGCAACCCTGCCCTCCTTGACCTGCCCCAGATTTGCAACCACCTGCCCTCCTCCTTCCATACAGAAGCCCAGTCCTGGGTGGGGGGGGGGGGGTGCGGGGCGGGGCTTCAGCCTCCTCAGAGCTGTGCCCAGAGCACCTGGTCCCAGCGCTGCAGGAGCTCATGCCGGAATGTGTGTAGACGACCTGCTGCTTCCTTCATTGGACAAGTCTGCTGGAAAATGGTTCAGTGGAGCCAGGCAGTGTGTGTGGGGTGGGTGCTTGGCGTCCTGACCAAGCTGCTCATCACAGGGCAGGCCAGAGCGGACTGCCTGCCTCCTGCTTCGTGTGTCCTCTGGGCTGTGATTGGCCCCGGAGGGTGTGGACGCAGCTCTGGCCCATCGGGGAAGGGAGACAAGGGAGACAGCAAGACAGGCCTCTTGTCACCCCTGCATCCTGGCCCGTGTACGTGCTTGGGGATGACCAGGGCCCTCGAGGGTAGATGCTGACCATACCAGGCACTGTTCTAAGGGCTTTATACTCACCACCCCGTGAGGTAGGCACAATCACTATCCTGATTTTACAAATGAGGAAGGAGGCACAGAGAGAGAGAAAGGTCTTGTGCCATGGTAGCTGATGGACCAGGAATCAGACTCCAGTCTGCC
Source organism: Zalophus californianus (assembly GCF_009762305.2). Lineage (NCBI taxonomy): Eukaryota > Metazoa > Chordata > Mammalia > Carnivora > Otariidae > Zalophus > Zalophus californianus. The sequence goes on along the minus strand of NC_045603.1, from coordinate 3,501,508 downwards.
TCCAAAGCCCCTGCAAGGTTCTGTCCCCATCGAGCCACCTGGGCTCACCTTGGTCACCTGTCTCCAGTCGCTGGGCCACCTTTCAGCTCCCTGAACGTCTTTCCCACCTCAGGGCCTTTGCACGGGCTCTTCCTTCTGCCTAGAACACTTTTCTCACTGATTGTCTCATTACGGGGTCTCGGTTCAAATGTTACCTCCCTGCAGGGGTGCGAATGGCTGGGGCTGAGAACGAGGTGGCTTCCCCAGATGCCTTTTGTGCCTTTTGAATATTGAACCATGTGAATATATTACCTACTATCTCAGTCAGCTTGGCTGCCATGAGAAATACCACAGTCTGAGGGGATGGGGGCGGGGGCCTTAAACAGCAGACGTTTGTTTCACACAGTTCTGGAGGCTGGAAGTCTGAGACCAGGGTGCTGCTGATTCAGTTCCTGGTGAGAGCTCTCTCCTTGGGCCGCCTTCAGGCAGTGTCCTCACGTGGCCCTTCCTTTGTGCTTACAAACCAGTGACAGAAAGATCTCTCTCCTCTCTCTCTCTCACACATCTTATAGGGCACTAATCCCATCATGGGCTGCACCTCCAAACACCATCACATTGGGTGTGAGGGGTTCACCATATGAATTTAGGGGGCACACAAAGTTCAGTCCATACCACTCACTTGAAAAATGATAAATTTAAAAAAATTTGTAAAGGCATACAACTTCACACTCTTTAGGATGGCTATTATTTTATTTTATTTTACTTTTTTATTTTATTTTATTTTATTTTTGAGAGAGAGGGCACACGAGCAGGGTGGGGGGGCGGAGGGAGAGGGAGAAAGAGAATCTTAAGCAGATTCCACGCCCAGCACGGAGTCCCATGTGGGGGATCAACCTCATGACCCTGAGATCATGACCTGAGCTGAAATCAGGAGTCAGACGCCCGACTGACTGAGCCACCCAGGTGCCCCACGGATGTCTATTATTTTAAAAACAGCAACGGAAAATAGCATTCCATCAGCAAGAACACGGGGAAACTGGAACACTTGTGCATCGCTGGTGGGAACGTAAAATGGTGCCTCCGGTGTGGAAAACAGTTTGGCAGTTCCTCAAAGGGTTAAATATAGGATTCCTGTATAATCCAGCAAAACCACTCCTAGGTATACACCCAAGAGAACTGAAAGCAGGGACTTGAAGAGATATTTGTACACCCATATTTGTACATTGATAGCGTTATTCACAATAGCTGAAAGGTGGACACAATCCAAGTGTCCATGAATGGATAAACCAAATGTGGTCCATCCATACAATGAAATATGATTCAGCCTTTACAAGGGAGGAAATTTTGACACCTGCTACAACATGGATGAACCCCGAGGACATGCTCAGTGAAGTAAGCCAGTCCTTTTGTGCCTTACATGAGTTACTTAGAGTTGTCTGAATCATAAAGACAGACCATAGATGATGGCTGTCAGGGGCTGGGGGAGGGGCATGGGAGTGAGTGTCTGCTGCGGACAGTTTAATTTCTGCAAGATGAAAACAGCGCGAATGGGCTTAGGGTTGCCGAATTGTACACCTAGACATGGTTATAATGGTAAATTTTGCTATGCATATATCACGACCATAAAATTATATAAATGGGTGGGTAAATTTAAGCAAATGTTAGCTGCATAAAGTAATAAAATTAAGTTCTCATGGTGTTTTACATAAAGAAAAATTTAAAAAGACCAATGTCACTATCACAACTTCCTCCCAAAGGGTACAGAATGAAAGTGGGAAAATTACATGGGAGAATCCTGAAAAAGGGACCCTCAGTCAAGTGATCGAGGTCAATGTCATGGGGATCCATCAGGCTGACAGCATGTGCCTAAAGGGGCGAGATGAGGAGGGGCACTTGGCCTCTGCGGTCTTCCTCCCCAGACCCGTGACCCCAGTCCAACCCCGAGAAAAATATCAGACAAATCCCAGTCAAGGGACCTCTACAAAAATGCCCAGTCCTCCTCAAATCCATCAAGATCGGCAGAAACAAGGAATGAAGAGGCAGTGACAGCCCAGAGAAGCCCAAGGAAACACGACAATGAATGCCATACAGTGTCCCAGGTGGGGTCTCGGAAAATAAGTCAGTCTGAATAAGGCATGGACTTTAGTTAATACTGATGTATTGACACTGATTCGCGTGTTGTAAGAAATGCACTAGGATGACAACTGGGGGACTTGGGGGGTGGGTATAAGGCAACTCTGAAGAATTGTGGCAATTCTTCTGTAAATCTAACTTTTCTGGAAAATGTTATTTAGAAAGAAAAGAAAAGAAAAGAAAGCCTCTGGACAGACCTTCCTGTGCACCAGGAGAAGGTTCCGCTCTCTTTCTGGGCATGCCCCTTTCAGGGTTGTACTTGAACCCGTGTGAGAGGGATGGGGTCAGCTGCCTCTGGGAGAAGCAGGGAACACTTTGAGGGGGACACCACCCTGACCCCCTACATCCCACCACCTGCGGTATATGGCTAGTTCAACTGAAGAACCAAATTCTTCATTTATTTTCATTTTAATTAATTTTAATTTTAATGTAAATAGCTGTGTGGGGGGGTATTGGCCACCATAATGGACAGATTTAGGGGCTTCAGCTTCAGTATTTTTTTGGCAAGATGACTTCCTGGGGAGGGGAGTGAGTTTTCCGTTAGAAGTAACCATAATGTCAGATTTCTCTCTTTTTGTGGTTTAGGATCCACTGCTGGTCATTGCCCATCACTGCCCTGGACCCCTTCATCTACCAGCAGGTGCAAAATGGTGATACTCCAATTCTACCACTGCTGCTTCAATCACTGGCTGAAATCCTGTCAAGAGAAACTTCCCCTTATCAACTATTTGATCACCCTAAGTTACAGATCACATAGGAAAGGTAGGATAAATGGTTGACTCCTCTCCTTTACTTACAAGTTTCAAAATAATGAGTTGATTCCCTAGTATCCTGTGACTGTCGACTTTTTTTTGGCATCATTATGAACTGATGGATTTGAGTATATAGAGTGTGCTTCAGTCCAGTGCAGTTACAATCTTTACTGGTGTTCTAATTTTCCCATCCCCGGTCAGTGCGAGACTGTTCTGTGGCATCTGGGTGGTTCTGACATGACCCCAGTGGTCTGTGACAGCTTCTTGCTTTTTTGGGTGTGACAAGATGTTCCAGGCTCACCTTGTACATTTCCCATCCCACACCTGGAACCAGCCTTTCTCCAAGAAGTTCTGGTTCCTTTTAGGGGAAATTAGAGACCACAAATATCCCACTACGGGTGCTCATTTCCAGGGGACTGATCCTTGTTTCTAAGGCATTTCCACTGGACAGAGCAGACAAACACCCTGAGTCTACACTGACACTTCCTACTTAGAGTCTGGACTAGAGCATTTTTACTTCAACTCATTGACCTCTATCTCCTCTCACCTGAACTACAAATAGCACATGGAGAAAATAATCTCTCGTGTGCTTTATTCCACCCTGCGTACACAACCATCTCAGAAAAACAATACCCAATACCAACAACAGCACCAACATGATCCTTGAAAGGAGTTAAATATTTTGTACTTCTTTTTGTCCTTAAGCTACAGACCACCAGACATGTGCAGACAAATTACTGTATTTAAGGTTACCTGGAATACCTCTCCTCTGTATGGTTATGTTGCCATCTAAATACACAATTTAGGTTCATTTATTTCATTTTTTGTTTTTAGGATTTTTAAAAATTTAACATCATTTCTCCAATTGATCTGCCCAAGTATTTTCTTTTTTTTTTTAAATGTTGATTAATTTGGAACAGCCACACATCTTTTTTTTTTAAGCATTTTGTTTTTTTTATTTTTTTTAAGATTTTATTTATTTATTTGACAGAGACAACAGCGAGAGAGGGAACACAAGCAGGGGGAGTGGGAGAGGGAGAAGCAGGCTTCCCACTGAGCAGGGAGCCCGATGTGGGGCTCGATCCCAGGGCCCCGGGATCATGACCTGAGCCCAAGGCAGACACTTAACGACTGAGCCACCCAGGCGCCCCTGCCAAAGTATTTTCAAAGAAGTATCCTGTTATTTCTCTCTTCTTTGAGGTAACTGTTTAAACATTTTTTTGAATTACTTTTTAATTTTTTAAGAATATTTAAAAAATAATGTTTGTACCGCTCACTTTTTTAGATAAATGATTGTCTTTCCCCAGGTAGTTTTATTTACTCTTTTTATTATGCTTTATACATGTAATTACTTTACGTTTAAACCTTTATATAATATCCTTGGTCCATTGTCTGCCTGCCTTTCTTCCTTCTTTTCTTTTTCCCTCCCTCCCTACTTCTCTCCTCCCGTCCATCCGCCCCTACCTCCTTCTCGCCCTCCTCCCTCCTCTCCCTCCCCCCTCCTCCTCTCCCTCCCCCTCCTCCTCTCCCTCCCTCCTCCTCTCCCTCCTTCCTCCTCTCCCTCCCCCCTCCTCCTCTCCCTCCCCCTCCTCCTCTCCCTCCTTCCTCCTCTCCCTCCTTCCTCCTCTCCCTCCCCCCTCCTCCTCTCCCTCCCCACTCCCTCCTCTCCCTCCCCACTTCCTCCTCTCCCTCCCCACTTCCTCCTCTCCCTCCCCACTTCCTCCTCTCCCTCCCCCCTCCTCCTCTCCCTCCCCACTTCCTCCTCTCCCTCCCCCCTCCTGCTCTCCCTCCCCACCTCCTCCTCTCCCTCCCCACTTCCTCCTCTCCCTCCCCACCTCCTCCTCTCCCTCCCCCCTCCTCCTCTCCCTCCCCCCTCCTCCTCTCCCTCCCCCCTCCTCCTCTCCCTCCCCACTTCCTCCTCTCCCTCCCTCCTCCTCCTCTCCCTCCCCACCTCCTCCTCTCCCTCCCCACCTCCTCCTCTCCCTCCCCACTTCCTCCTCTCCCTCCCCCCTCCTCCTCTCCCTCCCCCCTCCTCCTCTCCCTCCTTCCTCCTCTCCCTCCCCCCTCCTCCTCTCCCTCCCCACTCCCTCCTCTCCCTCCCCACTTCCTCCTCTCCCTCCCCCCTCCTCCTCTCCCTCCCCACTTCCTCCTCTCCCTCCCCCTCCTCCTCTCCCTCCCCACTTCCTCCTCTCCCTCCCCCCTCCTCCTCTCCCTCCCCACTCCCTCCTCTCCCTCCCCACTTCCTCCTCTCCCTCCCCACCTCCTCCTCTCCCTCCCCACTTCCTCCTCTCCCTCCCCCCTCCTCCTCTCCCTCCCCACCTCCTCCTCTCCCTCCCCACTTCCTCCTCTCCCTCCCCACTTCCTCCTCTCCCTCCCCCCTCCTCCTCTCCCTCCTTCCTCCTCTCCCTCCCCCCTCCTCCTCTCCCTCCCCCCTCCTCCTCTCCCTCCCCACTCCCTCCTCTCCCTCCCCACTTCCTCCTCTCCCTCCCCACTTCCTCCTCTCCCTCCCCACTTCCTCCTCTCCCTCCCCCCTCCTCCTCTCCCTCCCCACTTCCTCCTCTCCCTCCCCCTCCTCTTCTCCCTCCCCACTTCCTCCTCTCCCTCCCCCCTCCTCCTCTCCCTCCCCCCTCCTCCTCTCCCTCCCCACTTCCCCCTCTCCCTCCCCCCTCCTCCTCTCCCTCCCCACTTCCTCCTCTCCCTCCCCCTCCTCCGCTCCCTCCCCACTTCCTCCTCTCCCTCCCCCCCTCCTCCTCTCCCTCCCCACTCCCTCCTCTCCCCACTTCCTCCTCTCCCTCCCCCCTCCTCCTCTCCCTCCCCACTTCCTCCTCTCCCTCCCCACCTCCTCCTCTCCCTCCCCACCTCCTCCTCTCCCTCCCCACTTCCTCCTCTCCCTCCCCCCTCCTCCTCTCCCGCCCTCCCCCCTCCTTCTTCTTCAGTTGTCTGTTGGTCTCCCAGCAAAGACAATAACGAAATTAGTTGGTGACCTTGGATCCTCTTCTCTTTTCTTCCTTTTCTCCATAATCTGATTCAAAATCATATTTTTACGTCCAGTTAACACCCGCAAGGTAAGCGGGAAGCTGACCCCACCTTTCACACCCTCGCCCTGCTCTTCCCCAGGAACCATCCAGTTATGTTTAACTTTGCAGATAAAACACACTCAGCGCTCACCGCGAAGCCTTACCTTGCTGTGCCCACCCCCACCTCCCGATGCTCGCTCCCCAGTAGCTATAACCTCAGTAAAGGCTCGTCGAAGCCCACCCTCAGCAAGAGCAGTGTCTCTGCCGCCGTTCGGCCGGACACAATATTCCGGGCGCGCATTTTCTCTCCTTGGACCTGGGAACTACGCCTTCTGGCACAAAGCACGGCCGTCAGCAGTCCGTGGCGATCCGCTATTTTTTCTTGGGACGGGAACTTTCTCACCTGGGCGTCCAAAGGATTTTATTCTCTTTTTCTTTAAAATTCAGTGGCTTCACTCCCCTACATCTCAGAGTTAGTCATTCCAGGCCCATTTTCCTAGCGTGGGGTATGTTCTTCCAACATGTAATTTCACAGCTGTTCATTTGTTTTAAATTTCGGGAATGCCTTCTTGAATTACAGTTTCGGTGTTGGCTCTGGCCCACTGACCCGGCTTTCTGGGCAGGAACGCTATCATCAGTCCTGTGCTAGATCTTTCCTGCCTGCCTTCCATGCTCGCTTTCCTCTAATCCCTAATCTCTCTCTCTCTTTGTCTCATTTCTTTGTGATTTGAAAAAGTTGCCTACTTTTCATCTCCTGCCAGCTGTGTTGATTCCCTGTCAGTTTTGTCTTCGTTCCTGGAATTTACGTTCTCATTTTTTTCTAATTATTCTCCACACACTTCACGCTCAACGATTCTTTTCCTCTCTAATCATGGATTTTCTGAGCTTTCCTAATTCTGAATGATGTCGTTCTTTTGTGATTTCTATCATTTTCGTCATCACCCGGCCTTGATCGGAAGTACGAGGCTCCAGTTTTCTTTGGCTCTGCGGGCACGTCTTTCTGACACACTTTCATATTCCATACAGTGCTGTCCCACTGCCTAGGGCCACTAGCCACATTTCAAGTGCTCCATAACTACCGGACTGTGCAAATATACAGTATTTCCGTCATTCTAGAAAGTTCTATCAGACAGAGCTGGTCCATAGGATCCTAACTCTCTACCTTACTCTCCTGTTCTTATAACAAACTTGGGTAGGGTCCGACCGTCACTCTCCTCCAGTCTACCCTTGACAGTCCCTCCATGGGGGGACCCCGCATGGCTGCGGAGTAGGTGAGGGGTGAGAAGGAACGAGGCCTAACCAGCACCCTGAAAGGTAGGGAAACGGAGGCACACAGAGTGGGGAGGGGCTTGCCGGGGTCGCACAGCCGGTAAGACAGAGTCCGGATCCAGATTAGCTGACCCAGCCTTCTTCCACTAGGAGGCAGAAGGCGGGGCCGCTAAGGAGGGAGACCCTGCCCACGCAGGGCCCCTGGGCGAGGATTGGGCGGGGCGGGGGCTGGGCGGACCTCCAGGGCCGGCCCAGGGGGCGAGGCGCCCGGACCCTGCACTGCCGCCTGCTGCCACGAGGTGGCACGCTCCGCTAGTCTCAGAAGCCAGAAGCCCAAGTTTGTGCAGCAAGCCCCTGTGTCTGTCTCAGGCCAGTGGCTGGGGGTGGGGGGGGGGTGCTCTGTCGCCTCCCCAGGGCCTGGCTAAGCCCTGCTAAGGAGCCGTGTATTCAGGGCCCCCCCCTCTGCAGAGAACACAATCTCCCCAGGGCCACAAGCCGAGAAAAGCCCTTCACACCTTGCGTTTAGCTCTGTGCTAATTCCACTCAGAGACGCTCATTTGTTCCCATCTTCACCTGTGCTGAGACGCTGATGCAGCTCTTACCGGAGGAGCGCGTCTGATACAGCGGTGGGTGGTCCATTTTTTCCCGAAAAGCTGTCATTAAGTTGATGGTGCATCTTACACAACAGCATTTTATTTTTTTTAAAGATTTTATTTATTTATTTGGGGAACGCAAGCAGGGAGAGTGGGAAAGGGAGAGGGAGAAGCAGGCTTCCCGCTGAGCAGGAAGCCCGATGCGGGGCTCGATCCCAGGACCCTGGGATCATGACCTGAGCCGGAGGCAGACGCTTAACCGACTGAGCCTCCCGGGTGCCCCTCAACAGCATTTTAAAGTCAAGGAAACATGTAAAGACAGTTTCTGGGGGTCACCTGACTGCTCATCCATACCACATCTGCTCAGTGCCTACTATGTGCAAGGCTCTCCCGTGTACTGAAGTATAAACACGTGTCGATTCCCATGGGACACGCGGAACCATCAGACCTTCATCCCCCTGGACCGGCAGGCAGGCACAGTATATCCCGTTGCAGACCCTTCCTTGGAGGCCTCGCCCACCCTTGGCCTCCCCTACAGGCTGCCTCTTGCCTCTCTGGTGGTGGTGGCCACAGCCTGGTGGTGGGCATCTTACTCTTCCCTTTACAGATGAGGAAACTGAGGCTCAGAGGGTTAGGTGGTGTGTCCAAGGACACAGAGTCAAGAGCACGTGGAGCGTGGTCCCAACCTTCTCTGGGCAGGGCCCTCACGGTCTCATGGGGCTGGGGCCACAGGTCAGAACCAGAAGCTGGTGGGGAGAGAGCCCAAGAGAGATGTTTGAGGGCCAGAGTCAGTGCTCAGGGTCCAAGGTGGGGCAGCAGCTCTGATACTGGTATCCAAGGCCAAAGGGTCGGGTATCTGGGGGGAGGGTGGCTGGGAGGAAGGGAACAGAGGAGTCCCCAGTGGCAGTGGGCTCTGGCCGGGAGGGACCTCTCGGCAGGCCGGCTCTTCTAGAGAAGTCCAGGATGGACAAGTGGCCCCACAGGAGCTCCGAGAAAAGGAGCAGGCAGGGAGGGCTTCCTAAAAGACAGGGCACTTGAACATGGGTGTGCCTGAAAAGAGCCCATCCACGGGAGTATGAGAGGGAAGTGGGCCAGAGGAGAACCACCACCCCCAGGCTGGCAGAGAGGGGTACTACGGCCCTGCTGTGGGCCAGGCCCTAGGCTGGGAGGCTGGAGGGGGTCAGCCATGGTCCCTGTCCTCAGGCAGAGCGCAGGTTGGCAAGAGAGGCCGTCTCAGAGGCCGAGGCCACGTGCTGGTCTTGGTGCTGAGATGGAATGGGGGGAGGCGAGGCTCCCGGTTGGCTGACCAGGAGCATCCCTTGGTGTGTATGATGAAGTCCTTGGTGCCCGGAGGAAAAGAAAAGGAGAGGAGGGCGGGGTGGGCCTCAGAGAGGGGGCGGCACTTGAGCGCACCCCTGAAGAAGAGGCCTTGGGTGGGGGGGGCTGTGTGCCCGCAGGTGGCCTGGCAAGGAGGTGGGCACGAGGACTTTGGGTCAGAGAAGCTGGGGTGGCCGTGGGGGCGGGTGGGCCTGGCGGGGAGTCTATGGGTCCCACCTGCCTTGGTGTGGAGGTCGGGGTGGGGCGAGGCGGCTCTGAAGTGAGGACTCGGGGCCCCACCTGCGGGCCCAGGGGCGAGGCCAGGTGTGGGGCCTGGCGTGGGGGGTGTCCGGCCAACCCCCCGGGGAGAGTGCTGCCAGGCACAGAGCACAGGGCGGAGGCAAGGGTGGGAGAAGGCCTGAGGATGGAGGGGTCCGGGGAGGGTGCTCTGGGGGTGCCGAGGGCGCAGGGGAGTGGGAAACGGCACGGCGGGGTCTGAGGCAAGTTGCCCAGGCCCCCCCCCCCCTGACTTCTTTCTGCATGCCTTTGCTTGGCCACCAACATCCCCTGCTTTTGCTCATCACCCAGGGGCTCCCTTGAGTCCAGCCATCTTGCCCCCTGGATGCTCTTTGGGGCTCTGAGGCCAGGAGACCGGTTCTGCGGGTTCGGCTGGCTCCAGGCTGGTCGGGGGACTCCAGGCCGCCTTCTCAGAGCTGCCAACACAACTCAGAATTTGGCAACGCCCACTCATTTGAGCAGAGGGGTGGGGAGCTAGTGGTGACCTCGCCCACCACCTGCGGTGTGGCCCCGAGGGGCCAGGAGGCTGCTCTGAGCCTGGTCCTTGTGGGACTTGGCTCAGCGTAAATACCACAGACGGGGAAGGAGGGGAGGCGGGGACGACAGAGATTTATTTCCGCCCGGTTCCCGAGGCTGAGAATCTGAGAACAAGGTGGGCTGGCTCCTCCCGAGCCCCTGTCCCGGGCGTGCAGACGGCTGTCCTCTCCCCCTCTCCTCACACGGTGGTCCCTCCGTGTGGGTCTGTGTCCTACCTCCTCCTCTTGTAAGGCCCCCAGCCAGACCGGCTTAGGGCCCATCCTAAGGAGCTCATTTGAACACAATCACCTCGATAAAGGCCCTGTCTCCGAACACTGTCGTATTCTGAGGTTACTGGGGGTTAAGGCTTCAGCCTATTAATTTGGGGGCTGGACGCAGGTGAGCCTGGAGCAGTCCCCGCTTGGAAATGAGGTGATAGGATAGCTCTGAGGAGCCGTCGAGCAGGGCAGCGTCCTGCCGTATCGAGCACCTGCTTCGAGGGGTATCTGGTCTGGGCCCATCCACCGGGTGGGACCACATCTGGCCTTGGTCTGTCGGGTGCCCTGGACGTGAGGGATCCTGGGGCGGACCCAGCAGAGTCTGGTTCAACCACTTCCCTTCTCCCCAGGCCCCCTCCAGCCCCTGCCTGCTCCCCCCAACCCGGTCCACGCCTTCAAAACACATTCTTTGGGCACCTGCTCTGTGCCATGCTAGGGTGGCAAGCTGTCACGTGCAGCTGTGCTTGCCACTTTCATGAGCAAATAGGTGCCCTCTTGGGCTAATTGGAGGTGGATGTCTGTCATTTGTGAACAAAAAGGTCCTGACAACTATACTTAGCCTGGCCAAGGTCCTGAGGTGAGGGCGGGGTGGGGGGAGCGGGAGGGGTGGCTCCCACATAAATAATCTGGGTCTTTCCCCCGCTGGGCCGTGGGGAGAGTTCGGGGAGGCAAGAACATAACCAATAACACTGCAAACAATCACAGTGATGGAGGCAGGGGGTGGCAGGTACTAGGTGGGGCCTCCTGGGAGCTCTGGGTGCACGGGAGGCCAGGACTGTTTCGGGCCAGGCTGGTCAAGGGGTGCACTGTGGAGCTGGGGGCTTTGGAGCTGGGCCATGCGGGTTATGTTAGCTCCCTTAGTCTGAAGTCATTTGGTTCCCTATTGTGCAGAAAGGAGACTGAGTCACAGAGACGAACCGTCTCCTGCTAGGAGCTCACCTGAATGCTTGCCTCTGACCCTGGCCCATCAGGGCTGCCTCCCCAGGCAGAGAACGCTGGGGAAGGACAAAAAAGGGGGCCCCAAATCTTGCCCCAGGGAGTGCTTCAGGGACCTAGGGCCCCTGAAGGAATGGATAGGACTTTCCCAGATGGCAGGGAGGCTGGGGGTGGGTTGGGGCAGGAGGGTAGAGGGGAGTTCAGTTCTGGATTTGTTGAGTGGGAGGCGCCTGCAGAACTCCCACGGTTGTAGGATTCTGCAGAGCAGGGAGAGTGGGCTGGGAACACACTTGGCAGACAGCAGGCGGGACAGGCAGGGCCGAGCCCAGAGGACCCAGCTGGGCAGGGGATGCCGAGGAGGCTGGGTGACAGCCTTCAGGCTTTCTATATTCTCTGGGTTCCCCCCACCCTCCCAGCCCAATCTCCGGTAGCCATGTCCTGGTCAGACCTGGGTGGGGAGCCGATAGTGGGTACCCCCAGCCCAGGATAAGGGCCTGGGTTCTGAGGGGTATTTTCCTCCATCTGTCCATTCAGCACCGTCCTGTGAGTTAGGTAGCCTCTGGTCCTGGAGGACCTGGCGGCAGGAGCGCTTGGGGGGGAGGGGGTGGTGGTGGTGTCCCAGACCCAGGGGCAGGAGCGCTTAGAGTGGAACCCCTCTTCTGCTGCCCTGCCCCATTGTATGGTGCCCGGAGAGATGCAGTAGTGTGGAGAGGAGGCGGCCAGCTCCCTTCAATGACAAGGAGAAAGTGGGGACGAGCCCCGAGGCCCAGATCCTGAGGCTAGGCAGCACGGCTGAGCATAGGGGGAGCCCCTGCCAGGTGTTTGGAGTCCAGAGGGGGTACGTACCCACCCACCCCAACCGTGGGCAAGCAGTGGCGGTCACGGGAAAGGCGTATGCCTATGGGATGCGGGTCGCCACTGGCAGCAGTCACCATCTCGGAACCACTGGCGGTCCCGGCGCGTCCCCTGGCTGTCCAGCGTGTGGGCCGCGGGCGAGGTGACAGCAGCGTGCGTACTTGTGCGTGGCTGTACCCGAGACTTTCGCCGCGACGGAAGCGCGGGAACGCCTGGCCGCGGCCGCGACTGGCGGGCCTCCGCGCGGAGGAGCCGCTGCGCGTGCGCGTGGGTGCAGGTGGCGGGGACGCACGTGGGCCACCCAAACAAAGGTGGCGCCGCGTGACTGAGCGCGCGCGCGCGCGCGGCCCCGCCGGGACAGGCGCGCCCCCCGCGGGCTCTGGAGCCCGCCGCGCCGGGAGGGCGGGGCGGCGCGCGGCGCGGGGCGGGGCCAGGCGCGGGGCGGGGCGGCGTGCGGGGCGGGGCGCGGGGCGGGGCGGCGGCTGCGCAGGCCGGGCCTGGGGCGCGCAGACTCCGCGCAACGGGACGCGAGCGCGCGACCTGGCGCCGCCGCCGCCGCCGCCGCCTCCGCGCTCGTGGCCCGGACCCGCGGGGCCGCCTCCTCCGGGCTCCCCGGCCTCGCTGGGCTCCCGGGCGGGCGGCAGGTGCAGCGCGGCCGGGCGGCTGGCGAAGGGGGCGCCGCGGCAGCGGGTGAATGAGAGTTGGCCCCGATCTCCGCGCAGGGTAAGCGGCGCGCGCGCGGACGCCCACACGGACCTCGCGGGCACACGGACACGATCCCGGCACTGGCCGGCCGAGCCGCGACCCGGCGCGCTCGGCCACGCTCATTCCCGTGCCGGGGGCCAGCGGCCCTCCTAGAAGGGCCCCGCGCGGGCGCGCCCTGCACACACGCCCCCAGGTCCCGCGCGGGGCCGGAGCGCGCGTCACGGCCACCCCCCCCCTCCCTTCCAGCGCGCGCCCCGCGGTCCCTGGCGCCCGACCGGCCTGGGAGAGGAGGACGTCCCGGGGACGCGGGGCCCGGGCTGGGGTGCTACTGGTTGCCGAGTTGGGGGTCGCCGAAGCTAGGTGGGGACAGCGGCTCGGCGAACGTCGTCCTGGAACCCGATCCCTGGGGATACAGGAGAGGAGGAGGGAGCCCGCGACCCTAGAAACGACCCCGCCAAAAAGTTGTAGCCACTCGCCCCTTCCTGCACCCGTTTTTCTGCCCTGTCTGCTCTCCCTTTGTTTGTGACTTCTAGTAGTGGGGCTCTGCCGGGACCCAGGGCCGCCTGCAGGCCAGGAGGTGGAGTGGAGTGTGGCAGCCCCCAGCCTAGGGCCCCCACCTGCCCAGAGCAGAGCCAGCACCCCTGTCCAGGCCTACAGTTGGGGAGGAAGGAGAGCCAGAGACAGGTGGGCGGGCGCCCCTGCCCCTGACAGTGGCTCTGTGGTGGGAGGAGCCGCGGGCCCCAGCGTTGGGGACCTCCGTCGCCGTCCCCTGAAGCCAGGTTGCTCTTGGGGTTGTTGCCAGCCCTGAATTTCCAGAGGCAGGGAAAATCCATTTTGGGGGAGATCTTTTGCAGAATGGGAATCTCTTTCTTCTTGCCTTCCCTATGCAGGTTGGGGAGGAAATACAGAGTTCTGAGCCTCTCCCACACACGCAAATTGTGGCTGTTGGGTCCCAGGCCCCATAGTGACCCAGCTCGGGGGGTTTGTTTTAAGTCTGGGCCTGGCAGGATGGGCAGGGGCAGGGCTACGCGCTGGTTAAGAGAGAACTTTGGAGTCTTTTCTCTGTTGTGCCTCTGCTCTGTGACCTTGGGCAGGGAGGCGTTCAGCCTCCGTTTCCCCCCCAGTAAAGGGAAGGGAGGCTGGTAAGAGTATTAACTGAGGTTATGTAGGCCTCCCACTGGCCAGGCACGCCCAGGGCAGAGATCAGAACACCCCGGTGAGGCTGGCGGTGTCCTCTGCACCCAGGCAGCCAGTTTCCCTGACTGCCCCACTTGTGTCCCAGGCACATCTGAGGACATATCTCCCAGCTGGCTGGGAGACACTCTTTCCCCTGCCCTGCGCTGGGATGAAAGCACATCCCACCATTGTTAGCTGGGACACTTGGATCAGGGACCGAGGGAAACCTGCCCCACCTCCCTGCTGCAGACCCTCAAAAACCCTCTGCCTGGCCCGGGTAGGGGGCCTGACCTGGCTGGCCTTCTCCCTGTCTTGGCCATGGTGTTGGTCCTGCTTTAGCACTTTGTGACCATGGGGCAGGGGCCTTGAACCTCCAGAGTCTGGCAGTGTTGGACTCGTGGCAGGCCGTTGGGGGTGCCACTTTGGTCCTGGGGACTGGGAGGTAGGGGGTCCGCAGGGCCTGAGGGTGGGCGCCACACCTCCTCTGCCCTTCTTCCCTCTCAGCTGCCCTGGCTGATGGGGTGTGGGGTGTGGCTGCCCCGGTGGTGCGGCCTGGGGACGGACAGGGCCTGTCCTTGTGATGTCTGTGTGTTTGCACTCAGGAAGGGCATTTCCTGGAAACTGGCTGGGAAAGTCTTAAACTTGTGGTCTGCTTGGCTCTGGCCCTGGCAGCCTGTTTATTCTGTGTCTTCTGTAGAGGTGGGCGAGGGACCCCTCCTGGAGCAGGAACCAGGCTGGTCTCTCCCCAGGCCGCCAGCCTGCAAGGCCCCCCTCCGTGCCCTACTCTTATCTGTCAAGTCCAGCCCGGAGTGGGTGTCCGGAGACCAGTGGTTGCCAGCTCTGGGTGACCCCCACTCCCTGTGCTCCCTAGGCCTCACCTTCACCGACTGGAAACGAGGAGGAGAATCAGGCCTGTTTCTCCTGAATCACCGTTTTTGCTCTACGACAGAACAGAATAGAATCGTGGTTCAGGCACGATGAGACAAAGTGCTGTTAGATCCCAGCGAACCATGTTGCCAGGGGAGGCCGCGAGCCCCCAGCCCACCCTCCCTGTGTGACAGCTATGTTACAGATGTGACAGAGATGCCAGCACCGAACCCGGGCCGCTCCTGATGGGATCTGTGTAATCGGAGAACAGAGGGGCCCCCTTGATGGGTCCGTGGTGTGACCCGTGGTCGTGCCCTCGGTACCCGCCGTGGACCCCTTCCAGCTTTCCCTGTTTTGTGGTTTGGGTGTTTCCCTCCGGAAGCTGGAGCTGCCCGGGCTGTGTGAGGGATGGCGTTCCCATCCTGGCGTGGCCTGGCTCCAGCCAGCTGCCCCTTTCCGGGGGTGGCCCTTTTGGGGCGCTGGCATGTTTCCCCCGGCCCCTCACCTCTGGTGTTTGGCTCTCTGTGCGTCAGGATGGGGGGGTCCTGCCTAGCAGCCGTGCTGGGGACTTGATGAGCGTTTCTGGAGCACCTGTTAGTGCAAAGCGTGTGCTGGCTAGGAAGGAAGTCACCGGTGGCCGGCTGTGTGGCCTGGTCACCCTGTCTCTGAGCTTCCACCTCCTTCCCTTCCCGTCGCTGCGGCACCTGTTGCTGGGAGGACGGGGGACCATTTCCGTGCGTGCTTGCTGCCCCGTGGGAGCTCTGACCGCGTTGGGCTTTGTAGCAGTGCGTCCCTGCTCTTAAAGAATTTGGAAATGAATTGGGGGAGATGAGACGTGGGCTGTGGAAGTGAGTAGTAGGAGGAATACAGATGTCCTTGCTGGGGAGCGGCTTCTGTTTGCTCAGCCCAGACAGGGGTGTCTGTGGGAAGCCGCTCCGGGAGAAGGTGTCCACTCCCATGGCACTTGGAGGAAGGCCTCTGGGGCGGGGGGACTGGAAGCTGACTCGGAGGCTCTTCGGCACTGCTGTGGGTTCAGGCTGGTTTTTTTCCGTGGCTTTTTTGGTGGCATGGCAGTGGGGACTCTGGTTGAGTCTTCATCCCGGGCACAATCCTGAAAATACCCCACGTAGAGGGGGTAAGAGTTCAAGTCCCCAACAGTCCGGTTGGTGGGCGGGCTCGGAGGAGGCCTGGGTCCCTGAAGATGATGGTCATTTAGTGAACAGCGCGTGTTGAAGGCACAACCCTGCCCGGGTTTGGAGTTGGCTGGCGGGGTCAAGAAACGTAATCGCTTAACTTGAGAACTTCGAAGGCAGGTCGCTCCGACTTTTCTTACAGAGATGGAGCAAGAGAAGGAGGGTTCCCTGATTAGAGAAAACGGTGTTCTTTCGGCCTTTGGTGTCTGCGTGTGACCCGCACGGGGTGGGGGTGGGGCGGCTGGGGGAGACTCTGGGCCCCTCCTCCGCTGATGACCGCCGCCTCCTGAGGGCTGTTGTTGAGATTGTCGGGCATCTGAGTTCTAACCGGGTTGTGATTTTGTTTGAGCCCTGGGACCGAAGTCCCCCTGCGGTTCCACTGGAAGACAGGAAGTACCGGCCATTCAAAGAAACTTTAGTAATAGTGACGGAAATCACTCAGTGTAGCGTCAGACATGGGACAGGTGTTCTCCACACATTGTGCCGCTTCCCACTGAGAGAAACTGAGGCACAGAGAGGCGGGCTGGCCTATGCTCCCATTACTGAAGTAGCAGGGCTG
The DNA here is from genome assembly GCF_009762305.2 of Zalophus californianus. NCBI lineage: Eukaryota > Metazoa > Chordata > Mammalia > Carnivora > Otariidae > Zalophus > Zalophus californianus. Next base: position 3,485,066 of record NC_045603.1, on the reverse strand, counting down.
GGATTGGAACTTGGGTTATTTGGCCCCTAAGGCTGTGTTCTTGACCTCACTGCCTCCCCGATAACCCCTGTGGAAAGTTCAGGAACATTTCTGGGGGCTTGTGAGAGAGATGTGAACAGTAAAAGTAGAGTCGTGGTAGGAAGTCTTTCTGCTATCAAACATGCGGCAGTAGTGAGAGCGTCCCTTACCCTGGGCCTGACAGCCTTCTAAGCACTTTATATGATTGATCTTTGTAACAACTGGAGGTAGGGGCTATTATTAGCTCCATCGCACAGATGAGGAAGCCCCAGCTCCGAGAAGTTAAGTAATGTCCCTGAGGCCACAAGCTGGTGAGTGGCAGAGCCAGCCGTGAACCGGTGGTCTCTGTTCCTAACTGGTAGCAGGGGGGTTAGGTGGAGAAAACATGATCTTGCCGCTGTGTGTTCTTGGGCAAGATGCTTAACCTCTCTGGGCCTCGGTTTGGTCACCTGTAAATAAGGGTCTTGGTGTAGGATGCGGAAGCCAGAGGTTTGAGAGCACTCTGCCATCCACAGAAAGGTCTGGCCAGCTTCTCCGAGGAGGAGGGAGGGGGGTATGGGGAAGATGGTGGAGCAAGTGGGCAGGTGCTCGCCATCCCCAGCACGGACTGGTGGTGAGTGGCCGTGGTTGGAGTCAGGGCATCTGGCTGTCTCAGGGCTCCGTCCCGGATCTGGGGAGAAAGATACGTGACACTGGGGGCCATATTGCACCCCCTCTGAAGTGGGGGTGCTTGGAAACCGTAAAGCCCTGCGCTCAGTGAGTTCTTACCTGTTCCTCCGGAAGGAGGGATGGGGAAGGGGGCTCTCCCCAGAGCTCCTCTGTGCCACCAAACCCAGGTTAAGCTGTGGGTGGGAGACACCAAATGTGCTGGGCACCATTGAGGGCCCCAGAAGTGGGGGGGAAACAGCTCCCCCTCTCTTGGTCGGGTTCCCCACCCTCAGTGGAAAGCACTCTGCTGCTAGCCCGTCCTCCTGTGGGCAGCAGGGGCTTGGCGCTGTCTGGGGATGAGCACATGGCGTGAGGAGGCAGGAGGCCCTCCCCAGTGCTGCCAACGTGGAGTGCAGGTGGGGGGCCCATCTGAGCCCATCCTGTGCCCCAGCACCTCCTGGGACGGAGAGGCGTGCAGCCCCCGTTCTCACCCACCCGTCCCCCCCTTCTCCCTCCCTCCCCGCCCTCTTCTGCCCGCGGAGGCTGCAGGGCTGCCAGAGCCCTGTGTCTGGCACATCTCTGCTCCCTTCCCCCCAGGCAGGGCGGCCTCTGAGCCCTGGTTAGAGAAGTGCACCCTTCCCTCCACCCCTTCCCCCACCTCACCCCTCCCGGGCCTCTCCTGGCCCTCTCTGCTTGGGCTCCCAGGTCTGTTAAGACTTAGGGAAAGGAAGGAAGGGATGGGATCCCTGTCCTCAGTCCCTGCAGGCTGGGGTGCCGTGCTCTGCCCTGGGGTGGGGGCGCTCCAGCTCTCCGGGGAGCCTGGCTGGGGGAGCTGTGGGATTGGGGGAGGCGGGGCTTCCACAGGGAGGGGGCAGGGTCGGGCAGGCAGAGAGGCGGCTGTTTTTAAAATATCTTTTGAGTCATAATTTACATGTCGTACAATCCGCCCATTGAAAGTGTGCAATTCACGGAGTTTTAGCATATTCACAAAATTGTGCAGCCGTCACCACAATCAGATTTTAGAACATTTCCGTCCCCCCAGAAAGAAACCCTGTGTCCCTCCTCATCCCTGCCTCCTGCGTGGGGTCTGCGCACTGAGCAGGATGTTTCATCTGTGTGGCAGTGTGTAGCTGTGGGGGCCTTCTCTGAAGTGTGGTCTTTTCCCTGGCACCACAGGGCCCGGGACCACCTTTCTTACAGGCTTCGTGGGCTCACCTTGCCTCTCCAGGCACCAGGGTCTGAGCTCATAGCAGTCCCTTCGGTCGCTCTGGCGTACCCACTGTGTGCAGGGACCTCGAGCCATTCACATACCTGCCATCTCCAGGAAGCCTTCCTGGCTTTCCCCTTCCCACAGGGTTAGACCTCATGGGCCACCATGCCCTTGTGCTGGTCACCCTGCCCGGGCTTGCCTGGTTACCCACCTGCCTTCTGAGCTGCCGGAGGGCAGGGGCCTTGCTTTTCATTTTCTGCTGGCCTCTTTGGGGACAGCGTCTGGGGGTGAATGGTTGCAGGTAGGGGGTTTGGTGGGGGTGGGTCCATGAGGCTCTCTCCCTGACTTCCCCACTGTTTCTGTTCCTGGATGATGATTGTGCGCTCACTTGCTTTTGAAACTTCACTGTTTGTGTCCTCTGGAGCGCCTCCAGGGCAGGGCTGGTCTGGCTGTGGGTGTCGGGATGCTGGGGCCGAGCTGCCATGAGCCCGGAGGCCCCGCCGGCCCCGCCCCACCTCCCGCCGCGTGGCATGCCTGTTTGTTTGCTTTTTAATAGACTGTGTTTTTTAGATCAGTGTTGGATATACAGAAAAATTGCACAGATAAGGCAGATATTTCTACATACTCACTGGTTCTGCAGGTTCTTCTGTTGTTAATATCTTGTTAGTGTGAAACATTGTTAAAATTGGTGAACCAGTGTGGACACATTATTAACTCAAGTCCGGGTTTACTCAGATATCCTTAGTTTTAACCTAAAATCTTTTTTCTATCCCAGGACCCCATCTGGGCTCGTATACATGACTTGTCACGTCTCCAGAGGCTCCTCTGGGCTGGGACGGTTTCTCAGACTTTTCTTGTTTCTGAAGACCCCGACAGCCTGGAGAAGTATTAGATATATGATAGGGTCCCTCTGCACTGGAATTTGTTTAGACAACTGGAATTCCTCTGTTGGAATTTGGATGTTTTCCTCGGGGGTTGGACCGGGGTCGCGGGGTTGGGAGGAAGCCCACAGGGGCAGCGCCCCCTCAGCCCGCCGCGTCGGGGCACCTGCTCTCAGCCTCACTGACCCGCACGGTGTCGGCCGCGGTCGCGGGGCCGGTCAGGCTTCTCCACCGCGAAGCCCCCCCCTTCCCGTCCGCGCTGCCCTCTGAGGGGAGCCTGTGTGCCCGGCACACGCCAAGTGGGGGTCCTGCCCCGGCTCCTCCAGGGCAGAGTTTCTTCCTACTTTATTTGGAATTCTTCTGTGTGGGAGCCTTGTCTTCTCCCCGTTTACTAATGTATTCAGTCTTTCCTATATCAGCACGGATTCCTGTCTGATTCAGTGTTAGAGCTATTTATCCTGTTGGAGGTCTTGTTCCAGCTCTGGCCCCTATCCTGGTGGGGGGTGAGTGCGTCCCGCTCTCCGGCCCTGCAGGCGGCTCCAGGCTCACCTTCCCACGTCCTGCCCCAGCGCGGCTGCTCCTCCTGGAGCGTGGTGGGTTAGGACCCGGGGTTGGGTGCTGGGGTCGGGGTGCCAGGCGCACTGTCATCTGGCGGAGTGGGAGACACACTCGAGTATTCTAACCATGGGGCTCCCCGCATCGCTGACGACTTCTGTGAGTAACCATCTGTGTCCGTGTTAAGTGAAATGAGTTCATCCTGATGATACAGTCTGCTCGCTACCACGTGGATCTGGCCTCCGCCTCTCGCTGATCAATAAATTCCTATCCTGCAGTGGGAAACGGGCTCCCCGTTTGCCATCCATTTCCGTAATTGTTCCATTCCGGTGTGCGCGCAGAGCGGGGTCACCGTTGTTACCCTGGCTGCGGGAAGCCGCTTTATGGGCCTGGACGCAGCATGCGTGTCCAGTCCCTCTCACTCTGCGGGGCCCTGGCGTGCTGTCAGAGCTCCGGCCGCAGGGGTTTACGGGGCGTCACATCTCCAAGAAGGCCTGTGGCCTGCGGGGAGAGGGAAGGAGGAGAGCGGGGCGGGGGGAGCCCCCCAGGGATGGGCACAGACTTGGCATCCCTTTGAAATGTGAAAGCGGGGCTGACTTTGAACACGCCCCAGAGGTCTGGCCTCCGCAGCATGAGGAGAAAGACTGCGAGCAGACTCTTCGGATACATCTTGGACTACGATCCCGGCGGGGCCTGGCGTCTCCCCACCTCTGAACTCACACCTGAGCAGGGGGTAGCCCTTGAAAGGAGAGCACAGGTCCGCACGCGGCTCTGTGGAGCCCAGCCGTGCCCTGAGACCAGTTTCCTTTCTGGAAAGGAGAGAAGCAAGGCTGTGTGTTGGCTTCCATTTCCGTGTGGGGTCTGTGCGGCACGTGTGGGTCCTGTTGGCAGGGAGGAGGGCTTCCGCTGGAGGCTTCGGAGCCAGGCGGGAGGCTGGGAGGCAGAGAAGGTGCCCCGAAGTTGGGGGCCTGCACACGGTCTGCAGGCCCCAGGGGCTGGGCAGGGGTTGGCACCGGGGTCCCCGGGCTGGGGAGGCCCGAGTGCAGCCACGGGTTGGGGGGGGAGGTTTCTTTTTTTTTTTTTAATTTTATTTATTTATTTGACAGAGAGAGACACAGCGAGAGAGAGAACACAAGCAGGGGGAGTGGGAGAGGGAGAAGCAGACTTCCCGCCGAGCAGGGAGCCCGATGCGGGGCTCGATCCCGGGACTCCAGGATCATGACCTGAGCCGAAGGCAGTCACTGAACCAACTGAGCCACCCAGGCGCCCCGGGGGGGAGGTTTCTGAAAAGGGGAGCAGCCAGCTGTCCCTGCTGAGGGAAAGTGGGGCAGGACGGTGGGAAGGATAGGGGGCGAGTTGGGCACCAGCGAGGACCGCTGCTTGGAGCGGGCGCACGGTTGGGTGGGGGTGCCGTGCCCACCGTCCTGTTTGCACCGTCACAGTGCTCTGTCCCATGCAGTGGGGTCTGGCTCCGAGAGGAGCTGGTCTTGTTTTCTTGCTTTTGGGTGAGCTCCTGCCGAGGGGCCAGGGGTGTCTCCGGCCCGCCCACCCGGCCTGCGTCTGGTCTCTGTGCGGGCGCTGGGAGCCCCGTCTGTCCTCACCTGGTTGATGAGGACCTGCTCTGTGCCGGGCGCTGGGCAGCAGGGCCTGATGATGGAGCGCATGGTGGGAGGGGGACCAGGCCAGGCGGGAGGGACGACAGAGGTAGGGGCTGTGGGACAGAGCAGCCGGCCCTGCCTGGGGGTCAGGGAGGACCCCGGAGGGGCGAGAGAAGAGACCACAGGGGCCCATTTGGCAGGACTCAGGGGGGTTAGCCTGAGGAGGGGCAGCAGGCCGGGCTAGGCCTCCAGCCTCCACTCTGCCCTTCCCTGGACCAGCTCTGGTGGCGTGGGCACCTGCGGGGTCAGCTTCCCGAAGGCCAGCTCCTGTGCAAGGCTCCTAGAGACCCAGCCAATGTGTGCCTGTACCCCTGCCATGTCCTGGGTCCTGTCGGGGTGCTGTGGGCTGTGTGGCTGGCTGCCTGTGCCCCCCGGCTGGGCCTCCTCAGAGCTCTTGTCTCCCCGCTGTGGTCCCGTGGGCGCGGGGGGCGGTGGGGAGCTGAGGAAGCTGGTGGAACAGGCCAGGGCCTCAGTGAGCGGGGGCTCTGTGGGGCTGGGGGTGCTGTTGTCCCTGAGGGGCCCTTCCTGAGAGTGAGGCTCTTGGGACCTGATGGGGGACCAGCGTGCCACCCTCTGCCGCCTGTTTGCCTGCTCGCCTGGCTCCCCCACTGGGTGCCCCCACCCCAGGACCTTGCTGTGCTGCACCCGCATCACTCCTTCTTTCCGGGTTGAGATTTGGGGTCTGCTAGGTCCCGTGTGACAGACGGCTTCGGGGTGATGCTGGCCTGGCGATGGTGGCCGAGCTCTGGGGTGACTGGAATCGCTTGGGGGTCATGGCTGCCCGGCGTGGCTGCCTGGTGACCGTGGTATGGGGTGGCCTCTGTCTGCCTGGAGGGGAGCCTGAGCTGCACCACTGGGGTGAGCGTGGCGGGACCAGTGAAGGCCGGCCTGGCCACAGCCCCCTGCCCACAGCAGAGGGGATGGGAGCGGAGGGCTTCCCCCACTCTGAGGATGCTCCGTGGCAGAGACCGGAGGATGCGGGTCAGTGTCGGCCCCCGGCTGGGGAGTTTGGCATTTAAGATGCTGAAGCAACTTCAATAGTGAGAAACACAGATCTTTCATATCACCGAACTCAGACTCTCACTGTTAGAAGAACCAGGCTGACGAACCATCCACAGGGTTCCCACAAAAGGGTTACACGCCAGTGGGTGTGCGCTGTGGCAGTGAGGGGCGTGAACCACCTCAGGCCCTGCATCCCAGAAGCAGAACTATGAGGTTCCTGTGTGGGGTGGGGTGGAGGGGTGCCTAGCTGGCCCAAGCGACGCTGCCCACTGGCTCCAGGGGGTTGAGGCTGTGCTGTGCGCCCCTTCGAGGCCCCTCTGGGCATGTCCTGGGGGTCCTGGGCTGGCCTCAGGTCCTGTGCTGTAGCCCCTTTCTAGTTCCTTGCAGAGAAGAAAGTGTGTGGCCTGCTGCATGGGGGCAGGGGGCAGCGGTGCATGCTGCCGGGCCCTGCCCCGTCCTGCCAGATGGGTTGAGCGTATAGCGGGTATGCTGGGCACATCCCAGATCAGAAGGAAAAGGAGTACTTTGTTCAGCAGCCAGTGCTTAAGAACGCAGGGAGATGTGTGAATCACATCAGAAGTATTCCGTGAGGAA